>NC_139721.1:14258762-14844204 GCF_964211835.1 Anser anser
CCCTTCCCTTCCCTTTTCTCCTTCCCTTCCCTTCCCTTCCCTTCCCTTCCCTTCCCTTCCCTTCCCTTCCCTTCCCTTCCCTTCCCTTCCCTTCCCTTCCCTTCCCTTCCCTTCCCTTCCCTTCCCTTCCCTTCCCTTCCCTTCCCTTCCCTTCCCTTCCCTTCCCTTCCCTTCCCTTCCCTTCCCTTCCCTTCCCTTCCCTTCCCTTCCCTTCCCTTCCCTTCCCTTCCCTTCCCTTCCCTTCCCTTTTCTCCTTCCCTTCCCTTCCCTTCCCTTCCCTTCCCTTCCCTTCCCTTCCCTTCCCTTCCCTTCCCTTCCCTTCCCTTCCCTTCCCTTCCCTTCCCTTCCCTTCCCTTCCCTTCCCTTCCCTTCCCTTCCCTTCCCTTCCCTTCCCTTCCCTTCCCTTCCCTTCCCTTCCCTTTCTTCCTTTCTTCCTTTAATATAATTTCCAGATAGTTCTGCAAGACATCAGCAATAGCAGTTGCTTTGTGGCCAAGAAACTCTGTTTAGAGTCTTTACAAGTCATGCTAGACAAACAGTCAAAAAACATTTTTGGTGCAAAAGGAACACGTGGCGATTATTTTCACTTAGTAAGTCAGAGTTCAGTTCAACATTTCTTTTTAGCAGTTACCAGTTCAAATCAGAATGAAGAAATACGAATTAATGTTCTAAATATTTGCCTTTGTATTTGAAGAGAGCTGGTCTTTTAGCAGTTCTACTACGGTACACAGTGCCTTGACCTTTCAGTGCGATGCACAGCTATATACCTCCTCAGCTGGTTGTATAGTGAGGTCCTAAAAGCTGTCACCAGAATTACAGCGGCTCTCAGAGGTCTCCTCAGTGTTGGGAATGCAAGTAATCTTCGGACTCCTTCTTTTCCTCGGGAAAATGATGCAGGAAAGATTTAGCTGGGATTCCACTGCAGCATGGCTGTGCAGGATAGAAAGGTAACTCAAAATTGTCGGTGTGTATCAGGGAGCCCGAAGGACAGATTTGCTTTTTGTACCAGAGCTGACATGATCAGCGGGATCGTGTGGGCTGGAGGCTCTGACATGCGGAGCACATGGCTCTCCTGAGACTTGTTCTCCTATCGTCATGTGGAGACAGCCTGGTGAAATGTTACTTCTTTTCATATTGCTTTGTCCACCAACGCTTTTCCCATCTCCAGAGATCAGAATATCTCTCTGCTGTTGTGATCCGGATGTCTTCCCCGTTCTGGGGACCAAAGGCCTGCCAGCTCAGTGCCACCTCTGCAGGAGCTGTGGTACAAATGTGTCCTGGTAGTGCTGTACCCTTGAAAGGGTTTACCACGGGTAACGGGGGACAGATGTGACTTTGTGTCACTTCTGGGCTGCTCTAACAGAATCGGCATCCTCACAACCCCCAGGAAAGATGCAACCTGCCTGTATCGCCGTGCTGCTCTTGGTGAGGCAGTCAGTCGTTTGTGCTCTGTTGAAAGCAACACTGTCGCCCTAACCACGAACTCACCCAAAACCCCTTACACAACCCTTCACTTCCTGATGAAAAGAAATTAAAGCCTTCTCACGCCCCAGCTGCAGATGACAGCTGCTGACGGTGATGTGGGCACCCGGCCCAGCTGGCGGCATGGCCTCCGGGGGTCCCAGGAGGGAGCGCTAGGCCCAACTCCTCTGGGGCCAGCTGGGGCCCGTGGCACTATGCTCTGCAAAATACACAGCCCTGCTGCAGGACTGATGTTCAGATGATGGTGGAAGTGTAGCACCATCATCTAGAGCTCCATGTAAAGCCAGGGAAGGAAATATACAAGAAGACTGTGGTCTGGAGGCTTCTCCCACCGGCCCATGCCTTTCATTGCCCACGATGAGGAGTTGGCTTCACCCCTGGGCAGCTGCCAGGCGCAAGGAGCAGCTGCCTTCCTCCTGCCTGCCCTTTACTCCCTCCTAAAGCAGCGTCATACACAGTAGTCTGCAAACAAATAAGGCAAACAACCCTTTCATTCTCATCTGAAACAACTGTGCTGAACGTGACAGCACTGCAGGTAAAGCAAAACAATGGCTTCCTTTCTTAGAGTCATCTTCGATGACAAACAAGTTTTTTGACTATCGTTATCAGCATCCACACACACTCTTGCCATCATTCAAGCCAGACGTCCATTCAGAACATGAACAATGCATGTACTGGTGGTTTCGCAGGAGAATTGTCTGAAGTAAAGTGAGGAGTGGGAGAAAAAAGAATGACCCAGCACAGAAGAAGCCTACGGCTAAATGCTTGGTTTTGTAAAAGGCGTGAAGAAGGGGGAAGATCTGGGGCTAAAAGCTGGGGAAAAAAAAAAAAAGAGCAGGAGGAAAAGAAGAGCTATGCCATTTCATTTAATCCTTCTGTGCAAAGAAGATGGGATCCAATATCAACAGATGAAATGTCCTAATGAAAATATTTCATGGGACCTAGCATTGCCTAATCCATTGACCAAAACTTTTTGGAGTATCGGCATGTGGTTGGTGACCTATCACGCGTGTTTCCTGGATGGCCTAATCTACTGGCTTTGGGCCCTGGAGTTCAACTGCATCTTGTTTAAAGCACAGCATACAGCTCTTAGATCCAAGTGATTACTGGCTGATTTATATAAATGTTAATATGAATACAGAGGTAAGGGATTTTCTTTTGCCCACAGAAGACCTCAAAATAAATCATAGATGCAAATATTGATGTCTTGGAAAATAAAGCTAAAGTAAACTGTCAATGAGACTTACGTAAATGACTCTAATAATTTTTATTATTTTTTTTAAGAGAACTCAAACTCTCAGCATCAGCCAGCTGGCATGTTCAAAGTCTGTCTGTAAATATTAAAAGCTTTTCCCTGGCAAGAGTACCAAAATATTACTGGTATCTCTGGCATGTAATTCAAATAAAGATGAAGTAAACTGTAAATGTTATCACAAAGCTTAAATAGTCCTGATATCTACTAAATGTAGAGCTTCATTCTGCCAGGCTGACATAACCTCAAGTAGTGCTTGAACAACAAGGACTGTGTTGGGTGATTTCCTGTTAAGCACATGAAGTGTTTTCATAAGAGGCATGTTTTTGTAATGTAGCTTGGTACTTTTTCTGTGTTGTTGCTGATAACCCACTCCTCTCTTGCTCTTTATGCAGCAAGCCTCAGGCTGGACTGATGTATTACCTAGTTAGGTTTTCCTAAGACTCATCCATGAAGTTTGTGACCTCCTGAGCCTTTCGCATATGAGCAAACAACACATATGCCAGATCTCCTGTGCCTTTTGGAGAAGGCTGACCTGGCAGCACGTGTGCTGAAGGACACACTGAGGATTTCTGGTTATGAGGTGGACCTGGATGGACACATCCAGCCCTCTGTGTGAGTACTTTCATTGACTGCCCAAGGCACGGGCAGGGGCGCAGACACTCAGGAGAGGACTACCGTACATTTGGAAATCCTGGAGAAATAAAGCAGCTGCCCAAAGTACGTTCAGAGAAGAGTGAGGAAGATGATTCTGGGAGAAGCTGGCTGTCAGCAGCCTTAGCTGTTTCTGGTTCCTGGAAAATGTGTCTTTTACAGCCAAAGGTGAGAATGCCCTGCTTCTTACTCTTGCCGTTATTGATTAAGCCTGGTACGTTTGCAAAGATGTCAGTTTTCTCATGAATGTACTGGTGATGTAGGAAAAGGGTAGGAAAAGCTGGAAAGCTGCTGGCTGCTGGACATGCCTGTCCCCCACCAGCACCAACCCTGTCTGAATTGCGTGAACGAGAGCCTGGCTCCTCGCTGAGGCACCGCGTGTGCCTGGGCTCCTCCGCCACCCCTCGGCCCTCCCAGATCAGCCCGTGTCCGTGCCTCAAGCACAAGCATGCTTGCTTACATTTATGTGGCGAGTTTGAAACTGAGAACCATCAAATTAATCAAGGAGTGGAGTTGCCCACTCCGTTAGTTAGTCCAGTGGCTGCGGCGGTGCAGCTAATTGCACACACTCGAGCCTTGGGAGCCCCACTTGAGCAACTGCATCTGAGCAGCAACCTGGCAAACCCCAGCAGAGCTCTCCACTGTGCAGCACTTGACCTGGGTAGACTGAGGCCCGCAGGATTTGTAATTAAATTTTTACAGCTCTGTGATACGGCATAATGAATCAAGCAAAAATTACATGTTTTTTTTAATTGTTGAAATATCAAAAAATGGTGCCGGTGGTGTGGAAAGAATACATTGCCAGGCACAATTATTTTTAGATAAAAAGCAATAGGAGTTGTTGTAAGATTCAGAAGTTTGTTTTTCCTGCCTTTCCAAGCATCGGTTTGGCAGGGTTAGGTATACTTAACACAATATTCCACGGTTAGGCAGAAGGCTAACTTGAGCAATAGGGCATCATATTTTTTCAAGGATACTCAACGAAAGAGCCCAAAAATGTGTCTAGATTTTTTTTTTTCCTGCACATCAGTAATGCGGAAGATAATAAAATATTTATGTTACATAACAGGAACCCTCTGGTTATGCTTTATTTTTGGAAATGCTAAAAAAAAATATGCAAGGGCTTCTCTGAAATGAGCGTTTCCTAACTTAATGGGAAATGCGATGTGGATTTAGCAGAAGTGATGAACAAAAGCAGCAGACTGAGGTAGCAAGTGGAGTGCTCTGGAGTTTTGATGTATCTTGCCTTCTGCAAGGCACCATCACGTGGAGGATTATGTGCTTACTGCATTTGCCAGGAGGGCAGTTTTTCTTTTTCCCCACACAAATGTGTGTCTTGTGTATGCTTCTAAGGCTTTTAACTGAGATGGAGTGTGTTTCTGAACTGAATTACCCGTGAGTAGTTAATGCTCTGCCAGGGAGTGATACAAGAGATGGAAACGGAGCTCGGTCTGAGCATATTGGTGATGTCCACACTTCCCAAACGAGGCTGGAGGCTGGTTTTGCTGAACTGTGGCAGCCGAGGATGTGCAGGATTACCCGCTGTTGGTGGTGTTAGAGTTAAGGTGCCTGCTGGCTTTTCTCTCCTGCTGTTAACTCTCTGAGTGCAAAATAGGTGTTGAAATATTCTCTGATAACATCACACCACCGTAGGCATACTTGGCCTTTCCCAGAATGGTGCAAAAATACCACAGAAAGATAAATACAATGTTCCTTGACATTCTGCCTAGATATTTCATCATAGCATTGCTACATAACAACATTATACTGCACCATGCCATTACCTACCTTCTGACAGGGCATTATCCCAGGTAAGGGCTCAGGTATCCTGCAGATAAATTGGGTAAGTGAACAGACGAGGAAAAAAAAAAAAAAAAGCAGGAACACTTAGTGGACAAAAGGCTGGCAGAGAGCCTGAATCTCAAAATTGCAGCTGTCAGTGCTCAGGTCAGGCAGAATGGACTCCTGCACACAGTTCTGTGCCATGGTACTGATCTTATTTATTCAATTAACAGCCCTGCAATCAAAACAGCCTCATTATTTGTTATAATTGTGCTTGTACAAAAAGACTACGCAAGACTAAGTGGTTTTTAGCACTGGCAGATTTTTTTTTCCCTGTTTTAGCATCTGTTCATCTGAGGGCTGCTTGCAGCACACTGCAACTGGACAAACTGGCGGTGGTCAACGGGAAACTCCGATTTTGCATTTTCTCTGGCCAAGGATATCATGCTGGGTACTGAGAGCCAGGCTGTGCAGAGCTGCTTTTAGGGATCAAACTGGAGAGCAATGAAGAGAAAGGGATTGTCAGTGACTGCTCTAGATCTATTTATTTATTTATTTTGCCTTCCTCGTCTGTGAAGTATGTTCCCTGAAGCTGCTGGGGCCAGCGTGGTTCCTTCCATGGTTCCTGTGTTGGGATTCAGTCAGCAAAGTATGGGGAAGGTGAGTGGGTGGGGACAGGAGGTTTCAGCTGGGCCTGCTGTTGCACATGCTTCACAGTACTTGGAGAAAATGCTGTAGATTTTCTGCTTATTATTTGAGATCCTGAAGTCTGAAAAATGCCTGCTGTATCCCAGTGTTATGCAAGCAACAAAATACAAAGCCCCAGCTCTGATCAAACAGCGTTAGCTTCCCTGTGTCCACGAGGAGCGGTTAGCTCCTAGTTGTTAATATCTGCCAAATATATTAATAGAGAAAACTCAGAAAACTTGCCAAGAGCAGAGTCATCAATCACTGCCCCTGGGTGCTGGCAGAAGGAGGGTGCGTGGCAGCATGGGACAAGGACAAGCCAGTGACTGCTTGGAAACCACCTCCCCACGTGCCCTTGCTTTTGTATGGTCATTAAACGGGCTGCCCGTGGTGGCCCTTGCAGATGTTTCAAAGGCAGGTGAAACAAAATGCACAGCTGCATTTGCCCAGCGCAGAGGTACAGTGACAAAGGTGAAGTCCTTAGTAACATGCATGGATGCCACAAAGCACGCAGCTATTGAAAAGTTGGGGGGAGTGCTGGAAAAGTGACTCATAAAACTGAAAGCGGGAGGATATCCAGCTGTGAATTCAGCCCCTCATACAATATGAAGGCCGCTAGGCGTACACGTGGCCATGGATATGCTGATTTCTGATGAGGATAGCAGTGTCTGAAAAAATATTAAGGAAATGTGTGATGCAAGGCCCTGCTTTGCCCCTGTTACTAGAGTGCTGGGCAGCAAAGGACAGAAGAGAGCCCCACTCCCCATGCACAGAGTGCACCACGTGGAAGAAATAGAGAGTTAATTGGTGCACAAGAGACAGCTTGAAAAATTCCCAGGCAGCTGAATTTGCTTCTAAAATTTCCAGATGCTTCAAAACTGGAGGAGCCCAAGCATGCTCTGCCCTCTCCCCAGCTTTCTGTCCGTCACCAGCATTTCCCATTTAAAAATATTCACCTCCCTGCTCAGCCAGTGCTGTCTGCATTCCCACTATCAGCAGCACGCCGGTGTGTGGCTTCAGCCTTGTATACAATTAAAACTTTAAGAAGCTTGTGATACTGAAGGCAAGTTCCTAAATCAAATAAAAATGTTCTCGATTTGCTTCAGACTCGACAATAATTTGTTCCAAATTTCATGCTCTCCATTGGTTCAATTTCCACAAACTCACACTAATTAGCTGCAGAGCTTCTTTTAAATTTACAAAAGCAATCATTCTCCGTGATAGCTCTATGCTATGCCCAACTCCCTCTGAATAGACTTTAATGACATGGTAACCATGGTTACAGTATATAAAATAGGCAGCCACGAAATGTGGAAATGTAACAGTGTAATATAATTTTCTCCGGAAAATAAAGGTTTTTGGCATATTTGCATTAATTAGGACATCACATTAAATATTTCATATCTGCATTCTTTACGAAAATAAAAGTCACAACTGACAAAATGATTCTTTTCAAAGCAGCAAACAGCACCATTGGAAAAGCATTTTCCCTGATAAAACATTATAACTGGACATCTATAAGTGCCATTCTGGTAATTCGGAGTTAGAGCGTGTTGGAACCGAGCCCAGAGAGCCGCTGCGAGCGGAGCTGCCATATGTCACCGAGCTCAGGCTTTTCATCGAGGAGTGGGGACGGGGAGGAAACAGCAAAATCTCTCGTCTGCAGGATTGAGCGGACAATGGGGGAGGTCTGTGAGCCGGCACAGCAAACCGAGACTCTCACCTTTGTGTTTTCAGGGTTTTTATTTTTTATTTTTTTGCTATTTTTTATAGCAACTGTTTAGCAGGTATAAAACAACTTATTGCACGTAAATCAAGAATGCTGATAAGCGACACTCAGCATCTTTTGTGAATGTTGCTGTCCCCTCCATCAAAGTTTCATACATCACAAAACTGTTTTGGGTGAGGGTTGAGGATCCTCAGATCTGTCCTCTCTTGATCTGCCTCTCCGTGGCAGATCTACTTACGCTGGTGGGCTGGGACATGAACTAGAGCATTTTATCCCTCCAGCTTACACCTTTAGCACCCCCCTCTCTGGCAGTTTGTTGGGAGAAGGGAGGAGGGCAGCCATCCCAGGGGAAAGAAGAGGCAAAATGCAACCCTGCTGTAACTTTTGCCCTAACTGTATCGTGTGCTGCCATATAGATGTAAATACAACATGTCGGGTGTATTGTCCACAGCTAGTTTGGAGCTGTAGAGAGAACCTGAACCAGTTTGTCTGCAGTGACCAAACTCAAAAGCTTACTTCCATATGAGATGCTGCTTGCTGCTCTGTCCCCTCCAGGGGACAGCTGCGGAGTGGTCCTGACAAACCTCTCTGCTTATTCTTATTTGCAGCAGTGATGCCATAACGAGTGTCAAGCATCCTCGGAGTGACAGTTTTCAAGCAATACAAAGGCGGTTACTTTATTTTCTCGTGAAGCATTCATCAAACGACATTAGATAAGGAATGCATTTATATAAACTGGTCTCTCCATGACAAACTGATGCACAAGAGAAAAGATTAAATTAATTGAAAAAAATGTTTATTATGAATAGGTCATTTAGCTCTAGCCTCAGGCAAACCGCCTCCTTATCGACTGGACACGGACGGATACTCCGAGTTCAGCTGTACCTCTTGTTCCCTCATCTGTAGCCCAGTGAGAGCAACACAAAGGAAGGAAGATTAACCTTAGAGAATACAAAAGGATGAAAGGTTGGAGAAAATCCTTCAGTTCCATTTAGGTCAGGCTGGCATTCAGCAACAACTCTGCCCAATTAGACAACTGGAGCGGATTTGTGCTTTGTCCCTGTGTCTTGGGCACTCTTGTTGCAGAAACAGAAGTGAAGGATAACATTTTTTCTTCCAGCTCCAAAGCACAGATATAACAACATTGCATTTAGGGAAAAGATACCGGAGTTCGTCTTATTCCTCTTTTTTAATTTCCTGGAGACTGATCCTTTTTTTTTGTTGTTGTTTTTGACTTTTTTCCACCATGCGACAAGATCAGATTTGGAATCTCAGTTTTGCTTAGCTAGATCTTGTTTTCCTTAATACAATCCTCTGATAAGGACTTTCAAATCCAGGAGAAGATAACAGAGAAAATGTAATTAAGATTGTCATGCATGTGTTCTTGATGACCTTGGATTCAATTTCTGAGGTATATTCTGTTTGTGCAGAAGGGACAAAAAGAGCAGGACTCCTTTCTGAATCTTGTGCATTTTGAAACTATTTCTCCTCACAGCACAGAGCATCTCTCTCAGATATTTACAAAGCACCTGTCACCATGGTAACAAAATTAAATAACAGAAAAGCAAAGGTAAAAAAAAAAATGGGACTGAGTAGAGCACCAGCTCCAAACTTCAGTCGCGGTTTGAGTTCAGCCTAAGGGTTTCCGGCAAAAGTATCAATGACAACACCATCTCCCCTTGTCCCTTACTTTGAAGAGCATACCACCACCCAAGAAATGAAGGAACATATTTGAGAAGGCAATGACATGTCCCAGACTACAAAGTGTCATTCTTAAAAAAAGCATGGGGTAAAATCCTAGTCCTCGTAGTCAATGCAAAAGCTAGCATGGATTTAAATCTTTTTTTTTTTTTCCCTTAAAATGAAGTGCAGGCTCAACGCGCTCTCCAATACTCAGACATGAAGTAGATACATGGTGACTGCCAGCTAGCAGCTGGGATTTTCTGGCCCAGGATCACCCCGCTGAAGTCCCAAGGACAGACTGATGTCGGTCCCTGCCCTGTCAGTACGGCTGTGCCCACCTGGCCCAGCTCTGCAGCCCGCTGAGAGAGGTGGCAAAGGTGTCTCTTACCCAGATGCCCAGCACTGACATGCCTGCTCACTGAATAATGTGTCCTCAAACCATTCTGATGCTCTGAATAATTCAAACCTACTAAAAATATGTCACTTTTAAGCATAATTAGACTGCTATTATCCTTTGAAACTGAGTAACTATACCCAAATTATAATAAAAAAGGACAAAGATATAGAACTGTGATACCCTTCCTAGCTTTTACTGCTGTGTTTTTGAGCTATACACTTCCACAAGCAGTGTGTTCTGCACTCAGTATCATATACTGTGGTTTCTTCTCCACTCCCACTGGTAGAAGTGTCAGCAAGGCACATCGTGGGGGCTGGCCGTCTAAAGGTTAATATACATTATTCAATATTATTAACACACAATACTTGTGCTTTATGGTCAAAACCTGTGCTGACCTGATCAGAAGCATTTCCTGAGTAAGGACAACACCGCAGAATTTGATCCACAGAATTTCTGAGGAGACCTTGAGAAGTTCAGTCCACACGGTAAACATCACATCCAGGTCTGTAGTTGTGTTTAAGTTCTCTCTCTTCCCCTGCCAATGTAGAGCTGTATTTTTTATTTTATTTATTTCTATATTTTTTTTTAAGTAGCTCTGCTGGCAGATATTTTGCAGTTGCCTGGAAAGAAGAAAGATCTTTTTTTTTTAAAACTGCTGCATTGCAACATTGCTCCTCTCTGGTATTCAGCATCCCATGACATGACACAGAAAGCCGTGTCAACAGACCTACCTTAGCGAGCAACCCAGCTAAGCACAACGTGAGTCATCTTCTGAGCTCCAGCTGGCTGATTTGGGAAGAATTTGCAGGTGTGTGTTTGTTTGGATTAAAAGGAGACTATTTCAAGTGAGGACAATGTTTCGTTCCTGCTCCTTACTCCCATATGCACATTTTATTTGTCACTCCTGTCAACAAACATTTGTAAACTAAAAATAACGTGTTAACTATACACACTACATTGCAGTGCTTTGGAAGACATTGAGCTCTCTCTGCTTGCAGCATGAATTTCGTCTCTTGGCTGCCTCCCTCCTTTGGTAGACAGCTCTCTTGCTGCGCCAGTTGGAAAGGAAGACACGTCTCACCCCTCACCCCTTCTCAGCTTACTCACCATTACTTTCGTAGTTAGCATTCAGAGAAGAGCAACAGCTTCTGAAAGCCCAAATGTTTTGGAGACAGCCTTGGGAAACCTGGCTTGAATCATCTTTCAGAGCAAATTTGTGAGACCCCATTTTTCACCAACAGAAGTTATGTGCAAGCAAACAACAGCCTAACTGGGAGCCCCTCGGGTTAAACAAACTTGGTCTTCATTTCCAGCACAGGTTTTCTGTGTCAGTTCTGCCGGATAGCTCAGACTCTTCTGGAATAAAGGCTTCATTACATATACAGGATACAAATTGTAAACTGCAGTTTGTCATCTCAAGAATAAATTACACCCAAAGAGCTACAAAACAGTGAGTGAGAATAAAGTCCAGCACATGTATTTTGCATGGCTTTAGAATGAGCGATATATATATGTAACCGTAACCATCCAGGCAGTAAGGTCAAGGTCAACTCTTTTGCATTGTTTGAGCTCTTGAGGTCATGTAAAAAGGAGTGTGATCATTATCCAGCATCACCTCATATTGCATCCAAATATTTTAGTAAAAATCTGATCTGATTATTCACAAGATCTTCCCACTGATCTTCCACAGGCTTATATGAGACAGGCAAAAACAGAGGAGGAAGGAGAAGAGAAGAAGAAGTCTATAGAAAGCAAGGGAAAATGAATGGGAAAAAAAAAGAGAGAGAGAGAGAGAGAGAGAAAACTATATTGATGCTAAATTATAATTAAAATGGGATAAAAAAGGGAAAATTTCAGGACAAAAAAAAAAAAAAGAAAAAAAAACTAACCAGAGTGCAAAAATAGTAAATGTAATAATAAGAGATGATCATTATTATAGACAGCTGTCTTCTGTTCAGCACAGACACAAAAAAATCTTCACTTCTGAAATTCTCTGACCTCAATTTAATTGTACTTTAAGCTTCCAACAAGGTGTCCCAAGCGGAAGTAGAATACACAATTATTTTCATTTTTCATAATTAGAGCAAAATGACATTCCATTTATATTCTGTTTCCTTTTCTATTAACAAATGAATAATAATAATAACAATAAAAAGGATAACCAAAATGACTGGACCTCTTTGTCCTTGATTGCATCTTCCTTTCTCAAATATAATTTGTTCTCAGGTGGTTTAAGTGTTTGATTAATTGGGGACCCCAGATGTAGAAACACTCAAGATCCTCATTAGCAGAACAGAAAGAGAATTAAGGAATTTAGCAATGGTTTGCCTGAAATGGGCAGTGCTAGCAAAAGCATCACTGGCTGTAACAGGAATGCTGCATCTTTAATAAGCGAGTAGTGTTGGCAGTTGCAGGACTCGTACAGTGAGAGATACATCGTTGTGCTCCGAGCACTGCTTCCACCTATCCCATTTCCTTAATGGTTCTGATAAGCCATTAGGACCTTCTCTGCTATTCCTGCTTGTCCAAAAATGTCCCTGAGCTCCAGCGGGGTTAAGTCACACACTAAGACACAGGGAGATGAGTGGGCATCAGCTCTCCTCTCACGGTGCCTAAGACAACTGCACCCTGACTCTGTGACTTGCCACCAGCTCAATGTACGTGTTATGCTGGCCTAATAGCAACATTTTCCCATTAAACTAGAGCAGAGATGTCACTTGCTTATTTTCCCAAGGGAAAGAATTTGTTTGTTTGTTTCCTCTTGACTTTTCACTTGCTCTTTTAACACCTTTTTTTGGTGGGATATGTTATTTTGGGACAGCACTAATGGGTCCTTGATTGCAGTTATGCCACTGCTATTGAAGATAGTGCCCCAAGGTTTTTTTAAAGGCATGTAAAACTGGCACTAATTTTTAAGGCTTCCTAAAATCATACTTCGATGCTAATGTAGTTTCCTGATCTTGTAATTGGATATACGTTGGCAAACCCAAAGGATGGGATGAAGCTCCCCCAATACTTTGAAGGGTGTGCACTTTGCAAAGACAGCATTGGAGAGGTCTGGCTCCTACAAATAGTGTCAATGAGAGCAACATGCAGTTTCAGAGATGCTTACATGATGCTCTTCATGTGAGCTTAATTGCACAAGAGCCTGTACACCAAAATCCAGGCTCCTGTTGTTGAATCTATTGGCCGTGGAGCTATTATGCTTAATGATAAGGGGGATTTTCCCTCTGGCTGATATCTTTTCGCCTTCCTGAGATTTTTCTCATTGAGGATGACATGTGGGAGAAGTCTGGAGGAGAAGGCTCAGGAAATCCATTTGAAACCCAAACATTAGAAAAACACTTGCAAAAGATCATTTCTTCCAGTAGAAGATGCATAATTTAGAAATAATGATTTGCAATGCAGACAGCTCACATAGTTACACAGAAAGAAAGAGAATTTTGCAAATGAAAGGAATGAAACTCTACTACTGTGGGATTAATGGAAAGCACCACGGAAACATTAACACCGCCTGCAAGAGAGAGCAGTTATGCTGAAAAGCATTTCTATATTATTTTAAAGGTGCAGCAAAGCATATCAAAAAAAATAAGCAAAGAGGATCGAAGATTATCTTTGACATGTAACATTTATAGCCGGAGAAAATAGCTATTATTATTTATGTAGCAAAGATAGACATTACAAGATACTTGTGGACATCCAGCAATATTGTTTAATAATAAGAAGTAATTTCAATCTTGCTCCACTCACAGACAAATTAATTTCAAGTATTTCTAGCGCTCAGATAAAAAATAATGAACACACTAACAACAGAATAACCTAACATCCCCTACCCCCCAAACATACACACTCACACTCCTGCATCCTAATCTCCAAGGACTGAAAAGGTGTTGGTTTGTGGCCCAGTGGTCCTGCTGTATTTTGAGATAGTCCTGAGACAGGCTGAGCATGCAGGGGCCTGGGCTGAGTGCTCCCTCCTGCCAGCGTCCCCGAATGTGCTACGGGGCTCAGCAGGAAGATCACTGCCAGAGGGCAAATAGAGTTTAGCCAAGGAGCCTGGCTCACAGGGAAGCATCAGAAAGAAGATGGAGGATATAGCTCCTTGGGTGACCATGTTTTGTTTTTTTTTCATCTCTTTTCTTAAAGAATTCGGAGTTGAAAATTGATTCTTGGCCAAACAACATTCATGTTAGTCTTTTTTGTTGTTGTTTTTTTCCTTTACGTAAAATCAGTATTTTCATTCAGAGAGATTTTTATTTTTATTTTTATTTTTTTTCTGGTGAGATCTAATTATATGAAATAGTTACTTTAGTTGAATGAAAAATCAATATTGATACCACTGTAAGAATGTGGTAAAGTTGCGGGTGTCCATACCATGAGGCAACTTCAATAACACCAACCATTCTGGATGATGCAATTTTAGACTAGAGCTTATCTTGTGATCAGCATTTCAAACATTTGTGCAATTCTTGTGTTTCCAGAAGTAAATATTGTCCTTCCTTTTTTCCTTGAGGGAGAAAAGCTTGGTAGATGGTCAAAAGGCCAGGAGGTGTAAGGTGGTTTGCAACTGATGAGTGGACATGATGTACGAGTTCAGTACTTGGTTGAGCAAAAATATGTCAAAGGAG
This sequence comes from Anser anser, assembly GCF_964211835.1. NCBI lineage: Eukaryota > Metazoa > Chordata > Aves > Anseriformes > Anatidae > Anser > Anser anser. The sequence continues at coordinate 14,273,057 of NC_139721.1, forward strand.
CAAAAAGCAAGGGCTGGATGAATTCCTACAGGAGAGGTGAGTAGTACCTGCAATAATATTTCCCACTTTTCCAATGAAACATTCAATGACAATCATGCTTAGAACAGCAGACGGAGTTCATAACGTCAACAGAACAGAGACCTATCAATAGCTAAATATATGTGTCATATACCATGAACTGAAACCCACTGGAACTGGAATGTGAAATGAGAGGTCCAGTAGAAAGGACTCCAGTGAAACAATAAATGTTGTCTGGAAAGCTGCAAATGTAGGACCTGTCTTCAGAGGATGAGGAATACTTAATTCATAGAATCATAGAATGGCTTGAGTTGGAAGGGACCTCAAAGATCTCCCGGTTGCAACACCCCTGCCATGGGCAGGGACACCTCCCACCAGACCAGGCTGCCCAAAGCCCCATCCAGCCTGGCCTTGAACACCTCCAGGATGGGGCATCCACAGCTTCTCTGGGCAGCCTGTGCCAGTGCCTCACCACCCTCTGAGTGAAGAATTTCCTCCTAACCTGTAAGCAGCACTAGGCTTTTAAACTTGACTTTGACCCTCTGCAAAAATGTAGAACAAATTTTGTAGGAATGCATAAATAAGAGCAGAAAGGCAGTAGAAGGTAGACTAAATTGCAGCACGATTTTATCAGATATATCATGCCAGACTAATCTAATATATTTTTTTTGATAAAAATAGTGATTTCCTACACAGAGGTAATGGAGCAGATTAGAACCTAGATAGATTATAGTTAAGCACTTTTTACAGCACTTTATAGGGAATTAGTATTTAAGTTGAAGATATTAGGGATTAATGTAAAGTGGATAAAGAGCTGTTTAAGGGAAAATTTGCCCTATGTCATATTTAAAGGAGTATGAGGATGGCAGATGTTCCTGCCTCAACCATCAGTATTGGGATCTATGCTGGTTAATATATTAAGTGGCCAAGGAGGTAGAATCAAATTATTTACTAATGAAATTTGCATACGACATGAAGCTGAGGAGTTTATCAACAGCAATAAAGTAGAGGGTCACCACAAGAACATTTTGCACAAGACACTGAAGTAATTTGGAATATCTTGTTCTCTTCTGCTCAACTATGCTCAAGAAAAAGAAAAAAGAAAAAGAAAAAGAAAAAAGAACCTAAATACCTAAATTGTAATAAGAACACAGAGGGCTTCAAGAAATTGAGTAGCCATTTTATGAAGAAAAATTAAAAGATTATGAAAAATAAAGAAAAAGAAAAAGAAAAAAGACTTAAGCATCTCAGGAATTAAATTTGGGAACAGAGATTAAAAAAAAAAAAGTGATGAGATTCAGAGTCTGAGCTTACTTTAAGATGGAACCTGGTAAGTTCAGGAAAACTGAACTTTTAGTTTTGCAAACTAAAATACCACAAGCTGGAAAATGAAACCTGTGATACTAGTCTTTGGTACTTGATATTTTGGGATCTCCAAGAAACTGACAGATGAATTGCTGTTTGTTTGCAGCATATTTATATTATATATTTGTACATGATATAAATAATAGTGCATATATCATACTTAGTTTTATACTATATTTGAGAATTATTCTTAGTAGGAGACTGGAAAATGTTGCTATCTTTGATAAATACAATTCAGCTTCTGAGGTGGAGTCAGTGAAAAAGGAGAATATTTCATATTTCATGAAATTCTGGAGGTTGCCCAGCCTAAGAGAATGTAAATGGAAAACACTGGTGGTTCTAGTATCATTATAGTATCATTATAGTATCATTATAGTATCATTATAGTCTTGGGTGATTGATTGGTATACCCTGTCTTAATGCTCATGGTAGAACAGAACAACTAACTCATTTGGTATCACATCGGTGGTCTGGGGAAACTGGGATATTGTTCTCTCTTCTGTCCTCTCTGTAACATGAGGTGGTAGACCCCTTCCTAGCATAACTTAAGAGTTTTATTTAATAAACTTCCAGAGACATGGAGGAGGTCTTTGAATTCTTCTACTTTTCCTATAGCCCATTATAATATAACTTTTATCTAATGCAGACCTTAAGTTGGTTCTAAGATGCTGGAATGCATACTTATACTTCAGGATAAAGCCTGGTGTAGATTCGAAACTTTACAAATTGTCTGCAGTTGCATGGTTTCTCAAATTGGAGGAAACAGAACTGAGCAACCCATGTAGGTCTTTATGATTCTTTATTTCTTTGTTCCTCACTTCTGCAATTGCACTGATGTACAGTCATTAGCAAGGAGAATGGGTGGGTGGGTTGGCTGCCATCCCAGAAATTGCTCAGGTTGTCTTTCTGAGATACCTTTTCTTTTCACATAACTGTTCAAGGGCCATTTGACAATGAGAGCTTCTAAAAAACATTGTGTGAAAGACATTCAATACGTGTCCTAAGCTCAGAACTGATCCCATAAGGCCAAAGCAACTCATCAGGGAGGATCTACGTTCTTGAAGAATGCCAAAGACATCATGGAAGAACTTCATATGGACAGAAGCCTCCTTCCTTAGAAAGAGCACTAGTCCCATCCACTTCTATAGACAACCCACACACATGTATAGAAGACTTTTTTGTTCTGTTTTTGTTTGTTTGTTTGTTTTTAGGAGAAACATAATTTGTGGCAGTGCTGGAGTATGTAGGAATGACATTAGATTTTCCAAATCTCACGTTCTCTTCTACAGGCTTTGAGACTTTGTAGGATAAGGAATACATCCTAAAGCAGTAGTAATTCCTGATCTCAGAAAAATCAGATGTGACAAAGAAAGAAGCTCAGATACCGCATTCAGACTCCCCTTTTACTGGCACGTGGAGAAAGAACAGACTGGTCAGCCATGTCGAACCATGCAGATGGCTTTTGTATCCCGAAAAGCTACTCATATTTTACGGAAGTTTTTGCTTGGTGGATGGAAGCCAACCTTATTTGTACTATGAAGATAAATAAAGAATAGCCAAAAAAGATTATAGTGCATCGTAAGAGGATGTAGTAGAAGCACTTGCTTCTTTCCATTCTGTATTTTTGGATAAACTCCAGTTGTTCTTTGTTCCCAAACCTGTAATTATCAATACTCTTAGCATGAACCCCACAGTCGTATGCCAGATGGGTGCTGTGAGATAGGTACCAGTTAGGCTAGTTGCATGCCAAGCAGCTTCATGGCTGTAATTACTACTGTAGGCTACATCTATGCACATACTTGATGATATGATTAGTGAGAGAAACAATATTAGAAAGGTTAACAAAGCTGGTCACAAGGCTCAGAGAATTATTACTGAGGTGGACAATTGAAGGGACAGATGTCCCAGTCTACTTATCTTAGAAATTGCTAATATGTGTTGGCAATATTTCAGGACCAACCAGCTGGACAAAATTTTGTATCTTTGCCCTCCTGTAATACTTTATACTCATAAATATTCCTTCCAGTAAATGAATGCCTGGGTTTGAATGTCCTTACAAACACCTGGTCTATAGTATAGGTCTTCTTCTACCCACAGTGGAAGGAGGTGAACTCCCGTTTCCCTAACAGTCCATGCGCATTTCAGCTACAGAATTCAGGAGCACAGAGTTTCTCTGAATCATGCATTCCTGTTATCAGCAGGAGGTCTTATGCTCTGCCAATCCAATATTCATGTAAATCCATAAGCCTAAAGGGGGAGATTTACAGAGGAGTCTGTGGAAGCAACTTTGCAATACTTGCCTGGTTCTGTATCTTATTAGCTTCTGCAGGCAATGGGCCAACACAGCTCATAGTTACTGCAGTATTAAACTAAATAACGGTCTTAATAACATACTGAAATATATTCAGAGCCCTATGGTGTAAAATATATTAGATTATTTCAAAGACAGGACAATCTGGGTCTCTGGGGAAAAGCAAATGTAATTAAAATTATTTCTACTCCAAAAATTCGCTTCTCATTACAAACGTTGCCACAGAGTATTCCCAATGCAATTTTTATTCAGAGTTAGAGAAAGAGATATTAGCCTTCCTGAAAACTGTGTTATCTTGAATAAGATACTGTATGCCTTGCCTTGAGTGAAAGAGGAATGGAGATTAGATGCTAGATTGTGTCAGGTGACTTTCAGTCTTAAATTTATATGGTCGAGATAGGAAAATGTAGTATTTGCTGAGGCAGAGATGGAAGACTTAATCACATGTGACTTCAGAGTACAATTATATGGTATAAAATGCAGTTATTAAACAGTTGTTGAAAACACTGTGTAGGACACAAAGAAGTATAGACATGAGAAATAATGAATGCTAAATAAAATCCTCAGGTTACTTACCTAACTGAGACTACCTTATTATATGGACTCAGGGCCATCAGCAGTAGGTCATCTCATCTGACTTATCTTTAATTCATTTACATTTTACTTTCTTAATTGAAATGTTCAGGGAAAACTAGAATGAATTAACTAGATTCACACAGACTGTGAATGCAAAACGTATGCTTTTCACTGAGTTATAACAAAGGAGAGTTTGCTGAGGAAGAAATGTGTTTATGCCTTTTACTTGGGCAGGATATTTTTACAGCAGTAGAGAGAAGCACCACTTGAAAAAAACAGCTTTGCAAACACTTGGGTTTGCTCCTCAGCAAATAATACATGGAGAGTTCTTCCTCTGGGTGACAGGAATGAGATCATGATTTCTCTAAAAAGAAACTAGAAAAGGGGACGTTGATACAGCAGGGAAAAGCTACAGGGCAGTAATTACAGAACAGTTGATACAACCATAATTGAAATAGTTAAAAATACTTTGCCTGTGGGAACTCTGAACAGGCTTGAGATAGACAGATGGCTGTCTTTAAAAAAGCAAAACAAAAAAGGCAATTCTGTCAGTTCTAGATAAGGCCAACAAGCTTAGATTTTTGATGCATAACTGAAACAGTGAACTACATGCAAACATGCTAAAAATAGCATATAATGATGCAGTGATGTCATACAGCTTCTGGATGGCAGCTTGCTGAGGGACTGTAGACAATCCAGTGATAAACATAAATATAGACATTAGCAAAAAGAATTGCCAGAGGTCAAAAAGTGGATTTTATATTTTCCTGTTCCCCAGAAAACGTTGTCCCAGCTCTCCTCATATGAGAGATGCTCCAGTTCCTTGATCATCTTGGTAGCTCTCCATTGGACTCTCCAGTATGTCCGTGTCTCTCCTGTACTAGGCAGCCCAGAACTGGATGCACTACTCCAGGTGTGGCCTCACCAGTGCTGGGTAGATGGGAAGGATCACCTCCCTCAACCTGCTGGCAATACTTTGCCTAATGCAGCCAAGCACTCTTAGCAGCAAGGACACGCTGCTGGCTTATGGTCAACTTGGTGTCCACCAGTACCCCCAGATCCTTTTCTGCCCCCCAGCAGGTACTGGTGCCTGGGGTTGTTCCTCCCCAGTTGCAGGACTTTGCACTTCACCTTGCTGAACCTCATGAGACTGAAACTCTTGGAAAACGCCTCTCACAGATACTGCAGCCTAGGAAGTGCTCTGCAGTTCTACACTCACAGTATTCTCATCCTCTCTTCCTTTCTGGATGAAAAGACTGAATGTGAAAGAATAGCAAATGAGAGCCTTGCACTGTGGTTAGGAAAAGCTGTCTTCACTAATGAGCAGTGCCTTCAGATCAATAGGATGGAAGGAAACATAGCACAGGCTCATCCAGCTTCTCTGTCTTCCCTTGCAAGAGGATTAAAGCCTACGCTACCTCATGTTTTGCTGCAACTTTCTAATTGCTGCCATTGGACACATAAATACACAAGATGATAGCCCAGAAGTTCCTATTTTATGTAATAGAAGATACTCATCTAGCATCCCTTGAAAAGTTGCACTTGGTGCTTTTGCCCTGCTGTGGAGGGCACTGATCTGGCACTCCTGGGCAGAGGAGTAGGGGCCTTTTCTCCCAGCTGCCCTCCTATTGTGTGCTTGGTGTCAAATGCTTTCTGTCTTGTGAGGAAAGTTGGATGGGGACACCGCGGAAAAAAAAATACATTTTGCTGACGTGTCACAGGTGCTCCACCTGAGCGATAGTTCCCCGAAGTGCTCACAGTTATTGTTTGGAGTTTAGACAGAAAAAACTTCAAATACAATGAAGGTACAACCACGTTGTTGGTTGACAATGTTTTTGTTGTGTCATCAGAGAGACAAACATTTTATTTAACTAATGTTGGATGCAGATTTTTTACTCTCCATAACATGAGACTCAGTTTTAAGACTTGCCCAGCTTATGTGCAGTTTCCTACCTGAAGATGAAACTCCTGACAGTGTCTGCAGGTTGTTTGCATGTAGGTATGACTATGTGTATGGCCTGTGTAGCTGCTGAATTCTCTACCAGGAAAGCAAAGGTCCAGTACTGATACAATAAACACACAAATAAGTAATGAGGCTTGGGCTTCAGTGCCATGCAGAGTCCAGACTCATTTATTACGAGAGTCACCGATGGAGGAAATTCTGCCGAAGGAAATTTGTTCACAGAGATAAAATTCAGCTTAATCTGATCCCATGTAGCAGAATTTATTCCAGCTAGCATTTATAGCAAGAAATGATGAATCACAGAAACTTAAAAATTAGGCTTGAGTGATGTGAAAGGAGAAAACGAATCTTGTGAATGGCAAATTATGAACTGCAGTGACAACGTTCACAAACCCAATGGCAACGAAATCATAGAGCACCAGACAAGGCCATTGTGACCAGCAAGATTCAAGTCCACTTGATGACACAAGTAGGACTCATAGGAATAGAGCTAGCAGGACTAGGAGGAGTACTTGTGAAATACTATGGTGCAAAAATATGTCCTAGACTGGATGAGTAACACCATCTTTCCTGGGGATAAGAGAGCTCTCTCAGCATTTATTATAGCGGATAAACTTTTCTATTTTTAAATATGTCTATATGAGTGTGCATCAACACAGCCTCACAGAGCCATTTGGGCTGGAAAATACCTTGGGGGTTCCTACTCCGACCTCCTGCACAAAGCAGAGTCAGCAATGAAGACAGACCACGTTGTTCAGGGCCTTGTAGGTTCCTGAAAACCTCCAAGGATGGAACTTTATAACTCCAGAGAGAAGTAATGCAGCATTACTGTTGCTAGCGACAGGCTTCAGGCTTTCTACAAAATTTGCAGGACTTCAGGAGAGAGGCTTGTCAGACCTGCCCTGCCTGATCTTGTCTTGCTGTGCCTGGAGCTTTGTTTTCACCTGGTTAAGCTGCAACAGCAATTTTTCTTCTAACCAGATGGCTACTTGAGATTTGTTTTACTTTTCCTTATCTCTGTGTGGTACAGCAATAATTTTACACAGACAGTTGTAACAAGCAGTAATTCTGTGTAGAACAAGATATTTATGACTAACATAATGATGTAGTTCAGAGAAATACAGGCCTGGTATGGCAGCAGAGGCCTTGAGCAGTGGGGAAACAGGGTGCTATGATGTGGAGACAGGTAGGGGATGAGAAGGGATGGGGCACAGGCTGGTGCTGGAGATCCAAATGCTATAAACAATTTGCCCTTAGCCCTTCATTAAAGAAATGTGGACCTGGATCTGGACAAGAGCAGTTTCAGGGGACGTAACAAAAGAGCAAGTATCCAACATACATAAAACAGCACAAACTTGGACTTAAGATGGACTTGCAAACCAATGAGAAAGAGCACATATATAATTGTGTTAGAAAACACATACAGATGATCCCCAAGCAGATCCTAGAGTGAGAAAGAAAAATAAATCAATATCATACTCCTCCTGGCAAAGTATTGCAGATGCTGATGTTTCACCCTAACACTTCCACAAGCCCCAGAGCGAGCCCAGGGATACGAGGACCCAGAGGAACAGTGGAAGGGTGAGCATAACACCAGGGGAAGGGGTAGGAACTGGGAAATGTCTAAATAACAATCTTCTCTGTATTATTATTACCAATGAGACTTTTTTCTATATAAGATATTCAATTTTTACTGTTCTTTCTTTCTTTCTGTCTTTCTTTCTTTTTCTGCAATACTTACATCTGGACCAAAAATGATTTTTGGAATAATCTATTAAGATTTCAGTCATAAAAATGATAAATTCTTTACTTTAAATATATAGTGCGTTTCCTCTTTGTCCACAGAGAAGATTTTGAATCTGACTAATTGCACAGCCTTTTGGAGCAACCGTTTGAATGCTTCTCAGAACTGTTGTCTGTGATTCTCAATAATCACTCCAAAATCCAGTATTACTTGGATGATATTTTATTTATTTTATTATTTTACTTTATTTCATTTTACTGCTTTATTTTGTTCAAAAAGAATACAAAAGCACAACCAGTAGAGACACAGGTCATCTTATACTGCATCAACTCTGCAGGACAGAAGCTGAACTTTGTGAGATGACACTTCAGATTGAACCATGGTTTTTTTAGGAATATAATTTTTCCAGCAGGACTGGAATCTACTTCTGACATAACAAAGAAGTAGCTTGCAGGTATCAAAGTTTAGCACTGCTAGAAAAAAGGCAGGCATAATGCTTGTTTCATAGGCTTATTTCTTGCACGTTGTTAAAGAATCTTTATCCTTGTCTCTGCTTGAGGTGTAGATAAGCATCACTTCAGAGAATCTCAAGCCTGCCCTGGGTAGACCTTGCAGAAACCTGCCCTGAAACAGTGAAATTCTGGATCATAAGTTGCTCAACACCTACCTCATTTCATCTTGTGCTACTGCAGCTTTGATTCCCAATGCCTCAGACTATGAAGTTAGAGCGCTGCTTACCTAAGCCCTTTGGGATAATAGTAAGGCCACTACATTTGAGGCAAGACCACTTAATAAAACCCAGAGAAAGTATTTCACTATTGAAATATTCTTGCACATAAAAATAGAGAAGCTACCCTTCAAGCCATAAATGCAAACAGCATACAGATTATTTTGCTATCAAAGGGTTGTGAACAATGGAAGGATTCATATGAGCAAGATATAAAATGCCTAATAGACAGTGAGATAACTTAAACTTGCAGGCACAAATTCAGATTTTTTACTGACATAAAAAGCAGATCAGAAGCTGAACACAGGACACCGTACCTTCACTAGGTTTTTGCACAATAACGAGCAATTGTAGAGAATACTACAATGGTTAGTGCAATTATTTGAATCTGATTCAACACAAATTAAGTGTCTTTCTGGCAACAAGGTGGCCTAGCCATCCTAAACATCTTAATCTGAGAGTGCAAATGAATTTTCCCAAATGCAGCTGCATGGTGTAAGCTACTCACTATCTTGTTATTGCATTAAAGCTATATGCAAAATACGCACAACTGATTCATACTAAAACAGAACTGTTTTTCAGAAGAAAATCCTGACAGGTGAGTGTGTATTGGATGCTCTAGTCCAAATGTATGTGAAATACTGCTTTACTTACAGAATTCCTGAGAAGATAACAGTGATCAATACGCTGCTCTCTCAGCCTGACTTACATGGTTCAGCATGGCACAGTTGATGTGACAGGCCCGTCGGCTCACGCACCACTTAGCTGCTGCTCTGCTCTGCTCTTCTCCTGATAAGAAACGGCCAGAAATAGCACTTATGTCAGAAGCTGCACCTGCTACTATGGCTCATGTTTCTTTCTACTGTTTTCAGCCAAGAAGAAAACCTGAGAGAATCAATACCTGACCAAGGATCGCCATTTGCAACCTTGGATTTGGGAACTTCTTATGGGTGAAAAGCATGATACAGGGACATCACTGACAGCTTACCTTCAGGCAAACCAGACAACCTTAAAACATCAGCAGAATTTTGAAAGAAACTGTAAACTGAAGAAAAGCAGGAAAATCCTCACTGGCGACTTTCTATAAAGTCTTTTATGGCATAACAGTAAGAGGCATGTTAAGATGTGGCTTGCCAAATATTTCTGAAAGGCCTATTCAGCCCTCAGCCCGTCAGAGATTCCTTGCTTCTGACACGGGGTGAATTCACCACTGGACAGAAGGCCACCACAAAGCAGTATTGATGGCTCATTTAGAGGCCTTGATTAAAGGCATGACTTTGTGCAGGCTCTCAGCAAAGGGGTAAGCTTCATGTTGCAGAAGATATCACATATTTCCTTGTTTGTGAGATTTGTATTACTTTTCTCACATAATATTGCTGCATACTGCTTTGCCTTTCTGGTATAGTGTCATCAGATAACAGAAGATATGATTATAAAACTCACTGGCAAGCAACGTCAGTGCTGTGGTAGGAAGCTTGTGTCTGAATTCTGCAGCTAATATGTATTTAGCTCTAAAGGCTAGCATAGTTCTCAAATAGTCAAAGGTGAAACAGAATAAAGGACTAAAAACTTATGCTAGGAAGACTTAAGGATTCAATCAGGGCACAAACAGCAACAGCGACAGCGGAGCAGTTCAGAGCACAAAGGAAAAATGCAGGAGTCTTAAGAGAAACTGAAGGAGGCACACGGCAATTAGGTGTCAGTAAGTTCTCATTAAAAGTGGGTGATTTCCAGACTCAACTAGAAGAAAACTCTTTGAAAAGATCTTCTGGAGCAGCAGAGAGGGAAAAGAAGCATTAAAACCTTTACAAGGCTGTTGTATATTACAAAATGTTGTCTTTTTCACTGCTGTTTGGGAAAAGCGTGGAAAAGTCATATTTGGGGTCTGTAGTTCTGTCACATATTGAGATTTCTGATGTTAAAGGCTTGCAAAACAGATGTGATCAAACTCACAGAGAAAAGGGAATACAAGTGGAAAAATAGAAGCGTAACTAAAAGTGCTTTGCTTTCTTTGTGTGTTTAAAAAAAAAAAGAAAACTCATTACAACTTACTTTCTCAAAAATAATCTGAAGTAGGAATCTTAGAAGAACGTACAGCTTTCTTACATGCAAGTCACACAGTGAAAGAACACACTTGCCTATTGTCTTGGAGAAATAATGCTCTGAAAGGCTCCGAGTATGGTTGCTCGCTGCATTCAGTAGTCACACCAGCCTGGGCTACAGCTCCTAGAGTCGAGTGGGCTGAACCCCCCAGTCCCAGGGCTGACCTCAGGTCTTCACACCTGCGCCCCTAATGTTTTTATCAAGGCTGAAGGCGGGTCAGAGTTGTGCAGGACCATGCTGGGTGAACGCATTGCATTGCCTCGGTGTTGGGGACGAGCACGGCCCGCAGCTGCCCCATGGTGTACGTGGTGCGTGCAGACTAACAAGGAGATGGCTACCGGCACCTTCCCCAGCAGGAGGAGCAGGCCGAGCTGTTCCCTGGGCTCTGTTACTCCTGGCAGGCATTTCCGTGCAGCTGGGACAACAAACGGTAAGTACACAACTGCTGAGCGCGGCCTCTGTCCCAGGGCCCACGAGGACGGTCACGCCAGCTCCTGCTGCTCTGAAGGAAGCCCGACTGTGGTGGGAAAGGCCACCACAGGGTCTGTCAGAAATGTCACTGAAAGCACCAGGAACTTCCACTCAGTTCCTATAGGAACACAAAATCAGGCTTAGAGATTAAGGCACCCAAACGTTTGTTCCTGTGTGCTGTTTAAGCACTTACTGCACTCAGCAGTTACTAAACATTGTCCCTCTCTGATATCTGAGCTGCAATAAGACATCCACGACATCCACATACAGCTTGCAGACAAAACACAGAGCCTCTAGGAACCCCCTAGCTTTCTGTAGCAGCAGTTATATGCTAGAGGGGAGACCCTTGGACATCTCAAAGGGCACCAAACACTTGTGTTTAGACAGCCGAATTGACTCTGGAACATCTATACACCAGGGTCACAAACACCGCTTGCATCTCTGGGCTTCCTGCACATTTCAGAGCTTCTCCATTGTAATTTGTGAGAACAGGGCACTTGGAGATGCCTTCATCCAGTTTGGTACAGCTCCATAATGTCTGTAGGGCACCTAAGTAACGTATTCAGCCTGCAGTGCTGTCTGGCATTGCTGTCTTCCAGCATTTCCTTCTTCTCTCATCTCTTCTTTTTCCCAAGGCTTCTCAACAGCTCAAGCAAAGCTACTTGTGAAAATGACCCTAAAATAACTTATAACTGGTTTCGTGCTTATCTTTCAAGTGGCAAAATCCAACTTTCCAGCAGAGAGGGGCTTTGGGGTTGCCTTAAAATGTTGGGTTAAGAAAGCAAAACGTCAAGTGGTCAGAGGAGGTTTCACAATCATGCAGATGGAAAGGGAAGAATTTCATGTTCTTCTCTCACTATCATTCCTCCATCTGACTGAGAATCAATTTTAAAACCTCCCCCCGTCCCCAGATAGATCACATTCACCTCATGGGGAGGGAGAGACAGCAGGCTGCTTTGGCCACAGGGAAGGAAGAAGAGGCCAGAGAGGCAGCGTGACAGCTCAGAAGAGCCTTGGTGAGCTGGGCTTGTTCCTTCTGCTGCTGGGTGACACTGGGAAAGGTGCACTTCCTCCCCCCAAAACCAGGACCTCTCGCATCCCAATCCCCTCCTGTGCAGCAGTAGTGACTAAGCTGTCCATGTAGCTACTTGATGCTCCCCAAACTGGACTTTTCTCCTGCTAGGACAGGCAGGTAAGTATCACAGGCCATTTGGGGGTTATTTACTTGCCCCCAGCAGTCTGTAACCTACCCCTGGCCCTGACAGCAAGACCTTTGTACAGTCACTTCAGCGAGATTTCTGCTGTCCCAATCTGTAGGCCAACTGAACCATGCTAAATATTGCAGCCAGATCCTCCTTGTGCTTCAACCCCAACATAACCCAAAATAACTCCATTCACTTTCCTGGAATGATGCTTGTGGGTGTGAGAAAGGAGGAAATAACTTGGCAATCCTAGAGCTTGTCTTCATTAGAAGACAATCATTAGTTTAAGTTAATACACCTGAATGATTTCATTTGTACTTAGCTTGGTTTTAATGAGCACTGGCATTCAGGGGAACACCACTCCAGCTACTGGAGTGATTTGATTAGCAGAGCTGAGTGATTAGATTAGCAGAGTGGCTGGACAGAGCTGTTGATTACTTGCAGCCATTCCAGCTGATGTATCCCTGTTGCAGAAGTAGCTTGAGCTACGCATTTGCATAGATAAAACCTGTGCGTGCTTATATCCTGTTTTTTATTTGCAGTTTGCAACCTTGCCTCCTGTCAGCGCTTCTAGTCCCTTAGCTTACTTAGCGGAGGTCTATAATGGCTGTGAACTGCTGTTAGCCTGTACTGGAGATCATTATATGTTACTGAAAATGTCAGGGAGAGAAAATATTGGTTCTTTGTCATAACTCCAGCAGAGAGATATTTCAGGTGCTCTGGGTAATGCTCTTTCTGGAGTGGTGTTTCTTGGCATACAACAGTGCCTCATTGCAGAAATACTGTAGTTTGGTGATGCTGTTGCAAATAGCAATAGTTTTCACTACCTCTTAATATCTCCAGAGTTCCACATAGTGGTAAGAGCTTCCTAGGAAATAACCCTGGTTTTAAGGCTGAAGCTCCAGAGGTAGGTGTCCACTTGCTGTTTGTGAGCAGTTCTGCCTGAGAACAAATGAAAATAAAGCAAGTAGACAGTGAGAGTAGAATTTCTCTTTATAAACATAGTCTTCTCTGGGTTACACATTAAGCTAGCTGGTCATCCAGACTACACCTGTTGTCAGCAGAGAAGATGACGAGCACCTTCAGTAAATGTGGCTTTTTCTCCCCTTGGTGACTTCGAGGAAATGCAGTGTTACTGAGTGTTTGATGCTTCGATAGATAAAGTTCAGCGAGATGAATCCTACCCTTCCTGCTCCCTGCCAAGAGGAAGCAGACCTGTGCTGCTGCTTCTCTGCCAAGAAATAGCAGACGTTATGCTTGCCCATATGGAGCAGTGCTCTGAATTCCTGTGCTTGGAATACAAGTGGAATTCCCTTCTTATTAAAAAGCAAAACAAAGCAACCTCCTCAGAAATAAGTGAAATGTTCTTAGGAATGTGGAATAGGTGATCTTTTCTGGATTGTAAGGACAATTTCACATTCTGTTAGATCATTGTACATTTCTCTGTCTTTCTAGGTAGCTAAAGCATGCAAAGTAGTAACTCTATATACATGATCTCAAAATATAACACTGATTAAGAGAAGTAGCATAAGAAATAGTATAGGGCGGTGATATTTTGCATGGCTGTTAACAGTTGGTATTTGCATAGTAACAGTGATAAATCCTTCTATACTGGACCTACGTCTCCTCTGCACTGGAAATTTCACTATATGAGGTGTGAGGTAATGAAAAATCAGGGCTATAATACCCCACTGAGTTTCTGAGTCATCTTATTGCACTGAAATAAAAGCACTTTAGAAAATAAAAGCCATCTGTGATGTTAAATGCAGTTACCTGATTTGCCTTAATAAATGCTCACAAATCACACCAACTGCTTGAATTTTTCAACACTACCGAGCCATTCCTGAGCAGGTAAAGGTCATCATGCTAAGACGTTATCAGCTCTGATCATTATCTAGTTATTATTATCTCCAATAACACAACTGCTTCCATCCAAATCCAGCACATAAAAGAATTTTAAAGAGGCAGGTCATTTTTCTTTAGCTCTGACCTTCAGAGGATCACATGAGTTATGTTATTACACTGAAGTCTATGCAGTATTGATTATTACTTATCACTTTATTCTACTGGTGCTGAGGAAAGTGACAAACATTACTATTTTTTAAAGGTCATCTCCCAAGTTCTATGTTACAGATTCCCCGTGGCAAGACTTCTGTATATTGGGAATTCCCCATATATGTCCTTTTTTCTCATTGCCTAGTAATTTTCCCCAAGTGTAATTGGGCCACTGTGACTGTAGACATTAAATATTCTGGTTGTAAGTGCACTATGCTTAGGATGTATCAGCCCTCATGCACACATTGATCCCACTCTATATGGGCTGGGTATAGATGTCCCACACTGCACAGGTTCAGGTATTTCTCTATGGGGAGACCTAGGAGAGGTATGCTAATGCTACCTAAAACTTTGTTTCTAAGACGTCGTTTACACCTGTGCTAAAACCTACCGATATGAATTTAAAATCTATTTTGCATAAGTGTAAATGTTTCCAGATGTCTGTTAGGAAGAGCTGCGTGTGTGTTGTACCCAAATGTGAGCATGGAGAGGCTCCACAGCAAAAACATCAGTGTACACACCAACCAATGTCTAACATGATTGTAACAGGACTGGTCTGAATGCTCGGCCAGTAAAAATCAACATAGAGTCAGCAAAATAAGGACCTTACAGAAGCAGAACTGACTTAGCTCCACAGCAGACATGGTTCAGCATCCTCAAATCAGTGAAAAACAAGATACAGAGACACTGTCCAAGCATGCAGGAATGGTGTCAGGAAAGCCAAAGCCCACCTGAAGATGTATCTGGTGAGGGACATGAAGGGCAACAAGAATTTCTACAGGTAAGGAAGACTAGGGAAAATGCAGGTCTGCTGCTGAATGGGACAGGGGCCCTAGTGACAAAGGAAATGGAAAAGGCCAAGGTACTCAATGCTTTCTTCACTTCATCTTTACTGGTAAGACCAGCCTTCAGGAGTCTCAGGCCCCTGCGAGTAGTGGAAAAGTCTGAATGGAGCAAGGAAGACATCCCCTTGGTGGATAAGCATCAGGTTAAGGAACATTTAAACAAACTGCATGAATATAAGCCCACAGGACCTGATGGGATGCACACAAAAAGTGATAAGGGAGCTGGCTGATGTCATTGCAAGGCCACTCTCAATTGCCTTTAAAAAGTCATTGTAATTTGGGAAATTTCCTGATGACTGGAACAGAACAAATGCCACTCCTATCCTCAAGAGGGGCAAGCGTGATCTAGAAACTACAGGCCGGTCACCTCTGCCTCGATCCCCGAGAAGGTGATGGAGCAACTAATGGTGGAAACCACTTCCAACCGTATTTAGGATGGGAATGCCATTGGGATGGAATCCATGGTAAAACTGGATTTTCACAGGGGAAATCATACCTGCCTAAGCTGATAGCCTTCTGTGGTGAATTGACTAACCTGACAGACAAGGAGAGATATAGTTTATCTCGAATTTAGCAAGGTTTTCAACCCTGTGTCCTGTAACACCTTCTTAGAAAAACTGATGAAGTACAGACTGCACAAGTAGATGAGGAGGAGGACTGAAAACTGGCTGATCTGCTGGGCTCAAAAGGTTGTGATCAGCAAAACAAAGTCCAATTAGAAGCCAGTCTCTCATGGTATACCCCAGCAGTTGACACTGTTTATCTTCATTAATGACCTACTGGGAATGATGGGATGGTGTGCATCCTCAGCAATGTGCTGGTGATACAAAACCAGGATGAGTGGCTGACGTACCAGATGGTCGTGCTGCCTTTCAGAGGAACCTGGACAAGCTGGAGAATATGGATGTAATGGAGCGTATGTCCATCAAAGGGCCACAAAGATGATTAAAGGATTGGAATGTCTCTCACAGAAGGAGAGGCTGAGAGATCTGGGCCTCTTCACCTTGGAGAAGAGAAGGCTCGGGGAGGATCTCATTAATGTGTATAAAAACCTGATGGTGGGCAGTAAAGAAGAGGCAGCCAGACTCTTCTCAGCAGTGCTCAGTGAAAAGATACAGGCCAATGGCCGCAAACTGAAATACAGGAAATTCCGTTTATACTTAAAAAGAAACCGTGAGGAGTGATCAAGCACTAAAGCAGGTTGCCCAGAGAGGATGTGGAGTCTTCAGCCTTGGAGATACTCAGACCTGACTGGACATGACCCTGAACAACCTGCTCTGAGCAGGAGGTTGGACTGGACGATCTCAGAGCTGCTGTCCAGCCGCAGGGACTGCACGGTTCTGTGACTGCAGGTTACAGAGAGCACCGAATTGTTCCTGCCCACATCGAGTTGCAGTTCGGCAAATAATAGCAGAACCTGGGGTTGTTTAAACAAGTTATCCAGCTGTATTGACTCAGTCTGCCAGTCAGTCATGTGGACCTGCTACGGTAGACTGTTCTCCTATTAGGTTTGGCTCTTTCATTTTCTTTGAGGAATGCTGATGTGGTAAGGCTCAGCAATTACACTCTCCAACAGAGAGCAAGGAGGACACTCAGTGTTTCATTTTTCTCTGAAGAAAATGGACACAAGCATTTTTTCTAGAAACCGTAAATCTCCATCAGTACTCTCACATCTCCAGTACAAACCCAGCTGTGGCTATCTCTGAAACTGCCCAGTTCTGTGTTGGTGTGAGGAACATTCCTTTGCCTTGTCTCTGATGGAGAACGCTAAAGATGCAATATAGTCTTCTAGTCCTTAAATGCCTAGTAGAGAAACCTGCTTCTGTTCTTGATGAATATTAAACTTTCTTTGGGCCAGCTGCCATTTATGCAGAGAAGGTAAAGAAAAGGAGATATGGATGATGCTTGTTGTCTGGAGCCCCAAAGTAAGTAGGTCATAAATCCCAGAAGACAGAAATAAGTTTCAATATGTGCATACAGATCCTCTTCACAGCATTTTCATTCTTATCTGTAATGTTTGCAATCCCAGCCATGAGGACAGACTGGGAGAAGAATTCACTGAGCAGCCCTGTGGAGAAGGACTTGGGGGTTCTGGTGAATGAAAAGCTCGACATGAGCCAGCAGCGTGTGCTTGCAGCCCAGAAGGCCAACTGCGTCCTGGGCTGCATCACCAGAGGGGCGGCCAGCAGGGGAGGGAGGGGATTGTGCCCCTCTGCTCTGCCCCTGTGAGGCCCCACCTGGAGTGCTGCGTCCTGGTCTGGGGCCCCCAGCACAAAAAGGTTGTGGGGCTGTTAGACCGGGTCCAGAGGAGGGCCACGAATTTGATCAGAGGGCTGGAGCGCCTCTCCTATGGAGACAGGCTGAGAGAGCTGGGGATGTTCAGCCTGGGGAAGAGAAGGCTGTGGAGAGACCTCATTGCAGCTTTTCAATACTTAAAGGGGTCTTATAAAAAGGCTGGAGAAGGACTCTTTACACCATTATTTGTCTTCAGCCATTTTGTATCTTCTCTTGAAAATATAGGCACAAGTGATTTACATAGGTCTTTGTAAGGGTTGCACACTCAGGTCAGCCAGAATATAGCTATAATGTGTGCCCTGTTGAAAGGGAAGAGCAGTTTATGAATATATCTTCCTCCAGCTGTAGCTCTCCCATCCAAAAACATCCCTCTGCTCAGCTCCTCATCACTAGCACTGCTAGTGATTGCTGACCCTCAGTACATGCAGTCAAACTTTCATCTGCTTCAGTCAAAATGAGCTGGGTTGGCCACAGTCTTCTGTAGAAGCTGCACAAGTTGACACAGCTCCTTTCAACCAAAGAGATCAGGAAGCAGTGAATGCACAGACAGGAAAGAGAGTGGCAATGTCTAAGTGGATGGTGACAAGCAGATCTGGGCTGAAGTGGCCGATAACTTGTTCCACAAGCACAGCTGCCGACAGAACGTGTAAATCAGCTGGGTTCAGTCACGGCAGTATGCTCTGCACTTCTCGAAAGGCTGGAGCTGGGATAGCAGATGTGACTTAACCTTACACTGAGCCTCTCAGGACATCAATGAGAGGATGATCACCTGCCCCTGATGATGCAAAGTTCGTTTAAAACGGGTTGCACCTCTAAAAGCGTACAGGCCCATCAAGCCAGTAGCAGCAGAAACTACGCTCACTTTCTTCTTGCCACACCATGCTGCCCAATTCCTTGTGCTAGCACACGGATTGGGGCCGTCACGCAGTGAATGACAGAAGGTCACTAATGGGGATGACACTCAACAGGTTTTGTGCCAGGTTAGTTTCCAAGTAGAGAGGAAGGCTATTGGAGGCTGAAGTTAGCAACAGAGGGCAGGAAGGTAAATCACTGCTTTTGATAGCAACGCTAGATCAGCGTAGCTACAAGTGTTGATAAGATCACAGGATACTTCTGAGTGGAAGGGACCTCCGGAGGTTTCTAGTCCAAAATTCTGCTCCAAGCAGGGTCAGCTGTGAGATCAGAGCAGGTTGCTCAGGGCTTCATCCAGCTGGGGCTTGGATATCTCCAAGCATGGAGAATGGAGCAGGTTGCTCAGAGAGTTCTTGCAATGCATGACTCTCTCAAGGTTTTCATTATACTCAGCCCGAACCCGATGTATTTCAATTCATGCATTATTTATCCCACCCACCCACCATACAATGCTGTGGAAAGCCTGACTCAAAATGCTGTTGTTCCTGGTAGCCACAGCTGGGATCCAAATATGAAGCCTCACTGCTGATTTTGGTCCGTCCTGCTGGGCAAATTGTCACAAATTTGCTTCAGGATGAAAATGGTGTAGCATGTCTCCATGTTAGCATAAAATTTCACTTTATTTTACCAGTAAGCAATGAATGAATTAAGCAGAACATCAGATCATTTGACGATGGCAACAGTCAGTACCACTCTCCGTGCATGACATAAAACATAGATGTTACTAGAGGGTGGAAGTAACTATGTGCTTATAACAGGATAGACCCTCAGTGTACAAATACTGCTGTCACCCCAGACATAAAAAGGTCGTATTAACCCATACATATCCCTTCCCCAGTTTTCTATCATAAGTGATAAAACATAATAAATTCCACAAATCTTCAGAGCATTTTAACAATCAAATTCCATTTTTTCCTTGCAAATAAAAGAAGACATTAGTTATTTACAAATCTCATTTTTGTCTATATTTTTAAAAAGAAATCAATTACTTTACAGATAAAATAATAGAAAACACCAGAAACAGCAAAAATAAGGATAAAATATGCTCTGAAGACATCCAGGGATCTTTTCTGAGTCTCCCACAGACTTCCAAACGCATTTCCTGTAGCATTATTGTGCAAGGTATTTTTGAGAATAAGGTGTGCAATATAAACAACACTAAGAATACGTTTCAACAACAGAAAATACAAAGAATATTAATTATACAATTACACTACTGCACTATTAAAACCTGCTTTACAGAGTCTTAATACAATTACACTACTGCACTATTAAAACCTGCTTTACAGAGTCTTAATGACATAAAATTGAAATAATATTACAAATATTTTAAACTTCTTTATTATTTTTCTGGCAGCTCCCAAAAATATAATCCTACAGTGATTAAAGAGTGAATAGTGCTTCTGAAGTCATTTTCAGACCCCATAAAACTGCTTCTGAATATTGCTGTTTACACTTTAACTTGGTTCATTCTATGATGGTAGGATTGGATCCATGCAAGCATAAAAATCTGTTACCCACAGATCATAGAATGGGAGTTCAGTCTTTGGCTCAGTACTAAAGTTCATGCTTTAGTTCAGTAACAGCCTTTGAATGGTTTTTATTTCACCACCGCAGCCTAGGCCCATTCAGCTAAGCAAATCTTGGCTATAAGCATTCACTCGTGGCTGTGAAGCTGTTCGCTGCTGGAGATACGCGGTGTCCGACTTGAGGTCCTTGATTTTCAGATGTTTGTTCAGCTGTTCATGAACAATGCCTCTGTGGCTTTGGATGTTTGGGCCCCCAAAATAATTAATCGCACTTAAAAGTCCTGGATCATACCTATATGGCAGAAGTACCTCACTAACAAGGTCATCAGATGAAGATGATAAAATCATGGAATGGTTTGGGTTGGAAAGGACCACCCAGTGCAACTCCCCTGCCATGGGCAGGGACACCTCCCACCAGACCAAGCTGCCCAAAGCCCCATCCAGCCTGGCCTTGATCACTGCCAGGGATGGGGCATCCACAGCTCTTCTGGGCAGCCTGTGCCAGGGCCTCACCACCCTCTGAGTGAAGAATTTCCTCCTAACATCTAATCTAAATCTCCCCTCTTTTAGTTTAAAACCATTCCCCCTTGTCCTGTCATTATTTGCCCAATTAAACAGTTATTCTCCATCTTTTTTATAAGACCCCTTTAAGTATCGACAGGCTGCAATGAGGTCACCCCTGAGCCTTCTCTTCTCCAGGCTGAACATCCCCAGTTCTCTCAGCCTTCCTTCACAGGAGAGGTGCTCCAGCCCTCTGATCATCCTTGTGTACCTCCTCTGGACCCGCTCTAACAGCCCCACGTCCTTCTTGTGTTGGGGTCCCCAGACCAGGACGCAGCACTCCAGGTGGGGCCTCATGAGAGCAGATCAGAGGGGCACAATCCCCTCCCTCCCCTGCTGGCCACTCCTCTGGTGATGCAGCCCAGGACGCAGTTGGCCTTCTGGGCTGCAAGCACACACTGCTGGCTCTTGTCGAGCTTTTCATCCACCAGAACCCCCAAGTCCTTCTCCACAGGGCTGCTCCCAATGCGTTCTTCTCCCAGTCTGTCCTCATGTCTGGGATTGCCCCAACCCAGGTGCAGCACCTTGTGCTTGGTCTTGTTGAACCTCATTAGGTCCACACGGTCCCATTTATTTAGCTTGTCCAGGTCCCTTTGGATGGCATCCCTTTCTTCTGTTGTATCGACTGCACCACTCAGCTTGGTGTCATCTGCAAACTTGCTGAGGGTGCACTCGATCCCACTGTCTATGTCAGTGATAAACATACGAAACAGTGCCAGTCCCAAAACCGACCCCCAAGGGACACAAGCCATCACCAGCCTCCACCTGGACATTGAGCCATTGAACACCACTCCGGGTGCAGCCTTCAAGCCAATTTCTTATCCACTGAATGGTCCACCCTTCAAATCCATCTCTCTCCAATTTGGAGATCAGGATGTCATGTGGGATTGCGTTTAAGGCCTTACAGAATCACCTCCCTCGACCTGCTGACCACACTTCTTTTGATGCAGTCCAGGATACGGTTGGCTTTCTGGGCTGCAAGTGCACATTGTTGGCTCAGGCTGAGCCTGTCAAGGTCCCTCTGGATGGCATCCCTTCCATCCAGCGTGTCAACTGCAGCAACCAGCTTGGTGTCATTGACAAACTCACTGAGGGTGCATTTAATCTCACTGTCCATGTCACCAACAAAGATGTTAAACAGCGCCAGTCTGCATACTGACCCCTGAGGAACACCACTTGTGGCTGATCTCCACTTGGACACTGAGCAGTTGACCACAACTCTTTGAGTGTGACCATCCAGCCAATTCCTTACCCAACAAGTGGTCCATCCATCACATCCATGTCTCTTCAATTTGTAGACAAGGATGCCATGCAGGACAGTGTCAAATGCTTTGCACAAGTCCAGGTAGATGATGTCAGTTGCTCTCCCATTATCCACCAATGCTTCAACCCTGTCATAGAAAGCTACCAGATTTCTCAGGCACCATTTCCTCTTAGTGAAATCATGTTGGTTGTCACCAATCAACTCCTTATTTTCCATGTGCCTTAGCATAGTTTCCAGGAGGACTCGCTCCATGATCTTGCTGGGCATGGAGGTGAGACTGACTGGCCTATAGTTCCCCCGTTCCTTCTTTTTTCCATTTTTAAAAATGGGGTTATGTTTCCTCTCTTCCAGTCAGCAGGAACTTCATCAGACTGCCAAAGCTTCTGAAATATGAAGGACAGTGGCTTAGCAATTTCATCTGCCAGTTCCTTCAGGTCCCGCAGATGCATCTGATCTGGTCCTACAGATTTATAAGATGAGTAAGAACATCACTGTGTTTTACATGAAGAACTACACAGCACAAAGGGATACTTAAATCTTAACGGCTTTTTTTTTTTTTTTTAAGGTGAAAGGGGGATAAAAAGGGGAAAATGATGATTGATGATAGTGTAGTGATGTATTCGAGCCCTGCATGTAGGTTAGCCCTCTTCTTCTAGGAGAGCTGTGCTGTTGATGGATGTACTTTCATCTAATTTTAGCTGGCACAAGTCCTGCCTTGAAATGTTTTGAATGGCTAAGGAGATTTTGGTCAGTACTGCTTATTTCATCTGGAGACCTAGAGCAAAGTACACAGGAAGTGGACTTCTGCTGCGTCAAACCAAGTGTGTTTTAAGGAAGTTTCCTATACTTTCAAGAGAAAGTTTAGAAGAAATATATCTGGAGACAGACAAGGTAAAAAAAGAAGCAAGGAAGAGTGATGAGATAGCTCTTTCTGAGCTGAGAAAGCTGGTCTTTTTCTACTCTATAATTTAGTAGGGTGTTTTTAGAAAGTTAGCTAGCTCTCACTGATGTTTTTGAAAGCTACGCTCAAAACAGATTGTGCTTTACCCATATATTAATTGAATCAATTTGCAGCCTCTTTTCTCTAATGAGTGACATACATTAAATTACAATTTGCCTAGTCTTGACCAGAATTGTAGATGTTTTTGATGCTTTTAGATTTTGTTAAATACTAGGTTTCACTAGCTATCATGTAACATTAAATATAAAAAACTATACCTTTTAACATCTGTCATGCCCTATTTGCTGTCTAGTCACAGCCATAATTTTGCTGTTCTTCATCAGGCACAAAGCTGTAATTAAAAATTACAGGGCTTTTAAAGGGCTTCGTAAAATCGTACTCACTTGGGATGTCCTCAGGGCCCACAGCTGAAACGTAGTTACCAGTCAGAAATTCAGCATACTAATGGAGATAGGCTCCAGCTCTCCACATCCATACCATCCGAACTCCGAGCCTTGATTTATTCACGCCATGGCTTCTAACTCATTCTAACCAAGAAAGCAATGCTTCACATGTACACTAGTCAGATAATTGCACTAACTTACCTCCAAATACCATCATGATTAAATAAATAAAGAATGATGAGCCGAATACATAAGCTTAACACAAAATGTCATTAAAATCACAAAAGTTTATGTAGCGAAGAAGAAATTTCTGAAGGTTGTGTGTGTTACGTATTTGAAAACAATGAAACCTAGGAACACCGCATTATCTTGACAGAAAGTACGGGAGCATCAGGCCATTTCACACAACAGCTGGGATCAGGTGTGTGGTTGTGTCGTCTTCTGTAGTCTCTGCATATCCTCTCAATTATAATCACTTATAATGCATTGTGAGTATGCCTACTGCTTTGCAGATACATGAAAGACAAGGCTGCTGCTCGAGGGAGCTTGTATCTTGATTCATATACAACACAAAGGCTAATAGTTCAAATGCATATGAGAGCAAAGAACAATTGAGATTTTCAGGGCAAAGTTGGTAATAGAAGGCTTCAGGCCAGACTGGAGCTTTTAGGCTGTCCTGGATAGGCTCTGGTTTTTCTTCATAAAACAAATAATGAAGACCCAGTATTATTTTAATCACTTCAGATATTTCAGGAATGTCAAAATTCCTGGCATTTATGAACACCTTACTCATTTGCACACGTTATATTCTTGCACTCTAATTTGAACTCGTGGAGGTTTGTTTTGCAAAAACAACCTGTCCTGAATAATGCTCATTAGTTGCAATAACCAGTGCTAAAAAATAAAAAGAACATGTGCAAATGTTTTTATGCCCCACCTGTACATGCCCTTGAATACTCTGTCCCTCTGCTCTTGTCCTCTCAACTTCATTAATGACTTAACTTGGGTGGGTGAAGGAACTCAAAGACTCTTTCGGTGTTGGTTACTATTTGCTGATACGTTTAAAACCAAAGAAGACAGGTACTTTTGAGAGAGAATAATCTTTCAAAACCTTTTTGATATCTCAAAATAAAACTTAAAAAGGGTATAAATGCATTGCTTTTCAGACAGCAAACATCTCAGGGCAGGTCATGAGGGTGAGAAATGTTTGGTGTAAGACTTGCGAGGAGTCAAAGTAAAGACTTGGTTAGGATGTTGCTAATCTCCTTCCATTTTTGGATTTTTTGGCTGACCTGTCACAGTGGGACAGGATGCACTCTGCAGATACCTTAAAGGAGGCTGTAGCGAGGTGGGGGTTGGTCTGTTCTCCCATGTGCCTGGTGACAGGATGAGGGGGAATGGGCTAAAGTTGCGCCAGGGGAGGTTTAGGTTGGATATTAGGAAGAACTTCTTTACTGAAAAGGTTGTTAGGCATTGGAATGGGCTGCCCAGGGAAGTGGTTGAGTCACCATCCCTGGAGGTCTTTAAAAGACGTTTAGATGTAGAGCTTAGCGATATGGTTTAGTGGAGGACTTGTTAGTGTTAGGTCAGAGGTTGGACCAGGTGATCTTGGAGGTCTCTTCCAACCTAGATGATTCTGTGATTCTGGATAAACATGGTGAACAGAGGAAGACTGAGGACCTCACGCTGTGGCGTGACTGTACCCAGAGGTGACGACGGCACGCTCCTGATGCTTTTCGTGCTTTTCTCCCATGCAAAACCCCCTTTGGCCAGCTAGGGATAGCAATGCAACGGAGGTCAACCCCTAAAGGCCTGCACCCTCCAGCAGCACCCCCGCCAAACCAAGCTACCACAGGCACCCCGTGCTCTCCTCCTCATCCTGGGGCCAACAACCCCTCAGGGGCCAAGGTGGGGGGGTGGGGGGCGGCCATTTCGCCACCAGACGGCGGCGGCAGGGGCCCTGCCGGGGACTCCATTTCCCATGGAGCCGCGGGGGAGGCGCGGCCCCGCCCGGCTGTCAGCGGCCGCGCTGCAGGTTGATCGCGGCGGCTGCAGATGAGCCGAGCCCGTGCGCGGGCGGGGCGGGGGGGGGCGGCCGGGGCAGCGCCGCCGGGACCGGGGCCAGGACCGGGGCCGGGGTCGGGGCCGGGGCCGGGCTCGGCGCACTATGCGAGGCCGGGAGGATGGCGGTGGAAGGTAAGGAGGGCTCGGCGTCCCTTCGCCCGCCGCCCCCGGGGGCCCTCCCGTGTCTCCTCCCCTCCGGGCTCTCACCTGCGGCGGGGACGGAGCGGCTTTGGGGGGCGGCACCGGGGGTGCGCGGCCATGGCCGGCCCCAAAACGGGGGTCTGGGGGGGGGGGGGGGCAGGTGGGGGGGGCGGGCTGCGAGCGGCCCGGGGCATGCAGAGCCCTGGGGGGTCGGCCCCGAGGTGCCGCCCCGTCGGGTGGGGGCGGCGGGTCTGCGCCTCCCTCCTTCCCTCTCTCCCTCCCTCCCTCTTTCCCTCTCTCCTTTTCCTTCCCTCCTTCCCAAATGCCC
Source organism: Anser anser (assembly GCF_964211835.1). Classification (NCBI taxonomy): domain Eukaryota; kingdom Metazoa; phylum Chordata; class Aves; order Anseriformes; family Anatidae; genus Anser; species Anser anser. The sequence goes on from NC_139721.1 coordinate 14,298,875, forward strand.
CCCCCCCCCAAGGCCCTGAGCTCCCCCCCCCGGGTTTCTGCCCCCCGCTGCCGACCCTCGGTGCCTCCCCCACCGCCGAGGTCGTGAGCTCCAGACAGCCCCTGGCCCGGGGATGTGTGCCCCTTTGCCCCCCTTGCCCCCCCTGCCTTCCCCCCTTGCCCCATTTTCCTTCCCCAAGCAGGAGGTGCCCAAATTCAAGGGGAGAGAGCTCGGTGAGCGGCCCGGCTCCTGGGGCAGGTGGCTGCTTCGTGGAGGTCTTCTGGTAGGTGCCACGCTGGTGGGTGCGTGGTCCCTCTCCGTGGAGCTTTTGGGGCGTACATGGAGAGACGTGGGTCGGCGTGTGGGGAAAGGTGCATCTTCCTGCTTGCTGCCTGCCTCCGAACTTCGTCGTTTTCTAGCACTTAAGAGCGAGGCGCTGGGAATTGCTGCTTTCAGGGCCCGTCTCGCTCTCCTCTGCGCCCACAGGAGAGCTGTAGGAGTCCATGGTATGAAAACCAGCCCCACGGCCTCCCCCTGTGCATAGCCTGGGGTATGTCGCTGTTTTGGGGGACGCTCAGCTTCAGGCAGCCCTCGTTCAGCTCCTGTTTCTCAGGTATGCTGAGATCTGTGGGTCCGTCTGAGGCCACCTGTGCCCATGAGGATCGTGCTGAAGCTCTTTTAAGTACCCGAGTGAGCAGCACAAATTAGTGCCAAGCTAAAATTTGGCCAGTGGACACCTTAGCATCCCTGCGAACCAACTTCCCAGGCAAACTTACATTAAGGTAAATAAAACCACTGTGTCTCAAAAGGTGTCTGTCCCGAGCTTCCAGCCTCTCCTTAAGTCAAACAGATCCTTTATGCCCAGGGTGCTTTGTTGAATAGCGGTTTTGGAGACTGTAACAGTGGAAGGAAGGTAGTGGTCCTGGATAAAAGCATTTCTTCTTCTGTGGCAAAAACTTAGCAATGGGAACTGCGCATGCGTGCCTGGTAGTGGGTGAGTAAATGAAACGGACTGCCATGCACCAGATGGTTCATACGCCAGCAGCAACCCCTCTTTCTGTGTGTCATCCTCCTTTATTCACTTGAAGTCCTTCTCGGTCTGTTTGCTAGATTTTTTCAGGTCTGGAATAATTCCTGTCATATCTGCAGTGCCTTCCATCTGAGAATCCCTAAAAGCTTTGTAAATATTAATGAAGGCAAGCTCTGCTAAACCTTTGGGAAGCAGTGCCTCTCCTTTCTCTTGAGCTGATTTGGGATTTGTTTCCTCTTTAACCCCTTCTTCCCGTTTCCTCTCCCCAGGACGCACCCCTGCTGTGGGCTCTCAGAACAGGCCTTCTCGTCTGTGTGTCCCACTTTCCCCTCGCTTTGTTTTCTTCCTCCCTCGACTTTTCTCGCCTTTGTGCTGCTGCACAATTCCGTCCCCCTCCCTGGCACAGCGAGGTGACTCCTTACTTCTCCAGCACAAGGAGCCTTGTGGCTGTGACTACTTTCTGTCAGCGCAGTGCGTGCACGTTTAAGCCCTTTTCTTATCCTTAATTTTCTTTTGGGACCGGGCTTCTTTGTGCGAACGCGCTTAAAAGCGTGCTTTTATCTTAATGCATTTTGCACAATATTGGAGCCCTGGGTGTGGGCCCTGTGCTTTTCATGACCTGTGCCTCTTGGCAGGTAACGCATGGCCCTTTTGTTAGGGAAGCCGAGCTTACCCTGTGTCCCTCGTGGCTCCTGTCACCACAGCATGTGGATTGTACTCTAGTCAAAAGTGAAGCTGCTGTGGAATTTTCCAAATTCAAAGAGTTTTGGAGAAAAAATGCCAATTTGCTGAACTCAATGTCTTGGACTTAGGAAACACAAACTGCTTTTTTTTTTTTTAGTTGATTTGTTTGTTTTTGTTGGAAAAAAAATGTTTTCCTGCTTTGCTGCTTGGGATCTTGAGAGCGTAACCTTCTGTACATCAGCTCTGGAAGCTTGGTAATAAGGAAAGTCCTGGAAACCTGGCTTAAGTGGAATTCGTCCGGCCTCTCAGGCTCAGCTGGGAGCTTGGCTAGCGTGGACTTCCTGGGCCTTCAGAGCTTTTTTTTTTTTTTAAATTTTTTTTTTAGTGTCACGAGGCTTCTGGACTGCCGGGCCTGCTAGCTTCTCGCGCGGGCTCACAAGCGGCTGGCTCTAGGACACAAGTGGCAGGGAGTGGGGGGGGGTCCCTGGGGGCACGAGGGAACCACAGGTCCTGGAGCATGGGAGTTCCTGGCGGGAGCCAACATCCGCTGCCTGACCAGCTCTGCCACTGCTATTGTTCTGGGGAAAACGCCTGGTCGGCAGCCTCAGCCACGAACCCAGAGACTTTTTTTTTTTTTTTTTACCCTCTTTTATTTCAGAAATGCTCCATGTGGCTGAAATGAAAGCGTTTCGTAACATATAGTTTGCGGAGAATCTTTGGGGGAAAAAAAAAATCAGACTTTATTTTAACAACCTGTTGAAATCTTCCCTGGGCTCGATTATTTTTAATGCTGTCTTAGGATGGATTGCTGGAGTTTGGTTATGGTAACAAATGTCCAGCAGTTTACTTAAAGAAAACATCCCAATTTTTTTTTACCGGAATAGCTGACAGAGATGGATTTGCAAATATGAAATAGGAATTTGGAGGATACCAGAGTTCCTTGGCAGTTGCATAACACATACCTGAGCAGGGGTTCAGAGGGACTCAGCCGGAATAGAGTTGGATCTTGGTTCACTCTACTTGTCCCAAAAGAGATCTTGTGGACTGGGTGGTCCTTCAGGCTCGTAGTATTGGTGCTTGGGATGGATGAACATATCGGTGTCTGTGTGGGGAGAGAGAGTTTGCTCTCCTTAACACGAGCCCATCTAGATGGGAGCACTGCCAAGGTAAGTCTAATTTTAGACCTAGCAGTTTTGACAATGTTCCTTTAAGTGTTTTCCTCCCTCTAGTAAGAATGAAAGAACTAGGTCAGAGCCAGTCGAAAAAGGCTTTTGATCCCTGCAACAGTGTTCTCAGAAATATGTTATTATTTTTTTTTGCTCTTGTGCAGCAGAGGAAAAGGGGAAGAGAGAATGGTGACTTCCCCCCACAATGCTTCTTGCGCAGGAAAGCAAGAGACTGACAACAGCCAGCAGATAATGTATGTGCGCAGGTAATCCCACACAGTTCTGTCAGCTCCCCTGCAGCTCTGACCTGCAGTATCTTGCAGATTTCTGAGCAAAAAAAAAAAAAGTGCTAATTATGTCACGGAATTATTTCCTAGCAAGTGTTTAGTGAAGCTTGGTCTAATGCCTTCTCTTCCATGCGTGTGCTTTGGAAAGTATATGCGTATGTTCATTGCTAGTCTCCTGAAAGCTGATGGAAAAATAAATTCTTTCCTGTCCTATGGCTCTTCTGCAGTGGTGGATCTGCCTGCTGGAGAATGTTTTTCACTAAGAAGCAGAGACTTGCTGACATAAAATGGCAGAAAGGCTCTGGCCTTGCCCCTTGGCAGTCCTGAAGGAGACTGGAGGCTCGGAGGAGTTGGGAGCATTATGGGGTCTGGAGCCAAGGCTAACTGCTGCAAGACTTGACGTTTTTTGCAGCCTGTAACTGATCTCTGTCAAAGCAGTCCTGAATTTCAGCAGTGTGATACACCTGGGTGGAAAGCTTGAGGTGCTCAGCCAGCTCCGGCGGATATTGAGTGCTGCCACGTGTTTCCTCAGAGCCTTGAGATACGGTGAGCTTATAACTTGCAGTGCTAGCTCTGCCAAGAATGTTAAAGCAAGTTCAGGACCATCAGAAAGAGAGCTTTTAGTGAGTTTTAGTGTAGGTAACCATCGTGCTGTTCCACAGTGTGCTCAAAAGTACAACTGTCTTAACAAGTTTACAGTTATTCAGCATTTCCTTGCACCTAAACCCACTCCAGGCTCAGACTAGATGTCTACACACCTAGGATTTCATGGAATCTGATCTAATACATGTTTTTTTCAGCAAAAATGCTTTGCCTAGCAAAGAAGTCACAAACCCTGCCATTCAAAAATAGTCTGTGCTTCCCTCGGTGCTCTTGTTTTCTTTAATAGTTTCCAGCCACTCCTTAGCTTGAGGGGCTCAGGCATGTGGCTTGGAAGGAGCTGCCAGAGCTGATGTATGTGTCTGCCTCTCCAGCTCAAAGTGTCCCATCAGATTATAGCAGAGGAGATTGATAGGACCAGCGGTGGCAAGGCAAGAGGAAGACCTGAACTGCAGCCTTTGATCTTCGTGCTGCTTCCGTATGTTACTTGGTGACCATTTATTGTAAAAATGCCTCAGCAGTTATGGGATTCCAGGCTGGAACGTAGCTCTTCTTCCACCCCCTTTCACGTGGCTGTCTTCCTGTTGGGCAGTAACATCTGTGCTCCTCTTTCTCGCTCAGCAGCAGCCTGACTTTGGAGGATAAGGCTTCCCTTCGTGCCCCCACCTCAGTATGCACGCAGCTTGGTGGCAGCGTGCTCCTCTGTGCTGAACCACTCCTTAGCAACTCAGAGAGGAAGGATCTACCTTTGAAAAGTCAGCTCTGTTGCAGTTCCTTGCATCTTTCAAAAGATAGATGGTTAACGATCCCTCTCCAGAGGAATACTGTAACTATCTAAAGCCAGAAGTCTGTTTTGGACTTCAGGCTCTCATTTTCAACAGGTAAGCTGCTCTTCTCAGGCATCGTAGAGGGAAGCTGCAAGCTGAAGTTCAGGAGGTGCATTGTGGCAATCAGACACCCCAAAATTAAGCTGGTTCAATAAAGAACGGCACTATGCTGAAGTTTCCTTGGGTGAGTTTAGACTGAGTGGCAAGGGGATATGATTTCAGGTTGTGTGGTCATTTTCCTCCACCTGCTTTTAGAAATGAACTCACATTAGGCAGGAATCAAGACAGTTTAGGCTTGGCATATCACTGCATTTTCCTTGGAGGAGATTTTGTTGTAGCACAAGTGTACCTGGAAACTCAGAAGCGTTTTCAGGTCAACCAATTCCGTGACTGTTTGTTCTTACCCTTCAAAACACCTGGAAGACTCCAAAGCTCCAGGAGGACATTGACTGATATAAATTGGCTGTTCTGATGCAATGGAATCCCATCCCAAGGATCAAACTTGTCTGGTGGTGGCAGTGATGTATGGGCAAAGGAAAGAACGGTGCTTTGAAAGTTCATGTACTTTCTCTACCACGAAGAGAAAGCGAGAGTGCGAGTGACAGAAGATAGATGTTATTTGCATTTCCTAACGTGCTGCTGGAAAGCACTGACAAAGCCTGTAGTGACACTGTAGGATCCCAAAATTCTTGCTTAAATGGAAGTTATGAAACAGAATTTTTCTTGATTTTTTTTTTTTTTCCCTCGAGATGTCCAAGCAAGGTAGGTACCATAAAGGAGACTGTGTAGCTGTGTTCCTCCCACAGCTCAGTTTATGAGGGCAGGGCAGGCTGTTTGGAGCCAGTCTTTTGGACTTTGCAGGACTGCTTTGTCACAAGGTTACGACAGGAGAGCAGCAGTGAGAAGCACCGTAGGTAAGGCACTGCAGCCAGGTGGGAGGTGTAAGAGTTGCAGATTGGTGCAGGGTTTTCAGCTGATAGCCCTGGGGAGGGTTCTGTCCAAAATATCTTCTCAAGGCTTGCCAGCGAGTGCAGATGTAGGTGTCTGGGTAGCACTGGGAATCACTGTTTTGCCAGCTGGACTTTCAAAGTGCTACAGCTAGCTAGTAGAGCTGTCGGAGGGCTACTGCTCAGTGCCCAATCGAGTTTTGGGGTTAGGGGTGCTGTGTTTGGTTCTGGTGCTAACTTTCTCTGCTGTCATGGCTGAGACAGCTTTAGCCTCCGAGCTTGTGCCCTGTCCCATCTCTCTGGTCTCTCTCTTTTTGCTCAAAGGATATGATCTTTGAGGCTAGGGCTCCTGTTTCTGTGAACAAGAGGTACTCAAAGGTTGGACTGAGCAATCCTATGGTGCGTTATTTCTCATGAAAGCTGTTGCCTTTGACTGGATACAGGTGTTTAGCCTTGAAGATTAAGAGTTGAACTACTCATCACTAAATTATGTGCTCAAAGCATGCAGAGAATGTAGAGGGAGTAGTTCTGTAAGGTGCCAAAGGCAAAGGTGGAGAAAAGGGCCAGAAAATGGAGTAATTTTGAAGTCTTCTGGAACCGTCTGGTTGGTCATGGTCAAAATAGCAAATAGAATTTAGGAACTATGAGGAGGAGCTCAAAAAAAAAGAAGCAAGGAACGTTTTTTTACTATTTCTTTGGATATTGCTCTTCTATTCTCAATGCTCCATTTGTTTTTTCTTGCCACACCCCAAAAAAGACACAGGGCTGGAAGGACTACAGAAAAGGGCAATCAGCTGGTTAGCAATACGGTATGTTTTCTGAGGGAAGGTTCTGGTTCTTTCACGTGGAAAAGAGATGACCATGAAGAGAATCCTTAGACATTGAGTGGTTTGGAGAAGGTGAAAAAGGAACTGGTTCACAAAGCAGAACAATGAAGGTATAGGCTTTTGTGCTTAAAAGAATAATAGTTTTTCAAATTACACCATTTCTAAGTTCAACCTTGGGTCGTTCCTAACACGCCAAGGCAAGTTTAATTCATGTACCTGCTGTTCTCGCGCTGTTCCCTTGAGTGGTGGCATATGGGGCAGGACTTTGTCAGACCCATCCTGATGACTTCTATGAGAAAATCTGACTTGTGTGCATCTGGAACAACCCCACCCAGCACAAAAGCCCGATTTGGATCGAGGCTGTACAGTCCCTCTCCTTTGCTCAGGGTCCTCGTTCTCTCTCCAGAAGTGTCCTGTGGCAGAAGGACAACAGAGGATGGTGAAGGAGGTGCTGTCAGTAGCTGCATGTTACCCGTCCGTGAGCTCAACTTGGCTTAAAGGAGCACGTTCGTCACGCTGGACAGCAGGAGATCGCTGTAACGTGTGCTGCTCCTGGGTGAGGCAAGCAGGTGGGCAGCAGGACTGAATGTGGGCTGAAGTGAGCTCTGCATTCATCTGTGGGATCTAAAATGCTTGCAGGGAATATGTGGCTGAGTAGGAAAAGGGCTTGAGGATGAAATTTGGGGTGGATTGTAGCCTGTCTTCAGTGCAGTCCTATCCACCTCTGTCTACCTTGTTTGGTTTTCTTTTGGTAGAGGGCATTTTAGCTGAGTTGATTTGCTTCTCTGCAAATATCCTAGTAAAAGCAAGAAACAGACTTTAATAATGCTGTTTCAGAAATAAAAGGAATTTTAATGTGGGTAAATAGAAGCTTTCTCCTGGATTTTCCTCCAGCAAAATAATTGCATGCTCTCAGCTAATGGTTTGTCACTACAAGAGTCAGCTGTGGTACTGGAGGGAGTGGGACACAGTGGTATGAGTAAGCTGTAGGAGGTAAAGAATTTTGCCGGGGGAAGGCACGAAGGCATTTCCAGGCTCCTTCATTAAATGTGCAAGGGAAGGGATAGCCTTGAGGACTGACAAGAGGTGACTTAACAGGCAGTTGAGAGAAAGACAGGACTGGAAACAGAAGTCAGCTGCCAGATTGCGACTAGTTATGCTAGTGGGAATGGGTAACTGTTTCTTCCTTTGCATTTTGATGACTTTGTGCATCGTATGTAGGACAGGGAATAAAGCCTGGGTCCACAGCTGAATTGCAGCCGTTTCTGTTGCACGTGCTCAGCAGACACCAGCTTTCATTAGGTGCAGTAGGGCAAAGGCAAGAGATCTGTGGTGTGCGTGGGACAGCGCCCTGCCGATGCTGTAATACCTGTGTGCATCTGGGCTGGGCTTGGTACGTGCTGGATGGGCTCGCTGGGCTGTGCCACTGCTTGGCTGTAGAACTGGGTAGTAGTGCGGTTAGGATTGGAAGCTTTCTTAGAAATACAGGCTGTGGTTGACCATGACTTGCTAATCTCTACAGCAAAAATATTTAGGAGCTCATTTGGTGACCACAAGACAAGTTTGCTCCAGGAGTAGTGGAACCAATGAAGACTTGTGTCTCACCCAGTTGAATCATAGCATCATTAAGGTTGGAAGAGACCTCCAAGATCATCTGGTCCAACCACCCCCCTACCACCAATGCCACCCACTAAACCATGTCCCTAAGCACCACGTCCAACCTTTCCTTGAACACCCCCAGGGACGGTGACTCCACCACCTCCCTGGGCAACCCGTCCCAGTGCCTGACTGCTCTTTCTGAGAAGAAACGTCTCCTCATTTCCAACCTGAACCTCCCCTGGCTCAACATGAGGCCATTCCCTCTGGTCCTATCACTGGTTACCTGTGAGAAGAGGCTGACCCCCAGCTCCCCACACCTTCCTTTCAGGCAGTTGCAGAGAGCAATGAGGTCTCCCCTGAGCCTCCTCCTCTCCAGACTAAACAACCCCAGTGCCCTCAGCCGCTCCTCACAGGACTTGTGCTCCAGGCCCTTTTCTATCTAATTCTGTGTTCACTCTGAAATCCTCAGTGGGCAACAGCCAGTGGTGTCTAGTCGGGAGTTTGCACAAGTTGTTTGGTGTTGACTGCAATGTATGGTGGATTCTTTTCCTCCAGTGAGAGCATTAATTCAGCTCTCTTCCCCTCTGTCTACCTCCTGATTTGTGTTTTTCATACTCGGGCCTCTTACCTCCTGTAACATCCTCTTCGACTGCAAGGCTGTGCATCTCACAAACCTGTCTGAAATCCAGGGGAGTTACTCAATTTTCAGGAGTTACTTTGCAGTACTGACATAAGCCTTCTTATTAACAATGTTTTGCAAAGTGATTTTATCCATACTTCAAACAATGGATTACAGCACATAAGAGTTGGTAGTATGTTCTTGTGTATACATGATGCATGTTACTTATTGACCTTTTTTTTTTTTTCCCCACTAAGATGCATTTTACTATAAGCTAATTTCGTAGCTCTTTAGTTCCCTGTCTTTGTCACCATTTTCTTCTTCCTGTATACCTGCGCTGGGTTTATGATAGACTTGCCTTACTCACCGAACTGGCCCATTTTTCAATGAGTCTCTCTGTTGCCAGTGTGAATTCAAGAGCTGCTTGCACCAATTGTACATGTATTAAAATAGAATGAAAAAATGCTTCAGAAATAATTTGGCTACCCAGCCCTTGTCTCTGCTTTTCATCACGCGATCCTGTTGCTGTTACAGAAGGCAGATCTTGCATTGCCGAGGCTCCAGGGCCTGTCTAGCCCAGCGATAGCCAGTGCAGGCTGTGTCCTGAAGAGCAGGTGGAACAGAAACCTTTTGGTTTACAACATTGCTACAGTCTGTGAAATAAGAGATGGAAAGTGGGTATTGCCTTACATAAAATAAATGAGTAGTTTCCAGTAGGAAAATTGTCAAAAACGCAAGAATAAATTTCTTAACCGAGTAGACTTAAGTGAATACAAATTCTGGTGGGACAAGGGTCTTTAAAGGCAAATTTGACATATACAAAAAGAAGATTTCTCATTTTGGACTTGGCATTTCTGTTCAGTAGACAAGTAGGGAGTATTTCTCCTCTTTATACACCTAAGATTTGCATGGACTTAAACCAAATTACAGAATTATTTGCTCAGTTTGATTAAGACTGAAACTCCGAAGATACTTGTTCTGGTTGTGTGATATATTTCTGATGCTATACACGACTCATTGCTATCAGCTGCCTCTTACAACTGAGGTGTAAGAGGTATGTGGAGTGTAGGCAGCCCTTTTTGCGTTCGGCTTTCATTTTGGGCATTCTTTCTTTGTTTTTTGGATAGAGTGAATGGATTGTAGTATTAATTTCCTTGGCACTGTGGTGTAACCACTCAGTTGCCCCGCTAGAGAGGTTCAGAGCTAGCTGCATCGGGAGCGTGGGTACTTTTAGGCTTTGCCTTGCTGTCCCTGCCTGCCTGAGCTCTGAACCCAAACCACCTGGTGCAGCTCATCGGTTGGACCACTTTGCAAAACTCCCCGCAGCTCAGCCCTGGGTTTTGGCACAGCCCGTTTGTGTTTGTGTAACGCTCGTTTCTGATGCTGACCAGCAGAAACAGGTAACTTGGCACCGGTATTACTCCAGCAAAGTACTTCAGGGCTTCACCCTTCAAGGAGGTTTCTGGTAAGTCCACATTGTCTGTACTGAAGCAGAAGAGATCCTGATGGACTTGGGGCTTCTTGGTTTGTGTGAATGCAGCTGAGACCATTAGAGAGGCAGATTGGAGAAACGGATCTAAGCAAGATCTTGAAGGTTGCCAGCAACCTGGATGGCAACGTAAGCAGCAGGATGGATTCACGTGAGGCTTTGACTACCGCTTCAGCTGGCCCAAAGTGAAGAATTGGTGGGACTGCATGGGTTTACATTAGCTGGAGGTTGCACTGCAGGGAGAGGTAATTCCTGCAGGCAAAAGCCAGACAGTTTCTCAAACTAGGAACAGACTGATGAGGTGAATGGACCAACCAGGAGTTACAGAAACAGATTACTGTGGGAAAACTTCCTGCTAGATAAAATAGTCAAAATATTCCTATATTTTACGGCACTAATTAAGGTCATTAGTGGTGTTAGTGGTTTTAGTAATTTTTTTTCTTTTAAAAAACTCAGGTTTGACAATCTTGGGAATAATCCCATGTTTTCTAGGGATGTTCAGAATTACTAATGTAGTACAAGCTTCTGGAAATTTGGGAAGAGCTTTGTGATGCAGCTCCTTCTTGCTTGCTTGGTCAATACGAGCAGCCATCTGTCTGGAACAAGACCTGTTCTCTATGTCAATGTCTCCCTGATTCTGATCAATGCAATTGAAGTGGATTGTGAATGATACCAACCAAAAAGCCCAGTGGAAGCTGTTTGACCACTCAGTATTGAAATGGAGCACCTGGAAGTGTGCAGGAGCCTGGCTGAAAGAGCTGACCGCAGAATTTTGTGTAGTTGGAGATCTGATCGGCCTTTGATGAAGAACCAAGCCAAGATGGAAAGGTGGACTGTATGGACACAGCTCCTAGCATTTCAGAGCTAAGTCTGTGGCATGAATACATGAAAGGGAGCTTGCATGCTAGCAAGTATTTTACATTTGAAAGTTTTGTAACAGTTTAGAGGTTGGATGGGTGTCTCCTGTACGCGCTTTTTGTCTCCAAAGAGCAAAAGCTAGCACATGACTGTGATGCACGCAGAACAGGGCAGATGAGTAAGAAGATGCTATTTTTACTCGATCGCTTTTCAGAATAGAGCAATTGTTATTGCGTGCAACTCAAGCACTTGCCAAGTATGCTTTAATGCAGTCTTAATTGATCTCCTTAAAATTTTGAGCAGCCAGCAGTGTTCCCACTGAAACAAGTAGCTCAGAAACGTTTGACGCGGTAGGCAGTGGAGCGCGCAGAGGTAGCGAATGATCCTGGGTTTGATCTGCTACGCCTTGAGCCCCCAGATGGAGAGACCGACTCCCCATCTGGTCATGCAGAACTTTGGATGTATCAAGGCTGACTTCTGAAGAGTGCCTTGAGGCTCGTCTCAAGATTTTCAGAGTGTCCTCTAGTCAAATGCCGGGCCTCCTCCCAGATGCCAGCAGCTTGCTGTGGCCCTTGGTGACTGCTGTGTACCATCAGGCGTGCTCAGACAAGCTGTTTCCTGGCTGTTTGCTGTCCGTGAGGCAGACGTGGATGGGAGGAAGGCAGCTAGGGGAGCAGAGCCTTCGCATTGCCCTGCGAGCTCCTTCAGAGCTGTGTACGTGTGCCGGAGGGGAGCTGCGTGGGTGCAGGGCTCTGCTCCCCATCAGCTTCTGGAGGGCAACAAATTCTCCTGCTCTGTCTGCTCAGAAAGGAGCTGGGTTTGCATTCTAGCTTATGGGAAAAATACCCTGTGTTGCATTAGTTTTTCTCCTTCCCTAGTCTTTTAGGGCAGATGTGGTCATTTTTTCCCTTTTGGGTGCTCATTTTACTATTTTCTCACAGTTTCTGACTCTCCTAACTTGGCAGATCTAAGCAGCCTTTCCTTTAAAGTTCTGGAGAAGGGGATATTTTCCTGTAGATTCAGCTCTGCCATTGAGGTAGGAGTACAAGAGCACTCGAGAACCTTTGTTTTTAAATAATGGTTGGTTTTCTAAATGTAATCTGTGGATCTCTGTCATTGTGTCTGCCAGCACCATTTGTCACGCGCTTGCTGCTCCGCGGTCGGTGCTGTGCAGAGCACCCAGCCTCCCTCCCCAAAAGGAGAACGTTCCCACCGCAGAAAGCTTTCAGTCCAAGCAAAATAACAATTGTTGGGAAGCATGAAGACAGACGCGGCATTAATCAGCTCTTAGGTGGGGTTTTCAGCACGCTGCCTAGCTGGTAGGCATGAAGGGAAAGGAGAATTTCAGCAGTCTAGAAGGGGATGGAGACTTGTTACTGCGATATAGGGATGATGTATGGAATAAGATCAGGAGAGATTCTGCTTCAAAATCTAATGATGCTACTGATACGTGTATCGTTAGGCTCGTACTGTCAACTGGTATGAAGTGGGGTTTGGAGGCCTGATGAGCTTTTAAAGTCTGCGAGTGCTGAGATGGAGTTGATCTGGCAGAACGAAGAAGCGCTGGGGCTGTTGTCAAAAGAGTGGTATGGGGAAATGGCAGAGGGTGGGGGAAGGTAGTGGTAGGCAAGGGCAGGGTAGAGAGAGGTAGGAGCCTGGACAAGTATTTTAGCAAGAAACTCCCGTGTCTGTAGTTAGAGAGAAGAATCTTTTTCAGACATCCTGGAAGAGATGAGCTTTGCAATTAAGAGTCAGCTGGGAGGATCAGAGAAGTCGGGCTGTGATAAAGTCGGTGATTTGAGATCTCTTGGAAGAGCTGCTTAGATCAGTTCTAGAGAACTTCAGTCCTGGAAGCTGTCAGCCCCTCGGCCCCTTTAGCTTTGCATAGTCAGTCCTGAAGTTTTGAGCTGGTCTTATCTGGCTGCAATTATGCAAGGTGCTGATTTGAGAAGAGGGTATGCTGTTAGTGACCAGACCTTCACCTTTTATCAAATCTTGAAAGGGAGCAATTATGGTCTGTAATGACACTTTTTAAAAAAGCAAGAGCTCTGCCTGCTCTAGAAATGAAAATAAGGGATTTCGGTCTGCTAACCGAAAGTAACAGAGAACGCAAGAGAATGCTCTTTCCTTCTTTGTCTCTGTGTAGCTGAGAGCTGGAGGCAGCACTGGAGAAAGGCGATAGAGCTGGCCACCTGATGATGCCTCCTGACAGAGATGTTAGCTTTGCCAATTGACAGAGGTGATACTTATTCTCACTTCTGCATATTTTCCTCCAGTCTGCCTTCTCCCCGTGCTGAGGCTCTTGCTCTGGGCTTGCCTTCCGGAAGGAATGCTGACAGTCCCAAGCTTAGTGGTAAGCCAAGACTGTGACGGGGGGGAAGAACGAGAGATGAACTCTTTCCTTCTCCCTCTCCTCCTAGAAAATAAATTAAAAAGTTGTTTCTTTCTCCCACCCTAACACTGGCAACTTCAGAAAAGTCTTTTCTGAGGCAGTCCCTGTTTCTTTTGAACAGTCACATCTTTTCAATGAAGAGGTAATGGGAGCGTATGTAGTTGCCAGCAGCCTCTCCAATTTATTTTTCCTTCTGTATCCTAAAGGAGCCCAAAATAAAGCATTGCTGAAACAGCGCTACCATTCTTTACTCTTGAAAGAATGATGGGCTAAGAGTCGAGCAGCGCCTTGCCACGTGATTCATCTTTTTCTTAAGCCATTCAGGTGATGATTATGCTACCACGTTACCAGAAAGCTGGGTCGCTTGCTCCCTGTGCTGCACAGCAAATCGGTGCTGTAACCTAGAAGGCTTTCCTTGTTGGCTTCTGTTGTGCATCCCGTCCTCCTCCCGAATCTGTATTGTTCGGGGCCACTGGGAAGGGAGGGGTTGCAGTCCACAGGAAGCTTGCTGCTGGCAGCCTTCTTGCAGCCAGCTCGAGTCCCACCGGGCTTTGTGATTTGTCTCTGGTGAGCACTGAAAGGAGGCTGGCAGCCACAAGCTGCGCGTTTCTGGATGCTGCTGTGGTGTGTTAGCGTTCGGAAGGTGTGCTCAGGAGTCCTCCTGTTGGGCTAGGCAAGATACTTGCAGGAAAGACAGTTTGATAGGTATTTTATGGCCCCCATTCCTTACCAGGCGTCTTTCACTGCTAGTTTCCAGCCTCTGCTTGAGCAGGGTGTGCTGGAAGGGAGTGCTTTTACAGGGTGGTTAGGGTATCTCCTTTTTTTGTGTGTGTGAAGGAGGGGAATTGCAGTCTTAAATCTGGCCACTAACAGAACAGTTTCCATACGTATACTTCCATATGTATTGGGATGTGGAAGCCTGTCTTGGTGCATCACATCTATTTTTTTTCTGTAGTCTGGAGGGTAAAGTAGTCATTAGTAATTACTTTTTTTCTTTCAGGTAGGCAAATATGATCTAGAAGAGATAGATCATGACAGGTGAGTATGATCTAGGAGACAGGTATTTTTTTGGTGTCCTTACACACACACTGGAATGTAAATATAAAGCACACAACAGTCTCTTCGAAACCTCCCTTGGGAGCTTAAAAGTGTTAAAGGCTCCATCATAACAGCTCGGCAGGTTCGTGGTACGGGAACATAATGGCCACGCAGCCAGAGCAGGTGAAGCCTGTAAGCTTCGCTGCAGAAGTAAAAGGGTTTTGATATTTTTTTCTGTTGCAGAAAGAGGTTCTCTAAGGGAAAAATCAAGCAGCTGTGTTCAAGTTTAGCTCCACTGTGGACTTGTAGCCATGATAAAAGCAAAACCCAGGGAGAGGTAGGCATGGTGTGTATCTAGAAATAAAGGACTCAAAAGTTAGGAAATGCTCCTACTGAGATTAAGGTTTAAGCGTTTGTGTTTTGGGTTGACACAGTGGTGTGGCTGGGAGAAGCAGGAGGAGGAGAGGAGTGCCTTGCAGACAGTCGTCTGTGTTCCCTCCTCAGCGGTGAGAGGCAACGTCAGCACGAGGAGACTTGGGTTTTGCTTTGCCTGCGGCCAAGCTCCAGAATTGGTTTGAATGAGGGAAGAGAGACTTTCAAATCAAAGAGCTGCAGCTAGGCTTGGGGAAGAACTCTTTAGAGCTGGCTTGGGAAACTGGGCTCTGTAACAGCTCTCTAGGAAGGAATTGCGGATGCCTGGCCTGCTAAAATGAGACAAGAAGATGGCAAATACGAGCAACAGCCATGCAGACGGCTGCAGACCTCCTTTCCTTTACATGCCTTTAGGTACCCTTACAGCCACTCACAGTAAGAGTGAAATTTAGTTCCCTTCCAATTCTGACTTTTACTGGTTTTCTGTGGGCCAGTGACGGATTTTTTCATTCTTCTGCAGGTGATGGGGAGATAATGCAATTTGTAATAAAACGTGGCAATTCTGTACTTCTTTCCATCGCTCGGTGTTGTTAATGAATTACCCTTCATAATGTTCTCTTGACTTGAACATAGACTAAGTTTCCATCCCTAACTTGCAGATGTAGTTATTGTAGGCCTTGTACAAATCACTCATTGTTTACAGGTATTTGGGTGTTTTTGAAATCCCAAGGGGGAAAAGGCAAAATTTTGGTCTTCTGGGTTTGCTTTAATTCTTCACCAAGGAATTTCTGTTATTTAGGCTCAAAGTTTTCAGTTGGATTTCAGGTGTATGGGTATTCAAAAGGTGCTGCAGCTGAAGGACCCTTTGCTTTCGGAGCCTGCTGGGGCCTGTTTTCCATGAGAGGCTTTTGGGGCCGTTCACGTAGCTGCTAAAACTGGCAGTTCTCATTCCTTCCCCTGCTCCCCACCCTTCGCGTCTAAGCCAAGCACGAATAAAAGGGCAGCTTTTATTTCGGTTTCACATTGTTTTTTGGGTTTCTATTTGGGGCTGTCAAAAATTGCACCACAGCATAAGAGCAAGGAAGCTCGGGCCATTAACTGAGCTGCGCTAGAGGTAGCGCAGTTACCCGTGAGCAGGAATACAAAAACCTGATCCTTGCACCAAGGGAAGTCGCCTCAGGATCCGTACGTTTTAAAATCTCTGTGTGTGCCAAGAAGGTTATTAAGGCTGCTTCTCTGAGTGCTGGAACCGTGAAATTTCAGGCAGAAAACAATAAACCACCACCATAGTTCTAAATGTGCGTTTCTGTGGGATGGTTTGCATTAGTTTCCTTTTTTTTTTTTTTTTTCCCCTCTGGCTGCTTTCCTTATTCTGCTATCATTAGTCCACACCTCATTATATGCTCCTAGAGAGTACATCCCTCTTGCTTGTTAGGATGGTGTGGGTGGTGATTTGCAGCGGCACAAAACGCTGAAGGGAGATAAGCAGCTGGGTGAGGCATTACTCTATGCAAAGACCGACTTGCTGTGCACAGCTTACTTACCCCACGTTGTTTAGAACCTTGCATGTTATAGGTAATGGAAAATGCAATAGGAAAACTTCAGCTTATTTGCCTGGAAAGGAGAAAAAAGGTATGACTGAAGGATAAGTACATGGGATAGATTGTCGTACACTAGTAAAAGTTGTAAGCTGGGGGACTCTGTAGTGATGCCAGGAGAATATAGTTTGACACAGAAGCCTGCACAAAATAGCCTTATACAGTGTTGCATTACCCTTCATTTTCTTCCTCAAATATCATATCCTGGATCAGTGTCAAGCTACAGACAGTTCTTTTGCCATTATCTGTCATAACTCTGTTACTGTATGGCGTTTCTTAGTACTTTGTGATAAATGTTTGCAACATTTGGGTTCTTCTTTCCTAAGCAGTGTTTTTTTTTTTTTTTTTTTCCCCAGCTATCCATTGCAATCTGAATCCGAATGGTATTGATCACCCTGTCCCCACAGAAGGCATTAATCTGCAACTTGAAGGTGAAGGAGTTGAATCGCCCTCTGCGAAGAACACCAGTGCTCCAAAAGGGCCTGAGTCAAAAGAGACACCCAAAAAGCAACAAGTGGAACCAGAAATATCTAAGGTAAGAAGAGCTGGATCCTTACTTATTGTGGTGAGTCTTTAAGAATCCAGGCATTCTGAAGTCCTGACTACTGCTTAAAAAGCATTTATCATCCTGTTAAAGACATACGAAGGTGCAAAAATAAGTCTAAGGAAGTGGGTGTTACAGAAGGGAGGTATTGCTGTGGAATTTTTTCACGCACACCGTGGACACTGCACTATTTTATTTCTCTCTATGTGAAGATAATGATAAATAATGAAATCGCTCTTTTTCAGGCTTTATGAAGACCTGTTTTCAGAATGACTTGAGTAGCAACCAGAATGGCAATAGATAGTTATTTTTTTGTTTGTTTGTTTGTTTGTTTTTCCTGGAGCAGGTAAAGGAAGAGAGAGGTTTGAATGTATGGATTTTTATTTGGATAACTGAATTCAATAAACTTTTAACTAATTTTAAGTAAAATACCCTGTCAGTTCTTATGTATCTCGTATGTCAGTGAATAAACACACTTCACAGGTGAACCATAAAGACAAATGAAGCGTCTGCACTCGTTCATAAGCTGATGAGAGTTTTGCTATTTCTTGTTTGTGTGCAATAGACATGACTGTGAGGTGCAGGTGAATATGTCTGCTCCAGACCCTTCAGGTATAGAACAATAATTTGTCATATGTTGTTCTAGTTAAGAGTGTATCTAATATAAGAGAATATTTTTTAAAAAATACTAGTAGTTTGGGAGAGATTCTTTAAAAGCCCTATCAGTCTTATTGACCTGCCTAAAAGCAGTTTTTTTGAGGGGATGAAAAGTTTCACTGTTACTGAGTCTGACACTTTGGGAGCTAGTAGAGCAAATAAAATGAGTGTTGTCATCTCTTTTTTTTTAAAGACCAAAAAAGGCTAGGTACAATAACAATTCATTCAATGAGTGAAAAAATAAGAGTATTTGCTACTGTCATCAATACAGTAAATCTTACAAATAACATGCATACAGTTACAAGGTATTTCACTTTTAGAATAAAATAGCATTAAATGTTTTGAGCAGTAGCCTTAACAATAAAGGCTTGGTATGAATTCTCCATTTGGATATTTGTCTAAAATATCTAGTTATGAATGAGAACACCTTACGCTCTTTTCATTCTGTCTTTTGTCAACTTGATTCAGCTGTAAGCTTTGTTAACTAGATCCAGTTCAAGCTGGCATTGATTAAAGTCTGTCTCTCTTTGGGCTCTGATCCGTGTGGGTCCTTTCCATCTTGGGATATTCTGTGAAACAGGATATTCAATTTCATAGAATATTCTGTTTCATATTGGGATATTCTGTGAAACACTGTTACTTGTAGTCTGTTTGGGGGCTGGTGATCAAGCACATTGCTGATTTCTCTTGAGCCCTTGGCAAACAGGCTTGTGCTTAGTTGGAATCATCCGTTTAGTGTAAAGACCACCAAATTTTGGATGGGCTTTGAGATAAAGCTTAGCTAATAATGTGTTTACCCAGCCTTTCACTTACAAAAGCAATCTGACTCTGCCCTGTTTTGACCTCACCAGATGCAGATCTGCCCTGTATTGAAAACTCAAGTACATTAAACTCAGAAGAGATCTTGCAAGCTTAGGCATGAACGAGCTTAGTGATGCCATGGGGCTTCCAGATGAGAATGGGCTCATGTAGCTGACATGGAACCCAGGCAGATCAGGCTTGTCTTTGCTTGCAAAAGACTTATTCTAGTGGAAAATTGGAATGAGATACATTGGTGATTTAATATAATGGAGCCTCTTTCTATTATGTGAGCTGTACCTGTTGGATTGATGGATGGGAAGCCATTTCCAAGGCTGTCTGCGCAAGGGGATAGCCAGGAAAGAGAGGAAGTTTACTGCTCTGAAGGTAGTGAAATCAGCCATTGGTTTCCTCAGTCTGATTACAGTAGCTTTATGTAGCATGAGTTGGGCATTCTTCAGATTTAACACAAGACCAGCAAAATAACCCCACCCCAAACTAAGCATTTTGCTTGATGGAATAAGTTTGGCATAATAATATCAAGCTAACGAAGTTGTCTGCTTTTTGTGAGTGCCTTGTTTGTAACTTTTTTTTTTTGTGGTGTGTGTGTGGTATTAACTTTGTGACGTTTCTCATCTGGATTCATGTTATAGCCTGAGGTGGCCTGTCTTTTCAGGCTTGCTCTCCTTAAATGTCAAAACCATGTTGCTTTATCCTCTAAAATGTGAATATAGAGTTGGGATTGTCACTTGTGTGGCTTTAGGAGTTGAAGCAAGCTGTCATTATGAAACTTTATACATGCAATCATATCCGTACAGTGGAAAGATGAGAAGGAATAGAGGCAAGTATTGTAAATAAAACATTGGGCAGATCCATTTGTTCTATATTTCCTCATTGCTCAGTTATTTTTAAAAAGGTTTCTTTGCAATCCTGTACATACAGATAATATTTACACATGCTCCATATCCACAGTGGTGAGACATACATTGCACAAAGCATTGCAATGTATCGAATGCAATTTAGGCTGCCTTTATAGACTGTCTTCTCTGCTTTCAGCTTTCTAATTTGTCTTCATTGGGACCAATTCCAGCACTTTAAACCCCTGGCAGCTCTAACGTTTTGCTGTCCAAAGAAACAAACAGAGTCTCCTTTCTAATAGAGCGTGTCCTTCTTTTTCTGTCTTCAGCTATGGTTTTGCAGAACAGTAATAATTCATGGGCTACAGATAGATTTAAAGTTCTTCTTCTGCAGCTACTGAGTTGCAAATAGGGGAATACAAGTACTTGTTTCTATATCCGGGATGCAGACAGCAGAAAGTGTAGTTTCATTGAAGGAGCTCTCATTTAGAATGTTCCTGATGAGTGTGGGATCTAATTCTCATGGACAGAGGTGTGATTTTAAAGAAAAATGGAGTCATGATCTCAGACTCTGCTAAGGAACCAGCTTGTTATGTATAAAAAATATGAGAAAGTCTGAAAAAGGCCATGATTACTCATATTTAAATTGATGTGCTTAATTCATTGAGACTCTGATAATGTACAGGAGATAATACAAATTAAGGATATTATTGAAGTGTTAAAATAGCTTTATATATTTAAAAATGTGTACTTATGGATATAAATATGTATACTTTCCAGGTCAGTAACTGTTTTTCAGTATTCAGAGTGTATAAAATAATCAGTCTGAGTGGACAGTCTTACAGAGCAGAAAACTTCACTGGAGAAAGCAAGGATGCTTCATGTATATATATTTATGTAGATAGATATAAAAAACGTGTACAAAACTTATTTAACTACCACCTTCTGCCTATCATATGTGTTTTCTGGAATTCTTTATTTTATTAAAATGCTGCTTCTGGTTGCTATGGTCTGTTTGGTTTTATTTTTTTAATAGAACTCTGCTCAGTAGCTCCCAATGGCCTGTGTTTATCCAGGGATAATTTAGGGTACTGAGCGTTTTACTATACTTTTCAAGTCCCATATTTCTCTCAGTGTAGGCTTTAACAGAGGAAGCCTTTCCTAACAAGGTTCAGAAAGGCCTCTCTTACAGAAATGCTAAGTTTATCAAGGCTGCCCACGTACTGCGCTCATGAAGTGCTGTTCAGTGTGAGCATGACCCCCCAAATCTGGTCCGTCACTTGTTAAAAGATCATTTCTTCAGGGAGTTTTGTTTCTTAAGTAAGGTGCGTTATATCTGATGAGACACTTTATCTCATGTGGGAGCAGCAGTAGCAAATAATAAAGACTTTTTAATGTTAACCACTACAGTTAGACTTTTGTGTTGGTAATAGCAGATTTTTATCTGACTCAGACAAATTAACAGTCCTTTAAAATGCTCGTGAAAACTCTGGAAGGAAACTGGTAAATAGAGAGGTGTTTTGTCTTGCCTTCTGTTGATGACTGCTGTGTAGACACCAGTAAAGTGTACTTTTTGAGTGTGTCTCTAATTCTTTTGGTTGCTTTTGCTTTCTTTAAAAAGAAAAAAAAAAAAAAGCTTTTTCAAAGTGATACTGAACAACACTGGAGGGCTGACTGACCTCTCTTCCAAGAAGATGAGCATTTATCTCAGCTTTCTGGGCCCAGCTCAGGGTTGATGGGGGTGGAAGCAGCTCCTCTGGCTTCCTGAAGAGCTCTGCTCTGCCATGGGAGTACTTGGGGTGTGCATCGTTGATATTTTGTCAGTTACTCAAAAAAAAATATATATATTCTCTAGCAGAAGAACAAAAAAATATTTTCCTGAAAAAAAAAATCCTCCAGGTTTTTTAATCAGTGGCTTCTGTTTCACAGTATTATCCTTTGTAGTCAAACCTATAAAATGAGTAGGATGGAAGAGAGGGTTTTTGCCAAGCCGCAGTCCTAGGGATATGTGTAACGTTACATACATACTCATAATAGCTGCTCAACCATTTTTTATTTTTTTTGTAGTTGGTTGAGAAACATCAACAGCCACCGAGTGGGTTGGTTGGTGAAGTTTTACCGTTTTGCTTTGTTTTCCAACTATTCCCCTCTTCCTTGTGGTGGCCGTGGGGTATGTAACCAAGCACCCAGATGGACTGTCTGAAACCCAAAAGTGTTTTCACCTGGCCAAGTGGAGGTTCAGCGTGGCCCCGCGTGGTCTGTTCTGCTCAGGTGCTGAAACATTTGGGGACACCTTTCTTCCTCTCTCAGCTTATCGTTTGTTTGTGACCTCTGCTGTCTGAAGTCTCAAAACTCTGCAGTGAACTCTACTTGTATCCTGAGCGGTGAAACAGGAATGCTGGGTGACCCTGTACATTTCCAGCAGCCGAGGCTGATGTTTTTATCCCTCGCTGGATGGAATGAAGTGCTGGAGGAACCCTACCTGTAGGGCAGGATTTAACTGCTTGGTTCAGAATTTAAATTGTAATTAGCCAGGGAGACAAGAAACAGATCTGTCTGCTGCGGTCCTCTAAGTCAGCTTGTTGTAGGACAAATGCCTGATTTGGAGTCCACATGTATTCTCAGTCCAGTGTGTTTTTCCCCATTCTCTGTCTTCTGTTCTTGTTGTGAGTAGCGTACTGTGATGCCCCATGTTTTTTGCAGCAGGATTTTTGCATTCACCATAAAAGATCTGTCTTTTCCAGTTCGTCGTGACTGCATACCTGGGGATTCTGAAATATCATCTGCCCTGACAGCAGCTGCACATAAGTGGGAGATCTTGCCTGACCTCATTTGTTGTGCTCTGCCCAGGACAGCGAAGGGAAAAGAAGGGCATCTGCAAAGGGCCATTATTCTTTTCCTTCCCTGTCTGAAGATGAGATTACTCTCCTACTGCTTCTCTTTTTCTTCTTTCTTCCCACAGGAATTCAAAATAAGTAGCTCAGACTAATACTTAGCTCTTTAGATGGCTGTAAGTAGAGCAGATGAAATTTACTCACAGAAGACAAGACCACTATTGACCTTCCGAACTATTTGAAGAGATCCTTTACAGCATTCATCTGTACAAGGTCTATTGCTGCATCAGGATCACTGATACCAGCAAGAGAAAATCCTGTTTTTCAGGCCTCTTGCAGTTGGACCGTCACCAAAAAAATCAATGAAACATTTTCGGTGCCTGAAAGCGCACAGTGTACACACGTGAAGGAAGGCAGGGTGCTGGCCCAAGGGAAGCCTGTGACCCTGCGGTGGGCTGGGGGCTGCACAAATCCCCAGCAAAATGGTGGTATCTGCTGCAGGGAGCGAATGCCGCCTCCGTGTGTAGGTTAGGCAAGAGCAGATGGTTACAAAGAGGCAGCTGAGGGAGCATAAGGAGGGAAATGTCGTCTCTTCAGGCTTCTATTGTCCTGTGAAAGCTATCAATGTGAAATTTGTGTGCTTTTCCGTTACAGTAGTGTGAAAAGAAGCAGCGATTGCAGGATGTATTAGCAAACAAGTAGTAAAAAGATGGGGTAGTACTCTAGAAATAAGTGGGATGCCTGATGCTATAGGCACATGTGGGCACAGACACATTGTTTAAAAGAACTTCTCTTCAGGGAAAAAGAAATACAGATAAAAAGATGGAGCGGCTTTTAGAGGAAAAAAGCAATTCCATACAGCGTGCAGATGCATAATGTACTTACACTGCCTGTTCTGCTTGCCTTGTTCTGACGCTGCTCCACAAAGCCATCCAAAACCTCTGCTTTCACTTTGAAGCTACTCTAAGGGCTTCCCGGAGATTGCTTTAAAAATAAATCAGTATTTTAATGACACAGCTGCCTTGGTGGAGAAGAAAAAGTATAGAATTGTCCTTTAAAGAAAATAATAGAATACTGATTAGAGGGATTACAAAATGTATTATGGAACCAATTTAGCATTTAAAATAGGAAAGCAGTTTAATGCTTCACTGCTGGCACTGTGAGTTCTGCAAATAGTGCATCTCATCTGAGTTATAACAGTAATTTCATTAATCTGCCACATGTGTTTGCTGGACACTTGTGACAGAACTGATTAGCAGTTGCTATAGTCCACCTTCCTCTCTACAAGTGGGAATTTTTTTTACCATTTTGAAAAAAATGACATAATTGCTTAGCACTGCAAGTGAAATGTGTCACAATCACAAAAGGGGTGTGTGAGCGTAATAGCCCTGATAGTGTCTGAAGGGCATTTCTTGTGTTATCAACTTGTCAAGCTTTCACTCAGTGCAGAGGTGCGCTAAGGAAGGAAGTGATTTCATTAAGGGTCTGGAAAAGGATGGCTGGGGGCAGAATGGAGTCCGTCTTTCCCTCGGTTACAATGAGTGGAATTGAGCTTGTTGATGAGGGCAACTTCATTTAAGTGTCTGTGTGTAAGCTGGGAATCTAAACTCCTATTATTTTTTGCTGGAGATCTAGTCAACATACTCAGAAGAGCACAGAGAGGGTTTAGATTTGATCCGAAGTGGGCACTGCTCAGCAGAGTCCGTCTACGCTTTGTGGACTATGTTGACATGTGAATTTAGGTATCCTCATCTCAGACTGAACTCTGTACTCAATCTTACTAGCTAACGAGCTTTTGTTTGATACTGAAATGGTTACTGATGTCTAGCGGAGGTGAAATGTGTTAGAAGGCCGCATTTCAGAAATTGTGTTTATCTCAAAAATCATACATTGAACACTTAGGATGGACTAGACACGTGAATACAGCTGTGTTCAGTATGATCTTCTAGCAAGCAAATACTGCCTAATCTGGAAAAAGTCTGTCCTTTGGATTAAAAGGGAAAGATTGGAGTGTGTATTCGCCCCCCCCCCCCCCCCCCTTTTTTTAATAGGTCTTGGACTTTAGAATCTGTTACTCTTCCACGGAAGTGAAATTCCTGATGTGTGGATCAGTTTTTCCAGCTGTAGAAAGAAGAGGATTAGGATGAGCTAAAACTGATGGTTTTACTAGAAAACTAAGACTTGGAATAAACTTGCTACCCACCTTTTCTTGTGCGCGTGTACATGTGTAACATGGGTTCTCCAAACGCTTTGCCATGTGTGCCTGAAACCTGGGAAACATTGACTTGGGCAGGATGCTCCAGAATAATAAATGCTGTAGTGCATTTTCTGCATGTTCTCATTCTCCTCCATGGAATAGATTCTCCAGCTGTTTTCCATGGTGGGTAATGGTGAAGGCCTCCTCTGGTGCTTTGTTTGCTGTACATCCAATTAAAAGAGGGTTTGATGTAGGACACTGTTCCGCCACAGTTCCCAAAAAGCACAGTGGGGTTTGGTATATGCTGCCTTCTGCAAGCCTTAATTAATTTTTGATGGATGGTGTAGATAGGATTTTCCATTTTTGTAAGGACTTTACTTTGGGGAGGATTTTGGAGAACTTCCTGTGGCTTGCCTGTGATTTCGATTGGAAGTATTTGGTGGCTGGGGACTTACCAGCACGTGCGTGGTGTTTGGTGCAGGGGGATACCTTGTCTCACTGAGGGCCTCTAGGCATTGTAAAAATGCTGACAAAAACACGTGAAATCAAGGAGGCTTTCTAGTATGCTTTGATTTCACACTCTGCAAATACTATGGTTTTGGCTGTTTCTGGATGTGGATGGCAGTCAGAAGAGTTTCTGTTTTATCTCTGCTCCATGTTCAGCTGCAGATCACTGTGTAGCTGTTGTGCCAGTGCAGGCAGCGGAAAGATAACTCCCGAATGTCCAAGACAATATCTTCTGTGATGCTTTGTATTATCAGTGAAGCAAGCAGAAGGTAAGGAGAACATCATGCTTAGTGAGAGACAATTCTTCCCTTTCCTCCTCTAATATTTTAACCAATTAGTAGGTAGCGTGGGGTTCCTATGACTGATTAAGAGTGATGTAGCGCTTACTCTTGCTTTGCCTGAAATGGGAGATGCCGATCCTGGTTCTTGTGGAGCATCGCTACCAGAGCCCACCTAAGCACGATTATGTCTGAATAACCAGCAGGATCTGCTCAGGGCTTCCTGGCAGTCTGACTGTGAGTTTGCAGCAAGAGCTCAGCATGGCTTTTGGGAGACATCTACACCCATTTTGTATCTCACAGCAGCTAACAGATGTGATCTTTCTTCTTGCAACCCCAAGAGCTCTACCAGCAGAAGCAGCAGCAGCAAACTACCGGGGAGAGGGAGCAAGGCCACTGCGTTGGGTAGTAGCACGCTGTTAAATTGACCATTTCTCACAACAAAAACGTTGCGTTTCCAGCTTGCCTAGAGGTTAACCATACAGCAGTCATCAACACTTTCTGAAGTAAGAATTCCTCTGTCTCCTTTATCCCCTAATTCCTCACCCGGGGTTCACAGACATTACTGGTAGGGACTGTTCGCAGAAGATGTAGTTGGTAGAGTGAATATTTCTAATTTTATCAGTGTCTAGGAATGAATGTGTTATGACGCATCAAGCTGCAACTCTAGGGTTAAATGTGTCCTTGACATGCATATTTAAAAATAGAAAACCTTCAGCTCTGAACAAGGTAGAGTTACTGCTCATCTTGAGGCCTTTTTTCATACCCTTTACATATGGCATCTTGTAAGTGGGTATTATGTTCTGCCTATTTCCCTTTTTTCTCTAATGTCTGTAAGTGCATCCATCAACTACTGATGACTTTGTTGACCTAGACACCCTCGACTTTTTTTCCTTTTTTTCCTTGCTTTAAACAAAAGCATGATAATAGAGTCTGTATCTAATGGTTTTGGAATCACTATTAATTCATCTTTCATTCAAGGCTGATTGCTTTCAATCTTAGCAGTACACTTCAGATTGCCAAGGATTTTGTGAATGTTTTCATTATGGAAAAGTAGATGTGACTGAACTTCAGCATACCTTTGCTGATACACCATCCTTTCTGTAAATACAGCTTGTGTCTAAGTTTGAAGATTTTTTTAACTAATTGCTGTCCTTGCTGATTAAGTAGAAAAACATTTTCTGGTACAATTTCTATCACAATTACATCTTCTCCTTCAGACGTGACTGTCTCAAACATTTCTCTTCTGGTGACTCAGACATTTTGCTCTTCTTTTGGTTTGTGCTAAAGGAAAAAATAATTTTATTGTCAATATTTCATCTTTAAATGTCATTGGTGATATTCATAGACCCAATGAGGAAAACTGAGACTGTTATTCCATGTAGTAAGGTTTCCCAAAACTTTTACTGCTGATTGTAGAAGAAGATTCTGAAAATTAAGTGCTTGTTAAGGTTCATGCTTACTCAACTGTCACTGCTGTTTTCTTTTTCTGTAGGGAAGGCTACTTTATGACTTGCAAACTGTAGCTAGTTGTTCGTAGTAACTAGTAGCTGAATGATTATTTGGAAAAAGGGGTTTTGGCCTAATAATTATCAGTGTTTTCCTTAGCTGTTATTTAAGTTTCCCTTAATATCTGGTGAAATAACTTTGGTATTTGAAGCGTTTCATTTTTAAACAGTATTTCTGAAGAACAGTGCCAAATGAGGTGCTCAGATCAGTGTTCAGCATGGTGATAAAATCTCAAATTCAGATGAAATTCAGTTACTCGTGTGTGTCCATTAGAATGTGTTGCCTGTTTTGCTGGAAGGGAGACAGTAAAAGACATTAACTTTTTTTTTCCTGATAACTTTTTCTCCCCACGCTGGTTTCCAGGTTGCAAAGGACACAAAAATGCTGATAAAATCCAGAAAGAATAATAACAGAGAAGGCAGTTGCATTAACTTTTGATTCCACAAAGAACACTGTAGAATGCAGTCAAGTTAAATGGATAGGACTGACACTTGGTGGGGTAAAAAAAAACACAAAAGACAATACAGAGTGCATCTTATTGTGCTATAAAATAGTTCACACAAACTGCAAGTGATGCTATAAACTGAAAATAAAATGAGAGGATGGAACTGGACTTGAAAATAAGATCAGCACTTCTATACATGGCATGATGATGGCAAATAAGGCGAGGTCATTGTTGATGAGATTTTTATTCAGCTCTCTTTTCCGCATGATCATCTTCATCTTCCTCCCTAACCTGCTCTCCCATGGTTAGACTTTTGTTTTGGGTTTGGGTTTGTAGGTTTTGTTTTTGTTTTTGTTTGTTTGTGTTGTTGGTTTTTTTTTTCCATTGACAAACGTGGTGCACTTCAGGATCATACAGAGCTTTGTACCAGGGCATCTCTGAGGGACAGAGGGCAAAATGGAGTTGAAATGCAAGTATGGCCCAGCCGATGTGAGCTGATGATGGAGCACCTAATTTAGTGGTGTGCTTCGTGCAGCACATTTCAGCACCCAGCCCTTACTTTCTCTCATTTTATTGAGTTGACTGCTCAGTTCTTTGACTTCAGTGAATTGATGATCAATTTATCATCCACCTGAATTGTCTCATTTTGGCTTTTGTTATAGACTACTCTATACTAGATGGTCAAAAATAACCAGTGAGAACTGTCCCCTTTGGCAGCACTCCCTTGTTAATTTGGCTTATTTTAATCACCTGGCCATAGTGGCAGCAGGTAGGGAGAGTATTGCTGTGCTGCTTTTGCTGCTGAGAGAAGTGTCCATTGAACTGCAGCCTAAATAGGGTTGGAGGGGAGACCGAGAAGAGGATGAGGTACAACCTAAAGGAGTAGTAACCTTATTAACCAAATGAGTTTTGATTTTTATATCACCTCACCAGCTTTACCAAATTCTTTAGTTTGTCCTGGTGAATGAGAGATGAGAATTGGATGTTCTTTCAGTGAAACAGGTGCAAATTTTTCTGTTCAGAGAAGTGTAGCTGCTGTCTGTCTCCAGAGCTATAATTATATGAGAAGTAGAGTGGGGAGCAGTGAAATTACCCATCTCATCACCTGGGACATCTCAAAGGGTCAAAATAAAAAGCTGAGGAAGGCACAGGTTAGAGGGATAGTAGGTAGACGAAGGAGATCAGGTAAAGAACATAGGCAGCAAAAGGGAATTGGACTGCAAAGGATGAAATAAAGTGTAATGGAAGAAAAATTTCTAGAGCAGAGAAAGGCTAAAAGAAAAAAAAAAAAAAGGAAAATTGTTGCTTCTGCATGCAAATAGTCTAGAAAAATAAAGCTTCTGTGCTGACCCCAGCAAGCGGAACTATAAATCATGGTGGAATTTGGTATTTCCCTACCTATTAGAAAATTACTCTCATAATGTTATTAATGGGTATTAATTTGCTACATACATGAGCAGATTGACTATAACGTCTCTGCTAGCAAAATGTATCAGGTGTTTCTTTTTCAATCCTGTCCTAAACAGATTGACAAGGTTTA
Organism: Anser anser; assembly: GCF_964211835.1. Taxonomy (NCBI): domain Eukaryota; kingdom Metazoa; phylum Chordata; class Aves; order Anseriformes; family Anatidae; genus Anser; species Anser anser. Next base: position 14,327,353 of record NC_139721.1, read on the forward strand.
TTGTATAAAAACAGTAAATTGAATGTCTTGCAGTGGTTCTTCAGCAATAATAAATTTTAATCATTATGGAAATTAAATAATCTCAGTATGGCAGGCTGGAGAAATGAGCTGACAGGAACATCGTGCAGTTCACCAAAAGCAAATGCTGAGACCTGTACCTGGAGAGGAGAAATCTCATGTACTAGTAGATGCTGGAAGCCAGATGGCTGGAAGCGATGTTTGCAGAAAAGGTATTGGGGATCATGGTAGACACCGTCCCTGGGGTTGTTCAAGGAAAGGTTGGACGTGGTGCTTGGGGACATGGTTTAGTGGGTGACATTGGCGGTAGGGGGATGGTTGGAGCAGATGATCTTGGAGGTCTTTTCCAACCTGAATGTTTCTATGATTCTATGTTACGCTGATGAGAGGCTAAAGCCTGAGCTGGAAAACGTCATGTGGAACACGTGGAACAAGGTAGATAAGGCTGCAGTTTGCAAGGTTCTGCAGTTTTGCCACCTAACCCAACCCATAAAAGTGGCCTAAAAGAAAGCTGGAGAGGGACTCTATCAGGGAGTGTAGCGATGGAAAAAGGAATAATAGTTTTGAACAAATGGAGCGGAGATTTAGATTAGATGTGATGTGAAGAAGAAATTCTTCACTCACAGCACAAAGCGCACATGGGTATTAGGGCTGAAGATACACCTTGCTTTTGTTCTTTTCCGTAAACTAATTTTAATTGCTTAAAAACCAGTGTTAAAAATAAACTCGGGGCACAGGATGGGAGGTGGAGGGCAGTCCCTGTGGCCGAGGGGCAGTCTTTCCCTCTGGCAAGCCAAATGGCCCGGGGGATCCAGCCCCAGAAAAGGGGCCCTCAGCCCCCCCAACCCTCCTCCTTGTCCACGTGAGGGCATCTTCCAGGCCGCTCCCAACACAGCCGCCTTTGGCCGAGTGTGGGCCACTCCATCACAGAGGCTTGCTGAGGTCACAGTGGCCACCGCTGTCCCGCCTTTGCTGCGGGCCCTATAAAACAGGACCCATGCAGCTGGCCCGCCATTCGCTGAGCTTCTAGGCACTCTGACGGCCACCTCGTGTGGCGGGAAGACGACTAGAAACAGCAAGGCGAGCGGCAGGCCTCCTCGGTGTGAGGACAGCAATGCGGCCTGAGGAAGCACCAAGAAGGAATGCACCTAAGGAGAAGAAGTGTCGTGGGCAGGGGGATAGCGCCCGCAGCACAACTGACACCAGTGCTCGAGGGACCTCTGGCGCCCAGCCCACAGACACTTACAGGCGGTACCATTGGCACCGCAGCGACGCAGGGAACAGGCCGGCCCCTCAGCCATACAGCGACAGGGGGCATGGACCTTCCCATTGGCGCACTGGTGGTGTGGAGCGAAGGCAGGAGCGCCAGGCAGACAGCCACGTGGAGCAGAGGCGTGCCAGTCGTCCGGAACGGAGCATGGGACCAAGCCAGGGCCGTAAACCAGATGGCAGCATTGAACCCGTGCAGGGAAATCAGCCGGACGGTGGCGTGGGACCTAGAGTTGGAACTGGGCGACCTCCTGGTTCAGCACCTTGGCCTGAAAACATTCCAGACGGAAGGCATCCCGTTTGGGCAGTCCCGGGCAAGGACTGGCTTGTCCTTCTGCCAAACACCGTGGAGCCCATGGAGCTGGATCCACAAGATGTGGAGGAGCCGATGGAAGTGGATCCACCTCAGCCAGAGCAGACCTGGGACTATCCTGGCATGTCTTTGCTCTCAGCCATCCGAGCACACAAACAGCGTCGCAGCAGTGCCCGGCGAGCTCCCTACTCGTCGCGCAGGCTCCATCCCAAGCATTAGCTTGGAGCCACCGAACACCATGGACATCCCACAGGCTCACCTGCAAGATGTCCCGGCAATAAAGAACTGTGTTGCCGATTCTCAGGGGTTGTGTGAGTGCTTCTTTCCCATCCCCCAGCCCTTGTGTGAGAGGTGGCAGCCCTTCTGCACAAAGCCTCGAGGAAGAGCACAAGAGAGGACCCAGCTCCCTTTGGGCTGCTGTGCTGGGGTGACAGGAGTCGTCCCTGCAGGCCACCATGCGCCTTTAACATTTGTGAAAATAGACTGAGGGGTGAAAATAGTGTGTAAGCAATCATAGGGGGCTAATTTCTTGTATTAGGAGTGAGTTTCTGTATCTGAGTAATTGGTAATGACAGACATGGAGAAAGCTGAGGTACTCAGCAACTGCTTTGCCTCCGTCTGCACTGGTAGACGGGCTTCCCAAGTTTTTAACTTCCCTGAACCCATAGATGGAGGTTGGGGGATCAAAGTCCCACCCACTGTAAGTGAAGAGCAGGTTCGAGACCACCTGATGAATCCAAACAGGTACAAGTCTATGGGACCTGATGACATAAATCCCAGGGTCCTGAGGGAACTGGCTGATGGAGTTGCCAAGCCTTTCTCCATCATAGTTGAAAAGTCCTGGCATTTGGGCGATGTCCCTGGTGAGTGGAAAAATGGAAACGTCATGCCCCTACTCTTCAACAATTAAAGAATTGAACAAAGAGCACTACAACAAATAAAACAATTAGGAGGCATTTATTCTCAGAAAGAGTGGTCAGGCATTGAAGCGGGTTGCCCAGGGAACTGGTAGAGTCATCGTCCCTGGGGGTGTTCAAGGAAAGGTTGGACGTGGTGCTTAGGGACAGGGTTTAGTGGGTGACATTGGTGGTAGGGGGATGGTTGGACCAGGTGATCTTGGAGGGCTTTTCCAACCTTAATTATTCTATGATTCTATGACTCGTGGAATCTGGATGAAATATAAAAATGGAACTGAGCTTTAAATGCATTATTGATGTTTTAATCAGTAAAGCAGCGCAATCTGTATTTGAATATTTCTTTTCTACTTTCACTTTCAAGTTTAATTATCAGAAGTGATTCTTATGTTTACTAGTGAAGGCCTGTACAACTAGGGTATTTTGACCATTTTGTTAGAAAATTTATTATCATTTCCTTTTTTAAAATCCTTTTCCATATATAAATATATGTAAATAAATTTAGCTCCTACTATGCTGCAACACAAATCATGCACAGTAACTGCAATAGTGCTAGCAAGTATTTAAAGCAATGTGCCATAATAGCTCCTTGCATTTCTACTGTGTATTATGCCTGAGGTATGAAGCGATCAAGATGTTAAATAGCATTCCTAAAGGTTATTTCTGATTATACGAACCGAGAGTTGCATCAGAACCATTTGTGGATATCGATAATACTTTCCTGTCTTCTCTCGTAAAATAATAAAAAAGTTGTAATACTTCGTTCAAAGAAATAGAGGAGAAATAGGTTAAGTGTGGAAGAAACCTTCACCTCCATATAATCTCCTCTGTAAGAATATGGAAACATATTTCATCTCATCAAGGAAACCTTGAAGCTTCCAGTAATCTTGAGGCTAGATGCCTCTCATCTAGGGACAGTCTGAAGGTAGTTGGCTTCAATGGGAAATTGCTGTTGACTCAGGAGGTTTTGGAAACATGTCCTCATAAGCAACTGGTAATAAAATGTTAATTTATAATTGTAAAATGGTAGTATAGCAGGTAGGTACTAGGGGAGAGTAGTTCAAAGTGGGAAACTTCAATGAGAAAGTGAAATGAGAGAAATGGAAAGAGAAGGGGGGGACTGACTGTTAAAAGCTGCTGCAGCTGCTCCTTGGAGCGTGTGGGCTGTCTCGTGAGAGGTGAGCAGGAGAAGAGGTTAAACAGCACGGAAGAGACAAGGCAAGCGAGAGAGAAAATGTGAAAAGTACCGTACATTGCTAGGAGAAAGCTGAATTCTGTAAAAGTTGCATTATCTGGAAGCCACACACAGTGCCTTGCAAATCTGGGTCTGTCAAAATGCTGCCTGTCAGTAGATGGTGCTCTTTATATCAGCTATTTACTCATGCTCCTTATGCTTGGCTGTGTTTTCATGTAAAAGGTCTGGTGACATTCCTTAACAGTTCATTTCTCTGAATTCTGATGTCTAGGAGATTAGAAAACTTGGAGGCTTTGGCAGGACTGCCAAAAAAAAAAAAAAAGTGTTGACTAGATTCCTTTGAAACATCTTCCATCCTTGAATTTTTTTCAACTTCTTTTGCTTGAGAGCATGCATTGTTTTGAACTTCAACGAACTCAGAAGCTTTCAGCGTGAAAACCTTGAACAAACATTGTGGATTGGAGGGTGTTTAAGAGTAGAATTTGGTTATGCATCTGACCTGAGAGACGCTGCGACAACGTGATCTAGAATAAAGCTGCAGAGCAGATTTGGCAAGTCAGCTGCAGATCTAAAGTTCTCCTTTGCATACCAACTTTGCAGTTTTACCTGCTGTTTCTGGATAGATAGCAACTAGCATATTTTTATATCTAATGCTTCTTAGAAATGACTTAAATGAATCAATGCAATTGTGAGTTTTACCTCGAGTCATTTATTCATCTGTAGTTGGACTGATATAAAAAGCTGCATAAAAATGAAGATTTCCTTATTAGTGTGATTGAAGTATTATTGGAACTGCCTGCGTTTTTCATTATTCAGAAAATATGCCAGCTCTTGAGTATTAATTGTGTAAAAATATCGCTTGCTGAAGGCTGCTGTTGAGACGAAAGCCCTGATCAAAACAGCAGAACAGCATGGCAGACCTGATGTGGGATTTGGGATGCTTAAAGTTACTTGACTCTTTATGCAGTCATCTGCATATAGAACATCAGCTACTTAACCAAGGGGTAAGTTTTGACTTGTGAGCTGAATTTGCCCCTAGAGTGGATCTTGAGTTGTCTGCTGTTCGCTGCCTGACAGTATTGTTCTTCCTGCTCACAGAAAGTGAATGATTAGCGTGAATTATTTGTGTAATCTTAAACTGCAAGCAATGACCCAAGAACGAGAAGTTGACTGAGTTCCTTTCACAAATGTAATTAAAATATTTTCAGTTCTTATTCAGGGCCAGTTTGTTTTTCCAGCACACTGGTTTAGATGGCCCTTCACAGCTCTCTCTCCAGGAAGGATATATATTGTGTGCGCTCAGCACATCATAGCAGATAAATATTGTTCCTCTCAGTGCTGAATTTACCTTCTCTGAGCCCTTCCACAACATTCATCTCCTTAAGACCTAAATTCCTTACTTTGAGGTCAGGTGGACATAACATTTGCAGCAGGTCTTTTTTTGTTGCTGTTGACAATAACAACTCCATGTTTCTAGGGACATCTTTTAGCTGCCTTCCTTGGGAAAGGTGTTGCTGGCACATTTGAGGCTAGATTTTCAAAGGTTACGTGGAGCCCAAGGCAAAATCTTCATGTAAGTGGCATTCTTCTGCTAAACCTTCCTGTGGAGCCAGGATGCTCCTGGAAAAGTCCTATTTTCCCATGAATGGCTCGATCTAGGAAATGGGTTTGGAGTATGGCAGTAATATTACCCTCCACCTTTTTTTTTTTTTTTCCCCTCTTGTCTCTGAATCTGATTTGCCAAATTCCACGTATGCGGGCTTTATAGCTCCAAATATTTAGGCTCATGAGCGGAGACAGTGATGCTGGCACATGCCTCTTTCCTTTTAAAATAAGGACAAGCTCCTGACCTTTCTTTTGCGGCTGAGTTCATTTGCCTCGCTGCAGGGAGTGCTTCCTGTGAGTAAGAGGGGATGTCTCCCCTCGGCCTGGGTTGGCCTTTATGTGAGCGTGGGCCTTGTGCTCTGTGGCTTTCTCTGTGTTTTCTTGTTGGCTAGCTTGGGCAGCTTCCTAGCCAGAGGGGCTGGCCTTCATGAATCTCAGTTTTGATGCTATATGCTTTCTCTAATAAAGGGGATAAAAGGGCATTGTAAAGCTTAAGGTCTTTTTGTGAATATAGGACTTCATAGGGAAGATAAGAGAATATAAGCATTTGCCTCATTAGGGAGACAACGCTAGTTTTTCAAAAGTAATTAGCAGGAAATTAAATTGACGTCAGAAGTGCCCTGCATGTTTGGAAAAATAGGTAGTGTATCTGCCTTCTAGATATTTATTTAAGTAGAGAAAGCCATTGCAACCTTCTACACAGACATTGCGGCACTATCACATGAATCAGACGGCTGGGCTGATCTGCTTCTTCTATCAACATTTACCTTTCCTTCTCTTTCCTTTGCTGCAGTTGCAACATCGCTGGGAAAAAAGAGGTTGACCTGTCAGCCGGGGCTTGGGGACTTTTTCTTATTAATACTCATATACATGTCTGGCCTATAAAGTTGTTCTGCTCAAAATGTGTTTGGCTCAAGACAATGTAGTTAAGAGTCAACTGGCAAAGATATCCAGAAAACTTTGATTGCTGTTGGGCTATAAAATGCCTTGGCTGCTGCACTTGTCTTCTGCATATGAATGAGCCTACCCATAAAGACTGAAAGTTGGCATGGAAAGGTTATGCTGCTTCATACGGTACAATCCTCTTAATTGGCACATCTGCTGGAAACAAAGGTGCCAAAAATGTGATTCACTCAGAAGGAGTAAACCTCGTAAGAAAGCAACCTGTCATTATTTAATAGGGATTAAGATCTTCTCAGGATGTTAAATGTTCTCCTCGTACAAGTGTACTGTTGTTGAGCTAATGACAGAACTAGCCTCACTACCTGCTAACGTTGAGGTAACAATTTGGTTTATAGCTCTTCTCATCCAGAAATCCTGCTCTGTAACTTCAGAATGAAAAAAGGAGTGTCATATTCACCTCTGACATAAGGCAGCTATTAGAAAACTTACACAGCTACTTCTCAAACCCTAGGTTATGACATGTCAAGCATCTTCTCTGAAAACACTATAATTAGAAGGATGTAGGTGGTCTGTGCTGCCCAGATTTGCTGTCAGATTAACAGCAAATCCCAAGAATAAAAAAAAAAATCTTCCAATATCATTGATGAAAACACTCCCAGAGAAAGGTACACTGCACTGGCAAAAGTAATATTATGCCATAGGTGTGTTTTTTTAAATAGGTCACCAAAAAGCACAAATTTCTGACCCTATTAGGTGACTGTTTCTGAGATTACACTTAGCCTGCATTTGAACAACTTTTTGTAAGAATATCCTGAATATTTTGAAGCATAAGGACTTTTTTTTTAATTATTTTTACAAATGAAAGGCATTGGGACTTCAGATACATTATGTTTTGTTACTAGAGTTACATGAAATCTCTGGAAATACAGAGTGCTGCTCTGTACAACCTCCTTTTTCATGAAATAAAGACCTATTTGTATTCAAGTAGTATTTTTAGTAAAGGCATTAATTTTATAAGCCTTAGAAAATTCTCCCATTAAGCTACACTTCATAATTTTGAATTGTCACATTTCAGTTCATATCCGTGTTACTATGGATAATGTGAATATGAAACAGGTACATTTAAAAGTCATAGCTCTGTCTAGCTCTTTTCGTTTCGGAGCAGCCTGTTTTGTAATTCCCCTTGCTAACTATTGGTAATTCAGCTATTTTTTGAAAGAGTCCAATTAAGTGACTGAAGAATTGCAGATAAGGCACCGCCAGACATACGTGCTTCTGACAGAAGCATTTTTGTGATCTACAAAACAAATGCAAACTGACCAACCTCCTTTAATTCTTATTATGGAATTGACAGGTGTGAAGTCAAAATTTTGTGCTGTCTTTCAGATCTTTACATGTTTAGCTCTCCTCTTGTACTGTTTATTGTTCTGTAATTAAAGAGCAACAAGATTTCAGTACATTATTGACAGTTTTGCGCAAATTAAACATTTCTGCAGTGTTTTGGCTGATGGATTTCGTTGCAGCTCCAGGCTGTATTTTTGCTAAATTCTTTTACGTCACTATCTTTAAATCTGTGAGAAATTCCAAGAAAATCAGTGGACCTACTTATATGCCTTGTCAGCAGTTCCATTAAAATAAATACAAGGAGTCTCAGTTTAGTTTGATCTTAAATTGTCTAGAATGTAACTTGCTGAGGTGCCAGGACTGATTTAAAAAAAAAAAAAAAGTGGGAATGGAGACTCCTTTGTAATTGTCACTTTTGTAATATAGGTAGCTTTGTGGTGGTGTTATTTTTTATTTTAATGTAGACCTGGAGAAAGTATTTTTGACAAATAGTAAATTTCCCCAGAAGTGGAATTGCAGTTTGCCTGGCAGTACTTCTGAGTTCAGGACAAACTATTGGAAAAGGGAGGGGGACTACATTTCATCGCTGTCTTCAGTTATTAGGTAACTCCTGCTCACTTTCGTGCTTTTGCCTGAATGGGTTTGAACTCAGTGCTTTCACCAAGATGGGGTACTTTTCTGTGCCTCCTGCCAGTCTGAGCGGAGGAGTATTCTGTGATGAAGACTCATGCCATGAATCTCCTTCGCGGTGGGTGTAGCATTTAGTTCTTAAGACACGATAAAAGATGAGCCAGCCTGCAAGTTATGTGTGCCATGTCAAGGGTGAGCGTCTCGAATTTCTATTCTCGCTGTAGCGGATGGCTAAGTGCAATAACAAACATGTGCTTGTAATAAACCTTAGTTAATTACTTGATATTGTTGTTAATACTGGGCTGTTAACTGAAATTAATTATGTTTCCTCTTTGACTCAAGTAACAGTAGCAAGCGGGCTGCAGAAGTTTGAGGAGGAGCCTTTTATCTTCATAGCTGCCCAAGGCATGCTAGTAGGGCACCTGCTGTGTGAACAGAAATGGTCCACTCTCCAGATCTGTGCAGGATCCAGAATAGGATTCTATGTAGAAAAGCAAAAGGGCTTGTACTTACTTTATGAAGACTGTCATCTGTGTTGCAGGATGCTGATGGTTAGAGCCCCGACTGTGAGCGGGAATATGTGGTTTGAATTGTCTCAGCAGAAGGAGAATCAAATACACATCAGTGAAGAGGTATTGAACAACTGGTGTGTTTTGTGCAGTTAAAATCCCTAACCTGACAGAGCAACTCTCCTTTTCTGATTTTCTCTGCAAATATCCAAAAGCAAGTATGTATTTTTGGACTGAAAGGAATCTTCTCTACTGAGTGAAATTAATCTTTAGTTTGGCGAGATAAAAATGCACAGTGTTTTTAGATGAAGTGAATTTTAAAACATTACACACACACTTAATTTAGATTTAGCTGTCAACCCCCCAAAATTGATTGTCCTCCTGGTCCTGCTGGTGATTTTATTTTAAGCATTTTTGGCCTGTCACGGTAGCAGTTTTCTGGATGTTGATAGCAATCAGAATAGTGTCAGGCAAGTTTCTTGATGACGTTGAAGAGTGCTCTGTCTTCACCTTTCTCATCCTGACACTTGAGTTCTTCAGTCTGTTGATAATGCTACAACAATTTATCTCAACACCAGCATCTGCCAGTCGTGATTCTTGCTTTCAGAGTGCAATATCTCTGCAATGAAAGAGAATGCTCTTACAGAAAATGTATCACCTTATTTATTCTCACTTGTTGTTTCAATACTGTATTTATCCCTATCAGGATAATGCCCAGTGATAGTTTATTTGGCAGCACAGTTCATTCTTTCCTGTTGATAGATATACTTGTGACAGCCTTAAGAGAGAGTTAACTTCCCTCTAACATGTTGTTACTTTCCAGACTGATCTCATTATTTATCATAATTGGTTTCCTTTTTCTGTTGGTAGTGCACTGAACCTTGTGGTGCAGGTACAGAAGGTAATGGATAGGATTGATACAGGTGGTGCTTGAAAGCTGGATAAACGCCTGTCTCATAGTGCGTGCTGAAGTGCTGGTGGTGCACTGATTGGGGACGCTAGGGGAGCAGTTTCCCCTTGTGCAGAGCTGGCTTTAAGCACCGCTGGAGCAATCCCTGGTTAGGGGCAGCAACCCCCAGCAGTCTGCTGGAGGCAACAAAAAGAAGCCAGTGGTTGACTTTGCCCTTGGGACTGTGGAAAGGCAAAGTAACTAAGTATGGGGAGGCACCACTGGTAGCATAGGAGGGAGGCCCTGACAGAAGTGCATTTGTTCCTACCTCTCCTTTCCTCTTGGAAGCATGAGGGTAGGAGTAGCAAATCAACTTTTCAGGGCCTTATCCACTTCTGCATCTTGGAGGGCTTCCCCACCTATTTTCAGTCTTTTTCCTTGTATTGGGTTTACGTGGCAAGGTTTTGGTAGCGAGGTGCTGCAGGAGTGGCTTCTGTGAGAAGAATCCAGAAGCTGCCCCATGTTAGATAAGGGCCAGTTTCAGCGGTCTCCAAAAGGAACCGGCTGCTGGACAGAGCTGAGCAAATAAGCGATATTCTTTGCTCCTCTGGGAGAGCAGATGTAAGAAAGGGAGGTAAAAAAAACAAACAAAAAAAAACCTTGCTGTGACACAGCATCTGGGAGTGTGAGGAGTGAGAGGCAGCGCTCTTGGCCCCAGCACGCAGCAGCAGTTCCCCTGCGGCCTGTGGAGAGGCCCCTGGTGGAGCAGGCTGTCCCCCTGCAGCCCACGGGTCCCACACGGAGCAGATCTCCACGCTGCAGCCCGTGGAGGAGCCCCCGGTGGAGCAGGTGGATGTGGCCTGGAGGAGGCTGCGGCCCATGGAGAGCCCCCGCAGGAGCAGGCCCCGGGCCGGAGCTGCAGCCCGTGGAGAGGAGCCCACGCAGGAGCAGGGGGGCTGGGGGGAGCTGCCGCCCGTGGGGGACCCGTGCTGGAGCAGTTTGCTCCTGGGGGATGGACCCCGTGGGACGGAGCCGTGTGGGAGCAGTTCTTGAAGAGTACCTGCAGCTGGTGCTGCCCTGGTGTCCTCATCTCCCTCTTTAACTGTGCTCCCTCTCTGCCCCCACAATGGCAGATGACTGTCCCCACCTCTTCAGGGGCAGTAATCTCTCTGCAAGTCCAGTTTGCATCTGTCCATGAACTTCAGGTGTGTTTAACTCAGAGTTGCTGAGGACGTGGTTCTCCTGGGACCTTGGGTACCCTGGCTGGAAGTCATTGTGCTACTGCCAGGCACAGCGAGCTGGCTGTGAAGTTACTTCTGAAAACAAATAAATACGCACACACAAAACAACCCAATGTATTCTGACAGTGTGGATTTAGGGAAATCTGATGGCATTATAGCTTTACTCCGATCTGTCTGCTGACCGGTGGTGGGAAGTAATTCCCTCTTGCATGCACTTGTAACCGGTCTTATCTTTTGTGGGGTCCCAAATGGGGACCCTGATGTCAGGCATGTGGTGCGTCCGGACTGAACCAGGCAAGGAGGGACTGCATGAAGGACAACACGCATGTGAGTGACGGGGGAGCAGCTGGGATGTGGTCTGTGTGCTTCTGCCAGTGGCATGCTTTTGAGCATCAGGCTGCGTTAATAGATGTGAGTTCCCTGGGAACTGCACAGCCTCCAAGTCAAGCTCTTGCCATCGTTATAAGACTGCCTCTGCCGTGCTCTGGTGGTCACAAATTAGGGTAGCCAGTGCCTTGCTGTGTGGAGCGAGCAAGCTTGGAACAGGTCTGCAAATGTGAGAGACCAGCTTGCAGCTAACTCAAAGAATGCATGGTGCTAGCTGACCACATTTTCAGAAGATCTGGGAGACTTCGTAGGTCTGCCGTGTCTCTGTCTCATTCAAAGTGGACGTTGTGTGTTGATCAGTCATAGGTGTATGACTGGAATAATAGCTGCTGTAGTCTGTCTACTTTAATCCTCCTTGGGTGGCGTTTAATTCATGGTTAAAGCAAAAGTTGGTGCAAAGTAGGTCTTTAAAGGGTCCTCTAAACTAAATCGAAATAATTTTAAATATATATATATATTATTTACTATACTGACTTTGATTGCTTTTCTACAGTTACTTAAGAAATTACAATGTAACTCAGAATTTCTGATCCAATTAGTTTTAAACGTTCATTTTTTTATCAGTATAAAAGGGAAGGCATGTTACAGTATTTTCCTTTGTTTCTTTTTAAGTAAAGAAACACATTTCCTTTGGTTTGTTGTTTTCATCTCTTCTTAGTATTAAAATTCTAAATAACAGACAAGAACCTAGCACAATGGGGGTTTCAGTGTTTTATGGATTGTCTGCTTATTACTGTTATTTTCTTTGGTCTTTGCTAGAAAAATCCATATGATTACCTGAGAAGGTATATTTCTAAACTGTTTCCTTCCGACATTCTTCAATATTTTAAGATAACATATAAAAATATATTCATAACCCATGCTCACTTCATCACAGCTTTTGTGTTAGCCATTGGTACTGAATTTTACACGGACAGTTTAAAATTAGAGAAGTAATTTGGAATATATGAAAAAGATTCGTATTTTCTTGGATTTAGAAATACAACCCAAGCATATTAAAAAAAAAACACAATTTTGAACGTCTTCCTGGACATAGCTGCTCCTGCATCTTTGTGTCATAAACTATGAAGATGATACCGTTAGTCTTGCTTCCTCAACAGCCTGACAGATTTGACAGTAACTGAAATAGCAGCTTTTTTAGAGCTGTGAAGTTTAAGTTCACTGCTATATATATATATCAAATACAAATAAAATTTCATTTTTCTGATTTTAAAATATTTCATAGTTTGCTTGCAGAGGGTATTTGTTTTGATTTAACAAATATTTCATTCTCAGCATCCCGCATGACGTGAGCCCTGGTCTTTCCTCCCCTTCTCTCTGATCACAAACACATGAGCTGACTCTGCATTATTCTGGGGGTGACAGCCACCCATCTTGCTCTCTGTCCTTTTTAGATGGCAGTGACCGTGTTCTTTCCTTTGCTCTTCCCATGCCATCCCTCACAGCTAACGGCCTCCTTTTCTTTCGAACTGGGTTAATGAAATGGTTCAACACAGAGCAGTTGTATTTGGTTGAAGATTTCTCCATGCCTGAAGTGCAGCTGGCAGAGCTCAGTGTGCTGCTCTGAGAAGTGATGGTCCTTCTTGCAGCCTTGCCTTGCTTCTGTCCTTTGACCAATGCAGCGCTAACAAGATTGCTGCTGCTTTGACTTTTTTTGGTTAAAATGTAAACTGCAGAGCAGAGAATGAGTCGTGATGTTGGAGCACAATCTGTCTTAGTGCTTTGAGTGGTGCCTCTTTTACCAATCTGTTTTATGCGAGCATTTTTTTAGGCAGAAGTTGTGAGGTCTGACTGTAGATAAATGTGTGCAAATACGCATTGACTTTGCTGATAGGTCAGAATTAGTATGTTGATAAATTGGATGTTGCAAGTGGTATCATGCTGCATTCTTCCAGCAGACCTGCAGGCTTGTTTCAATGAGGACCCTGATCCCAGATTTCCTGGATTTTGTACTGCAAACATACTCATAAATGCCAAACCAAAAATATGTGGTTTTGGGATGTTCTTTGCAATAAATCAGAATATTGGATGTAAAGTGTTTTTAACAATAAGATTGAATCCTCCGTCACTCAAAATTCAAGAGCCTTTCTTTCTGTTCCAGAGTAAAATATGATAGAGACAAAGAAATTCTGGTGAATAAATTGACCTTGGAAACTGGCAGACTTGGTAAACTGCACCTGTAAGAGGGAACATGTATGTCGCTGCTCAGGAAGAACAGGAGTTGGTTGCTAATGCTATTCTGAACACTGAAATACACTCTAATAATGCACTGCGTATAACTTTGATTTATCTGTTTATTCTTAAGTTGTTGATTTTAGGTACTATATTCTCTGTATTGTGGAACAAACAGAGCATAAAATTGCATGTATTAAATATGCTGATTCTTTTTTTTCTCTTGGGACAGCCGTTTTTATAGTTGGAGATACACATAACAAAAACTGTGTTTAGGCAATTTAAAAGAAAGACTTTGACACAAAATCCCAACGAAACAGATTTTCCTTCAAATCTGCAAGACAAGACCTGAATACTGAGAACTTTTGTGCTCATTAGACCTGTATGTGGCCCAAGCCAGACTGGCATAGTGTTCTGCAGGATTAAGACTATTAAAATGTTGCCAGTAAAGGGCAATTTTAGGATAAATTTGTCAGGAAAATGGAAGGCTGGACCAAGGTTTTGTATTTTATCAGTTTGGGCTTATTATTTGACCGAGCTGATAAACAGAAATAAAATAAAACATAATGTGTTTTCCAGCTATCTAGATAGTTTGTATATAGTTAATGGCAGGGGACTCATTTTGTAGCTATGTTTATGGTGAGGGTCATTCTCCTTGGCGTACGGGGAGTTTTTTAGTATAAGATCTAGCTTTAGAACAGGAAAGAAACTAACAAATGAGTTCTGTGGGAGGGAAGTGTATTTTTAATAACCTTACATCTACAGCATCTGGTTGGAAAATGTTTTGGGTATGATGTTCCAAAAATGAAAGTACCTACAATATACTGTTTATAACCATTGCTTTAAAAAACCTACATTCCTCTAACTCAGCAAGTCTGTACAAATTAGAAAATTAACCATAATGCTTGATGGTGCCAATGTAAGAATATCCTCTTAGGGCTGCTTTTAAGTTTAAGTCAGTAGTATTTCAATCATAATTCTGAATGCTGGACAGTAAAGGATTAGCATATGAGTTTAGGCAGTGATCTGTATGTTTCATGGCATAATAGCTACATTTGGAAGCATCTTTCACTTCTACAGGCACAGAAGGAAGTGTCAAATTTGTACCGTAACTGCAGATAACCTTGTTCTTCAGATATTTAACGTAACTGTGTTTAAAGCTCGTAAGAGAAGAATAGCTACTGAACTGAAAACAGCATCCTCTTAGTCAAAACCAACTTTGTCACTGCTCGTGTACTTTCTGCTAGGAATAAATAGCTTTTAAGTCTATAGCCAGCTACTTATATTTGCAAATATTTGTAATTTAAAGATTTTTATGATGTACAAGAAAAACCATTAACAATTTATTTTTCAAGGGCTGACAGATTTTCCTCTCATCTTCAGAAATTCTAATGCTCGAGAAGTATCTTTAAATTTAAGCAGCAGCTTGTATAAAGATACACATGTTAATGTCTAGATCCCGTTGTTGGGGAATTTCTGTGGAATCAGAGAGATTACTCCTATTATATGGCTATTTTTACTTGTATTTTTCTTTGATGTATTTGAGAAGGAAATGCATTGTGTGTGTGTATATATATGTATGTAATAAAAGTCAGCTAACCAATACTGTAATATTGGGCTCTTCATTGAAATTCAGCTTCTTCAGTCTTCCTAGTTGCACCAGGAACAGTTACAGGGCACTTACTCTTTCTACAGAGGCCATCCCTTCTTGAGATGTGTGCAGTGTCCAGAGCATTTTTCTATACGTGTGTGAGACGGACGTGCTTCCCAGAAGGGTTAGTGGTAAAGCAAGCACTGTCCTGGTTATAGTGCATCATAAACAGCTCTGGAATTTTCTTTGTGGATGCAAGTCTGTCAGTCAGGCTTCTACCCGCTGTAGCTTGGTGGGTGACAGCACAAGATGAGAATCGATTATTTGGGGTGGGTTTGCATTAATGGATTACCTCCAAATGCAGGTGATGTATATTCATGTGTTTGAAAGGATTCGTATTTCCAGTGAGTGTATTTTTGTTTAAAACAAAAAAGGCTAAGGTAAGGGACGGGCATTGTATTGTATATTCAACAATATTTTTTCTGCTGCTTATTTAGGCAATGAAAAGAGAGAGGGAAAATTGGACATGAGAAATTCAAGGCGTTTGCCTGTCAGAATTTTAGCTCTGCCATATTCCCTGGACCTTAGTTGGTATCTTTGTGTGATGTCCTTTACGGACTTAATAAGACACGCAAAGCACTAGCTTAAAACTGCTGTTGTCCTTTGGACTTCTGGTAATGAAAAAGTTCAAAGCAACTTTGAAAACGGCTGCCTGACAAAATGTATCTGCCTAAATGCTGGAAGAAAACCAGGCTGGCAACATCGAGAAAATCTACCCTAAGACCTAATGGAGAAGAACGGTTGAGGCGACATTCTCTTTCACCTCAAATTTGTGCAGAAGAACTTCTCTACAACACCCAGGGAGCTGGAGGGATCGGTATTTTGCGTGCACAACAAGGGAACAAAGATACTTTGAAACTCGGCATTTTTGTATGTTTAAAAAAATATATCTGCAAAGGTGAATTGTTTGATTAAATGATATGTGACGTGAAAATGCAATTGACTTAGTTTATACGTAGAACATTCATAAATTGTTACTCTATTTGTCCAGATATCTTTTACAAATTTAGGTCTCACTTGTGAATTTGAAGGCTTCAAAGGCTGCAGCTATTACCGTTTGCGTGCAGTTTCACTCGTACGTTACGACTGGTTCAGGCTACTCTGTGATCTAAATAGCCACAGATTTTAGCTGAGAAGTCTCGTCTACTGGTGATGCTTCTTGGTTGTTGGTGACCTGTGCTGATGTGACTAATTTGTCATGTTTGTGCAGGTGAGAGCTCCGGTTGTCTGGGTCCCTCTTGCTTGAGGAGTGGTGGAGATGGATGAGGAGGAGACTGTCTGTATATATAGCAGTAAGAGAAAACTGAGATTTAGGTTAGGGTGATTGAAAGCTGATAATTGCAAATTGACAGTTGGAAGGGAGAGCAGTTATTCCGTACTGCCTTTTTCTGTCTTGTAATACGGTCTGTAGCCGTGTAGCTCTCTGTAATTTTTCTTCTATATACATTTGATAACTTTCTTCTAGACTAGCCAGCCCCGCGCCTGCTAGTTACCGTGGCTAACCTTGCTGTGTGTGAGAATAGCTGTAGTCTGGGAAAGGTCTGACCGAGGCTCTAACGTGGTTCTGCTGTGAAAAGTGAGAGCCTGAACCTGGCCCCGCATGGGGATCAGTTGTTCAGGAGTGCCGGATTGCACTGGCTTTGAACTTTTCACAGGGCTGCAACCGCTGTCTGTTAAACAGTTAGTAAGGAAGAAATTGTTCCCCAAGCCAGGACCTGAAGTTCAAGCTGGCTTTGTGTTAGGACTTTTTCAGTTCTGTTATCTGTCAGTTGTACATAATCTGGACCTTTTATGACAGTGGAAATCACACAGGTCTGATGAAGAGCAAAAACAGGCTTAATTTTTTTCAGTCTGTTTTTCATCTTGAAACTCACTGTATTAAAAAAAAAAAAAAAAGTCTGGACCCTTCTTACACCAAATGTAGTATTGTTATTTAAAGCAAAATGTCGCTTTGATATGTCTATCCCAGAAGTGTTTGTAGATAACAGATTCTCTACCCCTAATTACACTCAGTAGTTCCAAGCTAACTTCAGATACAAGACCACGACAAAACTTAAGAAAAACTGTACCCTGGTAGGTTGCAGTTGAGATGAAGAGCTAGAGAGAGACAAAAGGAGCTCTCAGTGGAGTTGGAAGAGGACAGTCCTTAAAGTGATTCACAGCAACAATTAAACCTCTGTTTGTGGATATAAGTAATAAGGACAAAAAAATAAAGGATTATTGTAATGAAAATATGTTTACTGTGTTTACCATGTTAATAAACAATAATGGGAATTTTAAGTACTGAAATTAGACCTTTTATCTTTTAAAAGGTAACCTTGACCTGTTAGCCATAAGTGTTGGCTTTCTGGTGATTTTTGCAAAGCATGGGGAAGAATCTGATCCTGTATGATCAAAATCTTTTGAGAAAGAGTTTTAAACTGTTGCTCAAGGAAGACATGGCACAGTACGTTTTTGTGATGCAATGTGTAACACTGTTAAAACACCTTTAATTCTGTGTGATACCTGCTATGATGCATTTGAGTAGTTGGGTCTTGTGTAATGCGCTGGTGACTTGGATATCTGCCAGCAACAGCAGCTCCCGTCTAGCATTTATTATTTTAATACTGTATATGGGATATTAGCGTAAAATTTCTGAAGCTAGTGTATGCACTAAACATCATTCCTCTTTTGCATTCTGCTTTTCTAGTCCGGGACTGTGAAGCTGACCAAGCCTGTGGCATTATGGACCCAGCAGGATGTCTGCAAATGGCTGAAGAAACATTGCCCTAATCAGTATCAAATCTACAGTGAGTCATTCAAACAGCATGACATAACTGGTAAAGTATGCACTATCAGAAATATTTTACTTAGTTAAAATGTCATAAATTGTTTTACGTTGTTGTTAATAGATTGTGACTGTACACTGAGGGCTTTTTGTTGACTGTATGACTCAAGAGCTGCACGATCTAGAGCAGGGGGACTATAACAGTGTCCACTGGCTGTGGTGTATAGCTGATTTTCCCCAGCTTTCTTAAATACAAATTTCAATTATTCAAGGTTAGTATAATAAGAAAAGAAGTCAGTGTGCATGTGGGTAAAGGCCGCACCCTGTTCATTCCAAATCAACCCCCCTAAACATTAAGAAATGCCTTATGAGGAAAAACATAAATGATTTTTTTCATTGAGGTGTACTACCTTAAGGAGTTCATATCTTTTTGGCCTTTTTTTTTTTTTTTTCTTTTAATTACATTTAGATTTGTTAATCTGTAGGCTGGGAAGTGAGCCCAAGTGATCCCCACCCTAGGACTGAATCAGGATCAACACAGAAAGTTTGTTTCTGATGCATTTCTTTAACTTTGTTCTAGAAAATTTGTGATCAGAGGAGACTTTTACATCAATTCCAGAAGTTTGTGGTTACTTAACTTAAAGTTAGTAGTTTTCTAGTATCAATCTGAACTATTATTTGCTGCTAGTGAAGCTGTTTTCTGCCCCAAGTCTGTAGCTGGAGTACACAGTTGTTCTTCTTGTGTTCTTTCCTTTATTGGATAGAGGGCTTCCCACTTTCACATATTTTCTTTAGCCAGTCTAAAAAATTCTTGTTTTGTCGTAGTTTCTCCTCCAAATACCTGCAAGACGTCCAAATGCTCAATACTTGGTGTTTTGTCTGCAAACAATATATTAAAAAGCATCATTGTATTTTTATTTTCCTATTTACTTTAGAAGTTGATATTGATTTTCTCGATCTGCTTGACTTTTTAACTCCTTTTCAGATTCTGGTAGTAGTATTTTACTTGGCCACTTTGAACTGACATCCGTTTAGCTGAGTAACTGGATTAATACAAATACAAATGCAACTGGGGAGTTAAATAACATTTTTGCTTGTTTCCCAGGAAGTAATTAGTCTGTAAAAAGTCTTATGTGGAACACTAATTTGTTCTCTGAAGTGGTAGTATACAAAACTTGGAAATGGCATTCAGCCATTTAATATAAAGCAGCGATTTCAGTTCCACATGCAAACCTCAGTCTAACAATAACGTATTGTTAACTTATACATGTTTTAATCTGTGCCTCTTTGTATATGTGCACTTGTGTTTAATTTTTTCCATTAATTCCCATTTTTATTACTTCCTTTTTGATAATGAATGATTGCAAACATGGCAAACTGAACTACTCATCTTCGATTGTTGTGTAGCCATGAATACACACATGGGTAATATGTGAGAAGTGGTTTGTGTCACCTTGGTAAATGTTGAGATTTAGTACATAATCACTGCCTATTTCCTCTAAGTCATCATCTGATTCTCAGTATCTTAAATGCAGTTCCTAGGAGTGTAATCTATCTCCACCCATGTATACATGGGTGGCTGCTTCCAGAGAGCTACCAGAAAATTTTGAAACGAAGTATTTTTTTCATTTTTTCTACTACTGTTTTACTATTACATTGTCTCTTTTTAGAATTAAGGCACTGTGAGACAAAGTTGAAGAAAAAATTGTTTTCATTTCAATTTAAACGTACATGGAAATCGTGTAGTTTCACTGTAGATGGTTGAAACTTTAAACTTTATAGACCTCTATGAAAAAGGAGAATCAAGATCAATCTTTCTTACTGTACTCAAAAGAGGTATAAGGAAAATATTAGTACAAGTGTTAGAAAGTTGGTGTGCAATAAAGAAAAGAGCTGCATTTGATCGTCATGGGTCCCTTCCAACTCGGGATGTT
Source organism: Anser anser (assembly GCF_964211835.1). Lineage (NCBI taxonomy): Eukaryota > Metazoa > Chordata > Aves > Anseriformes > Anatidae > Anser > Anser anser. The sequence continues at coordinate 14,347,094 of NC_139721.1, forward strand.
TGTGATAACAGAAGAAATGTGGTAATATTTGTATGGATTTTACAAATTATTGTGATAATATTATGAGTGAAAACAGTAACTCAGGAGGATACTTCCAGTGTTGTTGGTCCCATGCCTCAAAGTACTTGACATATTTTAATAAAGGGGCAGAACACTAGATTTTTGGCTCAAGAAAAGCAGAATGTGAAATGAGCATGAAAACTGCTATGAAGATTAAGCCAAGATAGTGTAACTGTTTCCAGATATGGCTATGGAAAAGTAATGTGATTGTTGAAAATCTCTCAGGAATTAAGTTGATTTTACAGGCTTCTTTGATATGGAAAAATATGATGAAAGGGACTCGAAGAAAATGACAAGAAAAGGATTTTTAAGCTTTATTTGAAGATAAAATCTAAGGCATGGTTGTAAGCCAGGAAAAAAACTCTTGGACAAACATATCTAGATGTTGTCACCTTAACCATAGGTGTTGAAAAGTGTGGCATTTTGAGTACCTGGGGACTGTTAGTTAACGATTATAGTTTATTGGTTTGGGGGCAAAAATTTGAAACAAAATGTCCTTTGTAGAGGATTTATGTTTATAGCACTCTTGACAAAAAGCAGCTGCAGATGTATGAGGAAAAAAAAATAATGTTAGTATACCTAGCAAGGAAAAAGAAAACGGTATTTATATTAACATTTATATTGACATAATGTTGTGGGACAGTGTACCAAATTGCACCAAATTGGGGGTAACAGTTGATGCATTCAAGACTAAGGCTGCCACTGACAGGGACTTAGGCTGGAGGAATGAGCCAACAGGAGCCGTATGAAATTCAACAAGGACAAATGTGGAGTTTTGTATCTGGGAAGGCAGAGCCCCTAGCACCCCATAAAGGCTGGGGCTGACTGGCTGGGGAAGCTTTGTTGAAGAGGACCTGTGGTCCTGGTGGACAGAGAAAAAAAACAACAAACTAACTGAATCCTGGACAGCATTAACAGGTGCATAGCCAGCAGATCAAGGACAGTGGTTATTGTACTTTACACGTTTTAGACTCCAGTTCTTGGACCTCCAGTGCTGGAAAGACATCGACAAAATGGAGTGAGCTCAGGTGAGGACCACCAAGATGCTCAGGGCTGCAGCACTTGCAACGTGAGCAGGGCCTTGAGGGAGCTGGGCTTGTTCAGGCTGAGGAGGCAGCTTGCCGGGGGTAGAATGAGGGGACTAGCAGCAGCCCCCAGCGTGTGGAAGGATGTTATCATAAAGATGGGGCCAGGCTCATCACAGAGATGTATGACAGTCACTATACTTAAGTTGAAGTGAGAGGTTAAGGCTGAATATATTAAGAAACTTTTCCCGTATAGCTGGGCATTGGAACAGGTTGCTCAGAGAGGTTGTGCAGTCTCTGCCCTGGGAGGGTTTCAAGCCCCAGGTGGAAGAAGTTTTGAGCAACGTGATCTGATCTCATATCTGCCCCTGCTCAGAGCAGGAGGCTGGGCTACAAATCTCCTGAGGTCTCTTCCAACCTGAGTTCTCTGGTGATGCTACAATTTGCTGAGTGCATATGGATCACCTCAGAACCAATTAAACGCATTTTGCAGGCAGTTAGGGAGTATTAAATATAGAAAGGTCCAATAAGAAGTTGGGAGATGTTTTTAATACACAAAAACTGATTTGGTGAGTGGAGCATCTGGTTGACATATTCAGCAAAAGGCCAGAGGTCAATTATATTGTGTTTGACCCAAGACTGGACCAAAACAATGTGAAAGACTAACTCAGAGGAAGATCTAAGGCACGCGATAAGAATTACCAGTGGTAGGAAAGAAATAAGACAATAAAAAGAGCAAAACAAAGATGCCAGTGGCCTGTACAACCAAGAAAAGAATGTAATAGTATGACCTTGACATTAGAGGCTCTGCAACTGGTGGTGACTTTTACAGCAGCATGAGAGAGCATAAAAAGTTGTTCTGACTGCACAGCCCTTTATACCTGCATTATACAAATATAACCCATGGAGCAAAACTGAGAAATGTACCTTATTTTTGGTGTTTGGATGCGGCTTTTATTTGCCAGGCAGCAGTGCTTTTAAATGACTAGGGAGTTCTTGAGAGATAAATTGTTCTTTGACAGTCTTATCCTGTACCATTGAAACAAATGAAGATTTTTGCTGTGTCTCAAAATTAATAGGAGCAAGACTGGGCATAGAATGACTAAGGAATAACCATTTAGGGGAAAATGGTTCATTGACAAAGTAATAAAGGTGATGCCTAATTAACTACTTATTCATGTGTGATTTGTTGAAAGAAAGGAAGGAAGGAAAGAAACCCTGCTTCACCTCTTGTTTTTACACCCTGTTCCCCAGTGTGCTAATGCATGTCTTCAGAGCATGAGGTTTTAATGCTATGATCATTAAACAAACCTCATTCTGTCAAAGTAATACCCAAGAGGTACCTTGGTCCAAGGAAAGGAATTTGATAGGAGGTACTTGAAAGGACTCAAGCCTTTTTAAATTAAACTTTTAAGGAGGAAAGGAACAGGACTCAAGAAAACCTCTTTTTAGTTTTAGAAGGGACCAGAATTTATGAATATTCATTAAATACCAAATGGCACCTCAGAAAATGAAATATGAACTGCTAGTGAAAACCTACAAATGGCCTTAGAATCTGGCTAATTCTATAACCTCTAAAGGTGCTTTCATTAAATCAACTACATTGCCTTATATTTTTATGAAATTCATATAAAAATACTGCTTTTAAAATCTGAAATGATTTTTTTTTTCATTTGAATAATATGTTTGCAAAACATAATGGGTTTATCATAACGGCTGGAATACTTAGGTTATGAGCACGTTGGTAAAAGGACGGTCTTGTGGTTTAAAATACTACACTGGAATTCAGAGAAGTCTTGGCTCCATTTCAGGTTATTCTGATATTAGGCAGCATACTGAATCTTAAGGATCTAAGTTATTCTATTCATACAGAGAAAGAGCCTCCTTTTTATTATCACAGTGCTGCCAGATATGTTTCCAGGATATATAGTTAAACTATACTCTGTTTCACACAACTCAGTTATGTTTTGTGCTGCAACCAGTGAAATGTCATAGGGGCGAGAGATCTGAAGTGGGATGCAGAAGGCCTGGGTCTCATTCCTATCTCAGTTTCAAGGCTCAGTGGGTATGAAGGGTGATGACAAACAGGTGGTTTTATTCACCATGTTGCGATCTCCTAAAAAAGATTCCCATACATATTTTGGTGTCTACACAACAGGGATAAAGGTATTGGTGTTTTTAAGTAAATGTATTGTGGTATGTGATTAAAAAACGTTTAAGAACTACCTGAGTCTTCCTGTTAACAGGTTCTTTTATCATGGAATCACAGAACAGGTTGGGTTGGAAGGGACCGTAAAGATCACCCAGTTCCAGCCCCCTGCCATGGGCAGGGACACCTCCCACCAGCCCAGGCTGCCCAAAGCCCCATCCAGCCTGGCCTTGAGCACCTCCAGGGATGGGGCACCCACAGCTTCTCTGGGCAGCCTGTCCAGTGCCTCACCACCCTCAGAGTACAGAATTTCTTCCTCATGTCTAATCTAAATCTCCCTCCTCTTAGTTTGAAGCCGTTACTCCTTGCCCTATCCCTACACTCCCCGACAGAGTCCCTCCCCAGCTTTTCTGTAGGCCCTCCTTAGGTACTGGAAGGCCGCTGTAAGGTCTCCCTGAAGCCTTCTCTTCTCCAGGCTCAACAACCCCAGCTCCCTCAGCCTCTCTTCGTAGGAGAGGTGCTCCAGCCCCTTGATCATCTTTGTGGCCTTTCTCTGGACTCAGTCCAACAGGTCCATGTCCTTCTTGTGCTTGGGGCCCTAGAGCTGAATGCAGTCCTCCAGTTGGAAGTACTTTTCATTTGAAATCACTTCTCTATTGCTGTTCCCTCCCTTGAGAAATGATTGCAACTCTGCCATCCTTCATCCTTCCACGATTGATAAGTATCACATCGACTCAAAATATCTTTTGTGCTGGTTGCACAGTGTACCTAATGTGAGGCCTAGCGCATGAAGCAAAATAACAGCCTCTGTAAGGTGACCTCAGTAGGATTTCGCCCCTGATGCTTCCCTGTCTGTGGTACCTGACACCTGGCCCTCCAGAATCTTCTCACAAATCCTACTATAGTTTCGGTGCAGAAGATGACACAAACTGGCACCTTTTCTTGGCTTCTTTTATTGTACGTTGTTTTACTTTCCTGTATAAAATGGTTATAACCTACCCTCCGGGTTATTATTGGTTGAGGGTTGGTTTTATGATCAGATGTAGGACTGGTTCCAAGTAAAGAAGGTCCTGGGTCACAGCAAGGGGTTGTTGGAAGTACTTTGACCTATTGTAAAATATTGTTCGGGTTTTGTTTACTATGGTTTTCTGGTTGGTTCCAAATGTGTGGCAAGTTTTGAGTATTCCTTAGTGCTCTCATGTATCTCAGAAAGCACCTAGTTTATTCCCAGAAGAAGAAAATAAAGTGTTTTTTAACAGAAACAGAAAAAGGACCTTCATTGTGTCTAAACGCGGGGTATTTCCAATAAAACATTAATTATCTTCCTTGTTTTGCATGTGGCAGTTCTCTTCAGCACAGTAGACCTCTTCTCCCAAGCAGTGTCCTGATAGTGATTCGTAAAGCAGCTTCCATCTCCAGCCATCTCTGCGAAGCTTTTCTCTTCTCTGTGATGCAGGGGGTAAGCCAGCCTTGCCCACAGCCCTTTCTGCCACTTTTCCATGCTCTGTGAAGTCTTAGCAGCACTGTTGGCTGGCAGGCTGTCAGATCAATCCAGACTGCTTCCATCTGCGGTTTAAAAAATAAAATGAAATTGCTGCTTCACAGTGGAGAAAGCTTTTATTCTGTTCTCCCTCTATAAGGTCAGTCTTATTTGCAACATGCTTCATGGAGCTGTGATGCTAGTGTTGGAAAATCTGAGGGACTAAAGAGTTTTTTCCTATTTCATACTTGGCTGCTTTCAAACTTTTAACATGTGGAACACATCAAAGAGTGACGGCTTTGGGATAAGGCTCCTGTTTGCATAGTATGTGGCAAAAGTCTAACTGTGCTTTTTGCATGGAGAATAGTGTTGGACGTATTTTAACGCAACCCTGTGTTTATATAGCTTTATATGTATTTAATTGAAAAGAAATTGGGATGGGCCAGATAGTTGGAAAGTGGGAGTCTTTTTTTTTTTTTTCTTTTCCTCTGCATTTTTTTTTTACCTGTTATTGATAAAAGAAAGGTTTGCATGGAAGTAATCTTTTCTCATGTCTCAACGGTGATGCCTGGGTCAGGCTTTTCAGTTAGATTATAGCTCATGCAATGTGTAACGAACTCCCAGAAGACAAAATTGTAGCGGCTCATTAAAGACCTAGTACGACCAGGAAAGCTTTCTGCAGTTGAGATGGGGGTGGAGGGCACCTAAGTTACAACTTCCTGGAACTGTTCAAGTAATGCTCTGATTTTAAAATACTTAATTCTTTGCTGAGAAATTGTTTTTTCTGCGTGCAAAATGGTCTGTGGAGTACTGTGGCAGAAAGTCTTCTCTCTTGAGATTAAAAAAAAAAAAAAAAAAGAGGCTGAAGCAGGAGACCATTTTCTAAGTAGCTGCCATGACAAAGTCCTTATTGCTAAGCCAACTTGCTGCTGGTGCACAGGGGAACCAGCCCCTGATTGCGTACGCAGCACTTGAGTCGATTAGTCATGAAGTGGAGCTATCTTCTCTTCGTGCACAAAGCAGTGGGGAGTGTCTAATTCCATTATTTGTTACATGAAATCATGTGTAGAGGAAGTTGTATTACCGTGTTACGTTTAATAGGAAAGAGAACTTGCCGAAGGGCTACTGAGGCATTTTTGGCCTTTCTTGCCAATGACATATTAATGTTACTGCTTCTTTATCTGCTAAATTTGGAATGAACGATTTCCATACTCCTCAGCCATTATCAGATGTGAGAACTGCTGGGCAAGTAGTTGATGAATGTTTTACACTGTTTCCTGTCTTACCTGGTATTTCTTGGATCTGGTTACTTTGCTAGGGTATGTTCGCTCTGCTTGTAACTACCTTGGAAGATTTCTTATGGTTTCAATAAATGATTCCTCTACAGCATACTCAGATTTGAATTGCACTCTAGCTGCCTCTTTTTCTTTATTCTGCTACACTATAAGAATTCACTAAAAGCCATGGTAGCTCCATTTGCTGTAGTTTTTACTCCTACCTGATGTATAACAGAATCCAAATAATGTTTGAATTCTGGTCCTTGAGCTTCAGATTCGAAATTCTCTGACAACTTAGCTTTAAAGAAGTTGTTCTGTACTTTTAGAGTATGAGTATTTAGGTGACAGGAGCAAAAAGTATATTGCTCTTCATCTGAAGTAGTGTTTACTTGTACTTACTCCTCAGTACTTAGTTCTCAAGTGCTGTCAGATGTTGGGGAATTAATGTTTCATAATTACATGCAAAAATAATTGGATTATTTCGTCCCTCTAACACTATTTTTTTTTTTGCATTTTTAATTTAATCTTGTTCTATTTGTTTTAGTCAACTTCTGCTAACTAGAGATCATACCATCTTTTACCTTTCTTCTTAAAAAGACCTTTGTTACCTTGTAAATTGGATCCACTCTATCCCCTAAGGAAACACTGATTCACATCAGTATCATGTAAAACTTGCTGACAGAACCTCTCACCTTGGCCGCCAGTTTCAAAATCAATTTATGTTTCTTACTCAGAGGGGAGCTAAAAATCTGAATTAGGTAAGATACGGACAGCTGTATCAAATGTCTTAGCAAAACCTATTTCAGGAATTCTTGAACCATATTGTAAAGCCTTGTGATATTTCCTAGCTTGCCGATAAGGCTGCACGGTGTGTCTGCAAGAACTAAACACTGATTGTGATCCATTGACAGAACCAAAAAGCTTAGAAGCTGGTGATTTAGCCTGTGGGTGCTTACCCTATCTATCTTAGGTGACTCAGACATCCAACTTAAGTGTGATTCAGAAGACCAAGGGTGAGTGAGTAAATTGCTCAAGTAATCACTGGTAGAGAGGCAAGGCATGCTTCCAAACAGAATAACTTAGTGGGCTTAGAGAAAGGGGTAATGAAAACACCCCTTTTATATTCCCCCTGTTTCCTTTGTGCACTTTCACTTGTTTTGGGAGGAAAAAAAAAAAAGACACCACCGCAATACCCTTGACAAGTTCTTGACAAAGCATGTTTATCAACTGTTTTTTCTTTAGGTGACTTAGATAAGCATTGACTACTTTATTAATAGCTTTAACGCTTTGCCAAATGTTGAAGCTCTACCCTTTCATTTTATTTGTCAGGAAGTTCTCTTTCTACAGGTTTTTGGAGCTATCACCAGTTGTTAGTGATCAGATTATTACTTTACCGTGTCCCTTGGCTGTGCGATCCCATTATCTAGAAGCTAGGCAGGGTGAAGCACTGTTATTACCTAGAGATCTCCAAGGAGCAGTGTGAAACCATAGGAAGTAACATTGTTAACTTCCAGTGCGCTTCTTTATTTCCTTGTTTTATTTCCCCACTTGGTTAATACTAATGAACTGCTTCAATATGGTGCATAACAGCTTGGAGTCGTCCACTGAAACAAAGGATGGAGTCCTCAGTTCGCAACTGGTCATGAAATATTTAGGCCTTCCTATGAATTGTGCTGATTCCAAGTATTTTGCCTATTTTGCCCTGACCAAAGTCTCATTAAGTTGTAATTCTTTAGTGCTTTTAAAAATTTCTGCTGTATCCGTTGAGTTTGGAACTTACTTTCTCAGCTAGGTTAAACTGCTGGTCAGTACCTCTGGGTTCTCGTTTACTGCAAAGTTTTTTTTTTTTTTCTGCAGCATTTTGGAAGTTCAGATTCCCATTCTGTTTGGAATTGGGACAAAAATGGGAGGTATTGGATGATCTTCTTTCAGATTACTTGTGCTATTGCCTGGGAAGGAGTATTTATCTTCTTGCTGCGCAGACATGAAGTCAATTTTATGGCTCAGTTGTAGGTAAGGAAAACTTAGATGGGGAAAACTTCAGTGATTAAGTGGAGGAGTTGTTAGAGGACCTTATAATTCTTCACTCTGAAGAAGGGAATTAATTTGCTGCTTAGTGGGTGTGTGTTTGTGATATCAGTGAGCAGCTAGAGCTGATTCGTTTTATTTTAGCTTGTTACTTGCCAGCATGTGCTATTCATGATAGGGGGATTTAGTCTTAACGTAATCTTATAATTATTTGGCAGCGTTCCCTGGTCTAATAACAAAGCTAACCTAATGATGAAACACAGAAGAAAGCTTTCCTGAAATCCCAAACCTGGAGGAAGCCGCATCCAAGAGTTTGGCTTCTGTTTTGTGACACAAACAAGCGAGTGCAGAGTTAATCTCACACATCCGATCTGTCTGTAATTTGTGGTATTCCTCCCTTCACCTCAGACTTCGACCATTAGCTAATCCCCCGTGACTATTCCCTAGAGAGGAGCCCTCAGACAATGATGCTGTGATTCCAGGTTCTCTGCTGTCTCTCTCTCTTTTTTTTTATATGTATATGTAGCCAACAAATCTGCTCCTCCACTGTATCTCTCACAAACAGATTAATTCTTATCCTAAATTTTGCTCTCTATTGTGCTTCCCCATGTTGTCAACTACCTTCTGCTTTCTTTCCTCTGGACTTTTTGTCAGGATCCTCATGGAATTGCCAACAAGAGCTGGACTTGTCCTGTGTAGGCATTTTGTGCCCAGAATTCCCCCAGTGTTACTGGGTGAAGGGAAATAGCCATATGTAGTCTTCAGTACATCCCAAGTGTGTCTAGGTTGATGTTTAGAAAGAAGTGGAAATGCACTTGGGAAAGCAGTGGTGTTTTTTTTTGTCTTGTTTTTTACTTCACTCTTTTGCAAAACTTGAATAAAAACTTTAAAACAGCTTGGAGAGACCCGATTCTTTCTCTCCCACTGTGAAATGTAGTAGAAACGCTTTTTTTTCTGTAGTTCAGTAAAGACCTTAGCAGTTTATTGATATGTAGTGCAATAATTCTTAGTTCCTCAGGGGGGAGCTTGCACACCAGCTAAATAACTGATTTCCAGCCTCTGGTTCAGGCTTCCGGTAGGCTATATTTACAGCAACTTTATGATGCTGTATTGGGAACCTGCTATCCAGTCTGAAGCAAAATTACAGCAGCAGCTCTAAGTAACTACAGTAGGCTTTATCCCAACAGAATATCAGCATTCGGGTAAGTCGGTGACAACTACACCCTGTCTGTGTAGGACAAGCCAGTCCTTACCCCCAGTTTTCAGTCTCTTCTGATTAATTTGTAGACTGTTGCTCGTCAGACGCTGATTTTTTCATGTCCCTTTTTGAAAACGATTCAGTTTTTGGAAATATCAGCCCAGGCAGCTGAGCCTTTTACAGAGAACAAAGAGAGTGGAGGAAAAAGCACTCTTCTCTTCCCTACCTCCCCCATATTCTACTCAAAGTAAAATCCAAAGCTGCTTTTTTTGAACAGCTCAAGTGCAGAAGCAGCTGGCCTCTGAAAGTCAAGATTTGCCAAGGGAATAGCCTTCAGTAAAAAGAAGTGCCTCCCAGCGGTCCAGTGAAAATTATTGTTTGATTTGATATAGTTAATTGAACAGGTTGAAAAGTCTGACAGGGTCTGGTACGGTGCATTTGACACTGAGCTTTATCCTCATTACTGCAGAATACACAGCAGAGGGAGGTCACAAATACCTGGCTCCTTCAGCCAAGATGTAAGGACCCGGCGTTTTCCTCTTGAATTCAGTTGAAGGAGCTCTCGGAACAGTGGAAAAAAAAAAAAAAAAAAGAGGCTGGATCCCGTCCAAGCCTTTACTGCATTTAGGAATTGACTTTCAGCCCTTTGCCCAACGAGGATCTGCGCACCCTGTGAAGTGTTTATCCGAGTCCTCAGGTCTCAGCAGTGATCAACGCTTACCCGATGCAGGAGCAGGCTTACTGTCCTCCTGCGTGCGGCTGGTAGGGCTGCTCGCTTCTGAAGAAGAGGAATCCGGCGTGAGAAACTTGAGCCTTTTTATTGATTTTTTTGTTATCTGTGACCAGGAGCCCTGCAGGTATAAATGCGAGCCTAGACACACACAAAGTAGGTTCTTAATAAGCCATTTTGGTCTGCAGCATGGGCACCTAGATTAATCTATGGACCTTCTTAAGTTGTCATGCCTTCAGTGCATCTTTTTAAAGTAATAATAATAGTTCCTTCCCTCCCCCCAGGTTTCATTAACCTTACTGAGCCCAAAAGTACTTATCGGAGGCCAACTCTGTTAAACAGCAATCAGCATTAAGTGGCTAACCTCAGATAAAACTTGGGAACTCCTGTTCTAATGGCTTACTATTAATTGCAACTACTGTCTAACGTGGTCCTGTATGTGAGTGCATGTATTTGAAGGCTGTGTTGCTGCTGAAAATCAGGTCACTGAAGTACATTCTGCTGTGGATTTTAGTCGTTTAGGATTACCTTGCTGCATATTTACAGCAGAAGCAGGGTTAAAGGATGGCGCACAGAAATGAAGTCAGAACGTGAGCTATCCCACGGAAGGCTTGTGAATCCCAGGAGCCTGCAATACAGCAGGCTGTACAGACCTCACCCAGTTCTCCAACAGCTCTGCTTGAAGCACAGAGGAATTCCTGCCCACCAGCTTGGTAAGAGAAGCCTCCAACTTCCACAGACTGAAAACGTCGCTTCTTAATCACTGACTGAAAAAAAAACACAAATGCTCCCCAAAGGGGAATTCGAGGTTCTGTTCAGTGAAATGCAGAACAATGATACACTTGAGGAAATGTGTATCTTTTGTCACTGCGCCATGTATTTAAGACAGGCCGTCAGCGTAATCCCTGTCCTGTCAATTGTTCTGACAGGGCACCTGCATTTCCCTCTGCTGTGATTAGAGGAAGATCTTCTGCCGAACTGTTTGGTAGTCCATATATATAAATATATCCAATATAAACCTCAGTCGCTATCCCTGCTGGTTTTGTTGGGTGCAGCGAATCGCAGAATTGAGATGACTTACTTGTTCACAGGTCAAAATAACGAAATCCTGGAGTTATTTAGGTTGGAAGGGTCCACTTGAAATCATCTAGTCCACTCTCTGGCTCAAGCAGGGTCAGCTGCAGTAGATTGTCCAGGACCGTGTCCAGTAGGGTTTAGAATCACCTGCACAGATGGTCTATTTAGTCAAGGTTTTCCTTGACTATAATTTTCAGCGTACACTTTTTAATGTTTATTTTGCATAGGCTGCATAGATTTTATCTCTTAGCACATGTTCGTGACCTAAATATAACAGCTCAGAACCTGAAGATGGATTAGTAGGGTTATTCAAAAAACAGTGCCAAATGTGGAACAATCCCAAGTGGCTTATAAGGAAATGTTTGTTACGTGTTCTAATTTTTTGTTGCTGTTGTTAAGTATAAACACCGTCTGGAGAAATGCCAGGAATGTGACGATCTGTTGTGAGCAAATCTATAAAGTGCTGCGATCCAATCTGTTGTCAGGCACTAGTTAAACTGCGGTGCAAAAATGCCGGTGTCCATCGGTTTATGAATGTTAGACGCATGTAGATAAAGCTTGTCATATACTGGCTTATCAAAAACAAACAAAAGACAGCTTGACTGTGATGAATGTCACCTGTAACCTTTATCCTAAGCTAATCTACTTCTGAATTTGCCATTCACAGACGTGTACAATCCTTTTTTATGTCACATTAAGCCACATTCAGACCCGTATCATACCGACTCGCTCCAAGTCCATCTCGTGGAGAAAGCTTCTTTCTTTTCAAAAATGATGTTCTGGGATTTTTTTTTTCTTTTTGTTACACTCAGCACAAGGAGCTACAGACCTGTTAGCCTCTTGCCAATTCTGCCAAAATAATGGAACAGTTAATTTGGGTTTCTGTCAACAAAGAATTGCATTGTATAGTTAACACCAGTCGTCTTGATGTCCGACCTGTCAAACTAACCTGATACTCTTTTCTTTCTAATTTCTTTTCCATTGGCAGGGTTACAAGTTTAGTTGTTAACGGCCACCATGTGGAATACAGTATACTTCCCCTCCCAACGCATACAGCTTAGGATCACATGGCATCTTCATTAAACATTTGCCTTTTAATACGTACGCTGTGCACTGGACTGAGACTGGTTCGTTGGCAGATGCCTCTCTGCCCCGGCGTGAGGAGATGCTAACGAAGAGGGACATTCCTGGTGTCCCCTGGTCACGCAGCATCATTCAGACTTTCTGTGTCGGTGGCCTAAGCGTTGTGGTGAGGTGCAGCAGCAAACAGTTAGGTTGGTGATATAACTGGGGTATGAACAATCTAGCTAAACGGTCCTCATAAAATATGTTTAGCTGTAGCCAAATGTATTGCAGTATATGAGAAGTCCCTCCACTTTGCAGGGATAGCCTCTCCCCTGTTGGAAAGCAGCCTGTCAAAGAAGAAAATGAATTAGGAGTTTTGTAGGTAGCCGCGTTACATGTACTCTAAACGCAAAGCTAATGGGACTAACGTAATCTCTGGTTATAGAAGTCGTACTGAATAGCAGGGACTGTTGTAACATACACAGGTCAGGTCACTTAGGACTCCTGCCGGGATCCTGTGTCCAGTTGTGATGTTTCAACTCTAAGAATAGCCAAGAAATAGATGGAAGGCAGAGCCCAGCCTTTTCCCAAGCCTGGAAGATGAGCCTTGTGTTGTCGTGTTACAGGAGATGAAGCTGCTGAAAGGCAGCTTGATAGGTGACTCGATAACCGAGTATAGGGGCTTAGCAGGACAACAGCGTACGTTCAAAAGCTGAAATTGGAAGCCTGAGTGATTCAGTAATCAGAAAATGAATCCTGTCTTTGCAGGTCATTCAGCAGAGGAGCTGCTTACTAGGAAAAAAAGGTAGATACTGACAGAATCGAGTTTGTAAAAGCTGAGATGGGTGGGTGGAAAAATACCCGGTAGGCATGTGTACACGCAACACCCAAGGCTGCATGCTCACAGGGATCCTTTAGCAGAAATACCTGCAATCTCTAGGCTCCAATGCACTCTACAGCTTCTGTGGTTATGTTTTTTCCTTTTCGTGAGAGTCTAGGCCTCCAGAAGCGAAGGTCCCTGGGAAGCTCAAATGAGCCTTGAACAAGGCACCCCACATTGTGTGACTAATTAGCAAAAACTCCAGATGAAATAATCTGCAAGTTACCCAGCTGGTTTTGTGGTCTACAAGTGATTTTTCTTATTCAATCAGTACATCAGACTAGGTCTAGGGTAAAACTTCTGATAGAAGGGCAACTTATTTTGTGTTCCCACTTAGAGGAATCCTGCATGCTACTAGGTGCATCACTTTAGTAAAAATTTGGGGTAAGTATCTATACTCAGGGAACAATGTGGTAAAACCAATCAGTACTTTATATGTGTAATGCTTGCTCTCCTAGGGCTTGAATCCATTACGTTTTTTCTGTGTTTGACCAAAGAGTGTGTTAGACTAGATTGATACAGTATAGAAAAGCTAATCTGAGGTTTCAGGATATCCTCTATCATTTTTTAGAAATCCCTTGTGATTTGAATTTTGCAAATGTACCAAACGGTTTAATATGCAAAGATGACATCTGTAAACAATCTATTACACATTTGTTGTGAGGCCGGTGTGGTGCTAATACATGCTCACGTACCTGCCGTTCCTTTAGTTCTGTCGTTAGGTCTCACTTCTGCACTAGATTCCCCCTATAGCCTATTAATACCATCTGGATTCCGTGTTTATTTACACATTCTTCTAGATCAAGGAAGCATTTGTTGCCGAAGCTGATTTGATGTGCTCTTACTGGGGAGGATAGCCGAACCTACAGCCTGCTAGGAGACTCTGACTTCTAGAGCCGTTGCCTGGGAATTGCTGTAAGAAGCACCGTAGGGCAGGTAGATAGTTCTTCTGTCATACTGTACATTTCCTTACATTTGCAATATCAGAAGTGGCTATCCTACTGTCTTAACACTGATAACAAAAATAACAATTTGAAGACCATCTATTCCAAAAGCATAACACTTCAAGTATTTTTTTTCCCAATTCAGAAATCTGTGGCCATCAGCTGATACAGCCTGGATCAGATCAATAGAAGGATTTGAACTGTCTATCTTTGGCCTGCATACACTACATAAAGCAGTGCCATGGAGATTCCTGATCCATCTCTGTGTTGCTGGGATGGGACCTACGGATGCAAAGTGTGGACATCAAATCAATCTAAAGGAAAGCAAGTTTCAGGCAGGTTGTGTTTGTTCCATTTTTTAGGCAAAAGTACATTCTGCTTGTGCAAATGCCATTGTCTTTTTTTTTCTGTGCTCAAGGCTTTCATCATTTCCTAGTCTTAGTTTTCTTAAAAATCTTTTCTTCTGTGTTCAACAAAAGGACCAAAAGTCTGAACGGTCTTCTTTCTGCTACCCAAACCAGCAGTGGAAACCTGTAGGAGTTCAGGAGGGGCAGTTTTCTTCTCTTACTGTTCCTGGCTCCACCAAGGCTCTACCTGGCTTGGATGACTCTGTCCCATAGTCTTAGGTTGGAGCACACACAATCTCTTGAAATGACTTTTTGAATGAGTCTTGAGTGGTTGTAAACTGAAATGCTTAAAAGGTTCTAACAGGAACAAATTCAGATAGATTTTAATGGAGACAGCATGTTGGCACGAAGGCTTATTTTCAGGTTGTGCTTTCACACTAGAAACTGTGGGGTTGTTTTCTTCCTCCCAATTGCTATTTAATTCTTTTAAAAGAACTGCAAATATTTTCCCTGACTTTGTATTGAAATACATTGAAATTTTGGCAAAGACAATTAAGCCTACCAAAAATCAGTCTGATGCAGAACAACTGATGTGGAAATTTTCAGCCTCAGTGGTTGTGGTTCAGCAACACTTGATGATTATGAAAGGTGTCAAGCGGCTATAATCATAGTCATCAGCACCTGTGCTGTATGTGTGTACCCAAACATGCATTTGGTCTCCTTTGTTAGGAATGTATGCAATCCCTAATTGCTATGAGACTGGATCAGCTGCGGTGCACCTTTCTCTGTGTAAAGGGAATGCCTGTCTAGAGGGGCTGCTCCTATGCTGTAAATCAAGTATACACTGTTATGGAAGCTTTCATTTTCTTCCCTTATTTCATTACTGTGTTTAGATATGAATTTTTCAAACTAGAAGTATGTCATCATTCGCTCTTTAGAAAATAATTATCGGTAAGTTTAATTTCTTAGAACTAATCTATTGTGTATGCAGTTTCTATGTGTTGTAATCATTCCCGTGCATTTTCTCTCACCCCTCAGTACACATGGTAGTGAAATAGATTCTACAAACCTCTTTAAGGCAGCAAAATAAGTGTGATTCTGAGTATACTATATCATGGTGCATCTAGCCTAGAGTCTTATCTTTGTCCAAACGAAGTGCTTAGGGAGGAGTATGAGAACAGGAGAAGCATATGTCATACATATTTCTAACGCCCTCCTGCCCTCCAACACTCTGTGGTTCAGTCTTCCAGAAAGCAGGATAAATCATGGTTTTGAGCAGCCACTATATGAACCACAGATAAAATCTCTGTGGTACTATGTGTGAGTAAAGGACAAAGATAAGAGTGCTCATGCTACCCAAAAGCTGGCATTCCCTGATTTCTAAGATTTGAACAGTGCAGCTTTAATATTGACTTTTCATGTGCTCAGTGGTACTGGTATGTTTTATACTAGAAGAGATGAACATTTTAAGACGTGAGGGAGTAATAAGGGTATTAAACAAACAAAAAAGCCCACAATGACAACAAAACAGGCTGATGGAGTAGAAAAGCGTGCCTTCTGAGCTTGCAGTTTTTATTGATGCTTATTTAATGTTTTAGTTGCAAAATGATTATTTGGTGGCACGAATATTTTTACCTCCAGAAATGCAACCTCAATAAGCACAGTATAAGCCCACGTGGGTCTGTTTCAGTTTGTACACGTGATTCGGGTTTGCGTTGTTTGAGATATTTCTATCAACGTTGGAAGTCTGCTTGGAAAAACTTGCAACATTTCCTTACAGATCCGTACTGTTGCATACAGTTCTGACCTTCAGAGGCACCACTTCGCAAGAACTCGGCGAGCCTTTTTATTTTCTTGAATTCGCTGGATGATGCCTGGCTTTCATTTCCCTGACAGATTGTTTATTTTCACCAGGTGTGCTTCAGGACTGACTCTTTGTTTGTTTGTTTTTCCCCTTTAAGAGAGAGCTAGTTGTCAGTAAAATAACAATTACAGTGTTTGAGCATTTACTGCGTGCTCTAGAATGCCAGGTGTCAGAATACAGTTTAAGGAAAAGATGGAAACTTCTTCTCTTCTTAGAGTAATCTTAAAAATTTAAGGCAAAGTAGAATGTGGTTCTCCACATCCTATCTGAGTGAATCCTTTAGTAGTGAGCAAGTATTTGCATACTCTGTATGTAAGCAAACTGTAGCTAAACAGCATCCACTAAATCTTGTGCAGTCTATTGCTGACTTGCAAAAATTGCTGGGAACTGTTACACCAATATGATCATCCATCTGGCAGGAAAAAAAATGCTGTAAACTGCAGTGCCATTAACACTTCTGTATGGAAAAAGCTCTGATGTGCTGGATCTGTTCTATACCTCAATGAATTGCCTAGAGTAAAGAATGATATAAACAACCAGTCTGAAACACTCACTTGCACAAACCTGTGATTATAATTGATAGTAAGAGACTATGGGAAGCGGTGTCTTTTGATAATATCTCTCAAAAATATATCAAAATGATTAAATGGCTTTCCCAAAGCATTTGGGGACTTGCTAATTCTAGTCTGATACATGATTATAAAAATAAAAAAAAATAAAAAAAGGCAGCTTGCTTTGTTTCAACAATTAATGGCTTTCTCCGAGTGCAGAGAAGTGAAGTTGCCAAATATGACCTTGGACCAGAATCATAGCTGGAATATTGAACTTCTTTTGTCTGATGTGAACCACGGTGACCAGTCGTGTAATTCTCCTCTGCAGGAGGTTATTGAAAAGTGCTGGAGCTGATTGCAACAGCAGTGGCCCAACATGGACAACAAATTAGTTTGACTCAACTTTGAATTGTTTTGTACTTCCACGCCTTGTGTCCAGAAACTTTGTATGTCATCTGGTTGTCAAACCGCATTGGAAGTGGGTTCACTTAAAAGTGGGTTGGATTTGCCCTCAATGAAATAGGCATGGATGTTGTAATTCTTGTAAGTCAACTAAGTTTTTTAGGTAGTTTCTTACACCTCATACAGCCAGTGAAGCAGTATCTATTTGCAGACTGTGTTCTGCCCTGCTCCAGGGACATCCAGGCAGGATTTCATCTCTGGTTTTAAATACTGGTGTGTGGCTGTTAGCATCCTCTGCGATTTTAACTTGTGGGAGATCACATATCTTTGTCCGGATTACTCCCCAGTCACGCCTCAGGCGAGTGTATTGTGGTCATGTACTGGAAATGCTCAGTGTAATTGACCCCTGGAGAGGGGAGCTTTATCTTTGCCAGCTGTCAGGCAGTAGTTTTAACAGAGGTATAAAAGCAGGAGTAAGGGCAGGTGCTAAGTAAGGGGACAACCAGGGCTCTCCCCAGTGCCTTTGTAAAATGGAATTACTGTGGTTAAACTATATTGCATTGACAATTGCTGCTTAATGGTATGATGAGAGGTGTGGTGCTGTAAACTAGGCATCCTGCATATCCTTCTTACATGTGCCGTATTGCTTCCAAAGCTTGTTGTGGTGTCAGTAAGATAACTTGTGCCCAAACCCGGGGGCTGCAAACCCACTGCACTAGGTCGAGTCATAGAAATCTTCAGTGATTCCAAGGCAGAGCAAGAGCAGCAAGAGCAGATATCTTGACCATCTCCACTGTGACGTTTCCAATTCCTGTATGTATGTAGGACTATGGAGAAACAGAACCCAAGGGGAGGAGAAATAACGTATGAGTACTGCCTTCCTGCCACACTGCCACTGGACTGGGTGTAACAGCTATGCTAGAGATGATGCACGTTTTTTATTCCTCTTTTAGAGTAAGAAGAAAGCTCAGGAAAAGTTGTGTGTCTTTCCACTTGTGTGTTTTTTTCCCCACAATCTTAAAATAACAATAAAGGATAAAAAAATAATATCACCTAACTAAAAGAATTTTAAGAAGGGCACCAGAGATAACCTGTGTGTTTTATTTTTTATTGCTGTATCAATGTGAGGAGAAGACAGAAACTTTGCTGATGGAGAAGCAATTTGGCCTCCTTAAGCAAATGCCGTTCTAGCTTTGCACAGCCTTATGACTCTTCAGTAAAAATGTTTTAATGTGAACAACTTTCATCTTGATATACTTTTTTTTATTAGAAATAATAAATATTATCCTGAAACTTCATTGCATTTGTCATTTGATGGCTTCATACTCCTCTCTTTTTGTTTTGAAGCACTCCTGCTGTAAGATCCAAATCTTGTAGCAGGTTTGGAACTAGGCCTGTGTGAAAACTTTGTTACAAACAGCTTATTAAAACTGAAGATACAAAATATGAATGAGAGCTTGAATGCCTCTTATGACTAACACTTCGCATGAGTTCACACACAAGTAGGTGAGCGTATGTGAGGCTCTGAAGCGTGCAATATTTTACTTTATCGCACAAGTAAAATTTCTTATCTAAGAACATGCATTTTCCACAAGCTGCTCCTGGATTTGAAATAAGAGACTCCTCTCTGCTCAATCACTTCACTTCCACAGAGGCTGTTTTGTGTAACTGAGATTACCTGATACTCCATGTAGAAGTGCAGTTCTCTCTCACTTGCTGAAAACCCTTGGTCGCGTTGCAGAAGTCGGTTGTAGCAAGAAATGTTTCTGTCTTAAGAGCCTGGTTAGCTGATCTAACCTTTAGCACTCTAAAAGCCATTTTCCCCAATCATTCTGGGACTCCCTGAGACAGACTTGGATTGATTCTCTTTTCTAGGTAGGTGTTTAGTGAATGGTTTTGCAAGCTTAGTATATTGAAGAGTTTGCAGTTCCCAAACACTGCAAGTCCTGAATTTCTGTCTCTGTAGGTGCAACTGTTCCAGTTGTCAGCATGTATGTGGTATAAGCCAGGACCTTTCAAAAACCTGGCATTTTGTTTTCTTCTAATCTTTTCCAGCAGCCCCTTGAGTAAACCTTTTACAATGGTCAGTGTGGTGCTCTAATGCCTGATGAAAATACCTAGGGTGAATTTCAAAACTTAGAGTGGGAAGTGACAGTAAGTGTGTTTCTTAATAACAGCTCCGTACCATTCAGGAACCCTAGCAGTACAAACTATTAGCAACTGTCTTCATACAGCCCACTTTTGTGACAGCAGAGTAGTTTTCTTGGTGTCTGTGCATGCTTTTGGTGCAGCAGTCCCAAAGCAGCTCTGCTCCTACACAGCCACTCTGCAACACCAGGAGGCTCTTGGTGAGCAACAAGCAGGTGCTTTTCCATACTTTGCAGAAGGTGGTTTACTTTTATCACGTGGTGTTTATACTGAGCCTGGAGTGATATCTTATCCTACTAATTACTGTGGTTACGTCAAGATCAAAACCTGTAAATTACCTTTAGAAGTATCCCAGTGTCGACACTCTTCCTTTTTTTCTCAGCTGCTCTTGCTGCCCTTGCTTTAAAGCTGTTCCTGTGGAGGCTGGGCCAGCAGTCTAGCTGTTCTTGCAGGTGGGAGGAGACCAGTATTCATTAGCATTTTTCGCTGTGACCTGACAGGGCTTCAGAAGGAACAGCGGCTTGCAGAGGTCAGGGTTGCAGAACACGTTAAAGGTATGCCCACGAAATGC
The DNA here is from genome assembly GCF_964211835.1 of Anser anser. NCBI lineage: Eukaryota > Metazoa > Chordata > Aves > Anseriformes > Anatidae > Anser > Anser anser. The sequence goes on from NC_139721.1 coordinate 14,366,890, forward strand.
AGGTGAGTTAGCTGGCACAGACATACCCTACAACTGTAATTAGTGCTTCCTATGAAGCAGGCAGAATATGCACGTGAAAATCCATGATAGCTCTTCTGACTCGTGCAACGTGATATGCAGCACATTGCCCTTCAGAAGTAGTCCAGAACTGGACTTGAGATACTGTTGTTTGGGCTCTTTCACACGCTATCTTGTACAGGACTTCACGGAAACAATGTTCCCAGAAGAACTGTGTTGTTCCTTTCTTCAAACACAGTGTCCCAATAATTTACACCTTTTTTCTTCCTCATTTCCAGTGTTTGAAAATTTTGGAATATCTTTCTCTTGTTGGCTATGTAAGAGCTGAGACAGGCCTGAAAACAGACAGGATCTTTCAGATGCTTGGAAATGAAATACTATAGCAGAATTAAATCTAAATAAAACCACTGTAATCAGTAAAAGCATGCCCAAATGTGTCTTCCCTGTTGCTTTTCCTCATTTCCAGTGTTGAGAGAACTGAATTATTTAATAGTTTGGTACAGGTAAGAAGTAGTGGAGGAAATCCCTTCCAACTGCTGACTTGTGCCAGTGGACATGCCAGGACTCCCAGGGGAGGAAATATTAACGTCTCACCTCTGGACCCCTGATTTCTTAGAAGCCAGCTTATGTTTTGCTGTGTTAGTAGAGCTGGTTGGGTTTTACCGACAGAACTGATGGCTCTGTAATATTGCTATGTTGATGTCAGTGGCGTTTCCCCAAACATCTCCTGGCACCAAGGCTAATTGGCGTGGAATGGCTCACGCCCATACTGCTACGGGCTTTTACTCTTCAGAGCAGGATGGCTGCGTCCACACTCTCTGTGGAGAATAGCCCCTAATTTGTGCTTCTTCCTGAACCACATCTGGAAGTTTCTGGGAAAGTGTTAATTGGCCCAAGCCAGAATCATACCAGGAACCCCTGGAGCAATATGATAATGGAAATTACCGAGTTCCAGTGCCTGGACAACTGTGGCACTGGCTAATTTACTGGGATGCAGATCCTGGGAACCAGCTGTGCCCTGGTTTTCAGTGTGTGTAACATTAGGTGAATGGGCTGAAAAAAAGCCCTGTTTTACATGCTTAATGGCCCCCATCCTTCTGCATCTGTAACCTTGCTAGTTGTAGTGTTTCCTTTATAGAAATCCGATGTCTGGATGTGTTCCTACTGAGGGATGCTGTAGGTCATGTGCACTAGTATACGAACAATTTTGAGTGAGGTTCCAACCACATAGGTATTTTTTCACCCGTCTCCATGGTTTGCATACTTCAATCGAATATATTGATACACAAATTATGTAAGAATCTTGTGTTCGGTCGCTGCTAATTGTGACCTTGCTAACTCTGCTGAAATTCAGACAACTGGATTTTCACTGCTACTATGTAGAATCAGAGAGTCACTGAGGCTGGAAGGCAAATCTGGAGGTCATTTTGCTCACCCCCCCTGCTCAAAGCAGGGTCAGCCAGAGCAGCTTGCCTCGGTCTGTACCAGTTTGACTGCCTCCAAGAATGGAAACTCTGCAGCTTTTCCAGACACCTGTTCTAGTGTTCAACCACATTCACAATAAAAAGTTCCTTCTTACATTTAAATGGAACTTCCTGTGATTGAGTTGTACCCACTGTCTTTTTATTCTTCCCATCAGGTATTTATATGTGTTGAAAAACTCCCTCAGAGCCTTCTCCCAGCTCTCTCAGCCTCTCTACGTACAACGGATGCTCAAGTCCATAATCGTCTTCATGGCTCTTTGCTGGGCTTGCTCCGATATGTCCATGTCTCTCTCATACTGGGGAGCCAGCAGTGGGCACAACACTCCAGGTGTGGCCTCACAGGGCTGAGCAGAGGGGAAGGATCACCTTTCTTGCCCTGCTGGCAGTGTTCTGCTTCATGCAGCCCAGGAGAGCATTGGCCTTCTTTGCTGCAACACTGCTGGCTCATGTTCCACTTGGTGTCCACCAGGACCCCAGGTCCTTTTCCTGTTAGTTTAATAACAAAAAAAAATGTTTCCTACAACTCTGTAAGTGGACCTTATGTGATCTCCTCCATATCATTTAAGTAGAACCCGGTTGCTGAGCAGATACAAGGGCATGAGGATAAGAAAGGGAGTGCCCGTGGCTCTGTGTTGCGGACAGGATCTTGGCCTGCCCATCTTCAAAGGTCATCAGAAAATTGCTTGGGAGCAGGCTAGAAATAACTTGATTTAGATCAGCTTCTCAGGCAACTGGGCTGAAGGATTTGTAGCTGATACTTCAATCTATAGACAGCTGTGATCCTGCTTACCATCCAGCTGATTTACTTTTGGGGTATTGACAGGATTTCACGCTGTCAGTGCTCACGTGGCCAGTCCATGGTACACAGCATATTCCTTAACCACGGAAGCTTTGCAGTGAGAAAACTGTAGAAAATAACATGTTCCAGTGGGAAGCAAACAGAAAAACACTGGTGAGAACAGAACATAAAGTGTATTGTGAAGAGGACTCTGAGGAGAACGTTGCAGAGAAAATAAAAGTGAATTGAGTAAAGAGTATTTACAGATATGGACGTTTGCTTTAGAATTTTAATTATACGCTGGAAAATGAAGTAAATAATTTCTTTGTACCTGTTGTTGCTTCTTAGGTTTCTGTTGCTGCTATTCAGATCTTGCTGTGGGAATACTGATACTTGCTAGAGTTTCATGTGCATGTGTCTCCAACCCAGGAAAGAGTGTTGAGCCTAAATGTTCATTTATCATGTATAAACAAGAAATTGTTTTGTACATAACCAAAACTGGTTTTCAAGCTTATCCTAAAATGATTTGGCTTTTGTACTGAAGCCTGAGCGCAAGCTAATGAGTGGAGATGAAGATAAATAAGCAATTTTGTACTTGACTAAGGGTTCAATTTGTGGCTCAATGTTATTACTCAGAAAATACGCTCTAGACTCTTACAGTTTAGGAAAATTTTGCCAGGCTGAAAATGTATTTCTTTCTTTTGTGTAAAACAGCAGAAAAAAAGGGTTTTCTATATTTGTATCTGAGCTCTGCTGTGAGTGGATGCATCCTCACTGAACTTGTCGGAATAGTCATTCTTTCAGCCAGGACAGCCTCTGGCCATAGATTTAACCAGTGTGTTGTCACTGATACCTAATGCATATTCTGTAAGTAAAAACACTGCTTAAACAGTCATCTGTTCTTTTGCTTGGGTACTTAGACATAGACTGCTTAGGTAGCTAGTCTTCAGTATTATTATTGGAATCTTCTGTGCTGATAGTTTCCAGTTTTATTCCTCTATATAAATTGTTCTTTGCAAATTGTTCATATGGGCTTTAGTACATCCACTAGTCGCAGTTGCTTTTTCTCTAATCTGATATTATTGGTTAATCAGTGTTTGTTGAACTCAGTGCCTGCCTCTTTTTAAAAAGTCTTGAAAGTAGATGATGTCATATGTTCAAATGTTTCCTCGCCATATACTTCTTTATTAAAAACAAAGTGCAACTGAAGATTCGTACATAATGCGGTGCTTTAATGTTTGCTGATCTGAAGCAATGAAAGCTGTCTCTAAAAGAGAAGAATTTAATTTATAGTAGAAAGAAAGCCCATTGAAATTATCAGAAAAACAATATAATATAAATAAAAATATATATATTAAAAAAAAAAAGAGTTTTGGGAGTTGACTGGTACTTGTTTGGTTTATAGACATTTCTTTTTCTTTCTCTTACTCTTTCTCACACTGTTTTCTAAGGCCTTTTGGACTGCTGGATTTCACACAGAGGTAAACAGCCCCCCAGTAGTGCAACCTGTACAGACTGCAGTAACCTAAACTCCTCTGAATTGTCTCTTCCAAAGGCTTCATTTGAAGGCTGAAAGGAGTTGAGATTCACCCATTTCACTGCTAGTTTTCATCTTATTGTGCATTAGCTTCATTATTGAACTCTTATGCCTGTTTTCACATTTTAATTAGTTTAGGTTTACCTTGCAGCACTTGCTTTTTGTTTTGCCTCATCCTGCTAGATTAAATCCCCTTGGGGATGGGAGAATTATTCTGTCATTTTAAAGTCATTGGTGAGGTTCCTCTCACAAGCGGCGCTAGGTACGGCTAAAGTCACTGGAAGCCATCCACTGACCTTAGGCTCAGCTGAAGCTCAAATAGGCCAACTCTATTTATGCTAATTAGTCCCTAAATGACAAGTTTTGGGAGACTGAGATTTTGGGGAAAGTGGTGTCACATTCTTGATTTGCTCCCAAGCCTTTCTAGACATCAGCTACTGGGCAGCCAGCTAGAGGGTGACAGGCACAGAGACAGCTATGGGCTTTGGCACTGAATGCAGGACCTAGGCGAGATGCTCTAGAGTGAAAAAATAAAAAAATAATAAATCCCGAATATTTGTCTAAAACAGTCCCAGGCTTGTGTGGCTGCTGCAAAAGCCTGGAGGTACCTGAACACCGTGTTTCCCTTTTCCATTTTAGCTGTAAATTTACCTCGGTGCCTGGAGCTGCGTTTTTGTGCATGTCTAAAATCGCCTGGCTCTGAGCAGAAGAGCACCTCGCTCATATTTACACCTGGTGGTGACTCAGAAACAAGGTCTTTGGCTGCGTAAGCTCACTGAAGAAGCACGCTCGGTTGGTGTGCCTGGCCCAGGACCAGCCTCCAGGCAGCGCGCAGTTGTGCTCGCTGCTCCTGGTGAGGGAGGAGGATAGGCTTTGTGGAACTGAAGCATTCGTCCAGGAACCAGGAGAAGTATGTGTGGCTTCCTCTTCAGCTTGGGGGATTTCATACCCTGCTGCCGAGCTCTCGGCCTGCCCGGCAGCCGGTGGTTTCGCTGGTGGGCAGGGAACGGAGCACCTGCTTCTGTAACGCAGCCACAGAGGCCCGGACTTCAGTGTCTGGTCTTGGGAAGGGTCTGGGAGCTAGCAGTGACACCCAGGAGACCTTCCTGCTTGGTGTACAGCAGCCAAGAGGTTTTGTCCTTTGGTCTCGCATACAGCTCCCCAAGTATGTTACTGGCAAGACCTCCTTTCCTCAGGGGGCCTGGGGGCCCTGTCTTGGGGTAGCGCTGGGGTTCAGCATGTTCCCCAGGGTGTTAGGGCATGAGGCATCCCCTTCCTTTCCAGAAAGCTCCATTGCTCCTAACTGTAGTAATTTTTATTTAAAATATCACACATCGCGTCGTCTTCCTGTCCCTTGTAGGGAAAATGAGCTTTTATTTTTCCTAAGGATCACGACACCTGAAGCCTGGCTCTGGGCTGCATGTTCCCTTTGGACTGCAGCGCCAGGCTGCAGCCTTTGGTAGCGTTCCTGTACCTTAGTGTATTATTATTATCATTACCATTATAATAATTGTTGGGTTTGGTCCTGTTTCTGTATGCCTGGTGGAATGCCTTTCTGAGTCACGGGGTATATATAGGAAGGAGAATTTCCAGAAATAAGGGCTGGACTCATAGGACCCAGTTGCTTACAGATTAGATAGAATAAATCATTGCTCAGGTATCTGCTTTATTTCTGATCCAAAATTAATGTGGTCCCACAGTCTTCTGTAGGTCAAGTGCTAAATAGAAGGAGTGGGCCAGCAGAATGAAATCCTTATGTCCCGATTGACCTCACAGCTACAGTAATAAAAGCTGGAAGAAATGCAAAGGAGCTGTACAAAGTTTATCATGCTACTGAACCAGCAACACAGCAAGAGATTAGTATCTGTACCTGCAAGGCTGTGTACATAATTGACTAGAGGTGACTCGTACAATAGGAAAATTATACTCCTGGAGGTTATAAAATGGTCAACTATAAATTAAGGGTCCACGAAAGGTGGTGCATGCAGCTTGGCAGGTGCCAGGCTTCTGGTTAGAAGCCCACACAGAGACCTGGTAGTGCAGTGGGAGGGAGGGATGTGCCTGATTCTTCAGGTTAGGAGAGTTGAAGCAGTCTACAGTGCTTAACCTATGAGCATGCTGCTTTTAATTTTCCATTTTTATTAACATTAATTATTAACATCATGAATATTAACACAAAACCTTTCTCCATTTCATTTTTTATTAAAAAATGGAGGGGAAAGCCAGAACAGGCATGGAAGAAAGCACCACTGAAAGCTGCTTGGTGATAACAGCATGGAACAGAGGAGAGCTAGGGCTACAGATCAGGAAATGTAGCAATACTGTATGTTCCTTGGCGTTGGGATAACAAAAGTTTATTTTAATATTTAATAAAATTTTAATTTTACTCTTCTTTAAAAACAAAAACAGTGATTGGAAAGTATTACTAGAAAATCTAAGTTCTTAAATTCTGGTCCGCTGCAACTCATGATGACCAACAGAGCTTTCTTTTTGCAGTACAGTAAGCTGTCTGGTCACATTATGTAGGTCCTCCTTGCTTCCCACAAGTTTGGCATTAAAAGAAACTCAGCAAATGAATGAAACATTTTCCAGTGTTTAGATTTTTACCTGAAAGCTGTGTGACAGAGTAATCAGAAAGAAGCAGGGCAGGCTCTCTTTAGCATCACAGAAGGAGTGAGATGGTTCCCATGATGGCCCACCAAGCCGTGACCGAAAAAAGGAAGATATTACATAGAAATGGGTTGTCTTTCCTTGTCCTTCCATATGCTGCGTGCTGAAGAATTGTGAGTTTGATGTGTATTTTGTGGCCTAGCATCTTTGAATTATTGGTTGGACTGATCACTAGCAAATTAGAGCAAGCAACAATATTTACTGACAATTTCAGTCCCTTGGATTGCAGAAGCACCCTCCCAGAGCCCGGTCTTCAGCCACGTTAGTGTTTCCTACTATAGTGCAATTCAAAGAGCTCAGTGGTATATCTGCATGTGATGAGAGCAGGTGTTCTTCCTCACTTAATAAAACGGCAGCTTTTCTTAATTCATGTGTGTACTCCGGGGGGCTTGCCCCCTTTGCTGGATGCACGCACCAATTTATTTCTAGGCAGAACTGCAGAACCACTTTTGCTTTAGAAATGCCAAAAGGTAAGACAGTCTTCTGCGTGCTTTCAAGAATTTCCCAATTCCAGCTCGGTTGGGCACCTCAAGAATAACCGTTGTTTTGTGTGTGTGTGTGTCATTATTTTTCCTGTGGTATTAAATTATCTTTCTTCTGGAAGAAAAATGATTTTTGTAAGGTCCACCATTAGGACTTACAGGAAAGCCTCTTGCCTGAGTTTGCTGTAAAGACTTCAGTCAATTCTAATGCTTCCCAAATTGGCTTGCCCTTTCATAATCTGCTCTGTGTAGAAGCCGTGCATTATAATATATGAATGTGTGTTTACTCCTGAATAAATTAACATGAGTTTTGCCAGCGGGCATGATCTAATGTGATTTTTTGCAATTAATAAAGAAATGTGATATCTAATGCATAATGGGTTGCACACTGAGCAACATTAGATTAACAAGGAATGGAAGAACTGTGTGTCCTGCTGATGGTAGACAAAATCAAAGGTGTTGACAGATTCACTCACTTCATCACAAACAAAAAAGACCTTGAGGTTGTTTATTTGTATAGGGGGACCATAAATCTACCACACTGATACCAGCAAACAATAGTCCTGGATTGTGTTTCTTAAAAATATGATGTGCAATATAATAGAAGTGCATTATTACATGTCTTTACGTCTTTATATATAGCCGTAGATAATATATAATTTTGTATGGCCAGGAAGTAGGTTGGCAAATGTATATACAACAAGCAATGTGGATTTATAGACTGCCTGCTAAAGGTTTACATTTATCCTTAATTTACTTTGTGGGTCCTATCGGGTCCTTCCTGAGAGTACTAAAAATGGTTGTCTCACATTTTACAGTATATTTGCAAAGCGGTGTAATATGATTTGTGCCTGAATTTATATTTCAGAGGGGAATTCAAGTTATTACTATTTCCTCCTATTAAAATCATCAGGTCCCAAATACGTACAACTGGAAAACAGGTCTGTCTAACAGTCTTTTACCCAAGACTTGTAAGGAATCAATATAGTTCCCATCAGTACAGTAAATTACTTACTGAACCACTTCCAGTAATCACGATGCACAATTTCTCATTAACCCCTTCCTTTCTCTGTATAGAATCATTATTTTCCTCCAATAAAGTTATTTTGGAATATTTTAGTAATTCTTTACAAACTAGGGCAATTCATTCAACATGTAATAACTAAGGCTGTTACATATACGGATGTGTGATGCTCCCCACTAGGTAGTACACGATTAAAATAGTTTCTTGAAGATATGTGGATGAGTCAGGGAGCAGGAATTTCTTTTATTTATTTATATTTTTTTTTATGGAAGGATGTGGGAGTCGGGAGACTCCTATTTCTATAGAGGGAATTTTGCCTTTAGCATGACTTTTCAAGATACCTGGACTGTTCTGAGCTGTCTGGCTGGAAAGAAATGTCTACCAGGGAGAGAGCAAGGGTATAGTACTGACTTCGAGAAGTTTTTGTTCTGAAATTAATATCCCTAAAGTTAAGTCCCTAAAATTAATATCCATGACCCATGTTCTCTTAATTCAAGAGGTGTTCAAGGAAAGGCTGGGCGTGGTGCTTAGGGACATGGTTTAGTGGGTGACATTGGTAGTAGGGGGATGGTTGGACCAGATGATCTTGGAGGGCTTTTCCAGCCTTAATGATTCTGTGATTCAGTGATTCTAAGATGGCTCATTTTCAGAGAACCTTGGGGACCAGAAGGTACGTAGCTCACAGGACTAGATCAGAATAGAAAAGAACAGCATTACTGGATGGAACATGGAGGGAACTGGGAAGGCAATGCTAACGTGAGAGGAAGTTAGGCCATACTAAGAAATCTGAGTTAAATAGCTTCACAGATTTATTACTGACTGCTAAATAAGTTTGTCAGAAACAGAGAAATTTAGAAACAAAGTCGTGTCTTGGCTGCTGCTATTTTTGTATTTGAAAATATAGCAATGTTAAAAGATTGTGTTATTTTTCATCCATATCCTGTTCATGCTTGTAGCTCAGAAATGCAGGAAAGGGGCGGAAAGGTGCAAGAGAACTGCAACTTGAGAGGGCTTTTATGGAAATAAACTGGTTTGATGGTAGACTTAATGGCAGCGGTAAGAATAGTCATCTCTTCCTCTTTTCAGAACTGTAAACAGAGATGATGTGAAAACAAAGGATGCAGATAATATTCAGAAAGCGCCTTTGTTTACATAGCTGCTTTTTTGAGATTAATCAGACATTAATTGACCAGTTATGACAGTGTTTGCTTTCCTAAAGTTTACTGTAGAGCCGGCCTCATCCAGAGCCAGCAAATAATGAGTGATAAAGAGCCAGAAAGTCATCTTATTCATGTATGATGATATTAACAAATAAAGGCGAGTCCAAAGCTAATTTGATACATAAGCAAATCTAAAATGTCTTCCTGTGCTTTCCTGCTCTTCCACTGGAGGAATGCTGGAGATGTGAGCCTCTCCCTTTCCTATGACTTACCAGAAAATAATTCCTTCTGCTCCATGGAGGTTTTCTGCATTTGCTAACAGGATGAGATAGCACAAGAATACTGTCACAGATGTTAGAGAACTTCCTTAGCTGGAGATCTTGTATTCCTCAAGGTTGAAGGGTCTTCTTTGCTCCTTCTGATCCATATCATTTGAAACTATTCTCCCCTCTGCTTTATTTCCATACCAGTATTCCTTATGTCTCCTGTCTAAGTGGGTCCCCAGCTGAGAAGTGTTCATCATATCAGAAACACCAGGCTTCTGATTGCACCAATAGCAATTTTGGGAGAAAGTTGTTCTTTGCCTATGCTGGCATTTGCCACTATGCTAGTAGGTATCGATGAAGTGTTTGCTGCAGTGGTAAGTCTGACATTTTTGCTTTGGAAAAGAGGACGGGCTACTCAAGAGGACTATAAGGATGTTGCGAGGCTGTGCAGGGACAAAATTAGAAAGGCCAAAGCTCATCTGGAGCTCAATCTGGCTACTGCCGTTAAAGATAACAAAAAACGTTTTTACAAATACATCAGCACAAAAAGGAGGACTAAGGAGAATCTCCATCCTTTACTGGATGCGGGGGGAAACAGTTACAAAAGATGAGGAAAAGGCTGAGGTGCTCAATGCTTTCTTTGCCTCAGTCTTTAGCGGCAAGACCGGTTGTTCTCTGGATACCTGGTACCCTGAGCTGGTGGAAGGGGATGGGGAGCAGGATGTGGCCCTCGCTATCCATGAGGAAATGGTTGGCGACCTGCTACAACACTTGGATGTGCGCAAGTCGATGGGGCCGGATGGGATCCACCCGAGGGTACTGAGCGAACTGGCGGAGGAGCTGGCCAAGCCGCTTTCCATCATTTATCGGCAGTCCTGGCTATCGGGGGAGGTCCCAGTCGACTGGCGGCTAGCAAACGTGACGCCCATCTACAAGAAGGGCCGGAGGGTAGACCTGGGGAACTATAGGCCTGTTAGCTTGACCTCAGTGCCAGGGAAGCTCATGGAGCAGATTATCTTGAGTGTCATCACGCGGCACTTGCAGGGCAACCGGGCGATCAGGCCCAGTCAGCATGGGTTTATGAAAGGTAGGTCCTGCTTGACGAACCTGATCTCCTTCTATGACCAAGTGATGCGCTTGGTGGATGAGAGGAAGGCTGTGGATGTGATCTACCTTGACTTCGGTAAGGCTTTTGACACCGTTTCCCACAACATTCTCCTCAAGAAACTGGCTGCTCATGGCTTGGACTGGCGTACGCTTTGTTGGGTTAAAAACTGGCTGGATGGCTGGGCCCAAAGAGTTGCGGTGAATGGAGCCAAATCCAGTTGGAGGCCGGTTACTAGTGGAGTCCCCCAGGGCTCAGTGCTGGGGCCGGTCCTCTTTAATATCTTTATCGATGACCTGGATGAGGGGATCGAGTGCACCCTCAGTAAGTTTGCAGATGACACCAAGTTAGGTGCGTGTGTCGATCTGCTCAAGGGAAGGAAGGCTCTGCAGGAGGATCTGGATAGGCTGGACCGATGGGCTTAGGTCAACTGCATGAACTTCAACAAGGCCAAGTGCCGGCTCCTGCATTTGGGGTGTAACAACCCCAAGCAGCACTACAGGCAGGGAGATGAGTGGCTGGAAAGCTGCCTGGCGGAGAAGGACCTGGGAGTACTGGTTGATAGTTGGCTGAATATGAGCCAGCAGTGTGCTCAGGTGGCCAAGAAGGCCAACGGCATCCTGGCCTGCATAAGAAGCAGTGTGGCCAGCAGGTCTAAGGAGGTGATTGTGCCCCTGTACTCGGCTCTGGTGAGGCCGCACCTCGAGTACTGTGTTCAGTTTTGGGCCCCTCGCTACAAGAAGGACATGGAGGTTCTCGAGAGAGTCCAGAGAAGGGCAACGAAGCTGGTGAGGGGTCTGGAGAACAAGTCTTACAAGGAGCGGCTGAGGGAGCTGGGCTTGTTGAGCCTGGAGAAGAGGAGGCTCAGGGGAGACCTCATTGCTCCCTATAGGTACCTTAAAGGAGGCTGTAGAGAGGTGGGGGTTGGTCTATTCTCCCATGTGCCTGGTGACAGGACGAGGGGGAATGGGCTAAAGTTGCGCCAGGGGAGGTTTAGGTTGGATGTTAGGAAGAACTGAAAGGGTTGTTAGGCATTGGAATGGGCTGCCCAGGGAGGTGGTTGAGTCACCATCCCTGGAGGTCTTTAAAAGACGTTTAGATGTAGCCCTTAGTGATATGGTTTAGTGGAGGACTTGTTAGTGTTAGGGCTGAGGTTGGACTAGATGATCTTGGAGGTCTCTTCCAACCTAGACGATTCTGTGATTCTGTGATTCTGTGCTTTTGAAGCAACTGGGTCTTGCCTCATTAGTGAGATGTTAGAAAGTTGAAGTGGGGCAAAGAGATCTAACTGTTTTGGCAGGAAAAGCTGTAGATTTGCCCCAGTGCATTGATGATGAAGTGACTGATGTGTCTGGTTGACTAGTGATGAGACTGACATGAGAAAGAGACATGCTCTTAAATTCTTATATGGAAAGCAGAAAATCTAGGACTGTATAAGATCTGATGGGTTATCACGAACACCATTAAGTCATATCAAGTTTGTTCTGAAAATATGCATGATTGCTGGTTTGTACTATTTCTTTTTACAAAAGTTTCCTGAACCCGGCTTCCTCAATCGTGTTCATATCCATCTTTCCTCTTTTTAACTTAGCTCTTTGGTTTAATAATTCTTCTCTTTCCCTGGTACTCATCGCTTTCCACTGCCATTGTGAGGCTGTTTTCATTCTGTAGGTGGGTTTACATTTATCTAGCATCCTCACATGAAATAATTGCACCATTCCTCACTATAAAGTCATAGCCTCTCTCATCCTGTTCTTGTCTGAATTCCTCCTTCCTGAGCGTGTGATGAGGATTTTATACTTCTGTCTCACCAGCACCCGAACAATGATATTAATGTCTCTATCTCTGTCACGGAAATTTCTTACCTGGTAAGTCCTAGGAGGCTTGTTTTCAAGCACTGAAGTGAAGAGAAGCAAACATCAGCCCGTATAAAAAAAGAGGAAAGCTGTGATCAGACTGTTTCAAGTAGAAAAAAGCAGTGAACTAGAATTATGAATATGTTAATGGAACTAAAGAGATAAATACAAAAGCAATATCTCTGAAATTGTTCTATACAAAAACCAGAGAGGCACATTATTATCAATTAAGTAAGAATATACAATCATTTCAACAACAATTTAAAATGGTCTTTCTAGCATGGAAATATTTTTTCAGGTTTTCAGCTTGGATAATTTAGGGATTTAATGAATTCTGTGTTCCTGTTTTTCTAAGTTTGTCATCCAGAAATATGATCAAAAGGCAAATGATGGAGGTTTACAAATCATGAAGGCAACAGATAAGCTGATTGTGGAATTGTTCACCAAATACTGCAGTGCAAGAGCTAGGGAACACTTGAAGCAGTTAGTAAGAAATCAATATAAAACAGGCAAAAATGGGCAGTGAGCTTCTGGAATTTGCTACCCCAGGAGGCTGCAGAGGCAGACAGTATCAGCAGGATTAAGAAGACAAATTTATGGACATCAGGACAATATGTAGGTGCTAAAAATGATGTACTCTCTAGTATCCCTAGTGTAGCAGGCACAGTTCAAGGGGAATGACTTCAGAAAGTAACCCTTTAAGTAGCTCTCCCTAAATACATCTCTGAATATAAAGCTGGATGAACCGCTGGTCTGATAGTAGGGCATTTTTAATGTCCTTGTGTTCTCTGTCCTGTTCTTTCGTTCTCAGTTAGATTCTGTGCTCCATGGTAAGTAAATTGAATATTTTGTCTTGATATTCATGAGTGCCTGTCAGGTTGCACTCAGAAGACAAGATCACCTTTCTTGGCCATGTTTCACACACGTTGTTTGTTCCCACCCTTGGTTCATTATCTTATCAACTTTAAATTAGCCATAGTTCTCACGGTTTTGCATGAGATCAACCTCCTACTATTTGCTCTTGCTTTCCTGCATTTCTTCAGTTCTTTCTACACTTAATAAATCCTTTCTTCCTTAAGCATTCACCTCCTTTACAAGTATACTATCAGGGCTTCTAGCATGGTCTCCCTCTAGATGTCTGTGAACTGTCAGCTTCACAGGCTCAGGGAAAAGAAGAGGAGCAGTAGGCTGTACCCATGAGGGGAGGTATGAGCATTTTTGATTAGGTACAGCCGACCGCGCCACATTCCTTGCTCTAGGGCCAATGCCAACCTCATTGGACCAATGCTTATACTCGTATTAATGTTCTGTGGCATGCAATGTTTCTCCCTCCACTTAAATTTTCATCTAATCCCAGCTTGATCAGATGAGATCTGTAACAGCTAAGTCATATTAGAAGAAATTAGGCCATCAATCCATTATTAAGCTGGAAAGTATTTTATATTCTGTGTCTGCCCTCGGGGTGTCTCAGAACGTTCCATGGCTGTTCCTTCCTGAATATGTGAGGGCTGGGTTTTAGGTGCTAAAAGATGCATAGAGATACTGAGGGTTGTTGGTTTTTTTTTAAAGCATTTGGTTCCCTGCCGTGCAAATAACTTGAGCCAAGGCCTATGTGTTTGTGACTACAATCTTTATTGTTCTGTTGGCCAAGATACTTTAGAAAAAAAATGTAGTGTCTTTTATGCATGTAGCTGCTACTTCTACATATATATAAAACAGCCTTTAAAGAGGTAGCAGCCATTCTTTAGTTTGAGGAACTTTTCCTGAGTTGTAAGTAAAGTTCCTTACTTGTGTCCTAGCAGAGATCAGTGTACACTCTTTAAAAACCTTATGCTTGTTACGTGTTCTGCTCTTGATAATATATTCTGTCCAACATGCTCTGAGAATTAAAAATCTAGCCCAATGGTTTCTGCATAGCTGTCTCTTTTATCTCTGATGCTTGCCAAAATGACCATCTTTTGGGTATGCTTATTAATTTTCTTCATTAATCCTCTCTTTTTCAATGAAAATAGATCTTAATCTTGAGATCCTTCATGAAGGTTGAGCCACAGCAGCACAGAATAGCAGAGGTTGGAGGGCACCTCTGGCAATCGTCTAGTCCTGTCCCCGTGCTCAAAGCAGGGCCAACTAAAGCCAGTTGTTCAGGACCTTGTTAGTCAGGTTTTTAGTATTTCCAAAAAATGGAGGCTCCACAACCTCTCTGGACATCTAAGCTCAGTGTTCAATAACCTTTACAGACTCCTTAGCACTTTTCAGGTACATACCGTACAGGAAGCAATACAGTGAAGCATCTGAAATCATTAGTTGATTATTAGGACCTTGGTCTTAGTAACTAACTGGCTTTGGTGACTCCAGTCATTAGCTCTATCTTTTCAAAGTCATGACTTAGTACCAGTATAATAAGTTATTCCAGTTCTGACTTGAATTTTGTTGTTTTGAGTGTTGAGAGGGAAGAAAGATAGTATGGGGAGGATTGGATTTGATTGTCTTAGTTCAGGTCACTTCCTGCATTCTGGAAATGCCAACTTCTGCCTATGGATGTTTACCTTCTTGCCTCATCACTGCCTCAACAGGTCACCTTGTGTTTGGTACAGGAAAGAGTTAATCTAAGGCAGCTTGTAAAAGCTGTTGCAAATAGTATGAGTCAAAGACATTTTTTCCCGATAGCATTGTGCTTTGAGCCAAAGCCACAGAGGAACTAGCATGCCAGGAGTTGAAAAGAGATGTCTCTGTGTTGTGCACACTCAACTTCCAAAGGCAGCGACTGGGGTAGAAAACTGACTTGAATATGAAATAAAGAGGTGCCCTGAGGAAGTAAAGAGTGGTGACTATATCCATGGCCAAAAAGAGGTGGAGGACGCTGGATGAGATACATGGCCTGTGTCTGTCTTTTCATATTACTGTTGCTGACTCCCTGCCCTAAGATGACATGGATGTTGGCACTCTTTAAACTGATGGTTTGTTTATTTTTTTGTTTGCTTTCAGTTGCTAGATTGACATTACGGACCATACTGTTAGGCTGCTGTACATCCTTTGTAAATTGCTTTAAGATGTTTTAGTGTGATAAGGCGACATAAAAATTGAAGTCATTATTACTATCTCTATCACCGAGGGAATTGGACAGCTGGCATTGATCTGCAAGGAACTAATTTCCATAGTTTGTTATTACATTAACCCATAGAATTCTTCTTGTTTATGATTTCAAAGAAACTTTTCCTAATCAAAAGGTCATCCTCCATGGTATTGAGTGCTTGAGAGACAGGGAAGGGCAGGAAATGAATGAACCCTGTCATTTTTCATTTGATCAATGAGATCTTGCATTGTTAATAATAACATCCCAGCACTTTACATTACATTTACATCATATCAAGATCCCACCAACCACTTCACCGAACTTTTTATGAGTGAAATGTAGCAGTTATTGAAGGGGATGCTGCTAACTACTTGGTTTTGGGGCAAATTTTATGTGTCCCCTTGAATTATTGGTGGTTAACTTATCTCAAATTCTTTAATTAAAATAATCATAAAAATTCTGTACCCATATTGCTGTTTTGTAAAGAAAGAGATTGAATAAGGTCCTTATCTTGCTGTTGAGTAATGCTTTATGATGAGCTAAATTGCACCATTCATCCAAAAGCCCCACTAATGGCAGCACAGAGGCTGCTGTGTTGTGGAGAGAGTAACTTCTTCTTCACCATCCTCTTCTGCTTTCAGAATAAAGCCTGAGAAATCAAAGAAGGGATTTTTAATAATTAAAAGTGCTTGCCATTAGAACTAGAGGAAGTAAAAAGTTCAGTCTGTTTAAAAAATTGAACCAAGCGTCGTGCTACTTTCCAAGGTGGTATCGATGTAGCTCCAGTGTGCTTTGCCAGTGTCAGCCAGGGCATCTGTGGCCAGGCAAACATAGACGTTGGGAAATAAGAGGCAGTAGAGGGCCACAGGACTCTCCTCCCTGTATTAGCTCACAAAACTAGTGAAAATGAAAGAGAGTAAGGTTTGTTTGTTTTCCTCCTAATATAAGGCTCTGCTTGATGCTTTGGTTCTCTACTTGGTCCAAATACTTCTCTAGTGTTGGCTCCACCAATGTGCCGCCTTCCTCCTGTTTGCTCATGGCGTGAAGGTGCCCAAAAGATGGAGTCAGAGTTCCACTAGCAGAATGTGGGGAGTGGGGATTGTTTTTAATATCTACAATCTGCATGGGACCGTGGTGCAACATTACCCTAATGGAGAAGATAAGTCGCGAACAGAGAGTTCAAAGCCTGCAAAGGCTGTAATAGGGCAATCTTTATAGCTGGGCAAACAGCTTTTTCAGGAATGACTTAGATACAAATGATTGTGTATGGGGATGTATAAAGGAAGTCTCTGGCTCATTTTTTCTGTTTTGCTGTGATAGGTTACTGCTTAGAGGGATTTGGAAGGCTGGATCTCCAAGTATAGGGCTCTCCTGAGAGGTGTTGCTATTACACTATAAACATGTCTGAATTGCAACAACGTTCATCCTTGGCATATCTAAAAATTGATTAAATTGGTCAAATTTCACTTTCACTGGTGGTTTCTTGACAGTAATTTACATGCTTGATAATAGGTGAGGGCCTATTTAGACACCTGGACCAATTGTAGGCTTCTGGGGGAGACCAGCTGGCACTCAGCTACAGCAATTGGTCATCTAAAATGGCACTAGATACCAATTTTCCATGTCCAAATGGCTCGCAAAATATCAAAACAATATATAAAGTCAAGAGAAAAGGGAAAAGTGGAACATAAGTCTCTGACAGTAAAACAGTACCTAACCGAGGAGACTCTGTCATCTCAGACTGAAGTATTTCAGGGCTGGGAGCTTTTGCTGTAGGAAATTAGCCTGTCAGAGTGAGAATATTACATTAACGGAAATCCTTGTGTGATTTTTCTTTCTGACTTTTGCATCCAGGCCGTGCTTTGCTGAGACTTACTGACAAAAAGCTTGAACGAATGGGCATTGCCCAGGAAAGCCTGCGACAGCACATTCTGCAGCAAGTCCTTCAGCTGAAGGTGAGAGAAGAAGTCCGAAACCTCCAGCTGCTTACACAAGGTATGAAAAATAATTTCGGTGTGGGCAGCTCTTGAGATCAGGTAGGAGAAGTTTGCCTGAGGGAATAAAAGGTGACTTGACATTCTGCAGCAAGAAATGATGCGTGAAAATGCCTCATAGATTCCACATGCTTTCCAAGTTGGGAACAAAAGGTAAAATAATGCACAAATAAACAGAGATGTTCAGTTGCCTGTTTTGCATGATGAGTAGGCTCCATCTACCACTGATGGTGGTCTTACTTAAATGTCTGCTTACTAACATGAAAATAATTACATATAAAGGGAACAAGAAGAGAACATGCTGTCTTCATAGACACTGTACATTTTGCATTAATTGTTTACTTTCAATGTGAGATAAAAGAGTAATCTCTGTAACCTGTTTTATGGTAAGAGCTGTCAGTGGAAAATTACCTGTTAGACTCTGCTTTTTGCAGATGGCTGATTCCTTTTTCATGTTGGAGTAATTTTATTGACTTGAATAGAGTTGCTTCTAATTTATGCTGCTGAAAAAAAGCAAAACTGGGCTCAATATGGAGATCTTGATTAGGAGACAGGGAAGCAGGAGTAACAAAAAAGCTTGTACATATTTTCAAAATGAGGTTAAGATGTTTTATAGTGACTTGCATTATTAGTTTTCTATTAGGGCTTTTTAACAGCTGTGGTAACACAGAAGAAAAGCAGTCATTGTGGTAACAGTGTAAAGTAACATTTATACATCTTTTGATACATATCTGCAGTACTTTCTCAATGCTAAACATTGTTTGGTAGTCCAGTCAGATAGCATAAACCGCACACTTCTGTGGCGTTTTGGTTCAGTGCCTGTAATATGTCACATCGTATGAAAAAAATAGAGTTCTTCAGTACATGCAGTATATTTTTAACAAAACGTCCTTCACACATGACATTATGTTCCCGATTAAGCCTTTCTCACTGTGTTTGGGGAAAAACTCTCTGATTAGTTGAGTAAGCTGCATTTTATCTGAAAGAGCTGAATAGTTCCTTCAGGCTCGGTGTCTTGTGGATTGTGATGAGGAGCTTTAAGGGCTCCTTTATATCACCATGATCTGTGAATACGACTTCACCTCGTCTTTTGTCATGTCAAAGGCAGCGCTCATGCTGAAGCATCAGTGCTCGCCAGATGTGTAGAGCCCTCTTCCCTTCATCCATTCATCTTTTCATCCATTATTACTACATCCTTTTCTCTGGTATTGTCTGGGTTCTCTCTTCCCCTACATAAGAAATGTTATTGGAAAGTTTACAGGCTGCGAAGTTCTGGTTGTCAACCATCACTGCCGCAGGCTGGTTTATGGAAGTAAACTCTACTGATATGGGACAGTGAAGATCCAGGAGCTGTAAATGTGGGTCAGTCGGTCACTGTGGATAGATTTCCGCATGAACCTGTATTGAGGACTACGTTTTTCCAGGCTTCTCCTTTTCTGTTTCTCTCTGGCTTCCCTCCGGACACATCAACTATGAGTCATGATCAGTCAGACAGCGGTGACTGCTATTTCAAGGAATTTAGTGAAGCATCCTTTGAGATTTAATCCTTGTCTGTGCAGTTGAAGATACAAATTTGGACTTTGGTAAGGGCATGAATAAACACATACTGAACTATGAAAGAAAGTTCAGCAATTGATGTATGGGTGTGTGTTTAATGTAGTCTCTCTCTGCCTTGTAGAGAGAACAGTTGCTTAGTCTGATCATATAAAGGCATGCCATCGTGTGCTTTATGAAAAACAGCACAAGCTTACAAAAAGCTGATGGTCTGCAGCTCCTGCTGTCTTCCCCCGGAGTGGCACTAGCCATTGTGCTGCACTGAGCTCCATTTTAGCCTCCTTAAATAGAGCAGGAGTTACGGGGCTGTACAGCTGTCCACTGAATGTTCCCTCGTGCAGCAGGTCTGTGCTAATCGTGTGATCCCAGAGCAGGGGACGATGAGTGATAGGTTGACAGCAGTGTTCCTATCCCTTATCACTTCATTTACACCAAGCTGGAGTGTGTCTGCTGAGAGTGCCTGTTTGCAAGTACTAAGGTTAAGATACATTTTCTCAAATAAGTGCAGCCTGTAAAACTGGATGTCAGTTTTTCTCTGAAACTGGTTCTGTCCCCTTGCCCAGTTTCTTCAAACAGTGTCCACGCTTGCTATGGCTTATACATTTCTAATTGAGGTTGTTACTGAAATAGTTTGCTCTAAGTTTTCTTCTGTTTTGGAGATCTTTTTTTCTCTGAAGAGTAACAGATTTGCATGCCAGCAGTTTCTGCTTTTTGAAAATTCAACTTGCAAAATGCAGCCCTCAGTGCAGCAGTAGCTACACTGTCCTCTGCTGTCCTCCAAAATGTCCTCCAAAAACGTGAAAAAGCCCTCTGTCTCTCGATGCAGAGCTCAAGAGATCTTTAGGTAAAAGAAGCCACTAAAAATCCTTTCTGAATTCATTTAACACACCAGCAGGGTTACAAGCAGTGAGGTCCTAATTCAGAGCCCATTGATGTCAGCAAAACGACTTCCACTGACTTCTCTTCGTATCCTGATTGAAGCTGGAGGGGACAGGGAAAGTTTCAAAAAAAGCACTATGTAGTATTTATCAGGTATTTTAAGTGTTTTTGTGTTCTGTTGTCCACAGAGAAAGTTAACCTCATTTTAAAAACTCAATAGAGAACTAGCATTCTTTTCCACTCCTGTTTTAGAAAATTGCTTAAAACTGCTTCATTCTTCTTCATTCAGGACACACCATCCAGTCAGTTCTGGGGATCTTAAAGCCAGAATAGTATGTGATTGTGTAATTGAAGACTTGTCTCGAGTTTTAGGGAGACTTTTCTTTGGAGTAAGGACTGCCTGATTGAGGCTATTATCTGCAGAAATGCTATTCCAACCTGCGCTAGGATAGAAGGGTACAGGCCCAACTACTGATCTCTGCTTTTTTCCTAGACTTAGTGATGTTGAGGAACTAATTTGACAAAATATCTTCCAGTGTCTCTTAGGGAGAGCTGCACACTGCTGGAAACACCATTATTGTACTGTTTCCACTCAAAACCTGAGCTGAAAGATCATTTAAAAAAAAAAAAAAGCCTTACATAACTACACAAAGAAGTTATTTTGAGATTTTTCAATGTGAGTCCTGGTTTTGGCTAGCATAGCAGAGACTGTCCTCAAAATGGTAGAACAATGCTGTGTGTGATTCTCAGCAAAGTATCCACAGACAGCCATCTGCTAATAGGGCTGAGTTTATGAGGCACTTTTGGATTTAGATTAAAATTCAGATACCTGCATTTAAGATGACATTGGAGCCTCTCCTATGCTTCTCTCTGAGTTTCATATAGGGCAAAGCGCAACTTTAATGTGCTGCCTGGCCACAGGATGTGCCATTTTCTTAAAAAAATAAAAATAAAATAAAAATAAAAAATCTCCTGCTAGAAAAATGTGTTAGAATAAGGGTTTATGCTTCATTGAAAAGCATCACAGCTGTTGATACCTGTTGGCATTATTTCTTCAGTAAGTTTTATACTCATCCTGCCCTGGTGCTAAGCTACTGAAAAACATATGTGCCCATTGGTAACCACAATAAGACCAATTTTTCTTCTTCCTTCGATTTCCAGAATAGTCCCATTCAAAATGTATTATAATGCCCTAGCATTTTATTCTTCCAGGAAAGGAACTAGAGGGCCTTCAAAGGTGCATCTCATCTTCTGAGGAAAGATGAAGTAGGAGCCACATATTCCAGAGACGGATTGTTCACTGGGCATTAGAGGAAACTGGTAACAGAAATACTGCTTTCAGGGTCAGTGTGGCGAATAAACCAGGACTACGAACCCCACCCCACTGAACCCCGTTTTAAGGATTTTTGTAGTATTAGCAGCCTTTTAGTACTAGAGTAAAGTCAGGCATGATCAAGCAGAGAAAGTTTCAGCTGTTTGGCACCGAACCCTCCCAGCCTGTCGGAAACATTACCCTAATTCCTGTTCACCTTGTCCGCTCCTTCCTTGTGAATATTGAAGGCGGGAGGAATTTGAACGCTGCCTTTCCAGCTTGCACGACCGCGTCTGAGGACGTTCGTTGTCATTTTCCATAATCAAAGCCTTGAAGTGCTAGACTTACTCCCATTGTCTGAATTCCCACATAGGAAGACCTTCCCTGTTGTGATGGGTCTGGTGCACAGCATGAATGGCTGGGAATTACACACCTGCCTGAAAGGGGCTCGAGCAGTGAGAAGATCTGAGAACACAGGGCCTTCTGAAGTGCAGGACTGGAAAGTCTTTTGGAATCAAGAGAAGACTGCAGCTTGCCATCACCCTGCTGTGTAGGCTTTATGGATACAGCAGTATGTGAACTGTTGTTGTCTACTGTCTTTTATGTCTCTTAAAGAACCGTGGCTTGGGATCAGGACAACTCTTTGTCATCCTTGTAAAGAAGTCAGAACAACTGAAGTTCGTGATAGAGGGTGATCCTGTTACACTTCCTTGATGTACTGTTTTCTTTCCTGGGTACATTCTGGACTCAAGGTTTTGGCACCTAAGGAACCAAGAGTTCCTTCCGCCAGAAAAACTCTTTTTCATGTCTGTAAAAAACAGCAGATGTTGCCTCTGCGTGCGCTCAAGGTAGGCAGTGCGTTTGCCTTCCCAGGCAGCTGATGGGAGGAAGTGTGTAACACTTGTGGAATTTGGGTTTCATGTCCCTGTGGTGGTGTTCTGAGCCATGAGGCATTTGAAATGTTGACTCTCCTCTTACCAGGCACCCGTTTTCTTTTGTTTTCATTATCTTGACCTCACCTTTTTTCTTTTCCCTAAGTGGAAGCTTCCAGCTAGTCAGGAAGAGCCTTTCTTCTTCTAGCACAAATTACTATGCAAATGTTTCTTGCATATGCTGCATACATGGCATCTATCCAATGCACAGAAAAAAACACTTGATAGTTCAGAAAAGCTTCAGCAAACTTAATTCCCAGCTGATTTCCTTTGCTTTGTGCTCCTGTTGTGCTCCAAAATCTCTAAGAGACCTCATAAATCTAAAATAAAGAACAGCATGGAAATATTGGCACAATTTGTCCAAAAGTCCAGGGATAAACTACTGTATTCCAGGACTCAACATGGTAAATTGCCTGGTTACAGAAAAAGAAGTTTTAGTCTTCTCTGTACTGGTTTATTTTCTCTATATGTCCTTACCCCTCTCACTTCCTTCCGTTGTATGTTCTCTCTCCTGTGCCGCTGTAGGAATCTTAGCACTTGTGCTAAGTGCTTAACACTTCTCTTCCAAGACCATAAAATGACTTTGTTGCCATCCTAGAGTACAAAAGAGCAGTCTTTGTTGTATTTTTCTCCTGGTCAAGGACATATGCAGCACTTAAAGAGGATATAGTCTTGGTAGTCAGAAGCTGTGGTTGTTTCTGAGAGGTTTTTCAGACTTTAGGCACTGTTAAGGTTTCTGAAAATCAATTTTTTCAGGTTACAACTATGCACTGAGGCTTTCTCTATAGTTTTCATTTGTTTTAGCTGAAGTACAATATTGTATGTGGAGTGTCTATTTGAGCACAGATAAAAATGTTTAAAATACATGCATCGGTGATGATGAATATCAAGTTCCATCTATGGCATCAGTTATTTGAATTGCACGTTTCTGGTTTCTAACCTGAAGAATAGACTCCACAGTGCAATCAACAGTCCCTGATAGACCACTGAATTGCCATGGTTCTAATAGTTACCTTTTAGCTGTTGCTGTGATGCTAATATATATATATTCATATCAAACAACCAAGTGAGCCAGCTGACAGAGTAAGTTCCAGAACACTGGACGATACCTTGTAGTGCACTCTGGATGTGCTTAGCACAGAATTGCATAGCATATTATTTTGGAGTTTGAATAAGGAAACATGTAAGCAGCTATGAAATTTGTATTGATGAACTTCTACGGCAAGATTTTAGCTGTATAATACTATTAGATGCTTGCATTTTTATATGTTTCTATACATGATATTGCAACTTAGTCTAGTGGGAATGCAGTTTTATCCATTTTATACGATTGATTGCAGTGTCTCATTTTCTTACTGTTTTATTGTTTTGTGTTTTTTTTTTTCTTTCTCATTCCTGCTTTTCAAATTTCTTAGAAGTCAGTATGCTGGAAAATTAGGTGTGGAGAGTTTGGCCCTTCTAAGCTAATCCATACCCAAAACTGTCTTACATGTTGAATGAATACATCTTACATATATATTTTTATATATATGCATATTTCCCCACTCTTGTGTAAACTGGAAAGAGAAGAAACAATTTTGCTAAAAGGTTTAAGAAAAAAATTTAAATATTGCTGTTTGTGCTGTGACCAGTCATGAAAGACTTTCAACCAAATAGGAAAGTTTTGAACAGTCAGAGGCTGTGATTTAACAGCAGCTGTTTGTGATCAATGCCAGCAGAAATCACTTGTTTTCACCCAGCTGAAAAGAACAGGCTGTTAAAAGGGATTCCAGCAATAGGTACAGTTGTTCACACAGAATTCAAATAAATCACGTCTACATATTGTAAGATGGTGCCATTTACAATGTAACATACTTGTCATTTCTAATGAGGTTTTCCAGAAATCGGGCCTAGAATAAAATTAGGATTGATAGTTGTTTTGTGAAATAAATGAAGAATCAGAGCTCTAACTATACCTTCCTACCCCTTGGAAAATGCATAGGAATTTACACTGCTGGGCTTCTGGTTGATGTAGTCTTCAACAGCTAACACCTTTATGGACAATCTGAATGAGCAGAGCTGGAAATAAGAGGATAGGAAATGTCCTTCTGGATCAGAACGCTATCCCACTTCCAAATGCTCTGTCTCTGACAGAGCCAAGAACCCTGGACTCTCTCTGTGGTCTCATCCCCGTGTGCTCCCCAGCATCCAGAAGTACTGCATTAGGAAGAATCCCTGCCTAATTCTTCTGCTATCCATTTAGTATCTGTCTTATTTTGTCATCAACCAAGTTCTTCACAAGAAATCTTTTTACAAACGGAAATATGGCATCCTCAGTGGAGCCCAAACTGCCAAAGCCTACCTTTGTGTGCCTTGGGTTGGGACTCTTCTGCCTTCTACAGAGACGAAGCAATCCCACTGTTATGTGCGTGCAGTAGTAGGCATGCATCCTCTGTATTTCACGTACAGACCAGTCACATCTCAGACACATCAGAGGAATTGTTCCTGTTGCTCTCCATTGATTATTGTAAAAGTTCAGGATGTCTGTCAGGTATATTTGTCTACAGGGCAGACGACTAATATTAGGTGAGATCAATTCCCACTCGCTATGCCTAGATGTAGACTCCCAAGCAGCAAAATGCGGCTCTGAAGGCTGGATGGATTGCCCTCTTCACTCAGATAACACAGTATTTCTGATTTTATGAAACCAGCGTTACTGACGCCTGCATAAATGTGTTCTGTTAGCAAAGTGTTTCACCATATTGGTACTTGTAACAAACACGAAAGTCACTTAAACCCTTTTTGAAAATATAAAGTTTTGCTGTTTTCAATTCCCGTAGGTGGACTTTGCCAAATAGTTCAAAAGCATTTTTTCTTCCTGTTGTTGCTAGCATTTATGGCCTGTGCAATAAAGATTTATAATTACTGGAAAGAATCAAGGGAGGTGGGAGAAAAACCCTCCCCTTTTTATACCTTTGTAAACTTGCTTTTCTAAGTTATATAAAAAGTATGTGTTTTGTTTAAAACTTTCTCTTCTTTCACTCAATTTCTTTAAAAGCATTTCTGTAATGTAATTTTAAAAATGAATGTGGTTCTATTCAAATAAAAGTTTTCTCTTAATGGCTTTTATGCTACCTGTGATAGAGCACCTTCATTTACTCAGTCATACAGTCGGTCAGCAGTGTTATGATCTGTTTTTTTTTTATTACTAAGCAGTATGCAGATCTCCAGCATCTTCCACAAAGGAAAGGGTTGATTTTTTTAACCTTTTTATTTGACATGATCATAAAACATGGGTACTAGACCAGTGTTTTATGACGCGTTCAGGTATGATTAATAATTTTAGCTATGCTAGTTCCCCCTGAAGATCAATATTATAGAATTTTTCCAGTCACTATTTGAATGGATTTTAATTGAAATTGATTCCCTATAAAGTAATATATTGAAGTGTTTAACAATGATCTTGTGGTCCTTGACGTTAAGGAGTTCTGAATTCTAACAAAATTCTGAACAGCTGTCAACAAATACTTAATTTTCTTCTATGCAGCCTGAGGATAGTACTCATGAGACACCTGTAATTTTTTTTATTTAAGTGCTAATTCCAGCAGATGACAACATCAATACAGCAGCCACGGTTTTCAACGTGAATATTAATGGAAGTAAGTGGCCAGATAAATGTTTTTTTTAAATAAACCTATTATTCTGTTTGCAGTTCAGTTACAGCTGTGTTGTGGGATCATAACGTATAAGAAGGATGTGGACCTATTAGAACGAGTCCAGAAGAGGGCCACGAGGATGATCAGAGAGCTGGGGCACCTCTCCTATGAAGACAGGCTGGGGGAGTTGGGCTTGTACAGCCTGGAGAAGAGAAGGCTCCGGGCAGACCTTACAGTGGCCTTCCAGTACCTAAAGGGGGCCTTCAGGAAAGCTGGGGAGGGACTCTTTGTCAGGGACTGTGGGGATAGGACAAGGGTAATGGCTTTAAACTGAAACAGCCTACATTCAAATTATATATTAGGGAGAAATTCCTCACTCTGAGGGTGGTGAGGCCCTGGCACAGGCTGCCCAGAGAAGCTGTGGATGCCCCATCCCTGGAGGTGTTCAAGGCCAGGCTGGATGGGGCCTTGGGCAGCCTATCTAGCGGGTGGCATCCCTGCCCATGGCAGGGGGTTGGAACTGGGTGATCTTTAAGGTCCCTTCCAACCCGAGCCATTCTATGAATATTGAACTGTGTACTGTTATGCGTAGTTTTACATTCACAGAATTTTCAAAGTTTTTACCAGTAAAAAAATGACTCCCAGTCACCTGTCTTATTAAAAATTACCTGTGTGAAGAAAGGACGCATTGTGAAAATCTGCAGTGAGTCGTTCCTTACAGAACTCAGGAGTCATCTCTAAGGCCACTGAGTAAGTCTTTGTGTTTCTCAGTATATGAGTAAAGGGTTGAGTTTTAGGCTGTGCATGCATGGCAATGCCATACAGTTCTGAAGCTCCTCAACCGCACTAAGGTTTCACCCACATCCTAGAGCTTATTCTCAGTTATCCACACAGTTAGAAAATGAGTTAGTTTACATACACTTGGCTTGTACCACTGATGTCCACCTGAAGACAACCTCATTAGAAAACATCTGGGCTTAGGAGTGCTCGCTTCGTTTTATATCCAGACAGCCCGATACGAAATGTCAGGACTCTGAGCAGGCACACTCATTCAGTTATACAAGAGAGCTGGAGCTCATCCTCAGGAACTATAGGGAAAGCATGGTAAAGGCTTTCGTATGTGAACAAGAAATCACGTCAAGGTTTCCCTTCAAGCTTGAGAGCACTCTGAAGGCATATACATTGACATGGTCGTAGAGCTTTGAGCCCTCTCCACTAGAAATAGGATTCAGGTCTTCCCAGTCAGTTCATCTGGGACACCCAGCTGCCATCAGCTGGCATCAGATGCCGTGAGGTGCATTTGAAGCCACTTCAACACTGGGTCTTGAAACAAATAATTTTGCCTTGTCCTTTACTGAGACCAGTTAGGAAGCTTTGCTGGCAATAACATCAGTCAACAGACTCCAAAGTTCAGTTCGTGTTTTCTGTGTTGAGGGAGCACTGTTGTGTAGGATTTTCAGGAGATGGGTTTTGAGAGAAAGACCTGGAAAAAAAAGGTTTTGCAAAGCAAAAAGAAGGGGTTCTTTCTAACTGATTATGTCTTTGTTCAGGGAGCAGTAATGCAAAACTTGTGTTATTAAAATGTGTTCTCCAAAGTCCTCTAAACAGTATGTTTTTTTCTTTTCTTTTCTTTTCTCTTCAGCATATGTCAGAGGTAGAGATGGAGGGGGAATAGTAATCACATCTCCTTCTTTCTTTAAAGTGTTAGCTCACTCCAGCCTGTTCGAGAAACAAAGAGGAAAGGCTTCTTTCTAATGCTATTTCTTTTCGTTTTTCATTCCTTTACGATCTCCTGAGTAACTGAGGATTGTTGTTAAAGTTGGGCCAAGAGATTAATATCTACTGCTCTAGCTTTCTTTCGCTGGTTTCCCCTCAGCCTGAGTGTTTAAAGGGCCGATTAGACTGCAGTTGATTGGTGAGGAATTTCTTCAGCTTGTACCAGAGAGCGTAGTTATGTGAAACGCTATTCAGCCATGCCTTGTGATTTTCTGTCATAAGGTGCCAAGATGGTCCAGCCGCGTTTAAAGACTCCTGGATGCCGGAAGAAGCAATCAGCGTTATCTTAGACAATGGACTGGCTTTTAAAAGCGTCAGGCAATTAAGGATGCAGATAGACCTTTGCAAATTCCCTAAGCTCATCGCTCCCCCGGTGTCAAGGCGGTTACAATTCTTGGTCCAAACTTGAAAGACTTTTTGAAGCAAACCATTTTTCACATGAAAGGGACAGGAAAAGGAAGGGAGGGATAGTCCTACCTCCACAGCTCCACTGACAAATCTGCTGTCACCTGCGGAGTTTCTGAATGCATCTTTCTCTAGGCTCATGAATTACCTTAATGTGTCCAGCACTGCAGCTGCCATCCGTTCTGGTGGAGCTGTTGGCTGTGACACTAATCACCAATACTGTTGACTTTTGTAGATCTCTACTTAAACCTGGATCATAGTTTTTGAGGATCATGGAAAATAGCCAGCCCTTACAGCCCATCAAGGTAACAAATGTCTTTTTGCTGGGTTGTATCTTCTTAAAATGAGATATCTATGAGTTTTTTTTGTCTTTTTTTCTAGAAATCTATCTTTTAGGTGTAGAGGGTTTTTTAGCTGTTGCTGTGAAAATAGCGTTTTATTTTCTTCTAATCCTAATAAGCTCTTTTTTAGAGTGAATTATTGTTGTTTACTGATACTTGCTTGCTAGAACTGTTTGTTGATAAGGTCTCTTTCTCCCTTCTTAAATATCAGCTGCTGTGTTAAGCACTAAAACGTGTGATTGTTGCTTTGTCAGCAACTCATGTTTTCCTTTATTATACTGTTACTGCTGTTCTTGAGATCTCTTTGGTTCTCTCTAATAATGGGACCTGTCACTGTGGGAATTTTACTCTACTTCTACATGGTTTAACTGATCACATGATAATTCTAGTATAAGAATTTGTTTTGCAAGTTTATTCCATGTTTTCTCTTGATCCAGATGGCCAGAACCCAGGGTATTTAGATGAGGAACATTAAACAGACGCTGGGACCAGATAAAATGAATCCTTTTATCATGGATATCTCTAAGAATTAGGAGCACCTGATGCTAGTGTCTTCTTTAAGTTTCTGCTGCTTATAATTAACGTGGATAAGGTCTTTGAGAAAGTCTTCAGATGACTCAAAACTTGGTCCATACTCCTCATGCACACAATCTGTACCAATTCTAATGCAGTGAGCATACAGCAAGAGTAGTTACTGAGAAGAATGCAAATCTATGTCTACCACCAGCTCCACATTGGTTTTATCCAAATAATCTCCCTTTGAAAATATGAGACCTCAACTTTGCTCTTGGTTCTATGAGGGCAAATGAAGGAGTAATGCTCCATTGATTTTGGTGAAATGTGAAACTAGTTAAAATGAGAACAAGATCAACCCCATTTTTCCTCTACAGCATGAGACTATAAAGCCCATTCAAATCAATGAAGGGTACCGATGACTCTGCTGACCTCTGGATCAAATCCATAACCCTTTTTAGTAACTTAATTAAAACCACAAATACAGAAGCATAAGTGTTCTGTTCTTTAAGTCAGCATAGGTCTTTCTAAAATTGAAAAATATCGTGATCCCTTGCCAATTTTATTATATCAAAAATACAGTTTTGATGCGTTGTTCTCTTTATAAACTTTTTCTTAGCTATATAAAGCCTATTTCCTACCTGGTCTCAAATTTTCTTTTGATGATGCTCATTACCTATGTTATTTGAAATCCTAATTTCGTAATCACCGATGAAAATAAAAACCACAAAACCTGTTTTTTATCTTATTTTTCTATTCATGGTCTTTACTAAAATGGCTTAATCAAAGATAAATACAAGTTTTAGCTTGAGTAGTTTGAAGTGTCTTTATTGTGTCTTACATTAGCTAGCCAAAAGTTAGGTGTCTATTTGAAGTCATTGCTCACATTTCTCAAGTAGTCAATGAAGAGTGATAGCCACCTCCAGAGATAATCTGTGCCTTTCTAAAACAGATGCCCATGATAGGTACAATGCATTGCCCTCTGGAGGCTCTTTCCTTTGTCAGCTGGAGGCCTAGCCATCTAATTTGGGTTAGCTAAAAATGAATAGAGGAAAAGCAAGGCAGTAGATTTTGCCATTTTTTGCTTCTCAGCGTGAAGTATATAACAAGTGATGTTACCTACTTTTAATTTGCCGCCGATCTTCCACTGCCTTAGTATATTAATTTTTCTGCCGTTATCTGTACCTGTTAGCAGCATTTGGTTATGCTATACCCTTAAATTGAATTTATTTTTTTTTTTGCTACAATTCGTAGCATCATCTTTCACATCCTATTACTTCCTGTGAAGAATTTTTCACCTGAGCTAACTGCTGCTCACTGGTAGTAAAATTAAAGCGCCAACCAAAAAGGCTAAAATTAATAAATTAAAAGTTCTGGGTTAAGGGTTTTCGGTGTGGTTTTCTTACTTGTAATTTAAGTGTTCCTTTAGTATGAATCAGTGATGGACTCATTTTATAAACTGTCCTGGGTTATAAATTACCTGTGCTTTGGCAATTTTTCTTGACTGTAAGTTCTTTAATAACTAGGGTTAGACAGGTCCTGTCCTCTGAGCTCCTCCTCTTATCTGGATGTGGTTGAGCCTGATACAAATAGTAAACCATTAGTATTATTTTAGGATTGTGGCTTTTCTTGCCTCTCTGAAGGTGGTTCGAGTCGTGCACATGAAGGCCAGGACCAGGCTGAGAGCTCCAGCCGAAGTGCTCATTGGGAACTTAACTTTTTGCTTTGTAATTCAGAAAAGTTGCTGAAAACTTTTTCCTTTCATGTAATTCATATGGGCAATGAAGGTGTAAGTCTCTTGAAAGCCGTGAACTGCATAGTTTGAATTAAATAGAAAGGCTGGTAAAACCTATCCAAAAAACGACTCAAAATAATAACACAAAAGAATGACTGGAAAACCAAGCTTTTTCATACTTCTTTTGTTTGTGCTTTCTGTGTCTCCCTTGAAGCTCTTTTGCATTCTCATGCAGCTTGTTCATTTTATTGAATGCTAAAGCCTTTTACCATCTGCCAAAAGGTTTTATTTTGGGGTTTCCTCTCATGTGGGAGGGTGGTTTCCTCCTTCCCTTCGTGCTAGTTTCATTGCTATCTTTAGGACTCCGAGCCTACTGGAGACCTTCCTGTCTCCCTTTTATTACATATTCTCATCCTTCCTTGCTGAAAGTTCCTGCCCCCGGGGGCAAAGAATAAAACGAGAACTGAAGCTGCCTTTTTGAGCTGCCTGGCTGATGCGGGCGGCTTGTGTTTTAAAGGCAGGAGTCCGGTTCCTGGAGTGCAGGTCTGAGCGCACTCAGTAGAAAAACTCCCTGGTGGGGGTGTTTTGAGGAACGGTCCCTGCACAAGGGTGTGTGCAACTGCCCAGTGCTTCGGCTGCAGGTTTAATGGGCTTCTGGAAAAGCACAATGTAACTGCAGCATTTTCTCTAAAAGCAGTTTACTCATCTCCGTTTATTAGGCTTTTACCTCCGCACAGGAACCCAACCTGCTCTGCCACTGTCAGGACATCCGCAGCCTTTTCGTTTCTCCCTTATATGGGAACTTCCAGATGCTTATTTTCTTCTATGAACATATTGATTTCCTATCTTTACTTTTCTTCTGCTGTAGAGAAAAAGAAATTTGAGGTGTTATATTTGGAGTGATAGAATTGCTTTTTTTTTTTTTTAATCCTGAGAACAAAATAAAGTAGATGGCAGCCTGGACTTTTTCAGCATGAGGTAGTAATAGGACTGTAATGTCATTTTATTTGTGATTAGCTCGTCTCTTGGACGCTGAGATTTTCTAATCTCTCTCCTTCCGTCATCACCCAGCTCTTTTTAAAGCTCTATCCTCCTTCAGTTTATTTACTCTCCTTCTGTAATTGAGAACTTTATTGTTGATCACCGTGAAAAATTGTCAGTGCTTAAAAATAAATGATCCATCTCCCATCTCCTCAGCGCGTCTAGTTTTTATGGCTGGAGGAATCTATTGAAAGCTTGAGCTGGGGATGAGGATGTCCCAGAGCGTTACCTAAATGTCTGATCCACAAATGAAAAGGGATGCTGGGATTTCTGTTCAGGAAAGTGCCAATAAAGCTGCCCATTTTTAGGCATTGGGCATTTTAATGACATTCACTTCAAAACTCCAGCTACAGCATTGTACAGAGAGGTCAGCGGGGCCCATTCCTAACAGCAGAATTGTGCAAACTTAGCACAGCAGACTGGGATGGCATCCTCCTGAAAATAAGAGGGCTGTGTGGAAAAAAAAAAAATCAAGCAGGAGGAGACACATACTTCTACATTTAGAAAGCAAGATTTTTAAATCTTTTTATATTTGAAAAGGACAGCAGTCTCACTGAATTTGATAAGGGAAGAGGAAAAAAAATGTTTCCAATGGACATACATCACCCAGGGTTTGTATGTCCGAGCAAACACAGCTTTCCATGTTCTCTCTGTCACACACATGCACACACACTTTAATTGGATAAGAACGTAAACAGTAAATTAAGGATATGATTAAAAATTTAACAGCCACTGCAGAAACCATCAATAGTAAGTGCTTATTAACTTACATATAACAGCGTGCTGGTGTGATAGCTTCAAATTGGCTGCTGAAACTGATTTGCAGCAAATAGGGCCGGCTTTCCAAAAGGATATTTCTGGGTTTCACTAATCAGACCCTCAGCTTTAATTACGTGTTTTGTTCCTTCACGATTTTTGTCGGCCTTTTTAAGAAACTGATAACATGCATGAGTTCCTTGAACTACAGTGGGCGATACGCTTAATCCATCACCTTTGATGCTTAGCAGACTGAGACAGTAAAGGTCCAATCACTCACTGCTCGACCTCGTGCATTGCAAGGCTTCTGTAATTTACCCCCCATCTCCATCCCCTTTTTCTGCAGGGCTTCACCAGAGCCTCTACGCATTCTGCAGCCCACTGTGCCGGCTGTTTGTTTATGTACGTGTTGAATGATAAGCTGAAGGTCGAAGCTGCTTTACACATCTGAGATCCGCGTTTACACCTGTGATGTGCAGAGCAGCTCCATCTGGCACTGCACGGCAGAAGCTGCGGTTTTTGGATCGGGAACTCCTCCCGCCCCACAACCCCTCCCAGCCCATCTCCTCGTATTTATGCCCTACTCTCTTGCATGACCTGCATGTGGAGTCAGAGGACAAGATGTTTGGCCGTTTGTTTCGTTAGAGTCAGTGTGGTTTTGACCTAGACCAAGTCATTCTCAGCAGGACTGTTACAGCCTGAATTCAATGCTGACAGCTCGATGTTAGCCTTAAATATTTAGGGAAAAGTTGAAACAAGGTTAAAGACCTCTCAACATTGGGACTAACCTGACAGGGCTGAGCAAAGCAGGATCTTTTCCAGTGAGCTCTGTCTTCTTGGAGGTTTGATTTTCAGATGGGTTGGATAATATGGATGTGTGACCGGTATGTGGGACAAAAGAGCTTTCCTGTTCTTGTTTCCTGCCTGCATGTGTCTAAAACTGTGTGCTGCTCACTGCAGAACACAGCTGAGCTTTGTGCTTGTTACGTGGGTCTCCTAGGTTCATTTAGGCTGGGCGTGTTCTTCCCTCTTTTCTCCTGCCAGTCAAAAGTGAGAAATGGATGGACGTTACTTGAGTTAAAGATCTATACAGCCAGCTCGACATCAGTGCGTTGTATATATCCTGCAAGAAACCTTTATTTTAATTCTTCCTTCAGGTGTGTCCCCTGAACATCTGCCAAAATCCCTGAATGTGGCTGAAGGTGGCTAAAACATGGCTTTTGTTAAAACATGGCTGGGAGGTGATTTTTCTAAGAAAGTAGTGGAGGACATGAATACACCAGGTCTGAGATGCAGCTGCTGAAAGCCATGGCAGAAGCCAGGATGTGAGGTTACATGCACCCAGGATGTGTTCCACTCTTGCTTTCTGTGCTTTGTTTCCTGACTTTGCTGCAGCCATTCCCATGCAGTTGCATCTTTTTCCAAACTACCGATTCTCAGACTGCGGAGAGCAGGGAGAAGAAGCCAAGGGCACACAACATGCCCAGCTGGAGCACAGGAAACAAGGTTGGAAACCCTCTGGCTTAAAGTGGTAGAGCTGAATTGCTGTCAGCAGCAGAGGGAAGCCTCTCCAAAATGGTCTCGAGTGTACAGAATACTGCAGGGAGCAATCCCTTTTCTTCTCTGTGTCCCAAAGAACAGATGGATCTGACATGTTTATTGCCTTAAGCTGTCTTGTTGTATCAGCACATCAGATCTAGGTGCTTGACAGATGTGCCAAACAAAAAACAAAATTCATCCATGCCCACTTCTGTGGGTTTTAAACATCTCTAATTCTTATTTAGAACTATTGTCTTTATTGCTCAACTTACCCCGTGTATAAATAAGGAGGTATTTTCATTTAAAATAAAGGGAAAACAGAGACAAATAAACTGTTACAATCACAAACTGATCTTGTGAGCTTTAAAAGCAACATTAGGCATCTTCAGCTTTTTGGTTCAGAGCTGTGTCTGAAGTAGGAAAAATGTCAAACTCAATGCAGAGAGCCAGGATGAACCATACTGGTAGCAGTGAAGCAAGATTTTGTACAAGTTACAGCTTGAATAGCCTGAATTTTCAAAAACTGTGTTACAATTGCAAAAGCATGAAATGAAGACTATACGAAACCAGTGATGTGTTTGCTCAGAAGTTCTTGCAACAGAGCCCTATACCAAAAGCTGATTAATTCACATCTACCCCTCTCCCACTTCTTCCCCTCAGCACACACTTGGACTCTATGGGGGATGAAGCAATGACTGTTTTCTGGGTGGTTTTATGCAGCAAGGAGTCTGTTGCAGTTTTTAATCCTTTCTCTTTTTTAAAAAATTCAAAGAACTAAAAACTGTGATCAAACACTGCAGTATTTCCAACAGTTGCAAATTGTGTAGTGCAAAGTGGGTATAAAATATTTACTGTGATTTTTAAATTAAAACTGTGCTGCATATTTACTTTTTTAAAGAGAAGTACGTTGGATTTATTTGAACTTCAGACAGCAGAGTAACCTTAGACCTTACAGGTTTCTGTAATTACTTCAATTTGTATTTTCAGCATCTAGCAGGGAGTATTTGCTGCTGAAATGCAAAGGAAGTCAAGACAACCAAACTGGTGAAAGTCGCTGGTTAAACACCTGTTGTTGAAGCGCTAAGCTCTTTTTTGACTTCTGCAGGTGCAAAGATAATATCTTTTTCATGTTTATTCAGCTATTTCAATTCACTGACTAGTTCATTCAAAGGTAAGAAACCACTTGGGATGAAAAAAAAAAGCTGAAAAGCTTATTTTGCTTTTAAACTTTAAACAAAACCTATGCAGTGGAGATAGCATCTACCAGTTCTGAGATGCTGAGAAATATGGTAACCAGAAGTAAGACATTCAGTTCACCAAGTGAAGATAATGTTCCTTGCTTAATAAGACTGCTTACTAAAAGTTTAATGGTAAGCTTAGTTTTGCCTTGATTATGTAGAGTATTTAGAAAATACTGTTCTTCAACATTTTCACTGAACTTCACTTTTACACCCTAAGATCTATTTTACAACTAGAGGTTAAAATGAATCCAAAATAATAAAAAACAAAAGCAAAACCAAACCAAACAAACAACCCAAAACCTTAGTGTTGTCTATCATTACTGATGACCAAGTATAACAAGAATGTAAGCAATGAAAATCAATCAAGAGTTGTGTATGGAAGTGCTAATCATGTGAATAAATATGTGTAGGTTGTGTTAACTGAAAAAGAAATGCCATGTTTACTTATTGATACATGCTATGTTCAAATTTAGATCAACATCCTGACAAGCTCAGTGTTACTTTGCTGCCCACAAGCTTAGGACGAGTAGTTTCTGCATTTTTCTACTTAACAGAAATATTGATAGGAAAGGCCCAAGGGGTAAGGAGCGTTTTAACTATCAAGGAGTATTAATAGAACACAGTTTTATGGGGAACACGGAGGAGACAAGTCAACTCTTGTGGTTTAGAAGCCCAGGCACATGAAGGACAAGGAGGAGCCAACGTGGGTTTACTGAGGGCAAACCAGCCCTGTTTACTTCTGTGATGAGGAGTTAGGAGGAGCAGTGCATGTTGTAGAACTTGACTTTAGCGAGGCTTTTGACATGGTCTCCCACAGAGGCCTTATACCCAAACTGCTGAGATACAGACAGGATAATTAGTAACATAGATGGAGAATCATCTAGACTTAGGCTCATAGAGTTGTAATCAGTGGCATAAAGTGAGGATGAAACAGGGTGCTCGCTTAGCGAGTTGTAGGGTGATGCCACATTCGGGGGCGTACTCAGTGTGCTGGAGGGCAGCACTGCCACTCAGTGGGACGTGGGCACTCTGGAGAAGCGTGCTGACATAGACCTTAGGAAGTTCAGCAAAAAACAAAGAGTGCTGCCTCCGGAGGCAACAACCCCCTGCACCAGTACAAGCTGAGGGCCGATGGCCAGGGAGCCAGCTAAAGAAGACCCTGAGCACTGGAAAACAACTTGAATATGAAGAAGCAGTGTGCCCTTGTTGCAAAGGACAGCAACATACTGGGCTGTACAAGCAGCAGTGAGGCCAGCAGGTCAACGGAACCGATTGTTCCCTTCCCTTTGGTGCTGGTGAGACTAAATCTTGAAGATTCTGCGCAGTTTGGGGCTCTCCAGTACAAGAAAAACGTTGACGGATTGGAGCAAGTCAATGGACAGTCAGTGGATGGTGGAGCAGGCCCAGAGAAGATGTGAATGTCCATCCTTGTAGATAACCCAGACTTGACTGGACACAGCCCTGCGCAACCTACTTTAACACTAACCCTGCTCTGAGCAAGACTTCCAGAGGTACCGTCCATGCTGCGTGGCTCTGTGCTTTGAGAGAAGCCAATGTGCGAGTGAATAGTCCAATTTCCCTTTATGGGTCGCTGTAGGAAAAGCAGGAGCCATTAGAGGTTTTTTGTGTAACTTGCTTTAGGCATCTACCGTGGAGTAAGTTGAATCTGGCTGTGGGAGGTCCTGATCTCTTCCCCAGAATGACATGCTGAGTAGATGCCTGCCCTTGGTCAAGTGAGTCTTGTCTAGGCTGTCTAGTAGGAATTAACATCTAAAGAGGGTTGCTTTTGTTTCTGAGGGCAAAGTAATTTACTTTATGCTATATTCTTAGTCATCGGAAAGAAGTGGTTAAGAATTTGAAGGCAGAAAGCAAAGTGAGAGAAAATGATCACAAAACAAAAGGGTTTCTGATCTGAAGGAAAGAAAAAATGAGTAAAAGCAGCTGAATAATGTCAAAGGACTTTAAAAGAGCTGGTTTCTTTGAACCTTGGAATAGATAGGTGAGGGCTGGAAGGGAGGGAAAAGAAAGTTCAAGGTAACTGATGGGTTTTTGAAGGAAAAGATGCTACAGACATGGCAGCATGGCAGCCCATTGAAGGAGGCAGACACAAAATATCACAACTACTTCAGGACCTCAGCAATTACTTGAAAATCAGGAATGGGAGTAGGAGAATGCTTTACAAAGCGAAAAAAAAATAAAAGATGGCACAAACACCTGGTTTAATGAGTTGCATAAGGGAAATATGAAGGAACTGTTTAGAGTTCTGTTACTCTAAGACAAGGAAGGGAAAGCTGATCACAAAGAGGAGGATGAACATTTCAGTTTTCTTGGATTCAGTTTTCCAAAATGGGTTAATCATGATGGGGTGCTTGGGACTGTTAACTTTACTAGAGGGAAAAGAACACAAGCTGGAATAGGGAAAGAGATGTTAAATATATATGGAGGTAAGTTAGATGCAGGCATCGGTGTCTCAGGAAATTGACCCTGAGTACCTGGGAGTCAGATGAAACCATCCCAGAGCTGTTGGCTTTTATCTTTAAAACTTGTGAAGGTTGAGGAAGGGCAAACTTAAACATTTGAACTGAGGAAGCCTGTCAGCTTAACTTTGATACATGGTAAAATGCTGCAGCAAATTATTAATCAATTTCTAAACACCTAGAGGATAATAAGCTGATAGAAAACCAGCCAGTGTGGATTTGTTTAAAAAAAAAAAGTGTCAAACCTCTCTAATTTCCTTTCTGAATGGAATAAGAGGTGTATAAAAAAGAGAAGTAGTAAGTATGTCTTTACTTTAGCAAGGCTTTTGGCAGTATTGCGGATAGCCGTGTGGCCTGCTTACAAGTAAACAGGGAAAAATCATCTGGGTGAAATGACCGTGAGGTAGGTGAAGAGCTGGTTGAAGTGCTGTGTTCAAAGACTAGGTACTGTTTTCTTGTAAAATGGGGAGAGGAGCCTGAAGTGCAGTTCTGCTATATTCTGCCCTCGGTCGGGTGCTGGTCATTATTTGCAATAATATCTCAGACAATGGACTGGAGAACACAGTGGTAAGGGACTATCAGCTCTAACAGGCTTTGGGCATTTCAGAGGGCAGGTTTAGAGTCCAAAGTAATTCTGATGAAATGCAGAAATGGCTGAAATGAGCGAGATGAGTATTAAGCAAATGCAAGTACCGAGGGCTGCGGCGAGGAAGGGAAAACAAATGTATGAATGCAGATGAGGGATATCTGAGTAAGTAACGGTACCGTGAGAGAGCACGCGGGGCTGGGATATCACACGCTGAACGTGAGTCAGCAGCCCAAAGCTGCCGGGGGAGAGAATGAGAATGGGGAAGAGCTCAGACTTCAGTTTAAGTGGGAGTCTTGCGTTTAAGCGGTAGGATATCATTAACTCTTCTCTGTTGGCTCGCCGTCTCTCTGCTGGGGTAGTATCCGGAGTGGGCTCCAGGCTGTGAAGCAGTATAGACAAACTGGAAAAGGCCAGACGAGAGTGAGCTGTGGGGGTGAGAAGAGATTTAGAAAAGACCAGTGAGGAAATATTAAAAGAATTGGTTTCGGGATGGAAGGACAAAGTTGGGAAGAGATGCAAACATTCAGGTATATTAAAGGATTTGTGATATAAAAGTGATGCTTATCCATGCCCTCTCTCCCTACCCAAAGGTAAGATGGGAATTAATTGGTTTAGTTTGCGCCTAAGGAGATTGGGGTATTAGAAACTTAGCATAAACATATCACAGAGTGGAGTACTTGGGGGCGTGAGAGTAGAGGTGGGTTATAGGTATGAGGTGTAGGAGTTAGCTGTGAGGATATCCATCTTTGCCTTGGAGTAGAGGGATAGACTAGATCTTTTTGAAATCCACTTCAGTTCAACCTGTGGTTCTGGCCTCCAAAGGAAAATGCAAATTAAAAATGCAAAACAAAAATAAAAGTGATTTAAACCGAGGATTTCTGTTTGTTAATTTCAATGGTGATTACATTCAGCATTCTAAACATCCCTGGTTTAAATTAATCCCTCATGTTGCAGTGTTAGCATTTTCTATTTATGGAGGTCTTTTACAATGCCTTTTTATTTATTAAAAAATAAATAAGTCAGTGTACGCTCCTTGGTGTGATAATCTTTTTGAGCATGAGTTATACAAGTAATGATGAAGAGACTAAGATGTTTGTTCTTAAAACTGTTCTGAGGTATTTGCTTTAATGCCTTAGGTTTTCAGTAAATTGGCTGAAACCATAATGTAAAAACTAGACATCTCTTGAGACAACAATGTTGGAATAAATACAAATTTCTTAAATAGGTAACACTTGCATAAAGAAATATCTCCCCTCTAAAAATAAACTACTCTCCAAAGATACAGCTCATCCATACAGTAACCGTATGCATCTTATTTTATCTGATGCCGTACTGGTGACATTAATTCAATGAGGAGACCAGAATGGGAGCCTGCTAGTTATTTTTCATGTTTGATTTTCTTCTCTATGAATTTAATATAAAGATGGTTATGTTAAGCTAATTATACATTGGCTTTTTATTTTCTGCTGCTGAGTGAAATCATGTAGAAGGATTTTTTTCCCCTTTTCCCTGAAGAATTGAACATTTGACCACAATTACCATTTTTTGCATTAGATAGAACACCTTGCTGTCTGTTACCAAAAGTGATTTACTAGGACATAGGGCGCACTGTTTGATGAACAGTGTCTGACTGGCCAATGGGACATAAGCAATCACACAATGCAATGCCTGCAGAGTCACATTATGTTTGACATTATAAACCCTAACACCTAACTGCAAAATATGACTTAAAAAAAAAAAAAGCACAGATCTTCAAAAGAGAAAAGCCCATAAGGAAACAGAAGTGATTGCTGGGATAAATTTTCTTCTTACAGGAAATCTGTGCTGAACTGAACGACCAAGGGGAAAGCTGCTTTCTCCCCTTTTGCATTCTGCTGTCCCCAGCCCGGCTGCTTCCTGCGTGTCCCTCTGCACATATGTGCCACCCACCTAAGGAGGCAAATGGAAATGAATGGTCTCAGGGTGGCACTTCGATCCTTCGAGTTGATTCTGACCAGGAAGATTTCTTGTGTGTAAGAACAGGTTATCCATGCACTCGAGGCTTGTGCTTATGTCAGTGTGGAGGGCACACACTCACCCACTGGCACAGAAGCACTATCAGCCAGTGAGCACCGTTCAACTAGGTGCCAAGCACCTTTCATCTGAGCAAAAAAGATTCTTAACAGCCACTGTTAAAGATGTTTCTGACTGGTGTAATGTATTAACTGTGGGGATGAAAGAGTTAATTCTTTTTCCATCCATAATTTTTTTCTTTGTAGAACCGATTTGACACAGTCTAGCAGGGTGCTGTTATTGAAAAATTGAAGCACCAGGTGTGATTAAATAAGATCACACGTTTCATTCCCTCTTTAATTTCACATCACCCTTCAGCAGCTGTATCCCTTTGCTTTCCTATAGCTGGAGAACACATTGCATTTATAGCAGGCAGCTTGCTGCATTAGTAACGTGCACCATTGGGCTGTTGTGAATCAAATCTGTTTGTGCACACAAATTATTTATTGTTTGATGGACCGAGTTTATTAATCTGTTTATTTCTCAAGAGTACAAAATACAGGGTGCGTTTGGGTAATGGAGGCAAACCTGGCCTGGCTCCCTGGTAGTTCTGGAAGTCCATGCATACAGCAGAACAGGTTTCATTTCACTCTTTGCAGTCGTAAAAAGGTAAAGTGTGATGGACTTGGGATCCTGTTTGTGTTCTTACCAGGCATAGGATCTGACCGAGTCTCCTGCTTTGCTGAGATTTCATGGCCTGCCACCAGCACAAGGAGACCACACCACTGCCCCTCTGGTCACAGCGGAGCAGCAATGCTGCCGTTGTGCACAAAATGCACCCCTGTCCCTTCATTGCTGGGCCAGAAAGGTGGCACCAGGACCACGATTGCTATTTATAGGTAGAACATGGTGGCAGAAAAAGAAGATGATCGCCAGTGGGCTTTTGACTACCCATTGCCTTATAACAGTGTTCCTATTAAATATGGTTTGGATTCCTGTAATACTGCTGTTAGTTATTCCAGGCAACGTTTCCACTTCCAAACTCTGGTTAGCCTTACTTCTCTGAGGACAAAAGCAATTCAAGAACAAAGACATTTTCCTTTTCTTTATTTCTTTTTCAAGTCCTCAGAGGAAGGG
This sequence comes from Anser anser, assembly GCF_964211835.1. Lineage (NCBI taxonomy): Eukaryota > Metazoa > Chordata > Aves > Anseriformes > Anatidae > Anser > Anser anser. The sequence goes on from NC_139721.1 coordinate 14,408,191, forward strand.
GTCCCCTCAGAGGGTTTGTTTGCCTCATTCTTAGACTGTTACCTGCTGTAAAGTTTGTGTGCATAAGACGCGGCCCTGGCGCGAGGTGTTCCTGTGCACCTCACCTGTAATTAACCCAAAGAATGGAAGTCTGTTCTGTTGTGCATCAGTGTACGATGTTATGGATTACAGTTGGCATACAGTTCCTGGAAGCACAGTTTTGGGGTTTCTGAACAGGCCTACTGTTGTGGTTTTGGCTTTGTTTTCTTCTCCTGCACCTCTGGGGCCGTGCTCTACTGGTTTCCTGCTGTACCCAGTGGTGATACCACACGTTTATACAGCTATCACGTGTCGTGGTACAATATGGTAATACTTCTCAGCAATTTTGAGCACTATTTGAGCATGAAAATGATTAGAAGATTGTAACACCTGTCCTATGAAGACAGGCCAAGAGAATTGGGGTTGTTTTGCTTGGAGAAGAGAAGGCTCCGGGGAGATCTCATTGCAGTCTTTCAGTAAAGGGGGCGTATAAGAGAGATGGAGAGAGACTTTCTGCCAGGGCCTGTTGTGGTAGGACCGGGGTTAACAGTTTTAACCTAAAAGAGGGGAGAATTATATTAGATATTTGGAATAAATTCTTTAATATGAAGGTGGTGAGGCCCTGGCACAGGCTGCCCAGCGAAGCTGTGGACTCCCCATCCCTGGAGGTGCCCAAGGCCAGGCTGGATGGGGCTTTGGGCAGCCTGGTCTGGTGGGAGGTGTCCCTGCCCATGGCAGGGGGTTGGAACTGGGCGATTGTTAGATGTCCCTTCCTAACCAAACCATTCTCTGATTTTCCTGTCACCTATTTGTACATGTGGGTATATGAGCAGTCCGGCCTATCCTCCAGCACCCCATCCCTTGTGTAAACAGGCAGTTTTCCTCACCAAGGACTTGTCAAAAATGGATACATCAAATTTAAACACAGGAACTAAACAAGTAAAATAGTACCAGAACACCACAGTGCTCTCATTCCCAAGGGAATAGGCTTTGGTTTGCTTTAGCATTATTCCCACATAAAAGAAAAAAGATGCCATGGAAAGGCCACAGAGGAGGTTTGCAGGTTCTAGGGAGGCATCTGGACCTGCATTTGGGTATAAATAATGCCTGTGAACACCTGTCTCTTCTTAAATTCGATCCTGGAACCAGCACTGGGACCAGCTCCTATGTCTTCTTTTTTAAATCAAGCTCTGCAGATAAAACTGTCAGCCTGTAGTGCAAGGCTGGCCTTAAAACTGAGCTGACATTTATGCAAACATGGCTTAGTTCATGCAGGAAAGGATACTCTTTGATCTGCAGGAGGACAGAAAATAAAACTCCATAAAACTCCAAAGGAAACCGTTTTTCTTTTCTTTTCGTTGGTGGAACAGTCTTTGCTGAGATGGAGGAAGCTGCTCTGACCTTTCTCTCCCTGTGTGATACTGACCGAGCGTGACTGTTTCATCAAAAGTGAGGCCAATATCAAATCAATGGTCTGAACTAACTATGCCATTTTTGTGTGTAATTATTGCCATATGCATAAGCAATTCTGTTAATGCAAACAGGATTATTTCTTAGCTACATATTCACATATACACAGAGGAAGTGTTTCAAAAGGTGAAGTTGTATTTAGGTAATTGTTTCATGTTATGCTGGGGATTTTCTTTAATTATCTTTTGGGGTTGCAACAGAAGACTTAGGAAATGTTTTGGGTTATGAAAGTTATTCAGTAATGTCAGCCTACAGTATTAAAAATGTGGTGTTGACCCCTTCAGAAAAGATGAGGTTTCAAAGGAACCCACATTTTGCTCTCTGTGTTCTGGGATTTTGAGTCTTCTTGCTCTTCTTGGTTTCAGGCTGAAGCGTTAAACCTTTTAAAAAACCAAAGTAGAAATTTTCATGCCATTCCCTGGTTTGTGGAGCTGTTGCCATAAGGGAAACACTCGATTACTATTGGGAAGGTTGGCAGTAGTGGTTATTCCTCCTGCCAATGCAAAGCAAGGTGTTACTTTCCCTATTATTTTCCAGGTACCCCTTCTTTTCTTTAGGTGGGTGAACTTACCTTTCTTGCTCAAAACCCAAACGTTTTTGCCATTGGTTCTGCTTTTCCAACAAGGTCCTTTAATGCTGCTCTTTTCCTCTCCACATGCAAACCAGCCTTTGCTCACACCTGGTACGGGATAGGATCCTTCTCCCTGAAGAGAGCACAACATCTGTTTTGCTTCCTAAATGTAGAAAGAGAAAGACATTCTCAAAAAAAAAAAAAAAAACTCCTCCTTTCCTTTCCTGCTTGCTAACAACAAAAGAGATTTTAAAGCATTTGGTGTTTCTAGAGAGAGAAAAAACAGTGGAGCCCTAGACAGGAAAAAAACAACCATGGAAAAATAAATTGAACATAATTTGAGCTATAATTAAAGGTCTTAAAAAGAAGCCAAACTGCCAAGTTGGAAAGGAAAATGTGCATCTTTAAATAAAATACCTTTATGGACGGATGTGCTTGGGGTTACAGTATAGGACTGCCATTCAGGACATCTTGGCTCTATTTCTGCTCTGAGCTTCCTGGGTGATACCAGACCAGAAACTTAACCCTTGTTTGCCCTGCTGGTCCATATGTAAAATATGGTGGTTTTGTGAGTCTTGGCACTTCATAGCGCTTGTAAGCACGGGGAGATGGAAGTTATTTAAACAGAAGCTGCTGTGACATTGTAGTGATGGCAGCTTTTTCTTTACTGTATTAGCAAGAGCTCACACCCTTTAAAGTACTGAGAGCATTGTGAAACCGTGTAACTGCCTCTCTGGGGAATCTGAGCACAGTGGAGCCTGCAGCTGCAGTAAGGGGCCCCGCTTCGGAACGAGTTAAAAGGTAAAGTAAAAAAAGTGCTTCGCAGAGAAGGACCTGGTGGTTTGCCTGCTGATGGCCTCCGTGCCCATCGCACGTGGCTTTCAAAGCAGGGGATTTTGTTACGTGCAATCTGCTTGCTGCTAGAAGCCAGACTGAAACCAAAGGCTGCGAGTTGAGCTGTCTGTGATCTGGATGGGGAAGGATTTCACACCTGTGAGGTCGCTTCTGCTGTGACATATAATAGGAAGCTCGCAGGCAGCGTGATGTGATCGGTGGGAGAATAGGGCACTCCTGCTGCTGCCTGGCGAATCCACGTGTGCAGCTTTCAGCTACTGAATAAGCATTGCAACCTACCAGCACTCGCACTTATGATATGGTTAGAGCTGGTGTATTAGAGATGGCTAGTTCCGTCATTCGCCACTTCTTAAACCCAGGTGAATAGATCCAATGATTTTTATCTTTTAACGGTGACCCACAACTCTTTAACCTCCTGTTTTACATTTATGGTTGAATACCTTGGCCACTGGCAACGTTTCCAATTTGCATTCAGCAGATCTGTATTTTATGAAACAAATTAAAATCTAGAATATGCTCTGACTTCCTTCTGCATTGCAAATCAAAATCAAAGTTATTCTCTGCTGCTCTCACTACTGGTATCAAAACTGTCTCCAAATCCACATGGAAATGTGCTAAGAGGTAAAGTAAGACATGGATTTTGGTGGCCTGTTGGCTTTATCTTTTTATAGCTGTATTTGCAAAAATGCAAATTCCTTGGTTTGTTATTCTGTGTTTGAAGGGCAGGTAAAAATTACATTTTTGGTGGTGGTAAAGTCGGAGATAGTTGTTATCAGTATTTCAGGCCTCTTTTAATTCACCATGCATATTCTTTGTGTATGTTTCTGCAGATGAGAGTGACCTTCTGTATTTAAAAGTTCAGCTAACCATTTCACAACTTGGTAGCAATCTCACAACATGGTATTTATCCTAATCTGATGAATTCGGGGCACCTGCTGCGGTTTACAACTGAATAGTCGGGCATTTGGGTCCGTTGGCTGTAACTTTTCTGTCAGTCTGACCTTTGAGCTGCCAGTAACAATTCTGTCCCAGCACCCGATATGACACCCATATACATTTCCAGAACCTACTCTTTGCTTCCGTTGCCCTCTGCATTTGTTACTAGAGGAACCCCCCAGATTTCTGCCATCGCTATCCACGTGTCCTTTACTGAGGACGGGAGAGCTTGTGGATAAGCAGCGAAGAACTGTGAAACAGAAATGCTTTGAAGAAAGTAATGAACAAAGAAATCCTGACTACTGGAAACAGAAAATTCAGAGCTTAACATTGGTTGAGTTGCAGCAGAAGTAATGAAGTGTGAAATGTGCTATTCCCGACCAGTACGCCATGCTGCTTTAATTTACAGAATATATAATTATATAACATTAACATTCTGGTACATCGGTCTTTGACAAAAAATGAAATGAAAACAGACAAACGCATGAATCTATTTATAAGGCAATTATTGTAATAGCACTGGATAAGAATGCAAACTTTAACCATTTTCGTTGTTTTAAAATTGTGCCCTTAAGATCCTTTGATTTTGTGCCCTAGTAAACACTCAGTTACTGTTGCAAACCAATTTAGTTTAGTAAACCCTTACTAAACACTTGTAGAAGCCCTTGCAGCATATTTTTTCCAGCCTCTGAATCCTGTAACACGAGAGATCTGCTTAGAGATCTGCTTTTGAACTTCAGGGATAAATTACACGTGCTGTTGGCTTCCCCGGTCAGACCAGGGTCCTTTCAGACCAACACTCTGCCTTTGGCAGTGGCCCGAATGAGCTGGTTAACCAAATGTGCAATGTTACAGCAATTACAATGAAAAGCACCACATCCCGTCACTCCAGGCATCGGTGTTAACCACAGAGTTCTCAGAATAGGAGATGCCCTTTTATTTCACTTGCAGAGAGATGACAAATGTTTATTATTAATGGTTCCCACTGTATGATTATTGAGGAAGGGGAGAGAATCCTTTCCTAATCTCTGCAGGCAAATTGCTCCTCTGAGACTCTGCTAGGTCCTAAATTGCCCCGCTGTGCTTGTGGTGCAGCCCAAGTATCTGTTAGTTAAACTATTTTTGAGAAAATCCGCTGAGAGACTGGATTGCTCACGAGACTCTTAGTGGTCTGCGTTGTCATTCGCCTCCGTGTAGCAGAGGTCAGAAGTAAGCGGAAGATTAAAGTCAGATCGGACAGTTTAGGAAATGAATATGCTTTTCCAATGTGCCCACTAATAAACGAATCTCCTCATTACAAAGCTGCCACCAGGGCATCCACTCTCCTCAGAAAGGCCAAGTAACACATCCAAGGCTGGTCAGCCTCCCCTCCTTCTTGGATATGATGGATATGATGGATAACCCTCTTAGGGTTAGGGTCAACAGCTGAGGCTGGGAATTGCATTACACTTCATTACACTTTTTTTTTTTTTGGCTCGTAACTTAATGTTTTTTGGCTAAATAAGTCCTCGGGCTTTGTTTTGTTTTGTTTTGAGAAGAGCTGAATTAAAAATCAGAAAACAGGATTCAGCTTTCTACTACTTGATAATGATTTACACTGAGTCCACAGACAACCTAGGGGATGAGGAGTGCATATGCATGGTTCTAGCTGGGTCAGAAGATGGCCTTTCTGAGTTCCTGTCTCCAGAGGAAATAGAGTTGTTTAGTCTCTGGGATGCTAACAGGACGATGCTGAGACAACCTAATTTTGGTAGCTTCATGCAGGAAAAACAAAACAACAACAGCAACAACAAAAAACCAGCTCAAACTTAATGACCTTCTGTAGGGGAAAAAGGCTTTAGGCATGAAGCTACTGGCAGAAGTCAACAAGATTGTCATCTGGGGAGCAGAGAGAATACAGAAAAAGAAACAACTGAAATACGCTGCATGTTTGAGTTAACTAAAAGGTGTTATTTTGACATGGAAGCACAGTTGACAGAGCAGGGGAGGTATGATTTTCAGCATGCCACATCACTGTTTAAAGCACAGCTCTTGATACTTCACAAGGAATGTAGTGAGGTTTTTATTAAGGATTACCTAATGGCTGGATGTACTGTCCGTCATCGAAGGCATTGAATCAATGCAGCATTAAATGCTGAGGATCTTCAAATGGCATGCTATAAGCAGGAGAAAACTGGGGAGCATAACAGGAGGCTGTACTGAATTTGGGGAAGAGGGGTACATTTGTGACAGGAACAAGAAGCTCATGTCATTGAGATTATGCCGAAGAAGATCATCAGCCCTGTGTACTGCTGTGGGTAGAATATTTGAAGAGGTGGATCTGATTTAAAGCAACAAAATAAAGGTACTGTTTAGAATATCGTTTGTGAATGGGTGGTGTACTTTATGTACAGGGTATGTCAGTGTCCACACAAGAGCATGGAGTGAGGATGTTTGTGAACAGAATTGTCCTCTCTCACCTTGGGCCACAAAGTTCCCTAGGAAAGAAAGACTAGGTTGAAAAGTAGTGGAAACCAGATGTAAGAAGTTTCCCTGATTGTATAGTCCATCCCTTTGCAATGACACAAGATCAACGCACAGGGTTTATAGCTGCACCTGGAAAATGGCTGGAGTTATTTTTAATTGGCAATATTCACGGTTTGGTAGCATACCACAAATGTCAATTATGCGATGACCTATTCCAGTACTAATTGGACATATCATGTATCAGCCATACGATTGCTGTTAATGGGATGGTAACTTATTCAAATTTATTTGTATATCTTCCCCTCCCGTGCACTTTGGTGGTGACCAAGAGAAATAAGTTTATTCTTACAGAGTTGGTAAGGCTGCAGATTTGCAAGAATGCAAGCCCATGTACTGGTCCTGAATATTTGATTCATCGCGGAGAAGAGGAGATGACATTGGTCCTGTGTCACTTCAGGGGCTCAGATATTGGAGGCTGTCTTAATGCAGGGATGGGGACGTTGCGCCAAAGAAGCTAGCTGGAGAATGAGTTGCTGTGGAACTTCTCTAGTTGGTATTCCACACTAGGCAGGCGGTGCTAGGTCTCGCTGAAACTCCCACTGTGCAAAAGGCTGACAGATGCTTTGGACTGACACAATAATACCAACTTTTTATGATGTATGCGCCAGAAGAATTCAACATATCCCTGAGCCAGCTCAAGTCTCGCTATGTTCCATTTAAGAAATATTGACAAAATGGGTCACATTATCACTCAAGTCATTAATACATAACCTATAAAAGGACCTGGGCAAAAAAAATAAATAAAGGAAAAAACTCTAAACCAAACCTATTTTCTGCTCCTATGCTCCTTCTGCTGGTTATGCAGAAGCAGTAAACAAACCCTATTCCCAGAGCTGTGCTGACAACACTGATGATGGTGGTGCACAAATTAGGAGGTAAACAAAAAGCCGTGTTAATTTCAAGCTCCATTAGAAACACAGGCGGTAAAAAAAAATCAATGTCTCCCAAACAGAAAAGGTCAAAATTGGTAGGGAAGGAAAGTTGGTTTTTCAGTTGGTATAAGACTTTTTAGTTATTATTATAATTATTTCTTTTTAATTGGGTGTAAGCAAGAAGAAGCTACTGGTCAGTGTCATCAATGCCTAATAAACCAAAAAATAACTACCGAAAATTGTTTTTTAAAGAAAAATAACCTCAGCTTTGTCTCAGGTTGAAATACTTGTATTTAAAGGCTGGCTTCTATTTTAAATTTTGCCTGTAGGTTCTGTGGATATTCAGTTACATTTATAATCTTGGCATGACACATTTGAGGGATCATTCTTTTGAAAAGTGTAATCATCAGATTTCACTGTTTTCTCTTGGCATAGTGTATTCTTGGATCAGAATCCTTGGGGCCTGTTAGTTTAAATTTTAGGCTTTGTTGTGCATCCAGATTAAGTCTGGAAATACATGTGTGTCATTTTGTTATCAAGTCGTCTAGCAGAGGCTGACAGGAAGAACAAATACCGCTTTATATGTTTTCATTTTATGGTAGTGTGTCACCTTCATCTCCACCAGCATTAAATGTTTATCACTTTGTGTGATCTTTGCTTTGCATATTAAACTAAATTTCGCGGGGCCACGTTAAATTATCTATGGCGATGGCATTCCGAGGAACCAGCTCTTCTGATGTGAATGCACATGCAAAAGCAGGCACGTAAACACCACGTAAGTCGGTTTGAGCTTACAAGAGCAAAGGTACTCACTTTCTAAGTGTTTGAAAAAGTGATGCTCTTAGCACAGGTGTTCTGAAAATTATTATTCTCACTCTCCTAACACCACTGTAGTTATACATATTTAGTGCAACCTCCTTTTAGCAAGAGCAGCGTTTGGAACAAGGCTGTTAACACGTCTTCGTTCTCCAGCACCAGCTAGTCGTAGCATTTTGCTATAATAAAATTGTCCTCGTCCCCGTGTGTTAGGCAGTATGCCCCTCCACAGGTTAGGGCCAAGGCACAGGGAATTCAAATACAGTGTTTTATGTATAAAAAAGTCTTCACATGGCGTTTAGCTTGGTTGGAAACCATCTTCCGCAACAGCATGATCAGTATCTTTGTAGCAAAATCAAGATCGTTGTGGTAGAGAGCACAGATGAGACATGCAGAGTGCTCCTACCTCTGCACATTTCCTTCCGAACAGCTGCATCTCCTCATTGTCACTTCAGCTCATCCCTAAGACACAGCTTGGGCTTCTAATTGCCATTCCCTTCAGTGGACATTAGCATGCTTGTTAAATTGGCCATTTGTGTCCCACAGCTGCCGTGCCCGTCCAGTGACTCACTCGGACCTGCGTTTTGCACGCCCCGTGGGAGCAGGGAACAAGTTATCCCTGTACCTTCAGCTTCTGGTCCTAAAACTGTTGTGCATCAAATTCAGTCCTCCTGTATTGCTTCATTAACCTCTTAAAGCTGCAGTTATTTGGAGAAAAAAAAACAAAAAAAAAAGAAGAAAAAAAATTTAAAGGCAAAGGAGCCTAAAGGAATGTGTCATCTCCTAAGGAATTCAACATCTTCCACCAACAAAAGAGACTTACTCTACCTGGAGGTGTTGCAGTTAGGGTGTAAAGTAGCATACGAAGGTCAGTCTGCCCATCCATAGTAGCACTGGGAGTGTGTTAGTAACAGCAGCCAAATCTTGTTTGGTCAGGAAAGTAAGTGGTAATGGCTTGAGGATATGTAGAAAGCTGATATACGGAGGGCAGGTTTCCAAAAGTTTCCCTGATGTTCTTAGTTCCACGTTAAAGCTTCAGCACTCCCTGTTAATGATTGCCTGTGCTGAGAACATGGCGTTTGTATTTCTTTCAGAAGATGATACCTTTTGTCTCTCTAAATTAGACAATTTTGTGTTCTGTCAAAACTTAAGCTAAGAACAGTTTCCCTTTTGCAAGTGTGAGACCAAACACTGCCCCTTGAAATCATGAGAAGCCAACATCATCGATTCTCGGGCTCTGCCTAGCTGGTGCCTGCCCAATAATAAATTATGAACATCATGTTGAAAAATACTTTTGAAAGTAGCCTTCCTGACATACAAGTAATAATGACTTCAGTGAAGCTTGAGGGCATACAAAGTGCTCACCGTTTACTACTACAGTGAATTCTTTCATAAGGCTTTCCTCTTTTGCAGTACAATTAATTTTACGTTTCATTTACTGACACTGGCATGCACTTAGCCTTAGAATATTAGTTAAAATTGGTTTGTGATGTCAGTCCTATTTTTAGCACACTGAAAGCAGGGGAATAATTGAAGTGTGCTGTTGTACAATTTAGGGCTTGTGGTGGACTTGGAGAATTTCAGATGGAGAGATGAGGATGTGCCATTCCCGCTTCTGTCAGCCTGCAGGGAATAGCTTTTCTCTTTAACATTTCATTGTAATCTTTCTGATGATACCTCAAAATGTCAGCTTGTGCCTCATAGCTTAAGTTCTTCCTAAAATAACTTCTGATGTACCTCCGAAGTTTAAAAACTAAATCGCAGCGATATATACCAATAACATTCAAACCCGAAAGGCTGTTGAAATTCAGTATATCATTTATTTTGGTTTAGCTGCATTTTCAGGTCTAAGTTGTCTCCTGTACATTGCTACCAACAAGCTGGCTTTAGAGACGGCCACAGAGTACTTTGTACTAGTCCTGCTGAAAACCTTTGCCAAGGTATGGAGTTATATTCTAGCGAAGCGTTAGGAACTTTTCAGGAGGAAAAGGAATTAAGAATAATTCAGTGTGGAGTGTTTTTGGTTTCCTTTATACAGTAGCGTTTTGGTTCTGAAATGTTCAATATTTAGCTTTTCTGGGAAGAAATGAATTCATTAGGAGGTCAGTGAAGCATTGCTTAAAATCTGCTTTGGGGCTCTCACGGACTTCCACAAGCTTTACTTAAGTCTTGTGATGACTTGGAGAAAGGGACATTCGTAAATGCTTCCTATCGAAGGAGGAAGAACAGTCGGAGACATCCACACGTGAATGCCATCCTGCTTGACTTGTCTTCAGGAAAAATAACGTGTATGAATCACAAGGTTGGCTCTGTCTTGAGAGGTTACGGAACATTTTCTCATCAGGGAACATTTGCCTCTGAGTTTGCTTTTCCCTGCGAGATAAAACAACCACTGGGAAGCACTGAAACGCGGTGTGTTAGGATACCCAACACACGGAGCTGAGAGAGCAGTCAGGACTTCGTCAGCTGAACGTGTCAGCCCACGTTCTGACCTGACCCTACCCGCACCTTTCCATCAGAAGTGGAGGCTATTTGCCAGAGTCATTCTGAACCCTCACTCTGAAACATGGGTTTTCGGCTGTGCTCTTATCTATAAGCTACCTATTTTAATGGCTGTCCCCATCTGAGATGTTTCAGGCTAATGAAACAATGTGATTGTTTTTATCTCCAAAGTATTATATTTCTACTGAAGAGTATCGTACAGTGGAATGCAAATCTAAATCTGAGCAGAAATCTCTGCTGAGATGCTTTTAAAAATGAATTAGCTTAGTAAAGAACTGGCAAATACATGCTGAACACTCTGTGAGGATCGCTGATTGTGAAGTTTTGTTAAACTGCGCTTTCTCCAAGCATGTACAAAAATAGCAACTTTGGAAATCATGAAGCTCTGTCTTTTTCACAACTGAAACTATTACGGGGCTGCATGCAGCATTCTCATTCCCTCTTCTCCCCTTCGAAAGCTGAACTTCTTCTTGGAAACATGAGGAAGCAGTAAGCATGGTACTTAACGTGATTGCTCAAGAAATAGGTGCTATATGCACCTACAAGCATTAGCCAGCTATTTAGGGTTTGTACCACTGAGCTTCACTCTGTATTCATTAATGGAGTCATTAACAAAGATATGGTAGTCTTTTCCTGGTGTCGCACACGCAGCTCAGATAAGTGAAGACTTCAGAAGTGTTTGCGTCGTTGTCTGTATGCACCTACCTCGGCGATGCCGGTAAGCACAAAGTGAACTTCTGCAGTCTTTGGTGAGCTACCCCCACAGAGTGACTGGAAATCCTTTCCAGGCCTGACTCCTGTACACATGAAACCTCGGCAGCTTCTCTCGTCTTCCAGCCCTTCGCAGGCTCCCTCCCTCCCTGGCACCTCCTGTGGGAAGCGCGGCCGTTGCCGTCGCTGCGGTTCCACCCTCCGTCGCCCACGGCAGTATCACCTGGGCTGCTCCTTGGGGAGAGCTCCCCGAGAGCTCCCATTCTCCTGCAGACCCCACCTGATGACTCTGCTGGCTGGAAATTTGGCAGCGTTTGAGCTGCGGAAGCGTGCTGACTGCTTGCTGTCTCATGTCGTCTCACCGTTTCCTTGCATCTCTGCATCCGCTGCGTTTCTCTTTGGATGCGTCTGCACTGCCTTCTGCAGCGTGAAGCATAAACCAGGCAGGGAGCATGGAGAAGGCTACCTGTAGGAGCAAAAGCTTTGTGTGACTGCTGCCACTGCTCCTTTACAGCCAGCCCGTTGAAACCTGGATCCATACCTTTCACCTGAGCACGCAGACTTCTGGTTTGTCTTGGGAACGCACCTGGCATGTGACGTAGGGGAACATTTCCATCAGTAATTTGTTTCCATGTGAATTAGACAGGCAATATATCAGTGTACCTCTCAGAGTTGCCCTGTAATGACCAGAGCTCGCCTGTTCCTCACCTGCATGCTGCTTGTGCCCGGTCTGGCTCGCCTCGCATGGCTCCAGGGCACACGCAGTGTACCGGCAGTGCCGGCTCCCTCCTGCTCTTGCAGGTCTTAGAATAATACAGTTATTAAGAGTATAATGTAGGAATCTTAATTTCTCCACTGATGTTGCGCCACAAAGAGGATTAGAGGTTGATCTCTTAATGAAACTGCCAGTTTGCCACTGCCCCGTCTCCTGAGTATTTTGAGAAATGTATTATTTTACAGAGCATGTCTACGTTTTTTTGCTTTATGCTGTTCACATTGGACCTTAGAAATGTCTAACTGCTCTGTGATTTATTTTTTTTTCTTATTAGCTTGCTGGAAAAATGCGAGGGAGGGACAGAATACAAAAACTTGACATTTGAAAATGTTTTCCTGCTGTTTTAGTTATTGTTTTCTATTGCTGTTGTACCTACTACCCCCTGGTGAGAATGGCTGCATATGCATAGTAAAAGGCAGTGGCTGTCCTAAAGAGCTTATCTACTAAACAAGACAAATGGTAGGAAGCATCACCTGAGGATTGCTCCTGGAGGAGGCACAGGAGCACTGAAGCTCAGGCTTCGGGCTGCACGGGAAATCTGTACTGGAACCAGAGCTGAACTCACACGGCTGCACCTGCTGTCCGGTGCCTTGGCTCTAAAGCCTGTTTTTACCCCTCCAGCCTTTCTTCCTGAGCAAAATTGCTCCTCTTAATGCTTTTCAGAGTCCCACCAGCAATCGTCTGAGCATCCCATGTGGGCAAAAGCGGAGGAAACGCCGCGCCGCGTGGCTCCCTGGCAGCCCCGTGCTCTCGGGAGCCTACCTCTGTGCAGCACTAATGAGACCTACCAGCATTTTTCCTCCAACCTATCAGCTGAAGACCGGGGAAGATGTGATTTATTAGCTAGGACCGGGATGGATAGCATCATAAATCTCCTCCGGACTGCCACAATTAAAGTTGCCAGGGCTCTGTACTTTGCCACGTGGAATCCACGCAAGCCTGATCGGATCTGACCGGCTTACTCTGCTAAATGCGAGTGTTGAAATGACCGCCCGGAGTTTATTAATAAGTGTATAAATCTGGACTATAAAGGGGAAAAAGATGAACTGGTACTAGTATATCTGTGACATATACTTAATAATAAAACTTAAACTCTTCTACAGCCTGATACAAATTACTTGCTCTGCCGCGCCGGTCCTGCCACAGATACACATTTCATTTTTGTGATATACTCTGCGACTGCTCGGCTAATAAGTGCTGAGAAGGGATAGTAATGGATAGATAGATGCATCTGGTATTTATAGAGGACTGTTTTAATGGTGCTAAAAAACTGATGTGCTCAGCGTTCCTCGCAGCTGCAGTTGCGTTTGTGGCGGTAATCCTATCAGGAGGGCTGCTGGCTTCCAGAGTAATTAGAAGCCTGCAGCAAATAAACACCAAATGAGTTCCCTTTTTTGAAGTTATCTTTTCTCCCTCTTTTCAATAGCCCTTCTCTGGTATAATTATGTAGCAGTCATTATAACATTAAAAATCATTTTGAGTGAATGAATGCTATTTTTGTTGTTGTTGTTCCTTGCTAATTATTACGAGCTAATTGTAATTTAGGCTAGTCTTCTAAAAATCTCGTTTCATTACAGCGTGGCTACTGACTGAAGGCTCTTGCAGCCTTGATCCCAGGAGCTCGAAGTTCCCTTCGCCTGCGTCGGTCTGGTGGCTTCTGAGATACGGACGGAGGGCGAGCTGTTGCTCAAAGCCATTTTGATAAGCTCCTGCCCCTGTAGCATTCAGGCTGTGGGTTTCATACAGGTTCACAGCGCCGGGTGCTTGCCACCAGGGAAGTGGTGGCAGACTTACTGTATGATAATACAGAGAGGTAACAGCCTCCCTCTCTGGCTTTTTGTGACTTTATCTAGGATAATACCCGGAGCCCTGAGCTGCTCCTTCCTGAAAAGACACTGGCGAGAGTTCAGAGGACAATACCAAAACATGCAGTAGTCCAGGGAAGGTTTGACTCTAATTTGTTGTATCTTCACCATCTATCTTGGTTATTAATCTTGCAACATTTGTGGCTTCAGTCAGATGTTTTGGATTTGTGCTCGTGTATGCTGAGTTGCAGTATATAGGCACTGGGTCAGCGCTGCATAAACCCTGTGTTCTGGTTTGTGTGTTTTGGCTCTTGTTTTCAAACTGGTTTCAAGATTTTTTTTAAAAAACAACAAAATAAGGATCGGTTATAGCTACATAAGCAAGTATATATTAATTTACATTTACTGGTAATGAGGTATGAGAATGAAAAACCCACCCCACCTCTCAGATCCCAGCTTGAGTTTTTAAGATTGGCTGTTAGAAGAAAAATGTCTTTGTACTCACAAATTGAGCACATTCAGTCCAGAGTTGCTAGCACATAACAAACATGGAAACATCTAGTGACACTTTCTTTAATGGAATCATTCTTTAGACTAGAACCACAGCTTTTATTACTCGGATTCTTAAAATGCCTTTTATAATGTAGCTCATAAACAGCCTGAGCTTCTGTTGTCCTATAATGGCAATTTCTTCATACCAGGACCGTTCCCAACCAAGACAGCACAGCCCCATGGCTGTAACTTGGCATGTTCACAGAAATTCCAGAGCGAGATGTTGGGGAGATACTGAAGCTTCAAGAGGTTCAAGGATTTCTAAATGCACTTCAACGTGGAGTTCAGTAGATACTTTCATAGCATTGGCTGTGCTCAGGACCCCTCTCTTTTCCTGACCTGTCCCGCAATTATCTGGGGGTGAGAGAGATTTATACCAATAGGGAAAATTGCTGTGTTGAATCTGGGCTCAACTTTCAAATGAGTCATTACAGAGCAGGGCCATATATGCCCAAATACATGGAGGAAAGATAAGCCAAATCAGCTAATGCCTTAAATCAATGCATCTGTGATAAAGCACATAAAATCCTCTAAGGAGAATTACGATGTAGTGAGTTATGACTACTTCATGCTTGAATGAAAGCATCCATTTGTAGGTTTAGGGCATGCAACCTCCTACACAGGGCCTTCATTGTTTAGGGTGATTTACCTTAATTTTCCTCAGTGTTTCCATATTTCGGATTTGAGCTCACGTATGCTGAATTATAGTGTACAGACCTTGGGTCATCTTTTTCTGAACCTTGTATTTTTCCCTGCCTTTTTTTACCTCTTGGCTTTGAAAGGCATCTCCTGAGGAAAGAATGTGGTTTTGTGCTTGTGATACATCTCAGAGGCTATTTAGATAATGGTTTCTTGACAAGGAGGTGCTTATGTTTTTTGCCAAGTCTTTTATTCCAATTGTGATAAATTTGCGCTGTATAACAGTGAGAATAAAAACCCCATACTTTCATTGGAAATGAGCTTGGGAGTTTACCATCCAAATGCCTCATGCTGTCAGAGAAGCCCTTAACATCTACTGTTGCACACACTTCTGCTGATCCAGGAGTTTTTAAGCACTGAAAGCACGATATGCTTCATAGATGTATAGCAGCCCCAAAAGGAAGAGGGAATCCATTTAGAAGAGAAAATTCTGATTCCAGGAAAAAATGGAATTACTGCAGAAGGTCCTAAAAATCTTGCAGTGGTCTGCCAGACAGCAAATCCCTGAAAGATATGTGATCACAAATAGCACAAGGATGTCTGGTACAGGCTTCTGACTGATATTTCAGTCAAGTAGATAGAAGTGAAGATAGAAGGGAAGCAGAGGTAAGGAGTCTAATCACCCAGAAACACACACACTCACACATACACTATCTCTCATCCAAGAAAAAATGAACATAGCAGGCATGAAGGACTAGTTTCCTAGTCCAGGGCAAAGTTAACAGTATAGAAATTATATATATATAATGTATACATAGTTAACAATATAGAAAAGGATGCTCGTATTAATTTTTCCTCTCAACAACACATTGAAATTTGAACAATTTAGATGCAACTAATGGGACAGGAAAAAAAGAAAGAAAGAAAGAAAGAAAAAAGCCAGACTGTGATACCATGCTCCTTGCAATTATTTCTTAATGCTCAATAAACACATTGGTGAGAAAATTGTAATTTGCAATTATTGGACAGTGCTAGAAAGAGCAGCGTGATAGCCAGTCCCAGGCAGGCCCTTGATGAATAGAAAGTTATTTATAGCGTTATGCAATGTTGCATTCTGCCAGCGTATAAAAGGAGTGAATTTCAGCGGTGATGGAGGTTCGGTACAAGATCATCATGCCAACCTGTTCCGGATTGTTTTTTGGGAGATGGAGAAAGGAGAAGGGAGGGATGGCAGTGTCGATCACAAAGAAGAAAGGCAATGAAACGCTACCCTCTTTTAATTAAAGGCTCCCACAAAGTAATTTCCCCCTTTAGCTTGTGATAATACGCTTTTGGCAGGAAGAGTAATGCGAACAAAACACTCTTCCTTATAAGCAAAATCAAGGAGGGCAGGCAAATTGTATTCAGCAGCAATTTATTGAAGGATTTGTCATTTGTTTTTGAACAGCCCTTTGAGTCGGGCAGTAGGAGCAGGGTGTTGTGCTTGTGTGTTTTGAATGGCAGTAGCAGTGGGGTTTGAGAACCTTTTAGAGGAGTCTGGGGATAGTCTCCCATGGGAAATTATGGAAAATACCTGTCAGTCTTAATGGAAACTCATCATTCCAAAAAGAAACTAATGTGCTCTTTGGAAGTATATTTTATCAACGTTAAGTCCTCTTTGCGGTGACGTAAAATAGGGTGAATATGACAGGGGTAGTGAAATCTCATAAAAGTCTCCCCAGCTCGGGGAGTTTTAAGAGCTATGCAGAGTTCCCTCTGGATATCTGAGCAGCCTGTAAATAAGTACAAAGGTTGTCACTTTTTCCCTATTTTGATCATTTCTGATACATTTCTTCCACATTATCTGGCCAATTGTGAATCCTCTGGACTTTGCAGATGGAGCCACTATGAATTATTTCCATTTTCTTGCCTAACAGCGCTTTCCTTATGAAAGGACCTTTTAAAGACACGTGGCCTGAAGAGTTGGGGCCCTTTTGTTTTGTGATGTTCGGATATCATTGTAGTCTGTATTCTTCAAGGTACTGGAGAAGTGCACTGCTCCTCTACATGCATTTACACGCCCAAAGAGGGAAAATCACAGTTAGATCGACACCAAAAGTGTAATCCTGAATTAGCTTATTTCATTTTCATTTAAAAAAAGACATGAGACGGGAGAAAGTATACAGCGGATGTAATGTAATTCATACATTGTGCATCTCATTGTAGGGCCTTCGGCATAATGTGCCACGCGGAGCGTTTTTTTGTACCGGGGAAATGCAGCATCCTGTTGAGGAGATAGGCTGCTCAGCTGAATGACCCTGAAGTGGGTCTGCAATTAGTGAGCAATAGCCAGGAGAAGTCATGCTGCAGCTGACACACAAAGCAGTGCTTTCCAGCCAAAAGAGACACATGCACGGCGCTAGGGAACAGCTGATGGCAAGGCTTTCTGAAAGAACAAGCTGTAACACAGCAAAACTTAATCAGTGCTGTCCTCCCTCTTTCCTGTTCTGTATGTCTTCATTTCTTCCTCGTACATCTGCTGCTTCTATTAAAGACGTTATTTTAGACATTAATGTCTAAAACAGGGATCCTACCGAGGCGCCTTGCGGTGCGATGGGTTTAGGTAAAGGCACTGAGCTTTAGGAAATTGCCGGGGGTTAGAGACACAATAGTTGTTGTTACTGCAAGTCTGTTAAAACTAGAGGGAAAGGGAAATGTGAAGATGTGAAGTGTAAGTGCCATGCTGTGACCAGCTTTTAGTACCATAGGGGTAAGAGTAGGGTTAGGTCCAATATGAAAGACTACCTTGGAATAATTGGCAGCAGCCCTTCCTTTGATTGATTTCTGCTCCCTTTGCTTGAATAATCTCACCATAAAAATGTGTAATAAAATAAAAAAAACACAGGCTATCAGCGCAGCGATTCCAAAAGCAGGTGACTCACTGCCATCCTGTTTGTCCTCGGCTCAGCAGAGAAGCAGCACGCACTCAGACATGAGAAGCAGAGGGAAGGGAGGCTGGCTCCGACAGCAACTATAATAAACGACCTAATCTTTCTGAGCCGCACTTCTAACAAATAATTAAGCAGTGGATGCGTCCTACAATAATACCAGCTGGGCTTTTCTCTAAGGCTCTAGACAGATTTTCGGTGCAGAATTAGCTCAAGTGATTCTTCTCTAACTAGCATAGCTCAAGTGAGAGCGGCCACAGTGCAAATGAAGCCTGAGGTGGCTGTATCCACATCATAACTTCTGGGGTCACCCAAAAGCATCCTTTAGTGCTGCTGGAAACACTCAGAAATCCCTGGTGGAAGGGACACGGCACTGCCTGGTTATTTGTATGTGTCACAAGGTGATAGTAGGGATCCCGACTCTATTTTTGGGGATTGCTGTAGTTCTCACCATGCCTTGGTGCTAAATTGCTCTGTATGTGGACTCAGTGATATGCAGATTTCCATCTCACAAGCAATAAGCAGCAAGAGATTTAAGCAAACAGATGTTTACTGAGTGGGAAATGGAAACGAAATGAAACAGCAACGCAGGAAAAACAAATAAGGGAGCCAAGATTCAGCTGTGCTGGCAACAGAGCCGGACCTCTGCCCTGCCCAGGGGGTAGCCAGGGACTGCCCTTCGTGTTTCCAGATCACGATTCCTGACCGAACCGGGAAGCATCTGGTAGTGGCAGAGGTTGACCTCCTTTGCAGGGGTTGTCCTCTGCCCCCCAAGATACGTGCAGTCTGGTGGTAAGGCAACCACGTGTTTGGAGTAAACAGACCCTCGAGAACCTCTTCAAGCAACCACTGCGCCTGCTGTCGCTGCTGCCTGGTGATCCCTGTGTGAATCATTAACACAGGTCCGCGGTACTTTGTGACTTGTTTTTATTTTCCTTGGATCTCCTTTCCCTCTCGTGTGGCCAGGAAAGGCAAACACTGTCCCCGTAGTAGAACCGTTTTCCCATTTCTTGCCCATAGCTCTTTCACCCTACTACTGCAACTGCAATCCTGGCCTAGCACCATCAAATTCATAGTCATCTGACCATCTGAAGCTGTTTTCTGGTTCCAAGTCATTATTGTCACATTCATTAACTGGCATCTCTCAATTTTTCCACTTTTAAGGATGAGTGGCTTGCATATAATTCTGTGAAAGCTGATTCTGTTCTACCTTCTATTCATAATTCAAGTTTTCCTGAGTCTGCTTCTCTTCATAATTCCACTGGTACCTCTGATACTATGGCCATTGACCAGAAAGTCCAAAGCAGCAATATACAGGGTATCTCCTCATCTGAAACTCATCTTGCAAATTCCAAAAGTCCTTCTAATCGCAGATTGTTTTTTTTTTTTAGTTTAATGAGCCTCATTATACTTTATTTGTTCAGCTTTTTGTGAGCAGCCATATGGCATCAGAGGAAACCTGGTGAAAATGTATTTATTATCTCACGAAATGTATAGAAGGATGTCAAACGTAATTAAAAGCGTTCTCTTTGAGATGTATTCTTACCAGTTAGTCACTTGGAGCTTCTAGACAAGTCTTATCAGCTGGCTGGCAGAGGATATCTTAAAGATAGGTGTCATGGGTCAGGAGGAGATACAAAGCGAGTTTATCAGTAGTGCTATCTCAGGTATCACAAGCTACTTCTGAGTTCTTGAAATTCTTGAGTGAAACATTTTATTCTTATCTCTTTGGAAAATCTCTCTTGCCACAAAGTAGAAAACCAGACACAATGGAGAAGTGCTTAATTCCTCTGTTCTGGAAGCATGCAGTCAGGAAATAGTACAACCTGGATTCTTCCCACCAAACTTGCATTGGTTGCCTGAAGCTGGGAGACCAGAAGCCCCTTTCAAGCCACCAGTTCAGATAAGCATCCAGAGGGCAGTTCAAATTGGAGGCTGTATTTATACTTCAAATATGAAGTAGTTAGATTCTAAGCTTATGAAGGCTTTTAAATGCTTTTGATTAGGTGGGATGGAGCCAGACTATAAGGCCTGACAGAATTTGTTTGGACAAGAATTTGGCTTTCAGGGAGTGAGGAATTACTTGGAGAAGCCAGGCAGAGGATTTTTTTTTTTTTTCAGAAGAATTCCTTGCTGCACACATCTCACTTCATAAAAACGTTTGATCGGGGCTGCTCCTTTGTCTAAGACTTAGGTCAAACACTAGTGGTTGAACACTCTTCCTAAAAATCAAGTACATCTCTCATCCTCCTCTCATTAAGTGAGGAAATTTGTGGATTTATTTTTCATTCCATTTGCTCTGAATTTTATGCAAATTCATCTGCAAGGCCAGGCTTGTGCTGAAGCCGGTCTAGTCAGCAGCTGCTTTGAAGTGCTCTGCACCAAGCAGATGTCTATAGAGGCAGCACAACTTTCCACCTAACGTGGTAATGGGATTGTTTAGTAGGCAGGCTTGAGTTTTCAGATGTTTCTGTAGCCGTTTCAGGCCATCGAAGTGGAGGCTGCTGCAGCTTCTCCTCCCCACCTTGTTGTAAACTCCTAACTCCTCTCTAGGCACTCAGGCAGTGGTGTGGAGAACTGACTGACTGAGCTGGTCTAGCCAGAAACAATGACTAACGACTACCAAAACTTTAGGATTTTTGTGCACTCAGACGTTCATTGTTCACATTAGCGTGTTTTGCATCATGAAAATGTGTTCTCCCCTTCTGCTTGCACACTCATGTCCCATTTGGGAGGACAGAACCGGAGCGTATTACTAAGGCCTGACTTTGTGGGCCCTGTTGCCACCTCCCTCTGAGCGATGTTACTGCAGAAAGGAGAAGGGCCTGCATTTTTGAAAGGTTACATCTTCTGTATCCGGGCTTTCAGGAACAGGTGCAAAAATCCCCTTTTATCGATGCCTGTTTCCAGTTCTACCTCCTGCACGTGCAGGGTGTGGGTGCTGGGACGGTGCGTGCTGGACTGGGCCTCCTGGAAAAGCTGCACCAAATATTCCATGGTCTGAATTTTTGGGTAGACCTGTGTGGTGCCAGGAGTTGGACTTGATGATCCTTAAGGGTCCTTTCTAACTCAGGATATTCTATGGTTCTATGATTTGCTGTGGGACTGACCTTGTTTTGGGGTCCATGCCCCAGCTCAGAGGTGGAACTGCTTACCCGTGCACACCGGGAGCACTCCCAGTGCAATTTGCCCCCCGAGGTGCTCCGTATCCCCAGGTGTTCGTGAGGCAGGCAGGGTAGATGAGCTGCAGCTCCTGTCCGTGGAGGATCAGGTCTAGGTCTCTCCCCAGACGAAGCCTGGGGCAGCTCGGTGGTTCCCTCCATCCACAGGTGCTGCATGAGGTGCTGGGGGGGGGAGAAGCAGAGGGAAGGGTTGTTCAGGCATTGCGGGGTCCCCACCTTCCTGTGGGGTTCCCACTGCTGGGTTAGAAGATGAACAGATAAAATGCCTTTCCTTGTATATTTACCAGTCCTTTGCTGGTGCTAAGAGCACAACGTAGGGGGGAGGCCCTGCTTTCCTGTACCCGTGTGCCAGTGCCTTCAGCGACTGGAGCTCCGTTAGAGAGTGCCTTCCCTCCTTGGCAATGTTATTTAGCACAGGCTTCAATTAAACAAGCAAGCCGGGGAAAATAGGGGGTGGTTGCCTGGTAACCGACTGCCTTGAGATCCGGAAAGATAGAGCAGAGTGAAGGGTTAATTTTTGCAGGTGAAAGTAGAATTGTCCGGGGATGTGGGTGGTGGAGGTTTTAAGCTGGAAAGATCTAGGACATGGTTCAGAGAAGAAGTAGAGTTCCCACTGGGTTCCCTCTCCAAATAATAACACAACAAGAACGGTGTTTGCTTAGTTAAAATCCACGCTGATGGAAATTTAGAGAGAACACAAACAAGATTACTGTTTGAGGGTACTTCCTTGTGGGTGATATTTACATAATTTGCCACAGCATTGCAACATTTTCTATCAGGGCATCTCACTCAAGAGTTCAAAGCTTGCCTTAAATAAGCAGTTGTACGTGGCTGCAAATCCTGCAAAAAATAGGGACTGCTTTTGTGCATGTGTTCCCTGGGACGGTGTGATTTTTACAAGGTACCTGTGGGTGTCAAAAGATCTGTCTTAAATCTTTATAAGTGTATTTGGAGAGAGCCGAAACCTGCACAGAGCTGGGGGGCTTCACACCTCTGAAAATCAAGCAGCAATCATGCTCCTTAAAAACTTCACCTTCTGCCTTATCAAGTGCGTATTTTCCCTTCTTCAATACATTTTGAGTAGTTTTGCAATTAGATAAACAGAGAAGAAAGACAATTCATGTGAGAGTCCGTGCCACCTCTTGAAAATATGCTTAACATACACTGCTAAATCTTGACCCAAAGGACGTGGATCCAGATGTAGAGCTGGGTGGCCTTTCGGGAGACCTGTGTGTCCTTCCCCAGGCCAGGGAGTGAAGGAGCCAGTAATGAGGCAAGTCCTACATGCAGGTGCCTAAGTGTGCTTCAGCCTGGCCTCTGTTTACAGTGTCATCGTGAAGAACGAAGCTAATCTGCAGCTATGCAGATTGCTTCCCTGCGAAGGCAATCATGAGGCTTCCTGCGAGATCTGCACATTGACTGGCACGCGTAGTCTGTCTGCAATATGCCCTCGTTATTTTCTGTCTGCTTACTGGAGCCCTCTTTTCTTACTGATGAAAAGCAGAGGGTAAAGTCGATTCTTTCCACGAGCTCTTTTTATTTCTTTGCGCTTGTTTGTATTGTGACAGCACTTCAGAAGCCCTCCTTGTGGGCCGACACCGCACGGCACTGGGTGCTTTATGAATATGGAGTGCAAAGATTGCAAAAGATTGCATGCTAAATATGTCAGAAAGCAGCAGATAAATCCAGCAAATTAGTATTGGAGAATAATAAGACAATAGCTCTCTTATAGTAAGCCACAACCCCGACAAATCTGTTAAAGTTTTGTGGACAGCGTGGCAAAGGAAAATCTTTCCAGGTTAGGATTTTCGAAAAGACAGGAATGTGTGGCCTCGCAGATGTTTTGTACAAACTCTGCCCAGAAGTGAGAGCCTCTTGGGAGAAAATCTAATTGTCTTTGGAGATTTTTTTGACTGGGTAGTGGAGACTGGTGTCGCTGGCAGAGTTAGGATCAATAGCTCAGTAACAAATAAGAAATGATAGGCAAAGATAGGATGTGCTCTGAGGGACCTTGAAAGTCTTCAGGCATTTCTGAGTCTGCTGTTGCAAATATGAATCCATTATCATCAAGCAAGGAAACAGAGAACAGTCTTCGTGACAGCATTTTGGATGGATGGGAAGCAGGGCCAGGAGTGCCTGTGAAGTGTTACACCCGCAGCTGATGGACCCTGGCTCTAAAGATAGTCACGAGCTTGGACAAATTTTCATTTGGTGTTGGAGATGAAAAAATCTTATAACGGTAAAGGGGAAATTCTGCCAAGACTTAAGTATGTTTTTAATCTGTGCAGGATTGTCCAAGTCCTTGCTGGAGCACTGTCTGTACTGCCACATTTTAAAATAATGGCTGGAGTGTTGTGCATCAATTTTTACATGCTTTGGGCCAAGTATGAGTGCCCCAAAAATACTCTAAAGCTACAATTTTTTTTGTTAGGTGTATCCTGGCAAGAAAAAAAAAAAATCTTTGGGATTTTTTCACTATTTTATAGAAAAATCCTTCTGAGTGGAATTTAAAATTCTTTAACCCCTGACTCCTGTTCCCATTCACCATAGGATGTGCACTGGTTTTGCAGTGCAGTATCCCACACACAGCAGGACAGCCCCTTTGTATGGAAGCATTTTCCTGTGGGTCAGTTGTATTTTGTGTTGGAATTTGCAAATCACAAAGCTCATATCTGTCTCATTTTCTGTTATAGAGGCTTCTAGATAATCAGTTTCTCCCTGAGCAAGGAAGAAACTTTGTCAGTGTTTGTATGATCTCGACATGCAAGGTGTGCTTAGCGCTGTTTATGTAGGACCTACAGGCAGTAAGTTTTTTTAATTAAATTACTTTGACCTAGAATGCGGTTTAATTAAACACCGTATTAAACAGACTTAAACAAAAAGGCATTTAGTAAACCACTATGCAAATTTCAAGGTAATTAAAATTTGAGATCTGTCAACTTCACACTATCTCTATAATTGATGCTAAATGTGAACAGATCAAATAAGTACACTTTTCATTGTGTTTCAGATTTTTTTTCTTGTGCAAGCTAAGATTGCTAATCACTCCTTTGAATTATTTCTGTACCTGATCTGTTGGATTCATCATTAGAGTGGGTGTCTTTGGGGTTGGTAGTTACTGGTTAGTTTGGATGCACCAAAGAAGTCTTGCATAATGCAGAGGTGACAGGGCACTCATTAAAGAAAATAAGATAAAGTGTTAACTGAAAACAATAAAGAAGAAAGGAGTCCTAACTGGAAACACTGACTACGGCTTTCCTAGTTAGTCTGAAAAGAAGTGCTCAAAGGGAAATGGACGTGGAACCAGTAAAATAGAAAAATGTCCTCCAAAAGTTTCTAGAATTGGAATTGGACCAAATCCAATACAGCAAGACTGTATTCAGTCCACCAGGGCAGCTGAATAACTTAATTTTCAAGTCTAAGGTCAAGAAAGCAGTGAGCAATATGCATCATTTTCTAGCCAAGAACGACCGACGCTTGTTCCAAGTGATAAATAATCACTATGCATACACAGAGAGCCTTTAATAAATGCTAACAGTTAGGCAAATATGGCCTTAGATGTTGATGAAACTGGCTCTGCTGTTTGAACCGGCCAATAAAATGGGTATCAGGGGGAGCCCCACTCCACCCAAGGTTCCACAGAGTCAAAAAGGAACCTGAAATTAATAAACTAGCCTCTGCAAATTAACAAACTACCTCTGCAAAACCTGAGGCTTAGGAAAGCCAACATATTTATGTATTGGTAGCATCTGTTACTACTGCTTATACTCTGCAGCAGCTGATGTGACCCAGCTGTGGATCAGCATTTATGAAGGAGCTGAGGATTATGTGCTCAATATCTTTTCAATACATCCTGCTGAGAACTCTGCTGATTTCCAGGGAAGGCCTCCAGAGAGCAATCTGAATGCTTTGAAAGCCGCCAGCTTCCCCTCTTGTTGTCCTCCGCATTGTCCTGCCTCTCCCGCTCCCCTGCCTGTCCCCCATTACCTTGGGAATTCATCCATCCCCAACCACCTCAAGAAATGATTGTGTTTTGTGCTTTCTGAGTTGCAGTCTGTGTCACAGAAAATTATAAAATAACCGCAGCCTGTTGAACAGATGGGATTTAAGATGACCTGTAGAAATATGGAGACAACAGAATATAAATGTAGATAAAAATTACAATTAAACATCTACTTCCCAAAAAGGAAAAAACGTGTGACAACAGCAGGCTCTCCCGTTTACCCTCCAGATTACAAAGGGACAGGATTCAGTTCTTATTGTATTGAATCCTTAAAAAAGATCAGCCTTTATCAGCATTTTTATAAATTAGGCTGACTTTGAAATTGTGGTTTGTGGATGGTTTCAGAGGTGAAGAGATGAGCATTATTTGCATAATAAAATCACAAAGGGAGTGAGTATGCAAAATTTAATTTATTTAAAATTCACCCATCCAACATGCTGGGCACAGGTACGGAAGATTAATAATAAAAATAGTCACCTACAGCATATAAATTAATGGCAATGTCCAGAGCTAAGAGCTTCCTTCCCCACACTCAGAAAAACCTTTGGAGAACGGATATGCGGCATGACCTGAATGTCATCAATTCCGTTCAACTAAAGAAGGTGAGGACGGCCAGCCTTGTGCTCCCTTGTGCCCGTGGCAGACTTGCTGTAACGCTCCATTTTGCTCTGAGCAGGACTTGATGAGCTGCTGTGGGGCAGGTTATCTGAATAAGCAGATCTGAGTAGGTCTGTTGAGTGAAGGACACTTTAAGTGCCTTAAAGGATCTGCTCCCGTGTCCCAGAGACATACGTTTATAGCTTTTTTCTAAATCACGTCTCTGCAATCAGTTGACACAAAATGGATGACAGGAGGGTATTTGGTAATTCCAGGATCTTGTTAAAAGTAACTTTTTTTTCTATTACAAGCATCAGTGACTGTAATGTTAGCAACAATGCCACTACATTTCTGACAAAAACGTGATGAAGAGGTTGTGTTTTATTATAGTTTTTGTGTTACATGGTTAGTGATGTGTTACACTTAGAAAGTCCAAACTGAGACAGCCTAAACTCTTCCTGCATTCACTGTATTTCTTAGTAGATGGTTTCTGAGGCATCAAAGCAATAGGGAATATTTGGCGTAGGGAAAGTGAATGATGTTTGAGCTTGGATCTCACGAAGAATAAGTTTGGGCTTCTAGCTGTCGACACTAATAATGTGACCTACATTTTGCCTGATTTAGATATCTACCTCCAGATGAGATGAGACGAACTGCACACCAGAAATGTCTGCAGCTCTCCATTGTGGGAGAAAGGAGGGTAGCCATCGAACTCTCATCTGTTCCTCTCCGTAGACATCTGCTGTTGGCTAGATGAATCCTATCCTAAGGGGATTGAGTTATGGCCTGAAAACATTTAGTAAATAACTGTGCTCATGGTATTGAAATTAAGTCTGTAAGGGGCTGTCCTAGGAGGCTTCATAACAGAGATTAAAGCATTTGAATATCAAAGTGTATGGGAAGAACAAAGACTACTGTCAGATTTTAAATGGTTTTATGGTTTGAATATATGATTTGCAAATATTAGTGGGTTTTATTTTGGCTGATTTTTTTAATCAAGTCCATCCCAAAAATCATGTCTGAAAGCTCCACAAGCAGCTTGGAATAGAGAGGGGTTTTCTGTTAATTACTTTATTTTTTTTTTTTAAACTTTACTGCTATGTGACCCATCAATATGAACCTGTCTGCCCACTAACAATGTCGGTTGTGTCCATACTGTGGGATTCAGTACTGCTTCCCAGCTCCTGGCTCTGGCTACCTCTCAGCTCCACATGGTACAAGACCGCATCTTGCCTCCTCTCAGTAGACCCTGGCTCCTCAGCTTCCAGACAGAGAAAGCCCAAGTAGCAGAGCACCACAGGATGCTCCAGCGGGTCCCCGAGGTGGGCAATCAGAGGGTCAGAATTGTGGGACAGGTGCATTTTATAGCATGCTCCTGCCCTACATTATAAACTGAGCCATAGCGATATAGTTCACCTCCGGCAGAGATTAACACACAGGCTGTTAAAACTGTAATGCTTGGCTTTGCTCCCAAAGTCCATTGTTCAAAGGTTTATAGAGCAAATCAGGAAAAATTTGGATAGCATACTGGCTGATGACGGATTTTCTTCCAGCTTTACTTCCTTCACCTTTCCATTTCTTGTCCCTTTTCTGAACTGGCCCTTAGTCTGTCTCCTCCTCTACCTCCAGTTCTCCCCACAGCGCACAAATGTCACCCACCTGCTCTCCCTCTCCTTCGGTGGGGTTTGTTGCAGCACGTCGTGTGTGTCAGAGCCGTGTCGGAGAAGCCTACCAGACCAGGGGCTCCCCGCTTCCGTGTAGTTTACTACGGGTCTGTAGGAAGTGGTGGCTGAAGAGGGCTCGAGGAAGCTGGTGAACAAGTGGCTGGGGGCAGGAGGGGGTGCGCTGGGCACGGGGTTGTTACAGGCTGTGGCCTACTCAGAAGCAGCAGGCAGAGGAACTGCCGTTACCGTCCACCTGGCCGTTACCAAACAGCGACTAACAAATAGTGTTATGGCTAATGCTAAAAAAAAGAGGCCTGAAGCTTTAATTCTGGCTGTGCCTCTCCTCATGGGGAACAAGAAGCCGTGGTAAACCGAATGCTTCTACGTCGAATGGTTTCATCAAGGCAAATTTCACAGGGTGGAAGGGCGTCTTCACGGACCTCTTCTAAAGAAGAGTGACTGGGGGGAAATCAGAGGTGGGTTGAGATGCTCAGGGTACGAGCGTGGAGCTGTCAGAGGTGTATGAGGATGGTGGCCACCACAGCAACGTTGTGAGTGAGGTAGAGAATTGCTGGGCAGCAAGAGTGGATGAGGAACAGGTGGAAAGCAGAAAATGGATAATCTGATGAGAGATCGGGGGATAAATTTCAAAGTGTTGACAGCTATGGACTAACAGATCACCAAGAGCTAGTGATCTAGATGCAAATCTATAGTTCTGCATTGACAGAACTGAGACCAAACACTAAGACAGCTGCATGGATGGACAGGAATTTAAGTGACCCAGCAGTTGCAAGGACTAACAGAACAGAACAACACACACAGTGGGGATGGGGAAGGTGGTGGGACAAAGCGCATGAAGAAATGAGGACCCTGATGACCAGGCTGCCAGCTCTCACTGGTAAAAGTAAACTACTGGGCCTGAGTAAACCCCGTGCTAGTGGCACAATGGGAGGTCATCTCCGAGACCATTCCAGCTAGCAGCTCTTCAGAAGGTGAAGAACAGCCATAGTCACTGTGGAAGAGTTATGAAATCTGGCTAATACCATTTGTGGGGGAAAATTGTTTAGGGTGGATTTGTGGTTTAGTAGTGCTGAAAATATGTTGCATGCAATGCCGTCCAGATGTGGAGAGCGCTTTATTATTTATTCCTGATCTGGAAAAAGTATGAATGAGAGTAAACATTGCCTGCTTCAGAAGAGATTTTGGCACAAGCTTCACACGGGCTTCTCAAGAAGGTATGAGAGGAGATTATAAAATGAAACATGGATGTTTATAATTGAAGAACATTCTCCCCAGGGAATCATATGACTTTTTTTTTTTTTTTTTTAATGAAAATTCAGTCAACTAGATATTTAGTTAGCCCAAGGAAATGTTTTCAGTTATCAATTAGACAGTATGTGTGTTCTGTTGCTTGAAGATGCCATATCTTAAAATGAATCAGGATGCTGGGTAATTATCACTTTACTCTTTATTAAAGTGCTGCTTTTCCTCCAGCAGTGGCTGTAACAGCTGTTCAGCCACATTCATTAACTTGTAGAGTAAAACTTTTTGTTTTAACCACAAATACTAGGATTAAGGTTACTTTTTTAAAGTTAGTTTTTCAGCTGAGGCTGGTCACTAGTGGTGTCCCCCAGGGCTCGGTACTGGGGCCGGTCCTCTTTAATATCTTTATCGATGATCTGGATGAGGGCGTCCAGTGCACCCTCAGTAAGTTTGCAGATGACACCAAGCTAAGTGCGTGTGTCGATCTGCTCGAGGGCAGGAAGGCTCTGCAGGAGGATCTGGATAGGCTGGACCGATGGGCTGAGGTCAACTGCATGAAGTTCAACAAGGCCAAGTGCCGGGTCCTGCACCTGGGGCGCAACAACCCCAAGCAGAGCTACAGGCTGGGAGATGAGTGGCTGGAAAGCTGCCTGGCAGAGAAGGACCTGGGAGTATTGGTGGATAGTCGGCTGAATATGAGCCAGCAGAGTGCTCAGGTGGCCAAGAAGGCCAACAGCATCCTGGCTTGTATAAGAAGCAGTGTGGCCAGCAGGTCTAGGGAAGAGATTGTCCCCCTGTACTCGGCTCTGGTGAGGCCGCACCTCGAGTACTGTGTTCAGTTTTGGGCCCCTCGCTACAGGAAGGACATGGACGTGCTCGAGCGAGTCCAGAGAAGGGCAACGAAGGTGGTGAGGGGTCTGGAGTACAAGTCTTCCGAGGAGCGGCTGAGGGAGCTGGGCTTGTTCAGCCTGGAGAAGAGGAGGCTCAGGGGCGACCTCATCGCTCTCTACAGTTACCTGAAAGGAGGCTGTAGAGAGGTGGGGGTTGGTCTATTCTCCCACGTGCCTAGTGACAGGACGAGGGGGAATGGGCGAAAGTTGCGACAGGGGAGTTTTAGGTTGGATGTTAGGAAGTACTTCTTTACCGAAAGGGTTATTAAGCATTGGAACGGGCTGCCCAGGGAGGTGGTGGAGTCACCATCCCTGGAGGTCTTTAAAAGACGTTTAGATGTAGAGCTTAGCGATATGGTTTAGTGGAGTACTTAGTGTTAGGTCGGAGGTTGGACTCGATGATCTTGAGGTCTCTTCCAACCTAGAAATCTGTGATACTGTGATACTGTGAAATTGGTAAAATGATGGCTTGATGCTAAACTGAATGCCTTTACACCACAGATGGTGATGTTGAAGGATTATATGTAAAGTATAAGAATTTGAGTAAATTCCCCAACCATAAGCAGATAATAGAACATTTTAAGAGTTGCATTAACATTAAATGTATTTCTGCTTTATTGCTAAAGTTTAACACCGTTTAAAAAGGTGGGTTTTTTTGTGTGTGTGTGTGTTTTGTTTTTTTTTTTTACTTAGAAAAGTTAAGGCTATTTAGAAAAGTCCAAGGGTACAAATCTTAAATTAATTGACATTGCTGAAAGAAGCAATCATGGAAGAGAATAGCTGAGGTGGAAAGGGACCTCTTGAATCATCTAGTCCATGCCCTCTGATCAAAGCAGGGTCCTCTAGAGCAGGGTGCTCAGAGCTGTGTCCAGTAGGGATTTGAGTATCTCCAAGAATACAGACTCCATAACCACTTCAGACATCCTCTTCCAGTGTGTGACCACCATCACAGTAAAAAAAAGTCCCTTCTTATGTTTAAGAGATATTGCATGTTTGTCAAACTTGTGCCTGTTGCCTCTTGCCCTCTCACCAGGCACTGCTTAGAAGTGTCTGGTCCCATCTTCTTCACTCCCCCATCAGGTGCTTACACGCTTTGGTACCATCCCCTTGAGCCTTCTGTGCTCCAGGCTGAACAGCCCCAGCTCTCCCAGCCCTTCCTCGTATGACAGGTGCTCCAGTCCCTTCATCATCCTTGTGGTCCTTTGCTGGACATGCTCCAAGTATGTACACATCTCTCTCGTACTGGGGAGCCCAGCACGGGATGCAGCACCCCAGAAGTGTCTCACCAATGCTGAGCAGGGGGAAAGATCACCTCTCTTGACCTGCTGGCAGTGTTCTGCTTAATGCAGCCCAGCGTAGCATTAGCCCTTTTTGCTGCAGGGACACCTTTCTGGCTCATGGCCAGCCTGGGGTGCACCAGGAACCCCAGGGCCCTTTCTGCCAAGCTGCTTTGCAGGTGGTCAGCCCCAGCACGTGCTGGTGCCTGGGGTTGTTCCTCCCTGGGAGCAGGACCTTGCGCTTCCCTTTGCTGAAGTTCATGAGAACAAGGACATTGAAGCAAGAAATTGTGGGACTCGCCAGAGCTCAGGTTTGTTTCTGATGTGGAAGTGGACAGAGTGTGTTGAATGTTAAAAGTAAAGGATCCACGTTTTGTTTCCCCTATGGTTAAGCCTCGTCATTCTGTAGACTGGCAAACTGGGAACTAGTCTGTCGAATTTCTAACCTTAGGCTTCCAAAATCAGATGTGGGTTTCTAAGCAAGAAGCTTGTCTGAAAGTGCTGGAAGTCCACAGGTCCCATTCCTTTAGGTGGAATTTGGAGCCGACCCATATTTGTTACTGTTGGGTCATTTGTAGATGCAAAAGTAATCTGGTTTGAGTCTTAAATTTACACTCCTTTTTCTGCAAGCTTTTTCTTTTTTTAAAAAAAAAATAACTGGCTTATATGTGTTTATACCCAGATAGGCCAAACATAGTACAGCTTTTACAAAAGCTGAAGTCTCAACAATCCAGCTTCCCTGGCATTCACAGCCAGTGCTCGAAGGCAGTTTGACATGTTCAGTCCAAGCTAAGGTATTGTGCATGCAGTGAAAGGCCTCTCATTGTTCTTAACCTCAGTAGTGAAATAGCATCCAACAAGTGCAGGCAAGTTCTCCATTGTGTGTTTTCAGCTTAACTGAAGTTTGAAAATGGATAAACCTAATTGCAGCGTAGAAGAAAGGATTTTTAAAAAGACAGAGAAAGAGTAAAAAGGGTTATGAATATTCATCTTCTCAAGATTTAAGATTTTTTTTTTAAAGATATTGAGGCAGAAAATGTATGCTATTAAAAATGTATATTGATGTTAGATAATAGTAGGGCTAAACTTTTTTTCTGAGAATGTGCATTTTCAGAGAAAACTGTTCAATAGGGCTAAAAGAGGTCCCCTTTGCAGACTGGCCAAATGCACTGGGACAGTTTTTGGTAGTGTGTAATGAAGGACTTCCTGCTACTAGAGAAACTCTCATGCTAAAATGGCACAAAATCGCTAACAATCCCCGCTGAGTTCAAAGTCAGCCCGGGATGATGTAGGAACATGACGCATCAAAGCATTCCCTTTTGCCTGTTCCGAGTGATTTCAGTTAAAACCAAATTTCCTTCTTATGTCACAGTCTGTTTGCAAAAACAGCAAGTTTACAGACCGAGTCCAGTCAGCAGCGTTGCAAGCAAGTTGTATTTTTTGTCGTGTCTGCTTCAAGCAAAATCCCTGCTAGATGTTTATGAATCAAAACTGCCATAGATTAAAAGATACGCACGCGCCGAGCTACCCGAGGTCTGCTGTTTCTGTACGTTGTTTTGAAGGGCAACACAAAGCCCAAAGAACCAAGATGTCTTGGCATGATCATATACACTCAAGAAAATGTTGGCTGGAGTCAGAACTTGTTTTTAACTGTTGGGAAGTGGTATAGGGAAGAAGACGGGGAGCATACGGGGGATGGCTATCTTGCACAGACATTTGACTGACGCTGTGAAAAACCAAGTTCACGCACAGGAGGCACGACTTCACAGCTCCGCGTTTCACGTGGTGCTGTCAGCAAATCCTTCAGAAGGACTCAGCCCACAAATAGGCAGGTTTGCTGCTCACCAGCAATCCCACCCTAACACCATCTGGCGAAAACAAGAAGCCCTGGGAGTCGTTTGTGCAAGTGGGTTCGGCAAACAGGCTGTACTCTCACCTGGAGTTCCTGCAAAACGCTTCCCGGCGTCATTTTGTCAAAAGAAAATGAGGAAAGGGAAAGTATCTGCAAGAACTTTGGTACTATAAAAAGCATATTCTTATGCAAATATGCAGCCTCATATTTGAATCAGTCTCTTCTTACTCCATGAATTTTTGCTTAAATGAGTTTTACAATCCCTAGGCAAAGGCAACTGTCTATTTTCTTCAAGTTTTGAAATTGTATATTTTTTAGCATACATTTTGTTTAATTTCATTTTATTCTCTAAAAGCAGGGGTTATCCTAGATTTATCTTAGATTGAGATCAATATGATTCAGACATCCCGGGACCTTTTTGGCCACACCTGGCAGAGGGTGCAGAAAACTGTATGGGTCTGAGGTTCTGTATCGAGCGTTTTATTGTCTTTTAATTTCCCCAAAACTGCACTTTGTGGAACAGGTGAATGAATGCCTTGTTTTTGCATAAAACACCAAAAACCAGCTGATGCATTGCAGGGAACAGAGGGACTTCACTTCATCATAAAATAGGTTTTAGCAAAGGATTTTTAATAGACTTTTAAAGACTTTTCATGTTGTCTAAAATTTCATGTCTTCCTTTTCTTAATTGAATTTGCCTACCAGAATAAACTCCAGGGAATATATATTGAAACCCTCCTGTTTTTTAACGACATGGGAAGTTCATCTTTGGCCAGTAGTTTTGTTTTTATTTTTCTGCTCCCAGATTCACTGCTAGCAATTAAATCCAAGTTTAGCTGTAAATGAACACGACTCATCCTCTAGATGAGAGTCGAGGAATCTACACGTCTCGCTTGTTATTGTTTTACTTGCTTTTTAATATTTCAAGATTTGTCTTGTATATGAAAATAGTCGGTAGGAGAAGCACGGTGCTTTTCCAGAATCGTCCAGCTTTTCATCAGCATTGACCATAAAAGTCACTGTTAACAGAAGTGGCTGCTGATCTTTGGAAAGTATTGAATTTTTTAGTGAATGTTGATTTGAATGCTTGTGGGAATTGCCTTTTTTTTATTCTCATATTGCCAATATTTTGGAGCAGTTGCCAGTTTATGAGAGAAAATTTGAAAAAGTTTAAGAAAATCAGCAGGCTGGAAAACACTAGAAAAAGAAGTAGAGGACAAACAGTATGATGGGAGGGTTTGGATTTGTTTTAGATCTGACTACCCAGTATTGCTCTAATGCTTCTCTGAATCAGTCATTTTAATTGAATTCAGTGGCAGGAAAATTAAGCTAAGTGCTCTTGGAGATAACCCCGCTACTCTCCACATATTTGAAGTTCTCTAATCAGAAGAGCAGTTTAAATATTTTTAAGTTTACTGACTTAATCACACAGTGTTCCAATACAGTGTCAGATACAATCAAGAACAAGGAACTACATCTGATCCCATATAAAAACCCAGGGATATCAGATGCATTACTTCCTCCAAGAGAAATCGCCTACCTGAGAATATTTCTGCATGTATTGGGTTAAAGGTGAATTTATAAATGAAGTGTGGTTGCTGAAATCCCTGTAGAAAAGTTCACAAAATATCAAATGCTCTATTGGAGTTCTTCATAGAAGTAGCAATGTTCTTTCTTTTCTTTCATAAAAAAATGATTTTCCAGATTTTATTGCAACTCATGTCTTGCTTAAAAGTCTATCTGCATGACTTGCTACCAAAGGTAGCACCTTTCAACCCTCCAAATCTTAAAACTGTGGCTAATCAGAAGGTTTATCATGACTGTGACAACATTCAGCGTTTATTGAAGAGCTGCAGCTTCTGAAGTCATGTGAAATTATGGGTTTTCAGTTTGCATTAAGCAATAAAAGAAGAAGTTTCTGTCCCTTCATGATCTGGAGAGAACAGCTTGGAAATGTGACTCTTAACAAGTGGAAAATCAGAAAGCAGATCAATCTCTCATACTGATTTTTCACCCAGTCTTATGATTTTGCAGAGGGGAGTCCGACTCTTGTCTGCTGCTGAGACTGACAATATTGTCAATATTCTCTGAGCTCTTGCAGTGTATTTTATTGTCAAGATCAGGGTCTCAGATTTTATAGAAAAATAAAACTATTAATAGATAAAATCAGGGTAGAAATATAGGGGGAAAAAAAGAGAATACTTCTAAAACTAATTGCATGTGTGTGCAAGAGCATCTATTTTCAAATATGCCCTGAAAGTCCCTTTTTTGCAGGATTATGAATATGCGTATGTGTCTGTGTGTGTACATGTAAGCAGACATATATATGTGTGTGTGTGCATGTTTGTGCTGATAAGTGGTCTTGCAGAAGAAGAGACAAACCTGCACGATCCTGCAGAAGGCTCTGTTAGATTTATCTCAAAGGCTTGGATGGCTCAGGCTGCTTAGTGCGTGTTTATGATTCCCGTCCTTTTGATTTTCAAGGCTTGGTTTCACATGATATATCCAAACTCGTCTCCTCCAGCCAGGAGAGAAAAGTACAGGGCAAAGTTTTTCTGTAATTATAGATGTAATAAACCACTTTTATATTTCTTCAGAAGCAGTTAGCTGAGAACACCCATAAGCTTAGATCCAGCAATCTACTATTTTAAGATTGCCCAGAGCAAGTTAATTTTAGGTTTAGTGCTTTGTAATTTAACTAGAGAACTGCACCTAAAATCTTAAGATTCAGTTTTGCAGACCTTAAGAAGATTTGCTTCTTCAAGTTTGTTATTATTTATAGTCAAAGTGCGTTTAATAATTTGCCGTGTGCACAAAGCTAGCGCTGCAATCCCACTTTAGCTAATGGGGGTTGACAGCGTTTTTGTTTTTTCTCCTCGGGTGTTTTAGAGACACTGTATTGTGATCTTGCTCTGATCTTAATGAGATCCAGCCGGGAGTTAGAGGAGTAATACCCCCTCCACACACACACACACACACACACGCGTGCACACACCCCAGAAATGTCAGTGCAGTCGTTCTGTTGTTCAAAGCAGCGATTTTGGAAGTAGCCTGCAGCCTCTGGGAGTCTGGGGATTATTGCGAGGGGCTGGAGCGAGGCAACCGAGGACAGACAGCTTTTGGCAGCAGGCTTTGGCTCATTATACGGGGCCCGCACCTCCAGAGGGCATGTGTTGGAGGTCTGCACACCAGCACTGGAAAGCGACGCGATGTGTGTTAGGGAGAGCAGGAGCTAGGTGAGGGCAAGGGGAGCGCGGGCGATAGTGGGTGTAGGTGGCAGGCAGGGGATGCCCATATTGCTCAGTAGATGATCCCAGCTGGCCGGGATTTTTGTGCTTTGGGGAGAGAAGAGCCAATATCCGCCTCGTTCGCTTTGCTGCGATGGACAGCTACAGGTGACACAGCGAAATCCAGAGGAAAACATCCGTCCACAGCCCAAGATTTCTGCACTACTCTGATACCGTGGTCCAAATGCTCCCTACAGCCCTGCTTCCAGCATGAGTCCCATTTTTGAGAGCAGTCAGCTTCTAAGGACTCCTACAGGAGAAAGACGCGGGGAAGCACACAGCTTTCCAGTTCCGAGACTTCAGCAGCTGTTCCAGCCCATCCGAAATAGGTGCAAGTTATCTTTTTTCCAATTTGGATTTATTTAAGCACTTGAAGAGACTTGAGGAAGAGGCAGGGAGATGATTAACCCTTGCGTTTCATGCTTTTAGTGGTGTAGAAATACGAGTCGTGGCTGAGCAGCACATTAACGAGGCTGTTCCCAGCTTGACGTGGAAATCCAGCAGTTTTGTACCACTGGCGGTGGGGATGTCGTGCCGTCGAATTCAGCTGTCCTTGGTCACTTGGAAGCCTGTTTATCTAAAAGTGATTTTCTAAACAAAAAGATTGTGCAGGACTGGCTCTGACACTTGCCCTGCGCGGCACAGGCTTGCTTCAGCTGCCCGCGGTGCCTTTCAGACGGACAGCAGCCCAAAGGAAACTCTGGCTGGGTTTCCGTAGATCCAGTGAGACAGAAAAAAATGGGAGGAAAAAATGAGCAGGGCGAAGGCCTGAGTGTCTTTGACTGCATCTTACCATATTAAGTAGAGAAAAGTTTATGCCATTCAAGAAAAAAAAAAAAGGAAAATGTGTAAGGAAACACGTTTCAACAGCTAAAGATGAGTCAGCATACAGGAAGCTAACTCACATGACTGGCGAGTACAGTGAGATTATCGGTAAATCTTTTTTCATACTTTTCCTCTCCCCCTCCTCCCCTAAATTACAGGTTAACGACTCTGCTTTTAAAGACATACCCTGTGAGCTAAGCCTGAAGTGTGTCGCTTTCCTGGAACCCTGAATTTCCCTCGGTCCTGCAGCGAGGATGGCTCAGACCCCAGGAGTCGCTGAGACACAGAGCACCTCACCCGGGGGCTATGGGTTTTTTTTAAGCCCCAAACACTTTCTGAAGCTCACCTGCTAATCGTGAGGTTCAGGATACAGCAACTTTGATTTCACAGGGAGCATTTTCAAGGCCATCTTTTAAGCGCTGCTCAGAAAGGATTTTCAGCCCTC
Source organism: Anser anser (assembly GCF_964211835.1). Classification (NCBI taxonomy): domain Eukaryota; kingdom Metazoa; phylum Chordata; class Aves; order Anseriformes; family Anatidae; genus Anser; species Anser anser. Next base: position 14,445,451 of record NC_139721.1, read on the forward strand.
TTGGGCGTGAGTAGATAAGCAAAAAAGCACGACTGTAGGGCCTGGATTCACGGCATCTGTTGAGGCACCTAATATCAAGGATAACCACGCTTCTAATTTAGAAGCACCATCATTAATTTAGGGATCTAATGTAATTAAGGGTAATTAATAGTCATCATTAATTAAGGTGTAAATTAGGTGGGGTGAATCCAATTGTAAGGTCAGACTCTGGTTGATCCGATTTCTATCGGTGGCGAAGGAAAGAGCTCTCAAGAAGCTCTTCCAGCTCTCTTCCGAAGATCTCCCGTGATCTACCTTGCTTAGCGAGCGACGCCAAAAAGCAGCATCCCTACCTCTAGCCCTGCTTGCACCCGAGGTGAGTCGGAGAGAGCGGTTGGGTGTTTACCTGAGACGAAATGAGCTCACGTAGCGCCACAGAGCCAGCCTCCGGCTCGGACGTACCCAGCTGCGCGGAGAGCCAGGCTGATCAGCCCCGGGGGCTGAGCTGCACGATCCCACAAGAAGTGGTTCTGCCTCTCCTCGCCCCAGCCCAGAAGCCACGCAGATTGCAGCTCAGATGGAAGGGGAGGGTTTGTGCTGCTTTGTGGGAGCTGTTGTGAAGACGGTAGGAAAACGTTGGGCTCCCAGGCTGTCAGTCTGGCATCTTTCACAAGAGCTGGTCTTTTACTGGGGAGGTGGGGAGCTGTTTTGGTTTGTGTTTTTTTTTTTGCGTGTGGTTTTTTTTTCTGTCCTTCTTCAGGGTTGCAATATACTTGGTAGAACGGATGGAGGCACATGCACTGGCAAGCCTCAGCGCTAATCCTCATGGGATGCCCAACTGCCTCGCTTCCTGAGTACACCGTGTTCATCGGCGTAGGCTGACAGTGATGCAACGCCAGCCAACACCCCGCGTGGTTAATGTGCTAGACATAACTTGACTCCAGGAATGACTAAAGCCAAATCTGCTTTAACTTTTCTCCTTCCTCATTTGCACTTATTCACCTGGATTTCGTGCCCGTGATGCAAGGTTGTAGAGTCAGAGCACAGCTCAGGAAGGGAAGGTGCGCCTTCCTCCTCTGTTCCTCCAGACAGGCCTGAAGTGGGAACATGGAGAAGGCAAAACTTCTCCTCCTCTAAAGGAGATGCATCAATGCAGAGCAGTAGATACACAACAACGTCTGTCAGGCTGCTCAAGCAAAGCTCCCAGTGACTTTGAGTTCAGGCTCAGAATCTTTTTAATGTTCACTGATGGGGATTTCCAAGGGGGGGATCCTAATACCACAGCGTTAAGCCCTTAATAGGCACTTATTTCAGTGGCCCGACTTTCAAGGTAACAACACTCAGCTCTTTCCACTCAAGTTTCTCTGCAGATGCTTGAATCTGGTAGGAGCTGTTGTGGGTTCAGCATTCTTTAAAAAAGAACGGGGGGAAAAAGATTCTGTTTTGCATTGGCAAAGCACAAAATGATGATTTCTACTCACCTCCAAGCAAAGGGTAATAGCGGATGTTATGTTCCTCTAATCTCGCTGATGACTATTTTTACAAAACAGACTACAGTACATTTACTAGTACATGATGAAGGGGCATAAATAATTTAAACAACAGTTGTCAAAATAAATGAGCAAAGTGCATTTTGTGATAAATTACACTTGCTTTTTTAATGTGTTTCTAACTTAGTTGAAAAATTCAGTAATTTGCAATGGATCTCCCAATCATTAAAGTGAATTAGCAAGACTCTACTCCCTTAAGCCATAATTCTAATCTTAACTGGAAAGGAAATATTTAGTATTATTTTGCAAGGGTTCCTCCTTAATATTCTTTTACAGCCACAATCTTACAGCGTAATGTAAGTTATGTATGTGTCCTGGTGACTTGGATTTTAGAGCGGAAAGCTGATTATGAGCAGTAAAGAATTTCAGCTCGCACAGAGGATATAATTGTTTTACAGAGGATTGAAAGACAATTCATATTGCTGGCTGCTTCAGCCTTTCCATTGGTATGCGAGTGCTAACAGAATTTGTACTTGCTTAAGGAGTACGTAATGGGAAGTTATTCTTTAAAAGTCTAATATCAACATTAATGTACACACAGAGCATTCATCTGCTTAATTTGTCTGCTTGCTTGTGTTTAGGTTATACGTTACATGAAACTTCATTGTTGTGGGACTTTTATATATATGTGTGTGTATATATATATATATTCACACACATCTAAGCTTGCTCTCCTTTATAGTTATGCAGAGCTGTTTTTGCACTTCCTTTCTCCTGAAGACAAAGAGGCTGCCACAGTTGAGCATCCTTGCAAATCAGAAGTGAAGTCATTTTTCTGTACCACTCTGTGGGCACAGGAAAAAAAAAAAAGAAAAAAAAAAACAACAAACACAGCAGAAAACTCACAGAAATTGGCAGCAGGCTTCAGGTGCCCTAGTAATAATTGAAAGCATTGTTTTAAAGCATTTGATTTGCAAGGAGTTATGGAGATGATGTTACGTTTTTAAAATAAATCATCCCTGATTAAGTATCAGTGCTTGTCCATTTCAGTCTTACCTTGAAAGCAAAGAGCAAATTTCCCATAAGCATTACTCAGAATACGGAGAGACAAAACAGAAACACTTAAATGCAGACTTTTAGGGGCAAGTCTGGCATGCATCGTGACACACAATGGAAGGACTGGAATAGTGAAAAATATTTTTGTTTGGAGCTGCTGGCAGTGTGGGTGTGTGCAGTAATAAGTGTCAACACAAAGAAACAAGAAAAATGATGATAGCCACATAAATAAATAAATAAATAAATAAATAAATGGCTTTGTTGATGAGGAGTGTTCTCCCGACTCATCCCCAATTGGCCAGATGTGACTATCGACGTGAGTGACAATGTCCATCTCATAGGTACAGGTGACATCAGAAGGGCTGAAATTTTTTGTCCTGGTTCCAGCCATTTCATCTTGGACATCAGTGACTCAAATTGGGGCACATCATCAGGATTAGAAACACCTTTGTGTGGGGGAATAAACCTCAAAAAGTAGTCTTTAATTTAAAAATACAAATGGGATCTTCCCCAGTGTAAATACCCTACCTTGAAATTGAACTTCGTGTTTCTACTGGAGTGATAGATTGGTTGTTTATATAATTCGATTTCATATTTGATATTAAAAGGTTGAAAGTTTGCAGACTGTTCTGAAAATGTGACATGGGAGAAAGGCGTCTGATGACACTAGGAACCAGCTACTGGCTGACCCCTGATGCAGCAGGGTTACAGCTGTCACCCAAAGGTGATGCTCTCAGGTCCCCAGGAGGTGCTGGAGGATGCTCATTCCTCACTCATAGTCCATGTGTATACACGAACACATTGTCGTGTGTAAGTTTTCACCCTTTCTTACATTAAGCAACTCCTGTAGGGTGGGGAGGCAATACCATGAGGTCCCAAAGGCTGTAGGGATTGGGAGCTACTATCCATTTAGGATGAATATTGCTTCTGGGCAATGAAAGCTTTGTTAGTCCCTGGGAGAACAGACCTAGGTGATTTGCTCTGCAGTCACAGAGGAGTACTTAGCAGTTCACAGATAGTTGGTGTCAAACCTTCACAGGCTTTTATTTAGAGGAAGCAGAAGTCCAAGAATCACGGCAGCTATCTGGAATTAACAAGGTTACTGGTCGACAGGGGACAACTTACATTCCGGTCCTCCAGATCCTTTTTTCTGGTCCTTAAAATCTCTAATGAATGTTCTAATGTAATTCGCAGCCAGCACCAGAATTAGCAGTGATTTGTGGTGTCTCGGAGTTAAGTAAAGGGTCTTGGCCGTTCCCAGCAAAGTCAGTAATTCTGCTGCCGTGCAGAGAAGTGAGCACCGGCCAAGCTACAATCAGAACCCTCCATAGAGATGACCCGGGGAGACTGTTTTTCACCTTTCTAGTGGTTGCCATGGTGCACGATCTTCAAAAGGCAAAGTTTCCAAACTCTCTGCCTCTCACAATCAGATCCTTTAAAACATTTTTAGAGTGTGTTATTACTCATCAGTATGTAAAAGCGGCACCACCTTGCTCAAAAAAAAATCTGTTCCCTCTGTGTACTCAGATTTGTGCTTGCAGCTTTGGTTAGCTAAAATAGTTTTGTTGCTTTTTTTTCCCCTTTGGCTCTGTAGAAGCAGCGCAGTTCACATTTCACCTACCCACTTGTTAACCGAGGTCTGGATTCACCCCATCTACCTCCAGGTACCTCTCGGGTTTCCCTGAGCCCCGCTGTGATCAGCTGAGGCAGTGATGGGCTGGGGCTGGGGACAGGAGACCCGCGGCCACCTCCCTCCCCTGAATTAACCTACAGATTTAATCTAGGTGACGGCAGGAGGTGTCTGAAGGTGCTTGAATGAATCCAGGCCACGCTTCCATTTGCGAGTCCTTTGTTGGTACAGCGGCCAAGCATCGTGAGTCTGGTAGGCAGGCTGTGGGCTGAATGTGATATAACTAATGTAACTAATTTTGTGTGGTGGGGAAGCCGAGATTTTCAACGGTTTCTGTCGCCTTCAGTGGTAGTTTTGGCTTAGGCTTTGGTAGATGACTCAGGAAGAGTCATCTGTGGTTGGTGGTTTCAGAAGAGATCCAGATCCTTACCACAGATTTTAAAGAACGTTTGGAGAAATTCGGTTAAGTTCTGGGTGTCAGGAGTGCAGAAGACTGTATCCTAGCTTTTGGCTTTAACGAGGAAGGTTTTCAAGCTTCCCAAAACCCTGTTAGAGGCTGCTACAAAGGTTTTGGAAACCGAATCTCAGACATGGCGAGAAAGCGAGATCTCAGAACTTCCTTTCGTGTTATGTTAGATCAGGAGAGCTGGAGTTGTGCAGAGATATTAGCCACTCAATCATGAGCTCCTATCTTCGACACTTGTCCTGCAGGCAGTCTGCTCGCTGGGAATAGGGGTCATTTTCTTTAAAGGTCATTGCAAATGATATCTCAGCATGGCGGGATGGGTGAGTGCTGTTGGTAGTGCTGCTGGATCTGCACAATGTAGGTATCGCAATAGATTTAGTGATATGTATGTATGTGTTTCTCATTATATTTTAGCTGGGGTTGTTGGGAAACGTATCTTGTCTAGATTCTAGGCACAGCTCCTGTCTGTATTTTGCATTTATGGTATAGAAAGAGTTTAAAAAGTGTTGTGCGTGTTTACGAGCACCGCCTGTTGTCGCAGCAGAGGTGATGGCTTAGTGACAGACGTGGTGAGCTCCTTTGTTTGGGGGCAAATGTGTGTGCACGTCCGCAGTTGGTTTGTAAAACAGGCTTGGATGAGCAGCGCTCCATAAAAGCAACGCAATCACTGTCCATTAAAATGTGTTTTAAAAGATCATATGTATATATATCTCCAGGCTTTCACTTCTGTATGTTCTACTTTAACTCTAAATCAGTATCATTAATGAAACTGAATAGTCTGCTGTTAGCTGACAATGTGTTTATTGAGTATCTGAATTTAAATACCAGGACTATAACTGCAGTGCATATTTTTCCCATGTAGTTTCTTTACAAATGGCCTCTGTCCCATTCCTCTAATCCCCACCTCTGTGATTACAAAATAGCCAGGTTACATAAAAACAACTAAATTACATATTTGCATACAGTACTGCTGTGGCTCCGTGGAAGCCATTTTGGGCTGTTCAACGCTTGCATTTTATTTCATTGAAATGGCTTGTTATTTCACCAGCAGTGCTGCAGAGTTGTTCCAGGCTTTTGCTTGAAAACGTTTTTTTCATTATTCTACTCTAATTACTGCAAATGAAGTAAACAATATTTAGTTAAAAAAATAATAAAAAACAATAAAAGAAAGTACTGCTAATGTAGTTCTTCCTGCCATTTAGACCTCTGGAATTTTTTTTTAAGTTGAATTTCAAAGTCTTTGGGGAGAAACCAGCCTTTAGTTAAGTGTTTGAATAGCACAGTGGGACCCTGATTCATGGCTGGGCACTGACAAAATAACACGACTGAAAATAGCTTCAGGATTGGGCCCTCCCTCCAGTAGCAAAAGAAAAGTCAGAGAATGCATAATTTGAACAAATGTTCTGGCTGTTGCCAGTGGGTCTGCTGTCCCTATTGTTATTTAAAAACAGAATTAGCCGTGCCTGTTATCTATAGCGCTATCTCTCCATTCGCAGGCTGCTGGCTTCATTCCTTATTACCTTTCTAAATTGAGTTAGACGTCAATGTTCTTTGGAAGACCACAGTCAGCATTCGGGGAGACACAAGATGTGACTCCGTCTTACGAATCCTCCGGCTGCAAAGCTGGCTTAGGATGTTCCTGCGCTGCCTGCAGCCGTTCTTCCCCACTCCCTGCCAAGGCCGCTGTGGCTGTGGTTGGAGCTCTAAAGCAGATCAGTGAAATGAGTTGGTTTAAAACCAGTATTGCTCTTCGGTCTTGTTTTCCACGCGGGTGTGTTTCACGGATCCATTGTACTGTGCAGCCAGCTGGGCCCAGCAGAGGGGCAGTGGTGCCTGCTGGAAGGAAAAGCTCGAGGACCGTGACTGTCTCCACTGTTGCGTGATTCATCTCGTGGAATTGCACTCCCAGAGTTGTCTGTGTGCTGGAAGCAGAGCCACGGTCTTCCCTTCACAGACAGAAGGGGAAAAACTTACTTTCCAGAAAAGTGCAAAACCATGGGATCACTTTTTTGTATAGCAGAATCAGAAGTTTTACCTTTTTACTGGAGATGTCACTTATTTACTGGTTAAAATTTTGAGAATTTGAATCAAAAGCAAAAAGCTTTTTTTAAAAAAAAAATCTTTTTTAAAAAAAGATTTTTATTTTTTTTGCTTTCTACATAAAGCCAGTAGTATCTGCAAGACGAAAATCCAAAATGGACAGATTTCCTTAGCCTCTAACTGATGATCAGGGTGGGTTTATAGCAGTGGATTTAGAAGTGCTCACTGGAGTGGCCTGGTCGGTGTAATAACTGAACAAATTCCATGTGCAATAAAGAAACACCTTTCAACTGCATCAGAAGATGTAATTTCCTGAGATCATCCTGGTCCTACTTAGATTTGGAAAGAACTTCTAATCCCGAATGTGGGCCAAGAGGATGAAGGCAGAGTTCTTGTTGGCAGGCTGTGCTCCAGTGATCAGAGATGAATCTGGGCTGCTCTATTAGGGCCACTGATACAGTAATCTCATGGGAGCCTCCGCAAAGTTGGTAAAAGTGTGAGCTGTAGCAGCACGTTGTAGTTACGCCCTGATGAGGTGAGATCATTTCCCTTTGTAATCTCAGAATTGAAAGTAGAATTAAATGGCGGTGTCATTAAGAAGTTGATATTTAACATGTTTACAGCTCTCTCAGAGATCTCCAGTTCTCACACCCTTTGGACCAAAGTCCAGACTCCTGAAATACGGGACTTTTTCAGAGAAAACCCCGTTGTTAGTGTGGCGAACCAAGTAGCAGTTTCTGAAAGTCTTGCACCTGAATGAAACACTGGCTTTCTGACAAGGGTGCTGTTTAGTTGTTTTGTGATCTCTGCAATGTCATAGCTTTTTTTTTTTTTTTCTTTTTTTCACTTTGGCGTTTTATCAGTAAAATGGTTAAATACAACGTCTCAGGAACCTAGGTTCATCTTGCTAAAATACCAGGGTAAGGGTCCCCCTCGCTAACCAGCCTCCAGCCTCCGTTTCTTTACGTTGCACCCCGCCTGGTGCAGCCTAAGCAGGGATGAGCACTGAATACAAAATCCTCTAAGGGCGGGTTGGAGGTGACAGTGAACAGCCTAAAAAATGTCTTGGCGAAGGACGTTTTGTGTTTATTCTTGGGCAGTGTGTGATAGGGGCTGGGCTTGTAAAACAAATATGACAGGGCGGCTACCTGAGCAAGTTACTGCGAGGAAATGGGAAGATGGAGTGCGAGTGCTGAATGTGTGTTGCGTGCTCGTACTCAATGACAGGGCGCTAAGCTGCCGTGTGTTTTCCACAGGGTAAGGGCATGCACATGGACAGTTATAGCAGAGCATCTGTTCTGCTGTAAATCCGGACGCTGGTTACCTCGCAGTAATGTGTTCACGGAGGCATGCCCTTAATTATCCTAAATAGACAAATGCATGATGCAAACTGAAGATTTCAGACATATGGACATGCCAGAAGTTTCGAATCTCTTGTGGGTGAGGCTTTAGAAATGTCTTGAGGGGTTACCAGAACTTGTTGCAGCCCCAGATCTGCTTCTGAATGATTTGTCAGCACTTGTTCAGGATAAATATTAAAAGACTTGTAGGAATCATCAGAGAAAATTTTCACAAGTGACTTAGAAATCAAAGTCTTGCTGACTTCTAATGAGACTTTGGTGTGCAAATCATTTGGGTTTGTTGTTTTTTTGTTTTTTTTTTTTTGGAAAATCTGGTCCATCTTCTTTCTAGCCAAAATCTTTTTCATGCTCCAATGGCAGAAATTCCTCCTTCCTGCCTTCCTTGAAGCAAAAATGTAATTGGGATCTGTATTTTGCTGGCACTGGAAGAAAAATACCACATCCCATTAGATATTTTGAAGCACAGAAGTTTGTCTGTGCATGAATTGCGATAAACTGTTTGGCCTGAGATAAAATGGTGTAACTTCTCATCCATTTGCAAATTCCTATCAACCTAATTGCCTACCTTAGCTAAAATATGAGAAGTGTTTAATAATAAACAAAATATCATTTTTGTTTACTCTTGTTTTATATGCCCGTGCAGATTCCTTGACTATGATGTCGATTTGTTCATATATTGCTAGTAGAAATGGAAAGCAAATCAGTGGCAAATCGAAACAATTTGGCAGCATGGACACAATAAATTATCCAGCTGCAAAATGATACCAGTAATGCTGAGTAAATAATTTCTCTAAAAAACTTCGGTACTTTGTGGATTGTTTGCAGGAAGCATCTCATTATCTCAGCTGTGCGTATCAATTTCTAAGAAGATTATTTAGTGTGTAATTTCCCTGTCAAATTCCAATATCCAAGGCCTCGAAGGAATTTAGGGCTCTTATCCCTCCCTGGGATCTATATCATTCTTGATTTCAGTAGAAATGTAAGCATTAAACATGCTAATCCTGAACATTGTGGTACCTACATTTCACATGCTAATTGGAATTTGCAACAATCAAATTAAGCATTAAGTTGCAATTCCTGTCACCTCTCGTTTGCCATTTAATTGCTGGATTCCTACTCCGTGCTAATCATTTAGCTTTTCCGGATAATCAGTGAAGAGAGGACCTTCCAGAGGATCATTTATCCAATACGACAAGTAAGTAGGGTGGATCACTCCTCCAAGGGCCCTGTCTTTCCCCGCCGCTTGTCAAAGAGGCCTCGATAATTAGCTTAGACTGGTTGCCCGTCAAGAGGAGGTTAAAACGAATTTGTGCAAACACCAGGTGAACTTCAGAGCCAAGTGTGCGGGTGCTCTTACTTCTCATAGCTCAGCGAACACAGGGATGCATTCGCATGCCCCACTTCTGCCTGTGGCTCACATTTGGCCTGTGTTGCAGCCTGCAGTGTGGAAATACCCGGCTAGCTTCAGACTAACGCAGCTCAGCCAAATCATTGCCTCAGAAATCCATGCGTGCTTATTTATTTCCATCTCTAACCTTAAAGACCAGCTCCCAGGCAGGAAGGGGGTTGGCTTTTCTTGATGCTGTTCCACTTTGTGGAACAATTTTGGATTTACTCAGCTGGACAGCAGAGGGAAGCCTGCTGCTCCAGGACGTGGCAGGCAAGGCCTTCACCTTAACCACTTGGGCCGAGGCCCTGCTCCGCTGCGTATTTCACTGACGTGTACACGTCCTTGCTTGGCGTGCCCCAGCAAAGAATCTGCATGATAAGTGAAAATCTTTTTTCCCAATATGACATTTAGTCCAAAACCCCTCTGTTTTAAGTGTGGAGATGCCCTTCTGTCTGACTTTTAAAGGTCAATTTCTACCTGGTATTGAATTATTTTCTGCCACAAAGTACGTTGGTCCTGTCCTTGATTTACACCGGGTATGTCTACGCTGCAGCACCTGAGAGCCCTTCCAAGGCCAAACGCGAGATCTGGGAATGGCATGGGTTATCCTGGGAAGGAAAGCTGGGTTTGCAGGCAGCAAGGGGGACATGGAGTACTCCAACCCATCCTGTAATCTGCCCCAAAGAGCCCTCCTGAGGACCCCTTACAAACATAGACCCAAAGGACCCTTTAAGGACGTGGTTCGTATCGCTTAGTTTGGGAGGCAGGGGACATGACGCAAATCTGAATAATGTTTTGCTTGGGGTTGGCAGCAACCAAATATAGCAGTCACCTCCACAGAATACAGAAAAGCCACCGGTCTGAAACCATTTAAATATATTTGTGTGATCATATTTTCAGAATGTACTTGTGCCTGATGCAAAAGGAGAGAGAAAAATACGCAACTGCTTTGGATAGCCTCCTCACTAAAATAATAGGAAAGGGGCAAATCAGCGTAAAGCAGATTTTTGCAACCAAGCAGTCAGTTGCTGTGTGGAGCTGATTATTTCTCCCCAAAACCTCAACAACTGAACTTCTCAAACCTTCTTGAACACTGGCGAGGTATTCTTTGTTTCATACGTAGTATTTCATGAATGACTTCTTTACTTGTCTCTGTGATCAACACAGCCCATGTAATTTCAGGCCTGAGACTTGGGGCCTGACTTAAGAGCCTCTTTGATACAATCAGCCCATCCTTCATTTCTGAAGCGCTTCTGCAGAGGCAGTGACACTGGTATCTGGGGTCTCTGGTGGGTATACATCAAGATATAGTCTCAATAATCACCCAGGGACTCTTCAAAGGTGGTAAATCAGTCTGATCTCTGTAGTTCATTTTCCAGCCACCCAGACAGAAACATGAGCTTGATTTGCAGAGCAGCGAGCACGCTCCCCGTCACAGCATCAGCGACAGGCTGGAGGGAGACCTCTGCCTCAGGCAAGACCTGCCCCTGCTGCAGCACCTCCTTGGGCTTGGTCCTGCAGCTGGAAGAATTAGACATGGGGATTTTATTTTATTTTATTTGTTTTGTTTTGTTTTGTTTCGTTTTATTTTATTTTATTTTATTTTATTTTATTTTATTTTATTTTATTTTATTTTATTTTATTTTATTTTATTTTATTTTATTTATTTCAAGTGCATGTTGAGGATTCGGTATAGACGGTCAAACCCAGACTTTCTTTTGCATCTTTAGGGTCTTGCTTGTACAGCAATGCTGCCATGGAACACCCTTTGTGCCTAGCTAGGAGATGTAAAATAAGGTGATGTCTTTTCGTGGAGTATTTTGAAATTGAGGCATTTTGTTTGTGATGTGCTTGGGCAGTGTGTCCACTAGAAGATTCCGTGAATATAGCGATTATTCTCGGGACTGAATGTTGCACATTAAATGAGGTGGTGGGCCACGTGAACCACAAGGGTAAATAGGAGTACCAAATGGCACCGAAATCCTCTTTCTGTTCTTTCTCCTTTGGAGCTCAGAGCAATGCGAGGATTCTGGGGAAAACAATGATAATGTGATGTGATAATACAAGTAAAGGATGTATCATAATTCATTTATCCAAAGAGGTAAATAAAGCTGCTTGTTCAATGTACTGGGGGAGAGGCTGACTTTGTAGGCTTCATGATCTTTGTTTTTTTTTGTTTTGTTTTGTGGTAAATGTGTGTGTGCGCACGTGCAATCTCTGGTGGTTTTAGTAGGTTTAATTTTCCTTTTCACTTGGTTAATCATTTGAGAGAATGAAAACTGAGTTAAAACTTTCATTTCAGGGAACCTTACAGTGAATATCTCCCCAAAGGTGGGTAGTTTGTTCCACCTATTAATCCTGCATAAGCTCTGCAAAGGCAGTGGGGGATCTGTAGCTCCAGAGAGTTTCCAAACCCTTTTGCTATAACACTTTGATTTTTCTAGTGAAGTCTTTAGTTTCCTCTGATTATGCTTCATAACTTAATACATATTTTGCTGAAGGTCCTCAGGCAAGTAATACAGCGACATAATGGACAGAACTATATTTCCAAATGCTGCCGCACAGTTTTTAACAGGATGGGTTTGAAAGTGTCCTGCAGAAGCTGCAGAACAAATGCAAGGGCACGTTCCAGGTGATGGTCAGAGCAGCCACCAAACCACTGCAGGCCACCGCAGACTGTGTGGCTGAGCACCTTATTTGCATGCTGAGGATACCACTTAAGGCCATATCTTTTTTTTTTTTTTTTTTTTTAAGTTCACTCAGTTTGCACAGTTCCTGGTGCTTTATATTAAAACCCAGTGTCTCGAGACAAAAGCAATGCAGATGCAGAGTTTCAAGATGTAGTGCAGATGGCTATTTCGAGCCACGGTGTGTGGAAGCCTATTCATCTGTGACAACCTTTTTCACTTCCTGCAGAGCACCCCACAAGGACTTGTGAGATCAGGAACTGATTACAGGCAGGCAGCGAGAGATGTGCATGCTAGGGTATGAAGTCGGCAATCTCCTGTGCACTTGCAGCTCCAGACAGCACCAGCTCAAACTTCCAGACTCCTTAGCAGCACGTTCCTTTAAATCTTTCTGTTTGCTATAATTTGAGCCTCTAGAGAAGGATGCTGGTGGACAGCCAGTTGACTGCTCACGTCGATGGGTGAGTTTGCAGTAGATCAAGAGAATTCTTTGAAAGTAGCTGTAAACACTAAGGAAGTGGTTGCTTGCACTTTTTCAAAATATTTTAGCTGCTTGTAAGTTCAAGGAAATCATCGTGTTCTGTTGAATGCAGAAACACACTTCTTTTTTTCTTTGTGTGTTCGCAGCAGCAGGTAGATGGAGGGATGTATGAAGCATCCTGAGTAGGGATGAATGAGCCTCTTTGAAAGAAGAAAGTCTCTCCCAGGATTTTCCCAGCTTTTTGAACCTAACTTTTAAGCTTGGAAATTGTCACATTTTGTTTAGGCTCAGACATGAAAAGGGCATACATTTTGAGGGGATGGTTTTTTCTTCTGAGGATTCCAGATTAGCACTGTAAAATCAAGCTTTGTAGATGCTAAAACGCTTTCAGGATATTTTTCAGTACAAGGATGGAGTGTGAGCTCAAGCCTGTTAGAGAGCTCATCATGCCCTTCATGAACTCCGATTTCTGAAGGAAGAGGCAAGGAACAGAAATTACTGCATAAATCATCTGTGCACAGAATCGATCGTGTCCTCATTTGGTTTAACCTAGTAAAGTTGCTGAGAGATCTGCTTTAGTGGGGAAGCTGGAACTGTGCGTGACTCATGAAGAGACTTTTGGCTAATCCCACTATTTGAGGACGTTGAATAGCTTAGTGAAACACATTTTGGACAACTACATTTTCAGCCCATTCTGTGTGAACCAACTGTGTTTCACAGAGCAGCTGCGATAACCTCTGACTAATTGGCTTTTCAGAAGGTTACCTGCTGAGAGCATCTGCCATGACATCCATTCTCCCAGAAATGTTTCATCTCAAAATTGCCTGATACAGGCTACGGAGCCCTGCATCGCAAGCAAGAAGTGAGTTTTCTCTTTAGTCAGAATATAGGGAAAAGGATTTGCCCAACCTTGTTGAATGTTCATCATCTGTCTTGAAGCACCGAGCATCCTTTTCAAACCCGGCTGTCCCGCAGCTGAGCTCCTTAGAATCTCAATATAAAATAGAGGATAGGAATTAAAATACATCAGCATCAAGTGACAGGAGAGACGTCTGCTCCGGCTTTTGAAGGCCACCCGGAAGCCTTCCTTAAGACGAGATCCAGATTGTGAAGCTGTGAGCGAGCCAGGATCCGGCGTCCCCACGTGCTCGCGATGGCTGTTGCGGCGTTCACGCTGCGCTAGCGGCGTCCCACGCTGAGCCCTGCTGGGGCAGGCTGCGTGCAGGCTGCGTGCCAGCTGCCTCCTGGAAGCCCTGGTTTGGACCTGGGGCTGCTCGGGGTGAGCAGCGTAGAAATAACGCCCAGGAGTTTATTGCATGTAAAGTCATTCTCCTCCATATATCTCATACAAGAATATTTGTTCAGTGGCATGTTTATGGACTGATGTTAAAACTCCACACAGGTAGATTTAGGGCACCTGGTTATGGGAGCGTGTTGTCCAGAAAAAGGAGTGTTTTTTTTAAAAAAAAAGAAACCCTGAGTTCACATTTGCAGAAATAGCATTTCACATGTCAGCTGCTGTTTGTTTTAAAGGCTCTGCTCCTGGAGTCTTGTGATGATACATCTCTGTCCCTGGCCGTTTGAACAAAACCATCTTGTTTCATGGTTGGGGGTGAAAATGAAAAATCTGTCATAACGGTATCCTAAAAAAGAGTAGAGCTGATGGGAAAGCAACATGTATTTTTAATTCCATGCTTTTGCAGCCATTATAATTATTTAGCATGGCCTTATTAATGATTTTTAAATGCTTGGGATTAGGATTGCTGTGTTTGAAGCTCTAGATGCTTCTGGTATGCTCATAGATCCACCTTTGTTGTCTGCTCCAAAACTAAAATGTTGGTTTCCTGCTTGGCAAGCGAACTCAAAAATCAAAAGCTAGAAGAGACTTCTTTCCTTTTCCCTCTCGGCATTTTCCTACCATATTGACACTGCAGTTGACAAACAACATTAAATAACCTTCAAGCCTCTGTCAGCTACCAGGTCTTAGTAATGAGGGGAAAATCAGACCAACACATGACTGGTTGGGAATAAAAACAAAATTGTCAGGCTGATCAAAAATCATCCACGTCCCTGCTTTCCCTTTCGGCTGCTGGGTGTTGCGTTCAGTCCATTGATTAATGTGTCACTGCTTAGCATCATTTTAATACGGGCTGCGAGGCTGCGGCACAGCACCCAGGCAGCTTGCTGTCTTCCTGCAGCCCGGAGGCTTGTCCTGCTGTCCGTACAACACAGGGCTGCCCTGCCCGGAGGGGGAGGAGGGCAGAGAGGTGGGCACAGCAGGCTGCAGGGCTCTGCTTTGCCACCTCCTCCGTGCTGGCTCCAGCTAGGACAACCATGCACACCCTGGGGTAACCTTTCATCTCTGGCTCTGTTGACTCCGCTTATCAGGGACCGGTTAGGTAATAAGGATGTGTAGCAATAGCTGCTTTTACCTAGAGAATAAAAGGTGAGAGATTCCTCCCACTCAGCCCAGAACAGAAAGAGGAAGATTTCAGGATGAAATGAAACCGAACTCAGTGTCATCTGTCCTGGGGCAAATGATTGCAGTGGGGAACCATCCTCTTCTTGGCACAGCTCACCCTCAGCTGCATTTCCCAGCCCATGGTAATCCTCGTTCCTCCTCCTGTCACAGTGGTTGACCAGAATCAGCAGCTCCCCAAGTATTTTTTGGTGTGTTTTGTTTTTTTTTTCACGTTAACTTCCATCAGCCTCATAGAGACACCTCCTGCTCACACACCTCAGTGGTTATAATTCAGTAAGAAAGATGAAGGTAAATCTACAAATGGGCTGGCAACCGTTTCCTTTTGCCATTGTATGAAATTCTTCAAAGCTAGTAGTATCTCTAATTATTATGTAGCAAGATGCAACAAGTCTGCAGTAATCTGCAGAATATTGGAATGTCTCAAGTGATGTTAGAAGCATGAAGTGAGATACCCGTGACCTTTCTAACACAGGAAAAATACTAGTAGACGTAGCTGAATGCAGTTTTTCACCAATCTGAAAGGAATAGTTGGTATATGGATGTTGGAAATAGGCATTTTTCACAATAATCCCATGTTTGAAATGTCGTGACCTTAGAAATATAGTATAAAATTAGTTCTAGTAGAGAAGAAACATAGCAAAGGAAACAGATGCTTGTTATCAGGATTCCTCAATTACAAAAAGAAAAAAAAAAGTAATAATGCTAGGTTGAGCTGAATTAACATGTGTTTAAAATGAATGAAAAAGATGTCCCTGTTTCATTTAGAAAGAAATCACAGGTGCTCAAAAATGAAATACATCTCTGGCTCTGAAATGATTGGAGTCCTTCTACAGCAGCTTCTCGAAAATGTCATGTGAGATTAGATCTGTATGCAGTTGAGTTGGTAGGCATACAAACCCCATGCAAAAAGCAGTCGTCATTCCAAGAGCTTGCAGTCTAAGGCAGTGTTTTCAAAGGTGACTGCTCATTTGTGAAGCCTTTTTAAAAGATCTTACTTTCCAAAAGCACTGGGTGCATGATCCTTAGTAAACCAGGATCCTTAGATGAGTCTCTATCTGGACACCAAAAGTGATAGGTTACAAGGGGGAGTAAGTGCTCCTGAATTCCTGGCCTCAAAAGATGAAGTGAGAAGAGAAGAGAGGTGCTAAATCACTACTAAGTCCTTGCTTTCGTATAAGTTCAGAGCTTAACAGACTGCTTTTCCCTTGGTCAGTGTCACTGCTTGCATCCAGACTGGCTCTGTTTGGTGTCCCACATGGCTTGAGATGGTTGCTCTCACGTGGCGCTGCGGTCAGATCAGTCCCTGATTCTTCTTGCTCATGGGTTTCTCACAGGCCAGCTGACTCAGTTCAAACTTAAGCACAAGTACAGACCCATGGTTTAGACAAAGTGGATGGTGGAAATTCCAGCACAAGTGTAATCTTGAAGCCTGATCTGATACTGTTAGCCAGTTCACCCATTTAATTTTAGTCCTGTAACTGTGGATAGGCAAGGTATTTTCATGTGCTTGGGCGAGCTTTTCAGATTTTCCCTTCGTTGCAGCAGGTGTGCTATTTAACCTCAAAAAAAGTCTCATTTCTCCTTTATGAGACAAGTACATCTCTGCCAATGCTACACAGAAGTGAGATGGCCTCCAGCTCACCTGGAATCCAGCATTTTTGAGGTTAGGTACCAATTTCCCTCTCTCCACATTTAAAACGTCCCCCCAGATTTCTCCTTTATCTTCACACCTGCTTAATATCACCGCTGTGTCCTTTTCTGTCCTGGGGGATGCAGTCAGTTATCTATCTAGACCAAAGGTCCCTGGATCGAAACCTTCCTGACAGATCTTTCATGGAATAAAACAGTTGCTGGGTCCCAAACGTGCATCTTTCTTGGGCCACTTTTGACACGGTCATATTATGGAGTCGATGACAGTAGATGCTAGCGGGATCATCACCCTAGAGAACCTGGAGAATAAAAACAGTGCAGCTGTGAAAACAAAAATGAAAACTAGCACCATCATCGGGTGAATGTGCCCACATAAGAAAGGAAATAGCTAAGGAGACTGGGTTTTATTGTTTCTCTATTTAATAGGCCATATTTAAACTGAGGAACAAAGTGCTTATGGCAGGGTCTGTTTTTGTTGTTGTTGTTGTTTTATATCTCACTCAGTACTCTTCCAGAACCTGATGGTTTAGCATCCCACCCTTTCCTCACTCGATCAGACCTCCATTTCCATAGCTGCAAGGGTTTGGGGGTGGGAGAGGCAAATACGGGCAAACTTGACGGGCTGGCAGAGCCCGTGAGTCCACACCCTGTAGAGAAGAGCCCTCCAGGCATGATTTTGAAGGGGTGAAGAGTAGAAGGCTACTGCCAGCCTGAGTTTCAGTTGACGTGAATACTGCCTTGGCAGCATCAGCATCCCATTAGCTTCTCAAATTGGAATCTGGCCAAAAAAAAAACCAAAGATCCATCTCTCTCCTTACATACGGACATGTACGTTCATGCACGAGGAAGGACGTCAACTGGAGAGGGTGCAAAGCACACCCTGATGAGGGCTGTCCCGGCACTGCCCTCGGGGTTCCCAAACTGCAATAGCAATATGTGCTATGTATTAAACACGATCTGTAAAAGTGGGGGTGCTGAGGGCTCTGTGAGAAACAAAGCTGTGTCCAGAGCAGGCCTGTTGAAGTAACACAGGCGCTTGTCTCTGCATGGCTCCCTGGCTCCAGAGACCAGTGTAGGCCTGTGAGCAATTTGTGTGCGTTTTGGTGGCTAAATACTGAATAAATGAATGCGTTTCAGTGGGAGCTGGCCTGCAGAGGCACTCGTTTCCTGTTTACAAAGGCACAACGGGGAACACAAATCCCCATCCGAAATTTTATGATCACACAATAACTTAGGTTGGAAGGGACCTCTGGAGATCCTTCAATCCGACCCTGCTCAAAACAGGGCTGAGGTAGGTTGCTCAGGGCCTTCTCGGGTTGAGTGGTGAATATCTTCTGTAGGTGGAGGTTGCGCAACCTCATCGGGGAACTTGTTCCAAAATTTGGCTACCCTCACTGGGCAAAATTTTTCCTTGTATCTACCTGGAATATCTCCTGTTGCATCTTGTGTCCATTACCTCTCGTCTTTTTGCTGTGCATCCCAAAGAAGACTTTTAGCAGGGATAGAGAAACCTTCTGCAATTCCCCAGTTATCTTAAGGAGTGTGAAGCAGAGAAGGAAGCGTGTGATCTGTTTTCACATCTCGCGTGCAGCAATGGCCAACTGTAATTGTCTTGGCCAGCAGAAATGGTGAGGGAACATCAGCCCCTACCTTGGCATTTGGAGGAGCCTTTCCAGGATTTGGCTATCAAGCCCTCAGTAAGTTAATGCAAGCCCAACCAAGTCCTAAACTCTCTGGGACTCCGACTAGAGGAAGAGTGAGCAGTGCTTTAAGATGAAGCAATAAAATTCAAGTAGCATTTATCAAATCAGACAAATGATTGCTGCTCTGTGCTTTATATTTATCTAAGGAATTGATTAAGCACTGAAGTTTTTGGTTGATGAGTAAAACTGATTAAAGAAACTGCCAGGGTCACAATATATGTTCTAGGAGTAGTTTGTCTTTACATTATAAATGCATTTGCTCAGCACAAACTTGACTTTTTATTTTAGTTGAAATATATGGTAATTCCTTTGCTCTGTTCTGTACTACTCACTGTCTGGTTTTGGTTTTCTGTTTTGTTTCTTGCAGCCCCAGCAGAGAGCTCTCCGTAAACATTTCCAGCCTCTAAAGCTGCTGTCCTGCCACTTGATATGAAAGTGAACTTTCCTTCGTGAAACAAACATAACAAATGGCACTGCCAAGAGGTGACCATGGAGGACTGAAGGCAAACTTGAAGTGAAAGCAGCCCACTCAAGATGATGCATTTCGGGAAGAGCTGGTTTGCTGCGGAGTAAAGATGTGGTGCATAATATCCAGTGCTAATTTGTTCAAAATGGTCATTGGCAGACCTTTAGCTGGAAAATTTCTTCCAGTTTTCATCACTGTGCATAACTTTGAGTTCCCTGTAGGGGACTGTCTATGCCCTTCACTAGAAGTCCTGTTTTAGCATGGCAACTACTGGATTCTTTTATTATGTATGCAGATGGCATGATGTTTTAGGAAAAACTTACAGCAATTCTCCAATCTCAGTGGATATGTTCACAATATTACACCCCTGATAGGAATGTAAACGTCTTGTATATGTTAGTTTTGCAGTCTAATGGTATTCTGTTAAACGATATCAGCACTTCATACGTGCTTTCCACACAGAAGTAGCACAGCCCATATATATATAAAGGTCTTTTTAAAATACTGAGGATACGTTTCAGTCTTTGTGCTGAGACTGCATCCAAACTGAAGTCCACTACTAGCATACCTTCACTGATTCACAGTAGATTGTGTAGATAGATTTGCACGTGGCAGAGGTGTGACATTTTATCGAGACTTACAGAATGGCTGTCACAGAGGTAGCCAAGAACAGGGTTGGTTGAACGAGCTGTAGGACACTGTCTGCTCTCCCTCCCATCCACCAGATGTCAAAGGTTCTCATTTCTAGCTTGCCAATGAGTTTTCTTACTCAGTGAGGGAGAGGAAAGGGAGAGCACCTTTCTCAGAGATGTGTTTGACCCTGGGTTTGGTCTACAATAAAAACAGAACCAACTGGAAGAATTCAGGTTCTTTATGCTGGCGACCATTTACGTTTTGGGAAGGACTGGGGAATCACAGTCCAAAGCAAACTCTCTGAAAAAGGTAAAGTGTAAGACTACACTTCTAAGGAGCAAGACACTCCCTCTGGAGAGGGCAGACTTCTTTGTTAACTTTTTCCACTTTCTATCCAAAACAGTACTTTGGTAGGAAATAGGAATAAGCAAATGGTTCTAATAAGCCTTTCAATATACTGTAGCAGGCTCAAGACTGTTGCATTCAATCTGAGCATTGTTTTTTGTTCAGTCTCTGAATGGCTGGCCTCATCACTGGCTGTATCACAGCTGGCTGTGGTACTGTTTTTTCCATGGGGACTTAGTGGAATTAACGTCTGTCCCTAACATCAGGACCTTCCTGACATATTCTTTATAATGAACTGATGTCATCGGCGTACGGAGGAG
This sequence comes from Anser anser, assembly GCF_964211835.1. Classification (NCBI taxonomy): domain Eukaryota; kingdom Metazoa; phylum Chordata; class Aves; order Anseriformes; family Anatidae; genus Anser; species Anser anser. Next base: position 14,465,630 of record NC_139721.1, read on the forward strand.
GCTTACCTATTTGTTCCTTCTTTCTTTAAAATCAAAGGTAGCTTTTTGTGTACTTAAACACCATCATTCTCTCCAGCCTGATAGACAGGTACTGTAGAGTTGCCATTAGTGTGTATGCCAAACCGTGGGTGAGATGCCATAGGGGTTTGACGATGCAGTGACCGAGAGAAGGTGCAACTATATCAAGGCCAAGGGACGTATTTAGAGTAGGTTCCTGTGTTATAATATTTAGCTATTGTACAGTCCATTGCTAGAGAATGCAAGGTCAACCACTGAGGGTGCCTGTACAACCAACAGATAAATGTATTTAGGTTGTAATTTTTTTCAGGTGGGTGCGGGCTTTGGTTACGGCTCTCCACCCATCTCAGATTCAGCATGCTGAATGCTTCTTTACTATTCAATCCAGAAGGAAAATATTTTTACTGATGGCCAAGATTTTCAGAAGCTGCTAGTGGTTTCTAGTGGTTTGGGTCTTTCCATGGGTTTTCAATGGAGCTCCCAAAATTATAAAGCAGTGAGCTTTATATTTTCTTTCTGAAAATCCTGGCGCCTAATTTTAAATTAATTGGTGTACAAGTTCTCCTTAAGACATAAGAATCTTTGCCAACAGCAGCATTTGCACTTTTTAGAGCTTTTCGTAGCATTGCAGGTTGGAATCTGATCCTTATTAAGAGAAGTGGCCGTGAGCCTTGCGGAATTCCATTGTAAGCTTCTGTAAATTTTACAGCTCTTTCTGCTACAGATTTTAAAAATGCACTCTGGCAACTGACATCAATTTCATGTTGGTACAGCAATTAAAAAAGAAACAACTTGGATATAAATTATTTTTAAAAGGAGAATGTTATGCTTCTGCAGTAGGGATTCTCTCATTATATTACATCCAATGAAACAAATCTGTAATAATATGAATGATAAAAGAAGTGTTTATCTTTAAAAAGAGTGTTATCTTAAAAGGGCGTATGAGACAAAGTTGAGTTAGGCAAAGAGCCACTAGAAGCATTTTTTGTATCAATGTTAGTTTTGAACATCTTCCAGTGTATGGGCATGAATTTAGATGTGTGCACTTCTCCTGTTAAAACAGTTTGCTTTAAAAGCTTCCCAGGATTTTAGCTACGGTGATCTAGAAAAGCAGTGTTATAGGCCCTGAGAAATGTGAAAACAAAGTCCAGACCCTTTGTGTAGCCAAACTCAGTGAGAACTCTGCTGTAGGTGCCCATCAGACAAAGCTCGTTGGACGGTGGTGTAGGTCTCCATCCTACAGACAGCCTGTGCATGTGGATAACTCCAAACGTGAGCAAGAATAGTTCCCCCGAGCCCCGCAACACTCCTCACGTGTCTAACTGTCTGAAGGAGCCATAAGGAAATAACTGTACTTTTTGGCTTGTATTTAACTATTCATCATGTTTGGATTTTTTTTTTTTTTTAATCGCTGTTATTCTCCCAAAGTAGGCCATGCTTCCTCAGGGATATTTATGAAATTGTTCTGCATCTACTGAACAACTATCTGGATCCCAGCGTATTCTTCTGAAAAGTTTTTAATATAAATAAACATGTGGGAGAAATTTTTTGTTATTATGAATGGGGGCAGGTACTGTGTTCTCGGAAAGGCTATTGAGTGCAGACAATCAAGTCTATTGCATTTTTTATGCTGAACACCTTATTAATAGCAGACACATCCGCTTTTGCCTGGGTCGCAAGAACGGTTCTGTGGAAAGAATGCTTTATCTCTAGTCAATAAATCATTTATGTCGAGAGTGCCAAAGACCAAGTCAACATGAAAGGGAGCGAATAAGTTATTCCGGCAAAGGAAGTGAATTTAAATACGCTCAGAGCCATTAGTTCTGTGCAAAAGAGCTGGAGACTAATGCTATTTTAATAAAACAGCAATTATCAGCCCTGTGGAGATAGATATATTCACAAAGGCCAGTGCTGCCATTACGCTGATCGCTGGTTATTAGCTCCGAAACACGGGTGGCTCCCTGTGGTCAGGGCGCTGCTCCTGGCCGCGGACCTGCAGCCTTGCTGCCCCTGGGTGCCCGTCCCGGCCACTTCTTGCCCGCTGTCTTTGTGCAGGGAAGGATGGTGCAGCACCAGCCCCAACAAGAAACCCGGGCGGGGACTCAGCCGTCCTCAGTGCTGCAAATTGTGTCAAGGCCAACACCAGAAACAGGAGGAATTGCTCACCCGAAAAAAAAAAAAACGTGCTGCGGCTGAAAACATCCTTTGCACTGTTTCGTTCCTGGTTTGTTTGTTTTTTTACATCTGCGTGGCTTTCTCTGCCTGAATACCCCGTCGTTTATTCTGTTAAGAAGCTTCAGGAGGGAAGTCTGCAACAGCTCTGCGAGCTCTTGGGCTTTGCCAACCCATCTGCATCGCCGTGCCCTGGTGGTGGGTTCGTGCCTGGCTGCCTGCTTCTGTTACTCGACAGCCAGACCGAAAGCAGCTGCAGTGCCGTTAAGGAAATCAAACCATTAAAAATGACGAAATTCTTTTTTTGGTTTGTTCCGAATTTTCAGAAGACCTCAGGGCAGGCCCCCAGCAGACCTGCAATGGCACCGCTCCATCACAGTCTCCGGAGATTTGTTGATTAATGCCAGCTGTGGAGCCCGTCCTGGGGTGATTTTTTTGCTATAACTAAAACTGACCTCCCTCCACCCTTCATGAAGCCACAAGATCTCAATTATTCAAAATTGTTTCAGGCAAGCAAAGTAAAAACCTGCATTTTTCACCCCAGTCCCCTTTTAACAAATAACATCGCTGCAATCTGAATCTCCTTGAAAGGCCCTGCTACAAGACTGTGGCGTGATTGACCCTGGTATAAATAGACTGGTCAATAAGATTTTAATTTAAAAAGAAAAGGCCCTCTGTTATAATTAAAATTGATGGTTGGGGGGGGGGGGGGGGGAGAGCATTACCAGCATTACCTGCAATCTCCTATGGTAAAATTCAGGAAAGCACTCTGCAGTGCAAAAAAAAGCCACCAACGTAATGTATGGGTGATTAGGCAGGCTCGTGAGTATAAATCAGCAAGTGAGCAAGTAAATGTTTGATGAGGAAAGCCAAAATGTATGGGAAGTCAGTGGACAGTAGGTTAGGGCTAGTAAGACCAAACACTTTACATGCATCCTAATAAATACAGTCGTGGCAAAGCAGAGTCTGACGTGAGATACGGCATGGTGATTACTCACAGAACGTGCAAAAAAACAACAAATATTCTTGTTTTGTGTTTGAAAGCAGTAGAATGAGGGAGTCAGATTGCACATTAAAATGTAATTCCTCCTACTCCATCAGTAATTATGGGTAATATTAAGCAACAACTATCCAAACGTATTCTTAAATTTGCAGAACCAGATAACTGAATCCAAAAGTGTAGGAAAACTTACCTAGGATTTATCAGAACTCAGAAGCACTAAAGAAGCTTTAAATCACACACACACACACACACAAAACAATAATTGAAAAGAATGAGTGACCTGACCCAGAAAACTATAGGCTCATGAGCTTCCTATTTTCCTATTTTCCTTTGGGAAAGTCATGGAAAGGTTGATATGACACAATCATTGAAGCAATTAAAAATTGATAAACCCCTCCGAATGGTTATTTATAGAAATGTATTGTGTCAAATAAACTTCCTATCATTTTCTCGTGATATCAAAGGTTTGTTGATAAAAGAAAAACTCTGCTGATGCACAATACATGACCTCATATAGGTCATTTGATTCTGACAGAGAATAAAATAGCACTATGCAAAATCAGTATAGCCCATATTAAGTGGATTAAAGCCGATTACATGCTAGATCACAAAAAAATGGCTGTAAATATGAAATTATCATCAGCAAGACTGTTTCTAATGAGCTCCTCCCAAGGTATGTTCTATTTTCAATATTCCTCCCAAGGAAATAGAAAGTTACTGGTGGCAACATCAACAGATCACCAAAAAAAAATGTGCATGGTACGAAATGATGATGAACCTGGAGTACTGCAAATGCAGAAATCCACGGGAGGAGAAGGAGAGTCACACCTGGGGGCATCTGGAATAGGATAGCTGTGAAGGTCTGGTAAATAATCCGTTCAATATCAACCCCACAGATGCACTTGCCAGCTGGGAAAATGTAATCTCGAAGGCAGAAAGTCAGTAGGACTTGGAGGAGATTGAGGATCTGGCAACAGTGACACTGTAACGGAGCCAGTTTGTGCCCATCTCTCAAAAAGCATATTGACAACTCGGAAAGATTATTTTCTAAAGCTCCCGGTGTCATTCAAGGGCAGGAAAACAGGTCTTATTATAGTGCCAGACTAATGAAGCTCAAGCTATTAATTTATCAGAGACAATTTGAAGAGGTGACTGGATCTGTCTGCAATCACAATCTGCTACCTGTGTGGGGAAGCGCTGTCTGAAGGCAGGTAGCTCTTTTATTTGGAGGAAAAGGGAGTGATGTGCTCTACTGGTTGGGAACCGATTTCAGGCTAGAAATTAAGTGCAAATGCTCGACAGGGAGGATAATTACCCATAGAGACAGCTTACTTAGTTACCTGGCACGTTCTCCATCACATAAAGTCTTTAAATATATGCGGAGTATTTTTCTAAGTCAATAAGCTCTACCTCAAACAGGAATTTAGGCTCAGTTCAGCAGTCACTGGATGAGGTTATTAGGTGTGCGTTATGCAAGAGATTAGGCTAGGTCATCAGATGCAAACTTCTGAATTAAAATCTCTTAAAGTTTCTGATATTACGTGAAGGCAGGCCCACCTATACTCATTTTTTTCACACAAAATTGACTTGAACAAAGAGCCCTGAGCTAAACTGAGCTTGCCAGCATTTGGTAGGAGATGCATTAGATCTCCTCGCAGTTGCAAGGTTGTTCTGCCTGTAATTAAGGGAAGAGAACTGGACAAGAAAGGACAACAAAAACCCTTGAGCACAGAGAATAAGCCCGACGTCTTTCACTAATAACAGCCTGGGACAAAATCACGCACTCAGGCGATCGGTGTGAGCAAGGAATGGGAGCCATGGCTTTGTCTCTTAACCAAGGAGGCGGCATCGTGGTGGCAAGAAGCAGCTTTTCCTGTGCTCAACAGCGAGTAGAGAAGCCGAAGTGCTGATTGAGAATTACATCGTGTTGCTTTGCAGCTGAACGAGGTGCGTGAGCTCCTTGCTTCAAAGCCAGCAAACTGTGCCTGCTCTCCCGACGGGCCCCGCTGGAGCCGGTTCATGAAGGCCTGGAAGTGAAACGACTTCGGTGGGACAACCCCAGGTAGTAAGAGCTGGTTGCAGTTGGCTGTTTTGAATACTGCACCTTGGAAATAAGCAAAGGAGTGCTCGGGTTCTGACCCAGGTCTCACAAAGCTGCTGCCGGTAGGTACGAGGCGAGCGTGAAGCCAAGAGCCACCTTCCAGAGTTGTGCTGTGGAAAATGGCACGAAATAGGATGCATGTTTTAAAGAGTAAACAGTTCGCGCAGGCAAAAGAAACCATAAAAGCAATACTTACTGCAAATTGGTATTGAATCAATATCACGAAGCTGAGACGAGAAGGGAGCTGGCTACAGACAGAGCTAAGAAGATAAAGATCTTCGGGGATTCTCGCTCTAATCCAGTGTGAAATCCTAAGAAAATGAGTTTGGGCTAGATTTATTGTTTAAAGAACACCGGTACATACTGGCTGCCCGTCAAATGAGCTCCGTGGAGTCACTGGTTATGTGCACGGTGGCACGAGTGTCCCCTTGCAGCGGGGACGGACAGACGGCCCCCGGAGGCATGGCCGAGGTCAGGCTGGGCGGGGAAGGAAGCTGATCCTGCAGATGGCCGTATCATGTCCGCTTCTTCCGTAAAAGTGGGATTTCAGGCATTATTATAACACGTCCAGGCTTAGTCAGAATGAAATGAAAAGCTCCTTTCTGATTTGAATTCCAAATATATCTAAATACATTTGCTGAAAAGAAAAAAAAAATCCTTTGTAGCTGTTGTTACATCTCTAATCATATTACTTCTATTAAGCACTTGCCTTGAATTCATCTATTTAATATCATGTCACCAAATTAAATAGCGATATACAGTTGTTGTTTTTTTAAAGCAGGGAGATCAATATTGCAGCAAAACCGCATGTAAGCAATAAAAAGCTGCGCAGAGAAAAAAAAAAAATCTGCCCATCAGATGCTTAGGGGACTTGTTTTTTTTGTTTGTTTTGTTTATTGAGAGCCCGGTTTTGCATCCAGACAGAGGTTTTCTCTATTGCGGCAGGCTCTGGCCTCAAGACTAGTCCAAACCAATGCTTGGATCCCTCTTACTGCTTCATCCACATTCCTTGTGTGCAGGAGGCTCCTTCTCTGCCTTGCTCCTGAGAGAGGCAGAGAAGAGACCGAGTGGCCTCCAGCGCGGTGGAGAAGCCACGGAGGGATACGAGCTTCCAGACTATGCAAAGCATCTCAGCCTGAGACACAGATCTCATCCTTCTCCCCGCTAAGCTCAGCTCCGCGGATGGAGGAGAGGAACCCAGAGCCCTGCACCAGGCTGTCCTGGGGCCGTGGCGGGAGATGGGCAGACAGACGGACAGACAGACAGATCCCCTTGCAAGGTCAGCCTGCTCGGGGTCAGGGAAGCTCGCTGCAGTCTGCTGGGCTTCCCCTACAATAATGATGAACTGCACGGGGCAAGAACCTAAAAATGTGAACGACCAGCATTTAAATCATGGAACGACAGGGTGGCTGGGGTTGCAAGGGACCTTTAGAGATCATCACATCACCTGTCCCCACCCCCAGCTGCCAGGGCAGGGGCATCTTTCACTGGGTCAGGTTGCTCAAAGCCACCTGGCAGGGGCTGCAGAGGTGCGGGGTTGGGATGCGCTTGGCTTTGTCCTCGGTTTCTTGTAGGGATTGAGATATACGGACCTGCCTCACGGTTATTCCTTTTCCACATCTAAGCATGGGTGAGATGAGGGTGATAGCTGCCTGACTGATCCGTCTCACACTGTGTCAGACAGAAAAGTGGCCTCCAGCTTTGGGTTCCTCAATTCTAGGGAGTTGAATTTAAGGTTGATTGAACCTGTCCTTGGGGAGGGCAGGTAATTTACAGGTGGAGCTGTAGCCACATCTGCGTTGTCTCCAAAGGCTGCCCCAAATCCGTGGCCTGCATGCAGCTGGGGATGGACACGAGCTGCGGGAACGGAGGGGGAGGCTTGGATCGAGCTCCTGGGGTTGAGTTCCTGGGAAATACGCCGGGGTGAGCCAGGAAAGTGCCGAGGAGCCTGGTGCAGAAAGGGACAAGTGCGGTGCCCTGGCCATGCTGCGTGGGCAGAAGGGTCCCACAGCCTCACAGACTGTGTCTGAGCCAGCTGCCCTTGGGTTCGGTTCTGAGTTGCACTCACCAGGGAAATACTCTAAGGCCGTAACCTCCTTTTGATGTTAACTTGGTTGAAAATCTAGGAGAATGCCAGCACTCGAGCGGTTAAAACGCGATGCACTGTTACTCCCTGTCCATCTATGAGCGAGCATTTTAAAGACAGAGCCAAACGAGGTGGCGTAAGACAAAAGCGTGCCTTTTCGTTTGATGTGCGCTGCGCTTCCCCAGGCATCCGAGGTGTTCATCTGTACAGCAGTGCTTTTTTTCCCAAACCAGAATTTGTCCTGCAATCTAATTTTTAGTATACAAAGCGGCCATCACTGTTAATTCCACCCTACGGTTTTTATATTTACTATTAAATTCCTTCTGTTTTCAAAAATCAACAGAAAATAAAACCCGGGTGGGAGGGAGGAATTCTTATAAATGATGAAATTAAAACCAATATCAAGTTTTTGGTATCTTTGGGCATGATCTCTGGAAGCTTTGGATATCTGCTTTATCATTTTGTATATTTGACAATTTTGTACTCTGCATTGTTTGACTTCATTTGTGCATGGCGATGTATTAAAACATGGAATTTTTATTATACGGTAAAAGGATCTTGTTTGATTTAAGGAGGTTCAGGGCTTGTTCCATCGCATGAAGGGAAAAAAATGAAAAAAAACACAACAAATTGATGGGGAACAGAGGCCCACTGATGACAGTTCTCAGCAGGAGGGGACCTGTGCCCTGGTGCAGCCCTTTCCATCGTATTTCCTCCCCCTTTCCCTTTGAGGAGGGGGAGTGAGAGAGCGGTTCAGCTGGAGCTCAGCCACGGAGCAGGGTAAACCCACCACCAAGACATCTCCTCTGGGGACCAAAGCACAAAAGAGGCAGGTGCTAGACTTGATGGTGCATGTCGCTCCATCTCCATCCCACCCCCATTTATTCTCTATATGGCTCAGCACTTGCAGCACAACAGCAATTTACAAGTCAGTGGCTGAGGCAGTTTTCAGAGATGCTAATGCTGAAATTCCAGCACAATAATGTGTTCTTTCATATATGTGGTGTTTGGTTTTTGTTTTTTTTTTTTTCTTTTCAGCCATAATTCTGAACATTCTCTTATTTGCAAGGGAGAGACTGATGACATGTTTTGGTCAAACAGAAAATAGTGGGCTTAATACAAAATAATAGAATGAAATTATGTAGTGTGCAATGTAACTGACAAAGTCAGGATAAATTGTCATCTAAAAAAAATCATATATCATATTTTTTTATTGTAGCATCTTGTGATTGTGCTGCCATTTTCTAAATTCTGTTTGCATCTTTAAAAAGCTTTCTACTCCATAAACTTTGTTAGTGAGAAATATATGTTAGCAGAGAAACTCCGTTTTAGAACAAATCTGTGCACGTTACATCTTGGGCTGAAGGAAATCAGAAGAATCATAATGGTGAAGGAAGCCGTTTCCATGTCGCATGTTCTTTTCACCATAGTAGTCTCCACAGGGGTTACAGCAGCACCATATGACTGCTGTTCTGGGTGCTGCATATGAAGATTATTTCCATTATAAACAATGGCACCTAAATCAGATCTGCTGTGGGATGAAACAGCAGCTGCCGTGACAATGAAACTCCTCCCTGGACATAGAGAAAGCTCCTGGTGCTTTGGGGCAAGGACCTGCCACGGTGCTCTGCGGGTTTTGCTTTCTTACCCATGGGCAGTTTCCTAGTTCATAGCTCATTGTTCCTAAATCATCGCTGGAGCAGCTGGTTGTGCAGTTTGGTTATTCTGTGGATTTCCTTTCCATGACGGATGGTCCTCGGAGTGACTTGCACGGCTCTGGGTCCTCCAGAGCTTGCTGTACCTCCGGGCAGCAGCCACAGGTCACAGCCCTGGCCATGCTGCTTGGCCCCTTGGCTCCGATGTCCCCTCCAAATGTCGGGTTCCTGAACTGGGACCCGATAAGCTGAGCCAATCTGTGCTCGGCTGGGGCAAAGTCTTACACGGTGAGCAAATGCCCTTAGGCCACAGTGCAGTCCAGTGAATGGAGCCCAACCCCAGAAAACACAGGTGATACCCTCAGTCCCACCACTGACACGCTGTCTGTCAAAGAACAAATTCCCTCACTTCAGCTCTTCTCATCCCACCCGTAAAATGGGAACTGTATTGACCTTGAGGCTGAACAGAGAAAATACAAGTCTTCCAAGAAGCTGCTGCTGCAAAGATTGTGTTGCAAGCGAGACTGAGCCGAATGGACCAGGCATTTTGGTACAAATGTAATGCACTTTATTTGGGGAACAAGGATTTCCCATCCACACCCGACGCTCATCTGACATTCAGGTCTCGCTGCAACCATGCCATGGCCTGCCGGGGTCTCAGTGTGGGTCGTGTGCTCCAGCAGCATTTCTGTGGGTGAGGTTTCCTGTCAGTCCAGCCTTGATTTGTCTGAGGTTAATTTCTCCTCTGAATGCTCCTTCGCCTCATTCGTGTCATTGCTTTGTCATTGCCCTCTCCTTGCTTTCTGCACCTAGCGTGATTCCTCGCCTTCCACTGCTGTTAGCATCGAGTGGGAAGTACGCTGAATTGCTGCACATGGGAAACATACTTTCAACTGAAGTGCTTTTGCTTTAACTAAATGGCACCAAGGCCTTAGGAGGAGATAAAAAGGAGACAAACTGCTACAGGTACATTATAGGGCAGCAAGGGGATTCATCTCTTCCTCATACCCGTGTTGGAGCGATAGGCTGACATGGCAGCAAGAACGATTCCGGCTGGACGTGAGGCAAAGCTTTCCAGGAACAGGGATGCGGAAGCATTGGGAGAGAGCCTGGAGAGATGGAGAGCTGCTCAGCCAAGGGGAATCCTGACCCTGCGCTGGGGCAGGAGGATGGACTAAGTGCTCTCCTGGGATTTCTTTCAGACCGATTTTTCTGCAGGTATGACTTGAATGGGAAGCAAAGAGTTAACTTTGTTAATTATCATTACTTTGCATTTCAGCTGGAACCGAATTTAGCTCTTCTTTTTTTACCTCTTGGAGGTAGAAACCTACTACGCTGTAGCTATGAGTAATTCCAGACATGCTCTGGCTCATTTAAGTCAATACATCAGGCTGTCAGCCGGGAAAGTGGGACACGTCCACCGCTCCTGCCGCCCCGGGCACAGGGGCAGAGCGCGGGGTGGCTGCGGGGAGCAGGGCTCCCATCCAGCGCGGGTTCGTCTTGGTAAAGGAGAGAAATTATTTACAGGGAGGACAATCAATCACCAGAACAACCTCGCCAGGGACGTGGTAGAGCCCCCATCACTGGAGGTTTTCAAGATGCGATTGGACGGGGTGCTAGGTAACCTCATCTAGGCACCCTTTTCCCGTGACTGTTTGGACCTGATCATCTTTTGAGGTCCTGTCCAACCTGGGCTGTTCTTTGGTTCTGGGATTTTGGCATCATGGTGAGGATCCTGCTTGAGACCACCTCCAAGATCCAGGCTTTCATCCGCTCTTTGCAGGGCATGGCCAGAGGATTTGGGGCAAGGTTGGCGAGAGGCTTGGGAAAAGAGGGGTGGATAGAAATGGAAAAAAAAAAAAAAAAAAAGAGAGAGAAAAGAAAAAAAGAAAAGAAAAAAAAAAAGAAACTAAGAAACTGTTTTAGCCCATATACAAGGCAGAAAAGGGGCAACATTTTATAGCCAATGGTCTAAAGCCTTGAGAGCTTCATCCATCGTTGGCAGAGGGCAGGCTGGAGGTGCGTGTGGTCACCTCCACCGAAGGCTGTAGGTGTAGCCTCTCCTTCACTGGGAGTTTTAAGGCAGAGAAACGAAGCGCCCAAGGGCACGTAGCAGGTCTCAGCTCGAGCACCCTGCTCTGGCACTTTGCAGGGAGAGCCCAGGGGGAGCGTGGTCTGTGCTACGCGCCCGATGCGCAGCCCCAGGGGCATTTCGGCTCTCCCTGCCGCGGGAAGGGAAGGAGAGGCTGGCAACGTGGGAGGCAAATTGTTTTATGGAAAATATCGGGAACCATTGTGCTAAGCTGATTAACTCATTTACACAATTTTATTTAGCTGCAGAAGTTGCCCCATATGAAAGTGCAGCTGTAAGCGTTTGCACAATGAAATGCTCCCACATGTAGGAAAGCCAGATAAGCCCCTGCCTGTCATTGTTATAGCCAGAAATTGTAGCACTTTGGGGAAAATGCAGGGTGTGTTTTTTATCCGCCTTTGTTTAAGTTTTAATGCAGAGCATGAAGAATACAGTCCTGCTAACTGCATGTCCCTCGGTCCCAGCCTCAGCCTGGTGTTGGCAGTTCTTGGCCAGAAGCCTCAGCACTTGGGAAAGCCTGGGGCTCCGAGCACCTAATTCCTCCTGGCGATAACAACTGCCCCTTACTGCCCTCTGGAAGCAGCTCTTCTTCCCTCCCTCTGCCTCCCTGAGGTGTGTATCAAGGGTCGAGGAAATGAGGGTAGAGGAAATGAGGCTTTCTTCATGCTTTCTCTTTCTCTTTGTTATTAGTCTTTGTTATTAGGCTGCCTCAAAATCCCAAAACATGGACCTTTTTGACAGTGTTCTGCTAATCCCAGGAGGGACAAGACAACCGAGAGGAAAACCAAGATTGTCTGGAATATTACCCAAATGTGCTGGACCAAGGACCACCCTCAGTTTTCCTCTTGGGCCGCCAGTCACAAAACCCTCCCCATTAGGCTTAAATTAAAACCACCATAAAAGCAGTATGGTTTCAAGCAGTCAGCAGGGCATTTGTATGGGATCTTCAGCCTGATACTTCTCCACAGGCCATGGTTTGGGACCCCCTGAGAGCAGGATATTGTCTCGAAATGTTCTCCGAAAGCCAACGAGAGGCACTGGTATCCAGCCACAAAAAGAATTGCTCTCTGCTCTACCATCTCTGAAAGCATTATCTGTAAGGCAGCATTACCTCCTCTGTTTGCTCTGCTCGTGGCCAATGCTTGGCTCCGGTTTTCCTGGGTTCCCATCGCAGACTTGAAGAGGCAGCAGGCCTTCATCACAAAGCGGTGGCCGTGCCTGCACGTGTCCCCTGCCGCGGCGCAGACAGAAAACACGGTTAGCTGTGTCCGTGGCAATAGGTGCTTGGGAAGCATCCGAGAGATTCTGGGGGCTACGCTCTGCCGTTTGCTTTGTGTTGAGAGGCAGCACTGTTAAAAAATAATAAAAAAAAATCAATACGGCCCATTTTAAATGGATTAGGAGGCAGTTAAACGACAGGTCTCAGAAGAGGAATTGCAAATGAAGAGTGATCCCATGGGAGTTCTCATAAAGAGAATATTCAGGAAGCTCTCCATGGCTGTTTACTTTAGAGGTTGTGATGGATAAACAACCGAATACGAGGTCCCCATGTGATGCTCTTGCTAAAGGGGCTAATATGACCCTAGCATGTATAAATGGGAACATTGAGTGTAAGGAAATGTATTAGCTCTATACCTGGCATTAATGAGACAAAAATAGTCCGGTTCAGCTGTCAACACTTAAAAATCACATTGAAAAACTGAGAAAGGCTGGGAGAAGAGCTATAAGACTGATCGAAAGCATATCTTACGATGACCCAAAGGAGCGCAATCCATTTATATTATCAAAGAGAAGCATGAGAGATGAATTGACCAAGATCTGTAAGTATCTGCACATGAAGGAGCAATGCTGCATCGGACGATTACTTACTCTTGCAGACAATGGCGTGCAAGCTGGGAAGACTGGAGCTAAAAAAAAATCAGGCTGAAAATGAGGCATATTTTTCTCCTTAATAGCCTTGTAATTAACCACTGGAGGAGCCGACGTGGGATATGGTAGATTCTCCATCACCCAAAAAGATCTTTAAATTAAGTGTGGATGTCTTTCTACATGATGTAGCTCATGTATTGGTGTGGGAATTGCTGGGCGAAGCTCCACGGTGTGCATTATGCAGGAGGGCAGAGGAAACCACCGCAGTGGTGCTTCCTGGCCATGAAAGCTCTGAAACTATCAAAGCCATGACGTCTGCATCACACCCAGCAGCACACAGCCTGTTTATGCAACACATGGCATGAAAAGACTCTTTTAGGGATATTTAAAGGGCTTTAAATATTTTATTAGGTAGGGTGGTTTTTTTTTTTTTGATAGCCGCTGCCTGTAAAACCAGGTAGATGAAGTAAACCTAAAAAAAAAAAAAAAAAAAAGCCAACTCCAACTCCTGAAATAGATTTCCTATACCCCCAAATCCCAGTATTAAAGGCCAATATCTCAGGATACTCAGGGCTTTCAAAGTGATGCTCCAAGGACTCAGTTCTTCATCGTGGTTTAAAGCTCCTATTTCACAGATTTATAGATGCTGAAGTCGGAAGGGACCACAGTGATTATCTAATCTGACCTTGTGCATAACGGAGGCCATGGGGCAGCCCTCAATTACTTCCAGGCTCTGCTGAAGCCTTCCAGACCCTTCCTCCACACCGCTGTCGAGACACAGCCTCTCCTCTCCATCCACACAGCTCAACTCGGCATCGCCTCACGTCTCACCGCAACATCCTTTCTTCCGCCCCGGATGCAAGCAATCCTCCCTGGCACATGTCCATTCAGATTGCTGCTGCAAAGATCATCCGCCGTTCCCACCTCACCCCCGGGACCCACCTCGCCACCTTTTGGGAAGAGAGAGAGGAACCGGGAGGGAAGCTTGTGGCAGATCGTCTTCCTGTCAGCCCGGTTTTGTTTTCTGGCTGTTGCAGGATTTATGAGTGCTAAGGTAGGTCCTGGGGAGATGGAGCACTAGGAAGTGACAGTCGTAGACATGTGAGACGTGTATTCGTGCTTCTTTAGCTTACTGCAGAGACATCACCTCCAGCCTTCAGCTGTTTGAGACCAAATCCTCGACTGGTGCATGTGACTGCTTCAGGATCAAGGGACCGCTGTGAGGTGCAGATCCTGGCGTGGGGGGAGGGCAGTCGTGAATTATTAAATGCCTGCACACGTTCCAAGGCATATAACAGCATGGTACAGTTTGCATCCAGACAAAACCTGTATTTTAAGGCTCTTCATCTTTCTAAAAGAACCCAGCTTGATAAGCTCAAGTCCAGGAGGCTGGTGCCATTGAGCTCCCTCCATAAATAAGGGGAAACTGAGGCAAGGGGCAGGAGGAGTGGGCTGTGCAGGAGAAGCCAGCCCATAAGCAGTCCCAAATACTGCTTTCTGGAGAGCAGCTCCTTGCTTTTTGTGTGCAAGCTGTGCTGTGCCTGAGGGGAGCAGGGACAGGAGGAGGAAGGACGCAAAAACATGACTGACTGCTTTCACTGCTGCTCGTTCAAAATACCCTCTTTCAAAAAGCCTTAGCATTATGACTTTTTTAACCTAATACTAAAACACACAACTGCAAAACCTGTCCGGAGCTGAATTCACAATAGTTACCTTTCTGTTTGTTGCGAGCAGGGTTTAATCCTTCTGGAGTCAAACGGCACAAAGTTGCCAAAAGTTTCTGCACATCTCTGCCTGGCGTTGCCTACTGCTGAGCAGGCAGCCCTGGCCAAAACGAGAGGAAGATACCTGGCAGCAGGTGCTAATGAGACGGTCGCATGTAGCAGGCGAGACCAAACCAGCTCAGCAAGATCAGGCAAAATCCGTGCTCTCATTTGGTGTTCACGGCCGCCTGCCACTGCGCTCAGCTGGCTGGGGGCCGCTCGCACACGTCCCTCCTTGCGCGGATATTTGATGGGTTTTAGACTACAAATCTGACCTTGCAAGCCCACCTGTCAAAGCAGGGCTTTGGACGCTCCCGTACAGGTGGAAACAGAGCAGTATTAAAGGATATTGCAAGCATCCTTTTCTCTGAGCCAGCACAGCCCAAGCATGGGGCTGGAAGTACTGTGGTTTTTTTAGCAATGAGTCGGAAAATTCAATGCCCCATCACCTGTAACTCGTCCTGGTTCTGTGTCAGTTGTGCAGGAAGTCCTGGGCAGCTTCAGCCTTCCTAGCTGCCGGCGGTCACAAATGCCTTCGAGCAGTGGTGAGGTAGAGCGGATGGGAGGCAGGGGAAAACGGGAGAGAAGGGAAGCAGTAATTCGCAGAGAAATTTTTCATTTAATTAGCTGATTATTTACTTCTCGCTATACAGAGATAGATATTACAGAGCTAAGTATATCCACCCAAGCCAATATCTATGATTCACAGTTTGTCAAATGGATATTCTGGAAGTGAGAAGTTACAGAAATAAAAGTCACGAAGCATCAGTTGTTTTTTATGCTCATGGACAGCATCTTTTATTACACGTAAATTCAATTTATAACTATCACAAACAGAAAAAATAGCTAAAGCCAAGTTTGCATGGATAGAAAAGTGACTTAGCTTTGCGAACAAAAACTTGCAAGCCTAAGGATGGGTTCTAACGAGGTGTTTTGGTGGGATTCACCTGACCAGCAGTCAACATTCGCAGTGTCTTTGTACGGTCTCTGCTGGGGAAATCTCCATCGTGGCCTAAAGCAGCCAGCCACGATGGCAAAGCACACCTTAACGCTGCTGTTTCCCCTCTGCTGACCATGAGAGGAGGCTCAGAAACCAGCTCAGATAAAGCCTATGGCTGAATAAAGTTAGGTGAGGCGAACCCTACTTGCTGATGCTCTTTGAAGCCAAATTCATAGACAAGTCCCTAATCATTTTGAGAATTTCTGGTGAGATGCCTGGCATGATCCGCGAGCCCTTCCTCACAGGATGCTGAGCTCCTGCGGCGCTACCCGACAAGGATAAAAGCTGCAAAACCCTCCCCACGCACCCTTTTAGAAGTCATGCTGCAGAATCTGAGGCTGAACGGCCAAAAAGAAATGGCTTTGCTGTAACGTGGGCTACGTCCTGTGCCCTACCATGAGACAGGAGCCCGCTGCCATGCCAGGTTCCCTGAGGGGATAACTCAACCCTCTGATGTGTTATGTGGAGTTTCGCAGGTGCGTTTGCCACGGCTGGGAGGACACACACATGAGTTAATTTGCAGAAGTAGGAAGCACATGTCCGGACGTTTCTTTAGCATGTCAAGAAAAGGCAAGGGTCTGGGCAGGCTGCTGGGTGTCAAGCAGACCCCCATCCCCGAATGTCTCAGGCGGTGTGCCCAGCACGAGCAGCTCCTGCGTTGGCTCTCTCCTCTGAAGATGCACCAGGCAGGAGGGCTACACCGCGCATCTTTGGTTCTCTGGAGCATACCTACAGAGGCAACGAACTAGCAGCCATAAAGGTGGCTGTTTAACTGACTCGATTGTTTATAAATTTAATAAACAAATGTAAATACCAGTAGGTATCTGGAAACTAGTGTTTCGCGTTTTATCTGAGGCAGCACAATGAACGGAGAGCAATATTCAAGCACCAAAAGTTAGCAGACTAGGGACAAAAATATACTGGTTGCTAGGAGATGGCATTTAATCTAGAACTTTAGGCACTAAATAAAAACAAAGTTATAAGAAGAAACACTGTTTAGGACAGAAATCAGCACTAAGCAAGTGGTTGTTTGTGACAGGAACCGAAGCTGCCGCGGCGGCTGTTGAGCAAGGCCGGGGTGAACGGGAAGGTTATCGGCCGTGGAAACAAAACCCATGCCAGTGAGAGGCACTGTGGGCAAAAATTGGACCTTGCCTGGGCTGCTGGGAGGTGGGCCCCTAAGGTAGATAAGGCTTGTGCTTCCAAATATTCCCTGTCTGTGATGGAAGCACCACCAGAACCCGAAAGGTTGTGAATCTCAGCTCGCTCCCTCCAGTCGTGAGAGTTACAGCACAGCAAAAGTGACCTGCTTGTGAAGCCGAACCCTGAGTCCATCCGCCTTTCTCCATGGAGATCCCTCATTTCTTAATAGAATTAAAAATTATATATATATATATATCTTTTTTTTTTTTTTAAGAGAGGTGCACCCCTAGCCTAGTCCAGCTCATGGTAAGCAGCTACATCTTGTGAGGACTTGGAGGCAACCCTCTTCTGGTTCTTGTATGAAAGAAATTTACAGGCAGGTCTGAGAAACAACGTTCCTTCAGCACCATGACAGGGTAATTTCCATCTCAGAGGTCCCCTTGACCAAGGGTGGTAAGCACTTCTATAATATTTGGTCACGGTGATTGCATTAATTAGTAGGACCAAACTGCAGGGGTCTCAAGGGCCACATGGAAATTCAGACCTTTCATAACTTCAATATTACCCAAAATCCTGAATGCTGGAGCACAAGCTGTTTGGACTTGCTTAGGATAGCGCTTGTTGGATTGATTAATAATTTTCTCTGGGCAGCAGCCAAAGATCAGAGTCCATGCTGACGCCAGCAATCTGCCAGAGGGCTTGGGTATTATCAACAGTTGATATGGTCAGGCTTGAATAACCACTAGCGGAGTGGATATGAAGTTCCCTCTAGGAAGATCCATCGGACCATCTTGTCTGCTGTACCAGTGTGTCTTCTGAAGGTCAACAGCTGCTGTCTATGGCCTCAGCAGACCTGTAGGTGCTCTCAGGCAGGCAGGGACATGGGTCCTACATTACATTAACGACGCTGGCAGCATCTGGCATCTCCTCTGTGTTCAGTCTGGCTAGCACACCTGGATCTCACACCTGGATCTGCACACTCTCCACAGTGATGGAGATCTGGACCAGGATCATCACTCGATCCCTCTGACCGATCCCAGTGGCTGGGCGGGGGGACAGCAGGGAGGGCTGGCTGGATTCTGGTCATGACGTGTGGTTTAGAGCCCAGCCACCGCAGGTGCTGACTGCAGCGGTCTTGTTGTGGTCTCTCTAGGTGGCCCCGCGTGAGCACGGGGCTTGGACCAGGAGTCCTCCTCTTCCAGCCTCAGCCGTGCTGTGACACTGTGACTTTTACACCAGAAACGATACCAAAAAGGGGCTGGAGGGAGTAGGGGCAGAAACAGGCCACTAGCCTCAAAGGCCTCAAAGGCTCAAAGGTCTCAAAGGTCTCAAAGGCCACCAGATACCCAACTGGGTGTCCAAAGGGAATGACTTAAACTGCCTTTGCCTCTGCCAACAGCTCTGCCTGTGACCTCCACCCCTGCCACCTCAGGTGGGAAGCGCTGGTGCCCGCACCGTCCCTCTGCCCACCCCGTGGCCGTGCTCACGGCTCCCTCCAGCCCCGCGCGCGCTCTGAACGAGGCTCCGAGGGAAAGGGAAATGTCAAAGATGCATGTGGGAACTGCATAATTTTTCTAGTTTATTTTAGCAGAATGTGATCCTGGGCTTCCAGGGGCCAGCGAGGGGGTTTTGTGTGTTGGGAGGTGATCGCAAATCGGGAGAGGAGCCCAGTGTACCGTTACTGCTCCACTTTTAGCTATTTGATTTTTAAGTCCTATTCTGATCTAGGGGCAGGCTACGAACCTGTAAGTCAGCATTACATCTCCTAAGAGGCCTGGGAAGAGACTTCTGCTTATTTTCTGGTATCTTGGGCTAAAAATAAAGAACAGCTTGGTAAGATAAGCGCCCTCCAATTCCAGGGACCAGTACGCAGACCACAGCAGTCAGCAGGACCTGCAGCCACCCGGGGCTCGGGGCTGAGCGGCAGCTTTCAAACATTAACTGCGATGTTTATCTGCCGTCAGAGGAGCTCATTTCCCGCACGCACGGACTGCGTGCGAGGCAGCCCACTTATCTGGTGGTACAATCGATAGGCAAAGCCTGCTGAAGTTGGGTGCCTTCTGCAAGCTCAATAACGCTGGAGTGAGCGCTGCTTTTCGGCATCAGTTGAAGAAGGAAGTAAAACCACAGGGTACTCGGGGGGGGTCTGATGCCAGGACCGTGTGATTTGTAAGACATAGGAGCCTGTTAGTATTTCCCTTGTTTCTTATCGCTCGTTTTTTAAGATTCAAGGTAGGTGAGATACGCCCTGCTGCAACCGTAATTAAACATACAAGTCTGGAGGAAGGAGGGGAACAGGGAATCGCCAAGTCTGCTCTTCATGGGAGGAGGATTCAGGGGAGCAGTGCAAAGCACTTCTGAGATCAGCTAATGGCAGCGGAGCGGACAGGGGAGATCCTGACCACCCAAGGTTTTCAGAGGTGCTGGCACCCATCCCCATTCTTTCCTACTGAAGTAGAGCTGCAGGAGCCGGATATCCTCACGCTGCCAGGAGGCCTCCCCACCGGGGCCATGCCTGTGAATTCAGGAGCAGCTCCAGGCTCCCCTGCTGCAGTAGCACTGCTCGCCCCATCTCGGGGAGTCTCCCCTTCCCTGGCCGAGCTTAAGGCTTCCTCTCATTTCCCTTGAAGCGGAAGAGGGATGTGCCCAGCAGCAGCAGCCGCTCCGGGTTGTGATCACCACCGACCCACGCAGGTGGGAAGGGGGACTCGCACCTGCTCGCACCGCGGAGGAGCAGGAGCACTTTCATCTCTGCGATTGTGTTTTACCTTTTGATGCCCTGGATGTTTATTGCTTTATCATGTATTAATTATTGGCATTCTCTAGGCTTCCTTCTATCTTAATCTGATTTAAGACAGACATTTGCATTTGAAAAGTAGCTAGCATGTATAGCAAATCCTTTCCCTTGGTTTCCTATTAATGTGCCCAGCTTTGATGTATTATATTAATGCCATTTGCCAGGGGTGAAATTAGCACACCACCTAGGGAGATCCACTTCCTTGGCGAACCTACTGCTTTTACCCACAGGCAAAGCATCTGCCTGCCCTGGCGCTAGCACCGGATCCTGATCCTGACGGCAGCAGCGCGGACACGCAGCCACTCCTCTCCCCATCACCTCTGCACCAGCCACGTCCATCCCGCAGCACGGGGAGCTCCGTGCACATCCCAGCCTGCCAACCCGGGGCTGGGTGGACCCACAGGCTGAGGATCAGAGAGGTCTGTGGCCGTGGGACAGCGAGAGCTGAGCACGATGAGGTGCACCATGCTGGTGATGGAGGGCTGGGCAGGGGAGGTTGTGGAGGGGCGCAGAGGGCTGCGTGGTCAGAGGGCTAGGCGAGACGTGGGGTTTGCCTAGTGGTCTTCTCGAGGGTGTACGCACAGCGGCTGACATGCATGTGGACTTCTCACAGCCTCAAAATGATCTGTCTAACCTTCCTGTCGCACTGTCGTGGTCAGTTTGGGAACAGAACAAACCATTCCTCTGGTTAGCTCAGTACCACCATTACTCCCTCCAACTTTTTTTTTTTTTTTTTGGCTTGCACTGCATAGCTTGCATAATTTAGGTCTTTTGTGAAGTTTCCCTGAGCCTGATTGATCTGTTTAAATTGGAGCAAAGGGCCTATGGGGGTCACGGGAGCAACTGGCTGATGTTGACTTAGCTGAAAGGACGAGTGGTGGGCATGGGACTGGCTGACCAAAGGTGTGCTCGGAGCTGCTGACCTTAGCGAAACCGAGCTTAGGCGACCAGCCCCAACCCACCTCGGGTGTTTACCGCAGCTGGGTGGCTTTGCCAGCCTGGATCAGATCCCAGGACCAGTGAGGCTGCAATGTCCCTGCGTGGCACTGCCCGGGAGGTGCAGTTTTTGTAAGCCTTTTGTAAGCCTTTGTAAGGAGCTGTGCTGGGGCTGGAGACGTGGCCCTCCCAAAACAGCACTCTGATCCCAGCCTCGGTTGAGTCTGGGCAGCTCGAAGTGAGCTTGCTTCCCCTTAAATGCCCGCGTGGAGTTTTGTAGCAGGCTGAGCTGGTTTTAACAGCATTTAAGTTAAAATGATTACAACTTCAGCCCATGGACAAGAGTTCGAGCAGTTTCCAGAGTTCATTTACAAAAGGGGTTGGAAAAGTTATTCCAAGTTAACAGCCTACATTACAGTAGCAGTTATTTGAACAGGTGGGGACTGGGGGAAGTAGGGACATTAGCCAAATGGTGAATCATAAGCTAATCAGATTGCCACCCATATTTGCACCGAAAGGAGGAAAAAAAAAAAAGTGGTGCACGAAAATACCGCACATCGCCAGCTTCAGAACTGACTCAGCAATGGCCCAAACTTTTATCGAGCTTTACTGGGCTGCCTGCTGTGCTCCCACTTGGTATAGTGGGAGCTGTCTCCGGGAGCCACCAGAGAGGCTTGCTGTGCCCCTATGGCCTGTGGCTTGCTTGTGCTCTGTGCTGCCCTCCGCATTTCTGCTCTGCACAAGCGGGGATGAGTCTGGGGCAGCCGCAGCTCCTGCAGCCTCCAGCTCCTGCACCCAGCAGAGCTGTGCTGGTGCCAGAGAAAGCCTTTGGCCATCAGGGGACAGGCAGGTGATGGAGCCGATCCCTGCCTCTTCCAAAAGCTGGGGGAAGAAGAACCACGCTGGGGCCCAGGGCTGCTCCGCACCACCCACACTCACCCTCCCGGAGTGCAGCCGCCGGAGACCCCCTGCAGCAGTAAATAAATAAATAAACGGAGACTTAAATGGATTAAAAATAAACTAATGACATAAAATAACAACCACATCGCTGGAGCTCCGTTGATGTCAATGGAATTCCTCACGCCTTGCAGCAGCGAGCAGAGAATCAGACCTAAAGTGCTGAGGCTGCTGGCAGCTGCTTGCCTGTTTGTGTGTGCAGTGGAGAAAAGTGCTTGTTTGGTGCTGATTGCAGACTACGGAATAAGAGCAATTTCTCATCCCACCTCCACAGAAGCTATTTAAATAGTTCTACACCCACTTTGAAAGATGCTCAGTTAGAAAGGGAGTAAATCTGGAAGTTGTTACTCCTCGAAGGAAGAAGAACCGACAACCAGGCTCTGCGGCCGGCGGAGCCCCGGGGGCCGGGAAGCCAAAGCGTTAGGCAGAGCCCCGATTTGCAAAGCCGTTGCGAAATACTGGGGACAGGGCTGTGCCAACCTCTCCCCTCCTTGGGGATTCGCTTACACCCACAGGCAAAGAAGGCAGCGTGTGCTGGCTCTTTCCCTCACCAGTGATGGAGATTTAAGCCCCGGCACAGGAGCTCAGCCAGCGGCTGAGGATGAGGGCGATGCACTCAGGATTTAAAAGCCTCTGGTTTTACTAGGTGTTTAATGTCACAGTACATCAGTGCCTGGACAGCTGTCCCTCCACCCCACCCGGAACCCTCACCTCCTTAGGAAAGGGCAGCGATGTTTTTTCTTAAAAATAAACTGATTATAAAACCTAAGGCAGTTTCTCACATTTAAATAGCCTCTGTAGCAACCAATTATTTCCGAGGACACGAGGAACAGCTGTTGCAGTGCTGTAGCTCAAGCAGTTACATCTTGGCTATTTAAACGGATAAGAGCTGATAGTTTTATTCCCATGTGATATTACTAAGACGTGATAAACAACCGTAGTGTTAGTATTAATTTGTGGAGCAAAGATCGCTTTAATTTGCTTCAAGCTGAGGAACAATTTTAATGCAGTATTATCATTCCACAAATTACTGTTTGAAAGTGTGCTTTGTCTTTCCCTCCTTTTTCCCCACTTCCTTTTTTTTTTTTTATTTTATTTGATGAAGCAACACAACCCCGGGCAAAGGCGACGTTAAGGCAGAGCCAGTTTGTAAATCAGCCTTCAATCCCTGCAGACCAGGAACGCTTTCCAAAGGTGAACCTGGTGCCTTGCCTTGGGACCTTCTCAGCTCCCGTTAGAAGGTGGGGAAATACCACATTTGGCCACGGAAAGGTGAATCCGTGGCACGAAGGCTGGCAGTCGGAGCTAGTTAAGCAGCAGGTGACACTGCTTAATGCACACGTGCCTGTCGCCAAGCCCTTCCAAGTATCCTGGCTGCTCTGTGTTTTTACGCTGCGTTTCTTCCTAGGATCACAACACACTCGACAGCGGTGATAAATCAGCTCTCGTGATGTCCTGCTAGCCAGGGAAGTATTACTGACCCCGTTTAGTGAGAAATCCGAGGCCCACAGATGGCCTAAGGGCGTTGATTACCCCAGGTGGGGCTCCCCATAGCTTCACCGAGTCCAAGACAGAGCTCAGCACTTCTTAAGATGGAAAAAATAATAATAATAATAATAAAAAGGAATGGGTTGGACCACTGAGATCTGGGTACTTAAACAAGCCAAAAACCCCACAGAGGGTTGGATTTACCACCCGGTTTAGGTGCCACGTACCTCTCGTGGGACAGTACGGCACCAAGGAGTAACGCACGTACATGCTCGGCAGCTTGCAGTGGACAGAAAAGCTCTGTAGCCTCCTCCCCGAAGCATGGGAAGCTTTTCCTACCGAAGGCTCACTGTGGTCCTGCCGAAATTAGACCCCAGGCACGTTCACGATGCTGTGGTGAGCCTAACAGGGGGCTTGAAGCCAGGGCGCTTGCCTGACGTGGCTCCTCTGCCCACGGCTTAGTAAAAGAGCGGTGCATTGAGGTGTGAACTGAAATGCAGGGAGTTTCCTTACCGGAGGCTGCTCAAATGATGAAGGTGCTTGCATCGTGCCCAGATGCTCACAAGGACCCAGAACGGAGCTGTTTTTCAGAAGGGGTGTCCCACTCGGCCCAGCCTGGTAAGGTGCTGTCCTGCGAGGCATGAGGGTGATTCCTGGTCTCCTGCTTGGGCGAACACTTCAAAACAAAGGGGCTGGGGACAGGTGACAGCGTGGCAGCATTTTCTCTTATGTTTTATGTAGATTTCAATCCAAGGAGTACATTCTGAGGCCCAGGATTGAGCCCTGTAGGCAAAGCAGATAGAGGAACATCCAGTGCCGAGGGGGTCAGTCAAGGACTTTACTCAACAGCGTCAAAATGAAGGTGCACTCAAACATGTAGAGCAATAAGGACTTTTTCACACAAAAAAAGGTTCTGTGGGCTTCCTGCTCACCCAGAGCAGGGAACTCTGAGTAATTAGATTTTGGAGGCGCTGCAAACCACAGTTGGGCACCACAAGGAAGACCCCAAAAGAGGAGTCCATGCTAATCCACCTCTTTAAATCTGGCCCTGAGCGACTTGCACGGGTCGGACAGGTGTTAAGAGGCAAAGCCAGAAATAGAAAACCGATTCCCGCTCCTGGCCTTTCGTTTGAGGGCTTGGACAGGTTCCCAGACAACTGCCAGCCACATGAAGGTACAAATTACTTGGAAGAGTGCAAAAGGGTAATGGACCGGGGTCAAAAGCCACCGCTGGCTTGCAGGCCCTTAGCAGGCAACAGCAGCCTCCGCGAACGTGGGGTTCAGCCTTGATGGGGAGTACATGAAACGCTCCTCCTCTCCTCCAGGCTGGGTTTCTCTGTGCTGGCTTGCGCTCCACCTGCCTGACAGCAGAAGCAGGCAGATTTATTTCCTCCGAGGAAGGCGGGCTCGCATCACCAGAGCACCCTGCCGCCTGGCAGACAGCTCCCCAGCAGCCCTGGTGCCCTCCGCAGAGCCCACAGGGCCTGAGCACTGCCGAAAAATGGGCTGGAGAAGGCTGATTTCGTGCTGTTACCCAGGGAAATGATGAACAGCAGCCAGCAGCCGGCTTCTGAAGGCAGTCTTCAGAGAGAGAATCGATCGCTGGAGCTCCACAGCTCGGGTAGGGGCACGCACCCTCTCCCTCAGTGAGTCTTGCCCAGCACCACGCGACGGCAGCGGCTGTACCGCACGTCGGGCACGGCAGCAGCGATCCGCAGAGGTTCATTTCCCTGCCTCGCAACGTGATGTCATTGCTGCCTGCGTCCGGACCCAGACATTTTAAGGCTTAAGTATTTATTGCTGCTGCTGCGAAGCTGGTAATGGCCTCAGTTCCTCCAGCGTGCCGCAGTCCTGCTGGAAACCCAGCTGCTTTCGCTTCCTTCCCGTGCCTCTCTGTTGTGGCGAGAGGCGTTCTCGTGCCATGGGCTCGCTAGCACCCGATCCTCAAAATCGGCTCGCAGCAGCTACCGTCCTTGGCACAGACAGCAAAGCTCGCAGGCTTCCTCTTCTGTTTGAAACTGGTCCCCAGAGGCTTAATTTGCAGACAGTAATGGGATTCCATCTTCCTGCGCTTGACAGAAGGTGCCTCTGCGAGCAGCCTTGGTTCACCTTTCAAGAAGCTGACCTCTTTTTCTTGAACAGCATCCCAGTTTTGGTATGTGGGCTGTGACAAATGTTTCAGGGAAGGATTACAGGGTTAATTAACACATTAATATTTAATCCCGCTTCCTTGCTTTCACATCCCAGGCCAGAATTTCTGCCCCCGGACCCAAATCTACACCAGCCATAAGTATCACTTTCGACTAGGACCCCGAAATTTCCTCTGCGTGAAACCCCGGCCTCCTTCCTTCAGCCGTCCTCCCTACAGTCAAATTGTTTTGGAAGGGAGTTGTCTTCTCTTGGCGCCAGCCACGAGATCAGACCTCCTTTCCCGTCGGTAACGCGTCCTCCTCTGCTAGGTTCTCCTTTGCTGAGGAGGCACGACGTCTTCACACCTGTTATCTTCACATTTCTTCTTCTCAGCTCCACAGAAGCGGAGGGAGATGAGGAGAAGACACGACAGGAGCCCCAGGGGCATGGAAGAGGATGGGGACGGGCACGCTCTTTGTCAGGACAGGGTTTGTGGCCTTCGGCTGGCTTGACCCAACTCTGCTCCGGCACAGCAGCAGGAGGGTGGGAGGTGGGATCGCAGCGGAGGAAGGCCCACCCGTTATGGCTTTAACACTGGTACCAGCAGTAGGGCAAGCGTGTTGGCACAGGTTTTTCCATGGGATGGTTCCTTGGCATCTACGGCTTGTGCAACCAGCTTGAAGCCCGCCCCATCCCATTCCACTGCCCTCAATTACTGAGCTAGGAAGGCCTGACACCCGCACACCGAAACATCTCTGGTGTTGTTGCCCCTCGCAGAGCCGTGTGTGCACAGGCATTGCTGCCACACGTCCTGCTGCTCTCCTGCCACCTCCTGCAGCCCGGCCGTGCCATCGGGTTCGCCACCCAACCAGCAGCGTGGCTCCCTCCAGCAAACCAGGCTGCTGGTTACGGAGCTAAACGCTGAGGAGTGGGTGAGATCAAGCAGAAACACACAGCTGGAGGGATGTTCGGGTGCTCCAGCAGCTCCCTGTAGCAGCACTTGACCACCAGCAGCTGCTCCCTGGCCAGCCCCATGAGGTTTGGGGTGCTCCTTCTGGAGCACTTATTGTAGAATCACAGAATCAGTAGGGTTGGAAAAGCCCTCCAAGACCATCTGGTCCAACCATCCCCCTACCACCAATGTCACCCACTAAACCATGTCCCCAAGCACCACGTCCAGCCTTTCCTTGAACACCCCCAGGGACGGTGACTCCACCACCGCCCTAGGCAACCCGTCCCAGTACCTGACTGCTCTTTCTGAGAAGAAATGTCTCCTCATTTCCAACCTGAACCTCCCCTGGCACAACTTGAGGCCATTCCCTCTAGTCCTATCACTGGTTACCTGCGAGAAGAGGCCGACCCCCAGCTCCCCACACCTTCCTTTCAGGTGGTTGCAGAGAGCAATGAGGTCTCCCCTGAGCCTCCTTTATTTTTATTATTTATTTTTATTTTTATTTTTTATTTTTCCCCCATTTTTGAGGTTTAATTTCTTGCTCTTACAAACTCAAAGCATAGCGGCACATAAAAGCACGGGGCCCCGGGCAACCACATCTAGTCGGTGGCGTCCACCCTTGCCTGCGTTGGGACAGGATGATCTTCAAGGTCCCTTCCAACCTGAGTTTTTCTACGGTAAGTTTTACAGTTAGAAAGCCCTTTGTCCCGGGGGCTTATCCTACCAGCCATGAGACCCGGCTCGGCGGGTGGCAGGGGGCACAGCCGCCCAGACCATCTCAGAAACAGCAGCCAGGCGTTGGGACGGGTGGTTCCAGCGTGGGGGGGGGGGCGTTGGCGGAGTCACCGCCCCCGGGGTGAAGGCGCTCGGGGACACGACCCAGCGGTGACAGCAGCGGACACCCCACGGGTCGCCCCCCTACGGGGACACCCCCGGGAGCTCGGCGCGCCCCGGCGCCGCCGCAGCGCCCCCCCCCCCCCGCCCGGCGGCTTTATGAATGGGCGCAGCGGAAGCCCCGCCCCCCGGACGTGACGCCCAGCCAATGGGGGCGCGGGGCTGCGTGGCTGGGTGAGGTCAGCGCGGCGGGGCCGGGGCCGGGGCCGGGCCGGGGGCGGCGGCGGCGGCAGCGGGAGGGGGGGGGGGGAGGCGGCGGCGGCGGAGCCGGGCGGGGGGGGGGGGGTGCGCGGAGGGACGAGGAGGAGGAGAAAGAGCAGGAGGAGCAGGGGGAGGAGCAGGGGGCTGCCGCCGGTCCCCGCCGCCGTTCCGCGGAGGGCAGCTCGGGGCGATGCAGGGCTTCGTCAGGCTGTGAGCGCCCCGCCGCCGGCAGCGGGAGCAGCAGCAGCAGCAGGAGGAGGAGGAGGAGGAAGGGGAGGGAGCGTGGCGGAGCGCAGCGCCGCGAAGGCGGGAGCGGGGCTGCCCCGGTGCCCGCCCCGCGCGGGGGGCCGGCCCCTGAGTGCATGCGGGGCGCCCCGCCGGGCCGCCGCCGGCCCGCTGCCGCCCGCCGCTGAGAGCCCGGCGGCGAGGAGGTCCGGGCGGGCGGTCGCCCACATGCGCGGCCCCAGCCCGCGGCTTGGGGAACGGCGCCGAGCGGAGGAGGCGGGCGAGGGGAGCTGGAAGCGGCCGGCAGCGGCGGCGGCGGCGGCGAGGAGGAGAAGATGGCGGAGCGGCGGAGGAGCTGAGAGCGGCGCCCGGAGAAGTGGGGCCGCCCCCGCAGCCTTCCTCCGCAGCCCCCCGGACCCCCCGGCGGCCACATGCAGGCCAAAAAACGCTACTTGACGCTGCTCTCCGCCGCCACCTGTCTCGCCCTGCTGCTCTACCTCGGAGGCGTGCAGCTGCGGGCAGCCCGCGCCCCGCCGCCCGGCGGCCGGCATGGGGCTCCCCCGCGGCCCGGCAGCGAGCGGCCCTGGCCCCGCTTCCCCGACGCCCTCCGGCCCTTCGCGGACCCGGAGGGGGCCGGAGGGGGCGACGCCGGGGGGGGCGGCGGCGGCGGCGGCGGCCGGGTCTCGCCCCGGCAGCGGCGGGACGGCAGCGCCGGGCTGTACCGCGGGCGGCGGTGCCGCATGGAGTCCTGCTTCGACTTCGCCCTTTGCCAGAAAAACGGCTTCAAGGTCTACGTGTACCCGCAGCAGAAGGGGGAGAAGATCGCCGAGAGCTACCAGAACGTGCTGGCGGCCATCGAGGGCTCCCGCTTCTACACCTCCGACCCCAGCCAGGCGTGTCTCTTCGTCCTCAGCCTGGACACGCTGGACCGGGACCAGCTCTCCCCGCAGTACGTGCACAACCTCCGCTCCAAAGTGCAGAGCCTCCACTTGTGGAACAATGGTAGAAATCACTTGATTTTTAATTTATATTCCGGCACCTGGCCCGACTACACCGAGGACGTGGGCTTCGACATCGGCCAGGCCATGCTGGCCAAAGCCAGCATCAGTACTGAAAACTTCAGACCCAATTTTGATGTTTCTATTCCGCTCTTTTCTAAGGATCATCCTAGGACAGGAGGGGAGAAGGGATTTTTGAGGTTTAACACCATCCCTCCTCTCAGGAAGTACATGTTGGTATTCAAGGGGAAAAGGTACCTGACAGGGATAGGGTCAGACACCAGGAATGCCTTATATCACGTCCATAACGGGGAGGATGTTGTCCTCTTGACCACCTGCAAGCATGGCAAAGACTGGCAAAAGCACAAGGATTCGCGTTGCGATAGAGACAACACCGAATACGAGAAGTAAGTGAGCGCTGCCCCCGCCTCGCGCGCGCGGCTCCGGGGCCACGGCGCCCGAGGGCGAGCTCTCGAGCGCCGGTGGCTGCCCTCGGGACAGAGGAGAGTCTCCGTGTACCCCTCTGGCTGGCCCTGGGCGATGCCTCGGGTTGGGGAGCGGGGAGGGAGGTGGTGGAAGGGGCCACGGGGGACGCGGCTGCGGCTCGTGTCGCCTGGGGACCGGCGGAGCGCTGGTGCCCTCGGCTCGGCGGGTGAGGATGCTGCTGGAGGATGCTCGGGCACCTGGTGCTACCCTACCTCCCCGTCCTGCCTCTCCGGGTAAATGCCCTGCCCGAGACAAAGTTTGGGGAGGGCTGGAGTTGGCGAGAGCGGCGGTTGGGATGGTGTCCGAAAGCGCTGCCTGCCGTCCGGGTGGTTTCCCCGGGTGGTTTACCCGAGGCAGCAACTTGCCTCGCGGGTCGGTTTCCCCTTGGCTCGAGCTGATACAACATCAGAGGAGCGAGGAGGAGAAAGAGAAGCTCTCCGTGTGAATGCCCCGTGCTCGAGTTCCTGATTTTTGTGTGTGAGGGAACGCGTCCGTGGTGTGAGCGCAGCTCGCGTTTTCCCTTAACGCTCCCGCTCTCGGCTTTCCCCGATACTTGTTTTTATTTGCTGGCGCCGTCAGGTTGCTGTGGCGTTACCTTTCCAGTACGCTTTTCAGGTTCGTACAAAGAGCTGCCGGGAAAATCGCTTCCTGGGAATTGCCTCCAGAACCGCGGTGCTGATTAAGCTGTTGGCAGCCCGTTTAAATGCTGACCACCGCTACATTTCCTGCGGAGTGGATGTACGCGAAGTTTTTAGCATGGGAATGTGTTCCGCGTTGCGGGAGCCAGGCGCTGAATTAAAACAGGGCAGCCTCGCACCGCGGAGCTGCCGAGGGCTAGAGGAAGGGGTTTGCAATGCATAGCGAGCGTGGGTGGGAAAATACTCCTGGGGAGGAGCGGTGGAGAACCTACAGTGCCATTAACGCTGATCAAAATTTGCAGTTGGCTGCCTGCTTCTCCACCGAAAGTAGCCACGGGGCTGTGAGAGGGATCGGCCGGGTCAGCACCAAAACACGAGGAGGGCTGTGTGTTCTTGGGTGAACTCTGTTCGCCTTCCCGTTCTTGTAAATTCCCCCTAAGGGGGGAGAAGACAGCGGTGCAAATACTTCGTACACTTTTAATGCCATTCACTTTTGGGAAACTGACGATGGAGTGATGAAATGGTGCAGAGAAAATCCAGCAGAGGTACCAGATGATGAGAAATCCAGCGGAGCTGCTAAGCTGGACTCACGCTCTTGGTGACCCAGGAGCTCTTTTGGCCGCCCTGTAGGGCACGGTTATAGGGACGCGGGCTGTGGCAGAGAAGAAGGCAGACCTGGCAGCTGTGCCTCTCAGGTCATGCTGTTGTCTGGCAGAGCTTGGAGTAATTTGAGCTAGTTTACAGATATGAAGAGTCTTGATCGTTTGTTCTGTTCTGCAGAGTGCGTGTTGTCAAGTTGTCATAAAGCAAACACCAGCCGGTTGTTTGACGTGACTACAGCCTTATTTTTTCTTCCTTTTTTCCCAGTTACAGCATTTGGCCTAATAAAAGATAACAGCTCTCCCCATTATTTCCTGGCCTCCCTAAAATGTCTTTGCAGCTTGTTTCGTAGGGAAGAGCGTACACAACCCTCGTTCGCACAAAAACCGTTCTGGCTCCGAGATGCGGCTGTGTCCGGGGTGGTGTCTGGTGACTTCAGCATTCCCTCACGGCGCTACCTTTTAAGACAGGAAGTGGAAATAACGATGATTCCAAGCAAATAAGATTACACGAAGAATTGAGGCAGGCTGAATTTGTGGCCAGGCTACCGAGGTGAGCAGGCAAACAGCTAGGTGCGGGTGCCGAAGCTCCCTAACCTCGCATCCGATCCCAGAGAGCACCTGGCAGAGCGTGCTGCTGCCCCTCCACGCCCGTGGTTCGGAGCTGATTTACAGCAAAGTATGCCATCTGCTGATTCTCCAGGACCGCTTCCTCCCGTGTCCTGCCTTTTCTCTTTCTCCCGTTCGGATGCTGACCGCGCCTGGTGCTCAGCTGGCTCTACAAAACCTGACAAGGTCACGTCCTGAGGGTAGGGTAACTAGTCAGCTGGTGGAGGTGCTTGTGTGTGAATGTGTAACCTGCGTGTGAACGCTGGAAGAGACTCCTCTACTCGCTCAGCCCAGAGCAGCATCTCATCACCAGCAAGGCTGTGGCACTTGGAAGTGTCTCTAAATAAAGCTGGGCCTGTGCTGACTCGAACACCACTTAGCGGGGCCTTGAAAACCGCAAGCAGAGCTGCTTCTGCAGGGCTTTTTCAGCTCGGGTTTAACGATGTGTTCTCGAGGTTTTAATCACAAAAAGGATGAAATGTGTTCTCCAAGGTACGTGTAGTTGCATATCCGTGCAGAGTTAGTTGTGTATGGCGGTCTTCTCCCTTGCTGCAGCGGCTACCCTACCTCGCAGGACAGACGGGGAGTAGTGCCCTCGTGCCCCGTCCCCGGAGAGCCGTGTGAATGACTGGCGAGAGGCAGAGGGCTCGCCGAGCCAGGTAAACGAGGCGATCAGATGTTAAAACGCGGTAACCTCGTGCCGACAGGGTGGGGTTGTGTGCTGTTACCTCCGTACCAGCGCCTGCCGTCAGTTACTCGTGCTGGAGCTTCGTCTGCGGCGCAGCACGCGGTGGGTGTCGAGTCCGAGCGAGGTCTGCAGGACGCCTTCCTTCCCCGCCAGGAAAGGTGACCTCCTTACCTGCGGGAAGCGCAGGAGTGCCTTACCGCATCGGGAGGAAGGTGGGAAGGGCATGTGCGTATTAAGCTCCGTCCCCAAATTGCATGGAGAGATCCGTCTGTGTGTTACAGCTAATTAATTTGCATCCCGGTTACGCATCTCGGCAGATAAAGCTGATGCAGACAGAAATGAATTGCATTATCGCCATCCGACTGCTAGCAAGCAGGATTTAAGGGAAAACAAAGAAAATACCTGGTTTCTCTACAGTGTCTTTGGCTCGTCGAAGTTGGCCTTCGTCATCAGTGCTGGGCTTGCTGAGCTCCTGTTCAGTGGGATCTTCGCGCCGAGCTTTCCACCCACCTCACGAAGGGTTAAGCAGGCCAACTGCTGCTGAAGTTTGAAGACAGCCTCTTAAATATTTAATGACAGTCTAAATATATACATATGTACAAAGTGTTTTAAACAAAGGCAGAATTCACGTACAGGCCTAACTGGTTCCAAATAATTACTTTTTGGAAGGTAATAGAAATGACTACGGGTACCGAAAGAAATTGAGGAACGCAGCGTTTTAATAAAGCCAGATGCAGAGAAGAGATTCACACCGAAACGGGGATCTTTCTAGGAAAGCCAGCAGTGTTGTCTGTGGTGTTTCCCTTGATGGGTGGACAGCCCTGCCCTCAGAAGATGGAGTGAGCAGCAGTGATGGTATCCAAAAATGCGAGGTCTCATCAGAAGCCCATTCGAGTGTTGCCTGCTCTTACCTGTGCAGGGTAGCTGAGGTTGGTGTTGGTAATGAAACGGTGTGTGGTGGGGGGAGGACACGGATAATGAGCAGAGTCAAAGAAAGGAGGAAAGAAAAGGGGGAAGTGAGCAAAAAAATGCGGTTTTGGGCAGATGAGCATTTTTTTTTTTCTTGTGGCGGAGGGCAGCTAGTGTACGGCACCTCGGCAGGACACGGGGTAGCTGCTGGGGGTTCGCTGGGGGAAGACTCCCAGTTGAACACGTTGTGGGTGCTTTCGGTAATCCCTGGTGCTCCGTGGGCTTACCTGGTGTGCACTCTGCTGGCGGAACACGTGTCAGCCACTGCTGTACCTCCTACCGTGAAAAGAGTGTCCCGGGCAAAGGGTACAGGGATGCGCGCTGAGCACGGGCTGGGAAGAAAAGCAACTTTCGGTTTTGTTTCCTCCCCACCAGGAATAAAATATATATAAAAAAAGAAGTGGTAGACACTAGGGATGAGTTTGCCGCTCACAAGACTGGCACGAAAACACGAAGTGAGGCTTAGGCATGCCTGCCGAGCATGTGATGATAATCTGGACGTTGCACGCGCGTGTACGTGCATGTTCTGAACAAAGGTGAAATTCTTGGGTTTTCAGCATCTCGAGCTTCAGTGTGCTGCATGAAAGCATAAAGATAAATGCCCCCTTTAATCACTTCAAGCGTTATTTTCAGAATTATTTAAAAGGGTTTTTTTGAGTTAGCAGCTATTTAGGACAGGGCTGAGAAGTCATCCACGGTTGTGGTAGCTGATGTCCAGGACAGATCTGTTCCCGAATCCGGTGAGCTGCACTGAGACGGGAACCGGCCCACGGATCCTAAATATCACCAGGCCGCTGCTGGAGCTTGGATGCAGCTCAAGAACTACTGAGCGAGCTTGGGCATTTTCCCAGAGTATCTTGGCTCCTGCAGAGACCAGTCCCAATCAGACTGCTTTTTTATTTCAATATCAATTTTCAAGAAACTGGAAATCTGCCCGTTTTCACAAGGCGTTTATTCCAAAGCGCGGGAAGCTGGTAAATATCGATGTGCTCCCCAGCACCTGAAATGTGCTGTACTGCCTTCCTACCCCTGCTCTCCGTACCTGTCTCAGCATCCTTGTATGCAGATGGGGAAAGGCTCTGGCTTCCCACGGAGGACAGAGCTGCCTGCTGGCCCCGAAAGGCGCCAAAGGGACGCGGGTGCTGGCTGTCCACACGCGGAGTGGCTGCAGCCACCCTGCCCGCGGCCAGCCTCCCTCCTAACCTCAGCTCGTTTTCTTGTGAGGCGAGGTGTTGTTATAATCCCTTGCTCCAGGCTTTTCGGCGTCTCTTCTGCCCAGCATCTAATCCGAGGCTCTGCGGTGACAATGAATTGCAGTAGATGGCTGGCTGGTCCAGCCCCTTTTTTCCTATAGGCAGAAACGTAGGTGGAAAACTGCTTTTACTTTTTGAAGAAAAACGTTCTGGGATAATTCATTGATAAATAATTACCGTGCTTGGCAGTAGGACAGAACTCGAACCCAAAAGTGGTTGTAGCCATCGTTTTCACGTGTAGCGGAATTAAACCCCAAACAGGCGAGCTGGAAGCACTCTGAGCCCCGAGCAAAGCCGAGCCAAAAGCCGTGTTTGCAGCCTGCTGTCCAGCCACGACTGAGACCAGCCATGCCCTTGCCTTCCTGCCCGGTGGGGCACATCTGCAGGCCTGGATTGGTTCGAGCAAGGGCTTAGCGATGTGTCCTCAGGGTTTTAATCAGAAAAAAGGACAAACGCGCTCTCCAAGATGTGTATAATTGCATACCCACGTAGCGTTGGGAAAGTCGTTTGAGTTTGACTGCCGGAAATAATCCTTTTCTCCCGTATTCAGCCTGGGAACAGCCCGCTGGAAAGGCAGAAGGCAGGCGTCTGTGAGCGGGAAGTGAATGAAGCTGGTGGGCACGGAGCGCTTATTTGCTCAACAGATGTGAGTCAAGAGAATGCGCGGTAATCTGGTGATTTCTGGAGTGTTACCTGCGACTGCTTTCCCGTCCTCGCTGCAAGGTTTCTTTCAGCAAATCCACAGCGTTTCGTGGTCTTCGGTAAACAAACCGTTTTGCTAACCAGAGCAAAGTAGTCGGCGGATACACAGACAGCTGGCTCCGAAGGAAGTTAAGCGATGTGCTGCGTGCCGCTGGGGTGGCTGATTTCCCAAGGACTTGGCCGTAGCTGGAGGATGATGCAAGCTGCATCCTCCTGTCCCTGCTTGCACGGAGAGGCGTTCAGCGCTCAGGAATGCGTAACTTTAGGTTACGGTTAAGGTCCTGCAGCTTTCCAGGTTGCTCGGGAGTTTGGGACATAGGGGTGTCCTGGCCAGAGCGCTCCCTTAAGGAGTGAATCCAAAATGAGAACAAAAGAGGGGAGGTTTGCTTCACTTGAGAAAAGGGAAGTAATGCTTCAAGAAATAAAGGCCCTCGCTCAGCAGAATTTTGTGCCTAGCTGCGTTGCGGAGAAAGGAGCAGAGCGAGCGTGTTCAGTTAGATGACTTTCCAAATGGGATGTGACTTTCTGAAATAGTATCGTGTATCGGAGTAAGGAAACATAACTTTCAGCCAGCCACGGGGTTAGGACTCCTCAATAACGAGAGGAAGGAGATGCCGTTTTCTGTAAACACATTGCATTTTCCCCACTCAGCTCTCCCACCCCCCTCGTGCTGAGGTGTAACCTCAATCTTTCAGGTGCTGCGGTGCTGCCTCCTTGGAGAGGGTGCCGATCTGGAGGTAAGCAGGTGCTGACCTGGAAGGTGGCACCGTGGGGCGTTTATGCTGGCCGAGCCAGGCTCCTGGTTGACGATGCAGTAGGAGAGGCTTCCCGCTGCTCCCGCAGTCCTGTTGGTGGCTGCTATGGGACCTCCTTCTCCTCCCATGGGCAGCTGCCGTCCATGGCCAGCCTTGCCCCTGGCCAAGACGTTGCGTTTCCCTCTGCCTTCAAAATGGGGAAGAACGCTTTGCTTCCCATAAGCATTTTTGGAGTTCGCTTTAGAGGGTTTTAGAGAAAGTGCTGTGTAAAACTGAAGTACGGTTCATTAATATTTACCGTGTCCCCTTCTCAGACAGCATCTGAATTGTGACTTGCCAATAAAAAGTGACGGTCGTTCGAGGGAGATGTTGTCTGTGCCGCTGAGTGGCAGTCCCCACAAGAACTTACTTAGGGTTTTTTGGTTTTCATAGGTGGGGATGCATGGCCATTTGTAATATATGAACCTTTTGGCTCTCCTCACTCAGACCCCCCAGACATCTCTGCTCGTCCTGGTGCCTGTACCAAAGGCTCCCGTGGTGAAGCTGCTCTTACCACTATGGACTTTGTTCCCCGTGATGGTTTCTGGTTCAGAAATACACGAAAACGAAATAATTCCCGGGTTCCTAAGTGAATTTCCTGTTTGTTCACTTTTTTCCCTCTAATATACTCTTTGTGTTTGTGAATGAAACAGAATTAGGGCTAATTTAGTTGATTGGCTGCAAAACAAAAGTATTCAGTGCGAAGAATGGGAAATGAGAAGGCCTTTCTGCAGTGTTACTTCTTTGCATAATTGTAATAGATTATAATTATACAGTTGGGCGTCGAGCAGTGGGTTTGCTGTAAACACGGTCATGTGAAATGTCTGCCTGCTCCCTTCTGTCGGTTTGAGGCCCGGTGCGGCCCCGCCGACGGCTGCTCCAGCATCTCCGGCCGCGTTTTCTCCTCCGGCAGGATGGCGTGATAGCGGCAGCGTCGCCGTCTTCGCTCCCCTTCCCGGCTCCTCCCCCAAAATTACCGCCGGTCGATGCGGCTATGTCAGGCTGTTGACACAAATCGATGAGATCAATCACTCCTCAGCTCCTGACCGGAGCCAAGAGCTGCACCGAGCTGTCCCGGCAGCGCTTGCTGAAGGGAAAACGCGTGCTGCGATGGTTCAGGGGTAGATGAGGGGACCCTGTCCTGCTAAGGATCAGTTCTCCGAGGCTGCAAAAAGAGCATGGTGTATATGTATGTGGTGTAAACGGTTCCTGTGATGGCAGCGTGCTGTATGACCCGAAGGCCGTCAGCCCCAGGAGAGCATCGCGTGCTGAGCCGCGGAGAGGGCCGAGGCGGCGGCAGCAGGCCGGGAGGAGGAACGTGGACAGCAGGGTGACCGTGAACCCGGGGTGAGGGGAAGCTGAGGAAATCTGCTTCTGCAAAATGCACCTTCTTCTGCAGTTGCAGCTGGACGTGTGCGCTGGGAGCGGGCTGACAAGGTTCCCCTGGCCGTAGCGGCAGGGCTGGTGCGTCCCTTGAGCGTGCTGGTTTAAGGCAGTGGAGCTCAGTTTCATTCACGTGCCCATAGGGCAAGCGTAGTTACAGACCCTGCTTTCCTCCCCTTCCCCTAGAAGATCTTGACTTCTTCTCATCCTTTTTTTTTTTTTTGCCCTGCAAATGATGGCAAACTGTTATCAGAATACCAGAATTACTGGTGCAGTGGGGTAGTTTAGCCTGACTGCTAAAAAGCCCATCAAAACTGCACTTGCTGCAGTCCGCGAGGAGGAAATCAGAGGCTGCTTCTGGAAGTCAGAACCTTCGTCCGAAGGGGAGGACAAATCTTTGTGCTGCTGTCTGGTTTTGTGTCTGAGAAGGCTTGTTTGGGTGTGCCTGCTCATGGGCTCAATCAGCTGCTGTGGGAAGATAAACACATAAATGTTTCATCTCCTCGATTTGCCACCAACCATTGTGCTGGGTGCTAGCAGATTTTTTTTAATTAAATATAATTTATCTAATCCTAGTGAGAAACATAATTACAGGATTTATTTTGTATACTGCGATTTTAGAATTACTTAATAAAGAAGAGTAACATTTCCCCCTCAAGGGCTGTTTAAAAACGAACGAACAAACAAAATCAAAAAACAAACTGCACTTTGCTAAAAGTAATAAATCTCAGGCAGGAAGCAAAAAGGAAAAAAAAAGGCATCTAATATGTTGGAGCTGCAATAAAGCTGAAAATTAATAATCGGTAAGTTGGTGCTGCAAGAGAGCGAAGGCATTTCCTCAAATCCATAATGCATATAGCTTATTGAATGGCAGCAAAGTTTTGCATAAGCAGGAGAAAACCCTGATCAGAAAATGGAAAACCGTGTGATCTGCAGCCTGAAGATCCAGCGCCACAGAGGACATGGAGCCGTGTGTGGGGCTGAAATGTAAGAAGGTGCTGTGCAAGACCAGGGTCTGAAATTGCATGCTGAACTTCAGTTTCTGCTCGGGGGGGTTTAAGCGTTGCAGGAAGGCACTGCTGTAGTCTCAGGGAGAGGTTCAGTGTACTGTGAAACCCTCACACGAAAAGGTTCGTATGGCTGTTTAAAATAATTCAAAACAAATAACAGCCCTCCACCCTCCCGTCCTCTCTCACGCTTCCTTTTCCCCCCTAAAACCGAAAGGTAAGGCTACTGCTTGAGTTGTAATGGAATAATATATCAAGTGAGTGATCACATCGGGCATGGACACTTACCAAATCACAGCGAGATAACTGTGAATAACTCTCTAGTTTCAACAATTTGCATGGCCATTAACAATTGATGGGTTTCCCTTAGAACCGCATTATCTGTGGCAGCAGGATCTATTCCCGCCTACCGCTCCTGCATGCTAAGTGCCAGAGAATTGCTCCAAAGAAGGGGTAATAAAAATCTGATGGCAGCAAGGTGAGTGGAACAGGTAGGGATTTAAAGGTGACATTTTCTTGAAGGTGGGGACGTAGTTCAGGCAGTTGTTCGTTTCGCTCTCTCCCTTCCCCAGCTGGTTTTTCAAACACAGCTCTGCAAATC
The DNA here is from genome assembly GCF_964211835.1 of Anser anser. NCBI lineage: Eukaryota > Metazoa > Chordata > Aves > Anseriformes > Anatidae > Anser > Anser anser. Next base: position 14,503,839 of record NC_139721.1, read on the forward strand.
TTCGTGCAGGCTTCTGTGAGCTTTCCCTTGACTGCTTGGCATGTTCTCGGGCTGCGTGGCTGGCTTTGGCACGTGGATCAGTTTAAGACACGTTTCCAAAAACATTTTGGTTTAGGTTTGGATTGGCCACGTGTCTCAAGCAGCTTTTATGCATATTTGTCAAAAAGATGAAGTCGGGGTAAATTTAGCAGCGCTGGGTTGATCGATGGCTCTTTTATGGGAGTGCTTTTGAGGAGGTGTCAAAAACGTGTTTTCCGTGTGAGAATCGTGCCACCCTTTCAGTGAGCACACTGCGAGCCCCGCGCTCCGTGCTTTCATCTCCGGCTTGCAGTGTGTCAGCTCTTGCCAGATCCCTCTGTCAAGTTGACTTCTGCAGCCCCAAATCTCAGCTCTTCTCTCTTTTTCCTTCTCTTGGGCACGCTCTCCCTGCTCCCCCCTTGCTTTTCACGGCTGTTGATTCAAGAGCCAGGAATGAAGTGGTGGAGGGAAAGTGTGAGCTGTCACAGCGTGTGAGCTGCTGGGGCTCGTGGAAGAGGTCAGGGATGCACCGGAGCCCGCGGTGCGGGCACAAATAATAAAGTCTCAGATGTGATTCTTAAAAAATGCCTTCTGCAGGTGTGCCACATTGCAGTGCTGCACAGGAGGTGCTCGTTTGCTTGGAGCAGAGAAAATCACAGCTCTCCCAGGGGCTTCGTTAAACTCCCCGTGTGCCTCTTGGTGCAGAGCTCCCAGTGCCTGCTCCCAACCTAGTGATGGGCAGCAGGTTCCTGCTCCTGCTCTGAAGCATTTGTTCTCAAAGCGTTGAAAAATGATTGCGTCTTGTACCTAACAGCCTTCGCAGGACTCTTCGTCACCACCTCCAGCCTTCTGGTAGCCACTTTGGTTCCTGCTGCTGCAAGCCAAAATAATAATAACGATAACAATAACAAATGCAGAAATTAGGACCTGTGTCCTTTGGCTTTGGGCTTAGAAATATCTGCAAACTTTAATGAAAACAAGTTTTCAGCTTTTGTTCTGTTAGCCATTCCTGGTGGCCTGTAATAATCCTTTCTAGCAAAAAAAAAAAAAAAAATCATATTCTTTCATTTTTAATGAAAAATGTTTCTGCCACGGGTCATGCTCAAATAATTAGCAGGGAGATCTGTGTTGCATGTGTCTAGAACTGGAGAGCCGGGGATTTAGAGGTAGTGGTGTGGTCCCAGATTGCTCTGGCAGTTTGGTTACTGGTTATAACAATGCCTCGTTTACTTCACCTTTATTCTCAGGATGACCGTCTTTCACAATAATCAATGCACTGATTGCTATAATTGCGTTTTGTGGTACTGTGGTCTTACAATTAACTGGCTGGGCTAATAAAGTGTGGAGTGTAATGAAGATTTGTAAACAAAGTTCATTAGGAAGAAGCTTAGGTTGAGAATAGGCACTGGTAGAGGGTGAGAGGGGAGCCCCGTCCTCTGTATCAATAATTACAGCATGGGGAAACCTGGAAATGAACAGGTCAGCGTGGAAACCATTCCTCTGTTACGTATCTGGCATTTGCTGCTGCAACATGCCTTTAAAATCCCTCTATTTAAAAAAATACGTATATGTTTCTAGAAGAAGATTCCTCTGGAATGAGATCCTATTACAGACTGGAATTGTGTTTGCAGGATGTTAACATTAAAGCTGTATTGGGCACGATGCTGAAAACTGGACCGACAGCACAGGGCTGGCAGTGGCCTTAAGAAAGAAGAGCCTATTGTCCCCCCACGATTGGATCTTAATGCAATTAAAGTGAAAAAGGAAACCGCCATTGAAAATAGGAAATGGATTTCCTAGCGGTGCCTCCGCGGGGGTGGATCGCTGACATCTGGCTGTTGCTGAGAAGTTGGATGTCTTTTATTTTCCTTGAGGAGCTGTGTCCAATTCTTGCTTTTGTGTTTGTGCGTGCTCTGCGTGCCTCCCTCCCGTTGTCTTCCTCGTGTTTCGGATGCACGTTCCCGGTCCCAGGCATGGGGTTTGGTCCTGCACACTTCTGGGAGACTGTTGAGTCTAGCGAGCGAAGAGCTGAGGAATCCCTCCCACTTTGGAGTGTCAGCGCCGCCACTTTGGCTGGTAGCTTTGTTTTAAGGTTGCCAGAAATCCCTTTACACCTCCTTGCCTTCTCCTCTGCCATCGTTTGAGCTCACAGCCTCATTTTTAAGCTACTTGGCTGTTTTGTTGTTGTGTTTTTTTTGTTAAGCATGGGTTTTCTTGGTTGAGTCTATGTGTCATTTTAGCAGCAGTAACATTAAATTCCTCACCCTCCTTTTTTTTAAGCTTTTGGTTGTCTGTAGTTACTTATTTTTTTTTTCAGAAAAATTCACATCTGAAGAGCCTCGCTCAAAGAGCACTGGCTCAAGGCCCTGTGTGTTAGGCTGGGGGCTGGCTCTTCTTGCCGTGGGAGCTCGGGGGCAAGAGGGTCTTTCAGCAGCACCAGTTCATGCATCTGCTTCCTACCTGCTGGTTTCAAACAGTATTAATTTTTATGCGTTTATTGTGTTTAATTAAAAGCAGTGCTGCTTACGGCAGTGCTCGTGGAGATTCATCCCTCCCCCCTCCCCCCCCCAACGAAACGAATAGGCATCTGGTATTTGTTTTGTATAACACAATCCTCATAAAATGAAGAGTAATAAAACATAATTATCTGTAAAGGCTGGTTTTATAAGCCTAAGAATGAGCTTGTTTCTGCCTCATTTTGCTCTGTTTGTAAGATAAAGGGTCTCTTTGTATGGCTTTAGCCCCTCTCCAGGTTAGGAGAGCATCAGTAACAATAGGGTTTTAAAATCCTCGGGGAAGGGTGCAAGTCAGTGGGAGCAGTGCACAGGAGAAGGTGCTGGCCTATCTTCAGGGCTGGGGAAGATGCTTTTTGTGTTCCTTTTGGAAAATTTCCCTTCCAGACAATGGGTTTTACTTGAAAGCTTTGGTAAAGTAGGGGGAGAAATCTGTAGACCGTGACGACGAGGAATAAAGGTCAAAGTTTCTGTGTGCCCTTTTGCTTCGCTTTGCCTTGCTGTAACCCTGCAAAAACACTTTCCACCACCAAACACCGGCCGGGCTGGGGGATTTTGTGAACCGCCCCTGCATCGTGTCTGCTCCCAAGGGACTGGGTCTCTTGAGCATCCTCCTTGCTGGTTCTCAGCTGCGTGTCCCCTGGAGAGGAGGTGACATCTGCCTGCGATGGCATCCGCCACCAAGCCTGGGTCCAGCACCCAGGGCGAGGAGCAGCAGATGGGGCAATGCTCCTGCAGCGAGTGGTTCTGCTGCTGGTGGTGTAATGTGCTCCAGGGGTGTCGCCGGGTCTGGTGCGCAATGGCAACCCACTCCTGGGTGGGATTTTTCCTGGGAAAAAGTGGAACTGAATCATTTAAGCCAATTAGATATTAAAGTGGGATGTGATAATGGCTTATGATTGTTCTAAAGGTAAAATATGGAGGGGAAAAAAAAATCCTTTTAGAAAACTCAGTCTGAGCCTGTTTATTTTTCTTTAAAATAGTAACGACCAAAATGTCATGTGTTTGTGATGAAAGCTAAAAGCTGCGGGGCTGCAAGGCGCCTTCGACTCAGGTGTGCTTTGCAATACGTTGTCTTAGGCCCTATTCTCATTTGCACAATTAGAGCAATAGAAGAGGAAGTAGAGCCTCTCAGCTTTTCTGTGAATTGTAGCCTCCTCAAAAGCAGCTACGACTTCGGTATCGCTTTCTCTCTGCGAGGCGAGCCTTGTGATTTTGCATCTTGATTAGCAGCTGCTTTTGTTCTTCCGCGACGCTCGGGAACAACAGGGTTGGGAGCATGCACCGAATTGCTGGGCGATACCCTCGCCGACAGAGGTGGCACGGCTTGGCTCGGAGCAGCTTGGCGCCTGCCAGATGGAGGCCGATGTGGAAACTTGTCTCTTTGCAGCACAGCCTCGTGTCACGCGTGAGCTAAATGTGCCGTGGGTGTCAGAGGCTGCAGAATCCAGTTCCATTTACAAGTCAAGTGGTCCGGGATGTTTGACCCCCTCCCATACTATGTTATGTCCCACTTAGTTTCCATCACAGGTCTGGAATGCATCTTCCTTTATTTTCTTTCTGGGGTATTGCTTCTCTCACTTGCAGATGTCTCCCTGGAAAGTGTGCTGGTCCTTAATTAATTAATATCTACAAAATGCTCTGAGACCAGTGTTGCTTTGCATTCACAACAACAGAATTATATTTAAAAGTTGAGGTAGCTTCTGATTTAACCTCCTCGTGTCTCCAGAGTAAATGGGTTTTACTTTACCAGTGTATGGGGGAACCCCCCCAAGCTGTTATCTTCAGTCGTGCCATCAGTGTGACACGGCCTCTCTTATTTATTCTCTTCCTCATTGCCTATAAAGTGGTAACGCTGGGTGCATTTTCTTTAAACGTGACATAAAGTGAAATCCTGTTATTTGCACACATTCTGTGGCACTCGTCTTCGAAGTATCCAGGCAACCTTTATGTAGATGACACTTTAACTCAAACTCTTCCATTGTTACGAACGTGGACCTGTGAAGACAAGCAGGGTGGAAAAGGGAGGGAAGAAAGAGCTGGCTTGAACTCACGTTGGGCACCTTGAGTCACCTGGGGGACTCTTTGCAGAAAGTGCAATGCGTTGAAGAGCTCTGCTCCCGGGTACTTAAACCCTCCACTTCAAAGTATTGCACGCTTTTGCCTTGGGAGTGGGCAGGTGGAGCTGGCAGCTGAGCTCCTGTGGTGGAGCCACCAGGAGAGGGGATCTCATCGCTTCTCCAGCCTGTCACAGGGAACAGAATCACAGAATTGTAGGGGTTGGAAGGGACCTCCAGAGATCACCGGGTCCAACCCCCCTGCCAAAGCAGGTTCCCTAGAGCAGGCTGCCCAGGTAGGCGTCCAGACGGGCCTTGAACATCTCCAGAGAAGGAGACCCCACAGCCTCCCTGGGCAGCCTGTCCCCGTGCTCCGTCACCCTCACCGTGAAGAAGTTCTTTCGCACGTTGGTGCGGAGCTTCCCGTGCTCCATTTTGTGGCCACTGCCCCTTGTCCTGTCCCCACAAACCACTGAAAAGACGTTGGCCAAATCCCTCTGTCTCCCACACTTAAGATATTTGTAAACATTGATGAGATCCCCTCTCAGTCTTCTCTTCTCCAGGCTGAACAGACCCAGGTCTCTCAGCCTTTCCTCACAGGGAAGATGCTCCAGGCCCCGTATCATCTTTGTGGCCCTCCGCTGGACTCTTTCCAGGAGATCCCTGTCTTTTTTGTACTGGGAACTTCCTTGCCAGGTTCTCGATTTCAGGCCCAGGAGGATGAGGGCTCCAACAAGCCTGCAGCTGCAGCCGTTTTGAATTCAGCTGTGCTGCCCAGAAATTGAGAGCCCGGGGCTGAACGGGAAGCCCGAAAGACTTGAAGAGGAAGCCACCGGTGCTCTGTTAGTTTGCTCTAACCCCCCCGGGGGAGAGGTAACCCCATCTGGGGGGGTTAGGTGTGTGACCTCTGGTTGGGAATTGGTTTCTGAAGCCCTAGTCAAGGGAAGTGTGATTTGTGAGCTCACACCGGATCCTAATCCATTTGGGGCTCCAGTGACCGGCAGGGTGCACGTGGGTATTAGCGAGCATGTTGGTGTAGGCCGGAGGACGACCGCGGAGGAGCGGGCCCTCGGAGGAGGCTGTGGCGGAGGACAGGGGCAGCGCCTTGGTGTCCCCAGGGGAGGCCAGGTAAGGCTGGCAGGGCTCTGCCATCCAGGGCTAGGCGAGTTGAATCCTGGTCTCCATCAGAGGAAGGAAAGTTTTAGGAAAAATCCTTCGTGTTGATGAGCCAGGATCAATTGCCTTACATACCTTATGATAGATTAATTGTGGTCCTTAGCTTCACTCGTAGCTTTTTGCTTTAAATCTTTGGACTAAGCCTATGGCAAGGGTGAGAGAAGCTTTTTTTTTTTTTTTTTTTGCCACTGCTTTCAGATGGAGAAGCTTCTGCTTATTTCTGGAGCCTTCCTTTAATGGCACAACTCAACTCATGTCCAGACATTCCCTGCTGCCTTGAAGCTGCCCACCTCAATCATGTAATCAGCGTGGACTGTGGCTGATATTTGTGTAACGTAGAGTATCAGGTCCTGCGTTTTCTCTAATTACCCCGTTGCTTTCTTAGAAAAAAGCAACCAACAAAACAAAACCCCAATAAAACCAGTATCCCCCAAGCCCTCAGCGTGCAGCACAGCACATCCCTGCTTGGCCCTCTCACCCTGGCCTGGCGCTTTTCAGTCCCTACGTGCTGTCATCCCCACCCAGCTCTGAAAGGACGGGGCGTTTGGAAGGCTGTGGCTGTGGTTTGGGGACGTAAGAGGTTGGGTATCAGGGATTTACATTTGCTGGGAGGTCGTTCCCTTGTGCACCCGTTGCACTCACTGCGTCAGCCCAGATCTTTTTGACCACGATGCGTGTCAGTCTGGAGAACTGATTTATGTGTTTGTTTTTTTTTTTTTTTTCCTAAATGGGGAAACCTGATGGTTTTATTTATTTACTTTCTAGGTTTTTTTTTGTTGCAGCATCCTCGAGCACACAGCCGGGCTGGGCTGGGCAGGAGGCTGGAGAGCCCTGAAGCCAGCGCTGCCATCAGTGCTGTGTTTTGGGAGCTCGCAGCCCGAGCCAGCTCCCCAGGGTTGCCCAGGGAGCCTGTGCAGCACAGGAATCGAAACTCACGGTTCTGACTGTAGTTGTTGCCCTTTCCATCCTTATTCACCATTCTGGTTTTTATCAATAGCTGAGCCTAAATGTTTAGCAATAGCAGGATGGTGACGGTAGCTGTCTTATCAACTACTGAAAGGGAGGGGACGGGGATGGCTTAGGCAAATATTTAAAGTGTGGGGAGGTGGAAACCAATCTTTTCCAGTTATCTGTGTGTGAATGCTTTGGGCTGTAAACAAAAGCTTCCTGTCATAAGGCAAGACAATTGCATTTGTAGCCAAAGGTGTGTGTTGTTGTTGTTTTTTTTTTTTTCTTCTGCTGTGCTTAACTGTGATTCCTCATGAGACTTGTGGGGGTAGCGGGGAGGAATTGCATGCACTAAAATGAAAATCGTGCTGTAATTTGATACAGTGCATGGCATTGCTGGTAATGTACACATAAATAGAGACTCCAGCACTCGGCTCTTCAGTGGAAGACAGGTCTTCTATATTTATCAGTTTCTGCTATTTTTGCAGCATACCCTGTTACACTGTTGTTTAAAAAAAAATCCATATCGGTTCCAAAGTGTTATTGTTTCCTCATTCTGGGATCAATTGTACCAGACCTTTCTCATCGACTCTGACCTCATTGCATTTAAATAGCTGGGAATTACAAGTATTTCTTGTCTGTGGGAGCAGAGGAACAGTTCCATCTGAGTTTCTGCTAATCATCTCCTGTTCTATAGGATCGCTTTCCTCTGCTCGGAGGAGGTTTTCTGCTCCTCCTGAAGCCAATGGTAGCAGCTGCTGTTATGGATTCCCAGTAGGATCGGGGCTGGAGTCCGTGGTGGCCTGTTAACAGGGGCAGCTCTTTGTGCAGGCACCCGTGCAGCTCCATTGATTCTCATGAAGCTGCCAGGGTCAATTAGCAGAGAAAAGAAGTCCACGGGGTCTGATATGAAAGAAAAGAGAATGTATTTTCAGAAATGCAATATTTAAAAAAAATGCCTATCTGGTAAAAAGGGGAAAATAATTTTTACTATCTTATAGAGATAGCACCAAAGTAAAGAAAAAAAGAAAGAAGTCTGTAGTGCAGTGTGGTGTAGGAAGCAGAGCCCTGGGTTTTGTTTTCTCCAGCTCTTTTGGTTGAGTAATTTTGCTGTTTCTTTGCAGAATGGGGATAGTGGATTTTTACAAGTGCTTTGTGAGCCTCAGATAAAAGGTATCCCATGGAGCTATTTGTCTTGCTTGACGTGGGGTTTTGGTACTCCTTTAGAGGTGTGTGATGCTCCCTTTCACAGGGTCGGGGCACAGCAGTGGTGGCGGAGGGCAGGGAGGGCACAGCCGGGTTTGGCTCCGGGGCCCAGGCTGTCCCTGCCTGCCAGGAACGTGCCATGGGGTATTTCCGAGGTCTTTCTTCAAGAGACGTGTCATCTTTCTGTGGCCACAACCAGAGCCGTTCGCAAGTGGCACTTGTGGTTAGTTACGATGAAAGACTAGAATTTTTCTGGGCAGACTGGTCGGCAAGTGCTGGGAGGTAATCGACAGTGAGGTGGTGAGAAAGGAAGGCAGTGCCTGATGGTCCGAGGCCGGGTTGGGTGGGCTTTGGGCAACCTGATCTAGTGGGAGGTGTCCTAGCAGGAGGTAGGACTAGGTGATACTTAAGGTCCCTTCCAACCCGAACCATTCTATGAGTCTTATTATGGATGGACTGGATGCATAGATAATCTAGACTTCATTTCTCTGCTACAAACAACAAAAGCAGCTTGGACACCTCACCCCATGATTAATGACAGAGTTGCCCATGATGAGGACGCTGCTGGTTATTATCCCCGTGCAGTAATATTTCTTTATTTGACCTCATGCCCGTGGGTTGGTCATGAAAGCTGAAATGAACACGGACTGCTCTGGTCTCGACTATTTGCTTAATGAGAGCGCAGTAAGAATCAAGTGGGTAGTATTTTGGGTGCTTGGTGTGGAGAATAAAACGACATGGTAAACTGAGCCCTGGTAGTTCATCTGGGACAGTGCAGTGGATTGTTATTCCATTATAGTGGGAGAAGCTGCCAAGCAAATAGTACTGTACAATTAAATGGGGCTGTTAACGGCATGACTGAGCCAATTCATTAATGACAATGGCGTATTCTTGTATCCGCTTTCCCTTACAACTCCTGGGTGAGGATACTCAGGGGAAAAAAGACAAATGGGAGGAAGGGGGGGGGGGAATGCCGGAGCGCTCCCGGCGTGATGCCCTCGCATAGGTGCTTTTTCTGTGTGTCGGCTTGGCGAGAAGTGGAGGAAAGGAGCAGGTCACTTCTGTCACGTGGAGGCATCTGTGCGGAGGGACCGCGTCGAGGCAGCGGGTGTCCTCTGGCAGTGGGTGCTCTCGGTTGCTGCTCTCTCACAGGCAGATAGCGGTGAACTGCGGGGGCCTGAGAGATACAGCAACGGGTGGACAAAAGTGCTGCCCGTCAGCGGAAAGCCAAAGCGAAGAGCTGGAAGCTGCAGGCACCGCACTAGTCCCTTTGGTATAGACAAAGCTGTTGTCCGACCCATTTCTTTTTATGCTTGTCAGTTTCTTTGCTAGGAGTTAAAGTTAGTTCCTGGATCTTTTAATATTTGGAGCTATGGGAAGAAGACCCCGAAATAATCTGCTATAACATAAGAGTGGTTTAGAAAAAATTAAATCAACGCACACTTCACTGTGAACACTAAGCCCCTGCAGTAATGAGAACATTGAGAGATCAGCGATGCTCTTGGTCAGCAGCCTCCCCGACCACGTAACACGAAGGTCTGTGCTGCTTGCTGTGCAAAAGCATCGCTGGTCCAGCAGTGGCAGGGTTTGTGGGGTGGCCTCTGCCCTGCTGGGCGGGCACCAGCTCTGCTGGGCATCCTGAGGAGCAGCATGAGCTTCCAGGAGCCAGCGATGGTCACCACGGTCCCGAGATAGGCATAAATAAAATGCAGCGCTGCAGAGCTGGCTGAACTTTGGCTTGCTGGGTTTTCTTCCTTTGAAGGGCTTTAGGAGAGTTAGGGCTACTCGGTGTCATGTATTGGCCCAGATTATGTGCTAACGATGGTTTTCCCTGTTTAAGGCTTCTGGAATAGAAGATAAACATCGTGTGTGAAAGCCAGAGGATGGAAGGAGGAAGAGAATTAAGAATTTGCAAAGCGGCAGCAACTCTCAGCGCAGGAGCTTTTTCTTCCCTCACAGCTCAGTTTGTTTCCTCCTGTGTTCGCTAGAAGCAGGGTTACGCTGTTTTGATCTGGGCGGTGAGAAGGTTACCCTTGTTTTTTAATTCGAGATACAAACCGTAAACCTCCTTGAGGCAGCCAGATCGTGAAAACAAACGTGGAGGTGCTCACCTGGCTTAAAGCACATCCATGTCAAAGTGGAGGGTTGCTGGCGTGGAGGCATTTGTGTCTGGCACCCCCATTCAGCAGTCAAATAAACCGCGTTTGAGAGCTCCCAGCACCGGGTGGTGCAGCACAGGCACCATCCAGCAAGGCACGCATCTGCTGTGCTCCACTGATTCACATTGCCTTAAAAAAAAAAATCCCCAAAGTGTGATGAGTTGACGCAGATCCTGCAGGGTTTGTGCTGAACCAGGTATCTGCCAGGCTGTCCTAATGTAGCTCAGGTGCCATGTCATCTCCTGAAACCAGCGTAAAACCAGCAGGATAGAGTTTGTCTCGTGTCCCTTCGTTGGAGAGCTTAGACAGATGTATGTAATCACTTAATTTAACCAGTCTTATTTTCTGTCTTCCTGCTGTTATGCAAATTTTCCATTATGTGCTCGGGTGGTTTACTTTATATTGCATTTTTACAAAGAATCTAGCGTGGTTCAACTTAGCAGCGGGTTCTGCAGTGGTGCTGTGGGCATCGCAAGGCAAGGGGGACCTGCAGCCTCCATGTGCTCCTGTCCCTGGGATGCGGTGCAGCGCACTGCTGTCCCAAACAGTTAATGGTGGTTAAAACTTCACCATAAATGATATCTTCAAGGGAAGGTTTAAAAGACGAGGCATTTCCTGCTTTGAATCTTTGTATAAGAGAGCAAATTAGGCGACCAGCCTGACCTCTGAACTTCCTGAGGCTGAAACATCAAAAGGGTTTTATCTCCTCTAGTATTAAGCAGCAATGCTTGAAAGTGTCTCACGACACCTCTGTTTGTTAAATGCCTCAGCTGGAGGACACTGGGAAGCGCTGAGTAATCTAGAGATGTGTGTTTGTGTAACGGAGCACAAATGGTGGGATGGTTTTAAAATATTTTTTTCTCCTTTGTGGAGACAGTTTGTGTGCGCGCCTGTGTGTGTTTGGATGCTCAGTTTGACAAGCAGTGGCTTTTTTTCTTCCTGATGACACATAATGTCTGTGTTCTTACTCCACTTTTCTCTTTTTTTTAACATTGCACAGGCTGATCCGATATGCGGTGCACGCTTTCTCTGTTAAATTACACCCTGAAAGTGTTAACCTCTAGCATTTCGTAGGAGCTTGTAAATTATGTATGGAAATGTTCTGTATTGTTCCTGTACGAACTCCATCGAGGAGGGACGTCTGAGTTGCTCCATTTGTTCTTGAGCTTGGGAAGGTTTCCCTGTTCCTCCCCAAACTAGCCCTGATCTACGCTTGCCTATTGCTCTGAAGCGAACTTTTGTCTGCACATGCAGGAAACCTGGAGTTGCTCCTAGCCAGATTAAATAATGGATCACTTGAAAGAATATTGCCTAGTATTTATTGCTGCTCACCGGAGGATAATTTCAATAAGAATTTATCATATTTATTCAGCAGAAGACTAATAAATTCAGATTTGTTTAAACAAAGACTCGAGGAAGAAAATGCTAAATGCTTATGGTTTTATTCATTGCAGACATAAGCTACTCCATTTCACTCAATGTACTTTTACCTGCTTATGTCACCAATTAATTTGGCTCTTAATATCTTATTTTCAGTACTTTTCTCTTTTTCCTCTGGGTACTGCAAGTCATGTTCACTCCCAATGCAAGTCTGTCGAGGATAATGGCATCTCTGATGCTTTCTGGCTTTGTATGGATTTGATTTATTGTTGTGGCAAAGTCTAGATAAATAAAAACACTTTTGCAGGAAAGTGTGATCTAATACGCTGAACTTCATCCAGGAACATCTTGAATACGAATTCTCCAATGCTGTGCTTGTGGTTTTGATTAGTTCACCAGTGTTTTTTTTTCCTCCTTATTTAAAAACATGCCCTATGCTTAACAGGTGAAAGGTGCTGCTATTTAGTATCCATAAGATACAGTAGAGGGGAAGTGCGTGCAAGGGCATTAGTAGTTTGACATTTTTCTTGGGAAATACCTTCAAAACAAAGAAACCAGAAAGGAAATTGGTGGCCAAATGGTGAACGGGACCACATGAGGAATGGGTGAGGGGCATGTATATCCATGAGCATAAAGCTAAGGGACCTTCTCGTATTCTTTCTTCTGCTTGTGTTGGGCATCAGTGCAAGAAACCGTGTGGATGGTTTTAAAAATAAAAAACTTTCACCCAATCTGAGATTTCTTCTGTCAAAGTTAAATGGGCAAAGGTGTCCCGTGTGTGTGAACGGGCATACTCCAAGGTGCTGGAATATGTTATGCCAGGCAGCTTCTGAATTTTTCTGTGTGGGGGGGTAATTTTTGTGTCTGGGGGCAGGTTTGAAACTGGCGCGTAGACTAGCAGAGTTTAGGGCACGTAGAAAACTAGGACAGTTTGGAAAGCTGCCACGGTTTTTGCCTGATCTGTGGAAGTTTGGTGTTGGGGCCTGCAGAATAGAGAGGGTTAATGATGCTTAGGAAGGAAAAGGGTTGGTGACCTTTTCTATGTAAAATAAGGTTGAGGAATGCCATGCATGTTAACCTAAAAAGGCCAGTAACAGTTGTTGGCTTTCTAGGAAATGTTTGCATGTGTTGGTGGTTTCTTTTCCAGCAGAAGTGAATTCTTCTGTGTCCTAGGGGTGAATCACAATGCGTTTTTTCCACTCCATTTTTTAAATTTAAAAATAAAAGGTAGCAAACCTTTTTATACCAGTGGTTGGAAAGCCGATCAAGCACTAGGAGATAAATAAAACAGTGAAGATTAACTGAACCAGGTAACAGAAGCGACGGATCCCTGTGCCTTCAAATCCTTGACAAAAATGTATTAATATGACTAATATGTTGGTTTCTTAGTGTGATCTGCTCTTGCATTGCGAACGACTTCACGTGGGCGCTGTGCTTTCTGAAATCCAAGGTAGAACAAAGCAAGGGGTGTCTTGATTTGATCTTTGCGTTAGAAAACGTGGTAGAAACGCTCTGCTGATGCAGCAGGACCTGCCGCTACTATACCTTAAAGCCTTCCTGTATGTGTGATAAGCAGCTGGGTACGCTTGCCTGTGTCATTTTAGGGCCATAAACGGGGATAGGGCTCGTGGCCTGCCTGCAGCGCTCACCTTGCGCCCTGAAAGCTGCCCGCCTGGTCAGAATTCATCGCGTGGACGTTACGGGCTTTTAATTGCTTTTGTGTCTGGGTTGGTGGCAGTGCTCTCTGATTTATCATCCTTATTATTTGTACAACATTAACGCCGGGAGACACCCGCCGAGACTGAAACGCTGCTGTGCCGAGGCTCCATGAGGGTGAGGCGGTCGCAGAAGGCTGCTGTGGACGGGGCGAGAGGCGAAGTGCTGTGTTAAAACGGGTGCTTTTTATTCAAACTAGTACGATGCTGGAGTATCTCACACACTTTTACTTCTTACTAGCCAGAGGCAGCTTGAAATTACGCTCTCCTGCATTGTCAAGAGGGAGTATGCAATTAATGTCTGGCAGAAGCCACCCACAGACGCGCTGTGAAGCAGGCCGCGCTGCCTGCCACCGTGGGGCCCAGCTGCGTGACAGGAACGTCCCTGCCGTCAGGGCTGAAGTAATGTTGGAAAGGGCCCTTGGGGTTAAAGTAATGGTGGAAAGGGCCCTCGGGGTTAAAGTAATGGTGGAAAGGGCCGAAATCGGGGAGCGAGAGGCTCTCGGTGTGTGGTGGCGGGTTTGTTTGGAGGAGAAGGGCTGGGGGCGAGGAACAGAGCGGGTGCTCTGGCGCAAGGTGGTTTTACTGGCTGGCTACCCGGTGTAGTGTTAATGAGCATTTATAACCTTTCTCGGTGCCTTCAGCCGTTTTGGTTTCAGTGCAGGAAGCGCACAGCTTTTTAGTGCTGTTTTGAAAAGGGACAAACTATTTTCGTTCGATGGCTCCCAATTTGCTCCGAGCGTGCCGTGACCTCTGCCAGTCTCCGTGCATTAACAAAGTTTTTAAAGGTTTTACAGACACTTTCCATTAGCCGTGCCGTAGCTGCTTCCATGAATGTTTAATGTCAAGAGCGGTACTTTTTATTATTATTAGTTTCTTCAGTCACTCTGCTTCGATAAAAGCAACCCCTTTCACCCTCAAAGCCTCAGCAGGCAGCGGCCAGTGCCACAGCTCACATCTTCCCCTGCATCCCTTCCCATTTTCAGCTGTAGCTGTGAGAAAGTTTACCCTAATGCCATTGTGGTCTTTGTTTGTTTGTTTGTTTGTTTTTTGTTTGTGTTTTTTTTTTCTCTTTTTCCCTCCCTATTATCTGCAGTTTGGCAAGGCCTAAACCCTTCCTTCTCCTCCTCCTCCTCCTCCTCCTCCTCCTCCTCCCCTTCTTCCTCAGCCCCCGCCGAGCCGCCTCATGGTGCTTTTCTGACGGGATTTGGGGCTGAACTTCTCTCCAGCACAATAGCTGTCCAGCATCGCCATCTCCTTTCTGTCTGCAGCAGAAGCAAAGGGATGTCAGCAAGGCAGGGCGGCTGCTGGGGGACGCTCACACATTCACCCTGACTGGGACAACCTCTCAGTGTTTCATTTCTTCTGCTGAAGAAAATGCTTTTTTTCTGATCCAGAGCCCAATCCTCTTCCTCCTTTGTTTGATGGGTATGTCCCTTGTCTTCCTCTCTCCAGGAAAGCTGTGTCTTATACCAGGAGGAAGAGAAAGGCATGCCCAAGATGCCCAGCTGCTTCATGTATACTGATGGTGCTTCAGCATTAGAATAAGTTTTGCTAAATGGCATGTTTCTGCTTGCTCCAAACACCAACCAGGGTTTTTTTCTTGTTTTTAAGTTGCCATCAGCCAACAAGAAGAGTGTACCCCCAAAGCAAATTTGGTTTAGGAGGGTTTTTTTTCGGTGCAACCTCTAAAAATAATGAAGTGGAAACTTACCAATCCATTATGCATGCCGAACACACCTCTTAATTGTGTCGGCTTGTGCTTGGGCTTGTTTTACTTGATTTGTAGACCCAGATACACCCCCCATAAATCACATGGCCTCATTGTTTAGCATCTGTGCTATCTCGAATTCATGCAGTCTGTAACAGGGAGCACTGGAAGCACATCCAGAAGGCGAGGTGCCGAGTCCGAACAGCAAAGCTGCCACCGTTGGTTTTGGCTCTTGGTATAGATTTCCTTTAATACAAGTGTGGGGGTGAAGCCCCTGAGTTCATTCTACGTGAACTGCAGTCACTGATTGATTTCTGCATGTGTGTGCCCTGCTTAATGTGTAGGTGCCCAGGTATGTTGGAAAGCCCCAGCCGGCTCTTCTCACAGAAGCGGGTTCCCCACCGCTGCCATGTTGTATTTGTGTGTTTAGGAGCGTCCGCCACATCCTTGGGTTTCTGCGGTTTGAGAGAAACTGGACTGCATGCTGTCAGTATTTCAGCTATGCACGTGGTTATTCCAGCCACGGTCCGTTGGGGCGAGAATGCAGATACGATGTTGATCTGCTTGGAGAAGCAGAAGCGTTGTACTGGTTAAAGGCATCTTCCTGCTGGAAGGTCTTTTTTTCTTTTTTTTTTTCTTTCTTTCTTATTAATCCAGTTACAACTCAGCCTCCATAGGCCTGGCCAGCCTAAGCACATGCCCTGGATTTGGTGTTAGGGTGGCACTGAATGATGTTAACAGATTTTTCTGATAGGAGAAAGGCTTGAAGGCAAGAGGCTTTTCCCTTCAATGTATTTCCCAGTGACTGGAGCAGCCGGAAAGGCTTTATTCTCCAAATCCCACTGCAAGCCCTCATCCTTTGTGTCTCCTGCTTTTGAAGCCGTGCTCCATTTGATCCACAGAGAGTCTGAAAACTCTTGTTTAGCAAATTGGTTCCCGAAGCCTGCGATCGCAGTCCTGACGTTACGGGAGCCGTGACGGCGGGAGCCGTATCTGCCAAATGTCTCTCGCAGGCTGCTGCGCCGGGATGTGAGAATTGAAATGTTCAGTTCTGGCTTCGGGAGCCAGCCAGCAGCTCGACCTGCGCACGCCGGAGGGCTGCGGCTGGAGAGGCAGCAGCTCTGCGCGTCGAAATCTCCCCGGGATGAGGCTAGATTGGGAGAGAGAGCCGAGACTGCGCTCTGCGAAAGCCACTCGCAATTTCCCAATTCGCTCCGCAGGTAAGGGAGAGCTCCGCAGCAGCAAGTGCCTTTCTCCTGACTCCCTCAGACCCTGAAACAGCTGCTGTTTGTGCAGACCCACCAGGCTGGCGGCCGCTCATCCCCGCGGGTGCAGATGTGCATCGGTGGGCGCGAGGGATGGGGACGCTGCTGGTGTCCCCCTGTCCCCCTGCGCCTGGGGGTGAGGAGGGAGGGAAGGACGCGCCTGCAGGCCCCTTTGCAGCTTCGCGAGGGAAGCGCCGGCGGTGTCCTGCAGGCAAGAAGAAGTACACCGAAGCGCAAGCCTATTTAAGCTGTATGGCAGGTGAATATTTAACTATGGCTTCAGGTTTTTCTTTCTAAAAATAAAGGCGAAAATGCTTCTTGGGCAGAGGGTTGTTAAGAAGTGCAAAGCGTTACTGGAAAGCGGGTGGTGGTCGCAGCGTGGAGCTGAAGCTTGCTTTCTTCACCGTGCAGACAGCCTTTGTCTCCTTGCAGGGTTCCCCCATCACCCGTGGTTTGCCTCTGTGTCAGACCAAACCGATGCAAGTCATCGTGTTTCTCCCGAAATTAGGGAGCGAGAGCCCGTGGCTCATCTCTGCCTCCCTCTCTGTGCCGAGGCAGGGATGGGACCTGGGCGCAGCTTACCGAGGGGCTGCCTCCTGGCAGTTGGCAGCACCGCACTATTAACCTAGCGTCTCGGAATTGGACTTGAATAACAAAAACATGCTAACAAGCTCCTCTCTTTTTAATTACATTGATATGGCACGCACTGGAAACAGCGAGGCTTCCCCGCTCTTCCCTGCCCTGTCCCTGGGGGGAGAACGTCTCCGATTGCTTCAAGTTGGTTTTCCCTAAATGAGAGTTTCCTAGCGACTGGGACACTTCCTTCGTTGTTCTGGCCTTTTATTTGAGGTAATATTAAGAGACATCATAACATCACAGTGTCAGAGGAAACAAAGCACTATGTAATTTTATCCCATATTAATGCGGAGTGTCGCAGATGGTGCTATCATTAGACAGCAATCCATAAAAATGGCCCATGAGACAAAGCCCTGGCACAATTATTTATTCTTCAATTATTTATTCAGCCCTTTAGGATGTGTAGTACTGACAGGCAGCACAGAGCGTACTGCCTACCAATTTGCAGATCTTGACTGACTGAGCCCTCCATCATCTACGGAATAAAACGTTTGGGGGGGGAGGGGGCCGTGTCGTGGCCTTGGATTTTATTTTCTGCCTGTTTCCCCTGCTTACCCACTGGTTTCGAGGTTGCCTTTCCAAGCAACCTCCACCCCGATTGTCACCTTTTTCTTGCAGCTCGTTGCCAGGAAGACTTTAGGGAGCCCGGCCTGAGGTTGCCAGCCCCTGGCGGCTTTGGGACCAGGGGGTCACCGCTGCCCCTGCATCCGGGGAGCTCTGCCCTCGCTGCCGATCGATTTGGGGATGGATTCTGCCCGGCCCCGACGGGAAGCAGGATCGGACCCGCTGGTTTCCCCTCAGATTAATGTGCGGGGATGCGGGCACTTTTGGTTGAGACTGTAAAGCCTGCAACGTTGTCTGCTCCTGACAGCTATTACTGTTGCAGCGGCATTTGGGGAGAGGAATTTATTGCCTGCCAAATTTTTACTGTCACTTTACCGTCAAAATGATGTCAGTGCCATCAAAAGGAACGCGTCTGCCTCTGCCTGTACCTTGGCCTCCCCTGTGATAAGACAAATATTGCCGTGGTTGCCCAGTGAACCAGAACTGGGAGCCGATCTCGTTTGATGCTAATGATGTTGTTACTGGTTTGGTTTTTTTAGGCTTCGAGTGACTGGGAAACTGCTCAAGTGTCATTGTCCGAAGTGGCTCGGATTCACCTGGAAAAATCCTCCCAAGCAACTGCATTATATTATGCTGTATTAATGGGAACTTTTAATTCTGTAGGGCTTCAGAGACCCCGTAAAATGCAAATTTATCTGTCACCAGCATGTCCTGTCCCTTCCCTGCACGTGTCGGTTAGGTTTGTCCCTTTGGTGTGTGCGCTGTCACGGCTCCTGCCCCCGTGCACACCTGAAGCAGTGTCCCACAGGTACCTTCCGTTTTGTTTAGTTTTGTTGTTTTTTTTTAAATAAATTATAGCATTCTGCTGGAAAGCCTCCCTTGCCTTCCCCATAGCACTTCTCCCCACACCTGTGATAAAAATGAGCAGTGGCCCTCTCACTGAGAGACACGGTTTCGGTTATTTATAGATCGTACTAACTGCATGTCTTTAAAACTAAAATCCAACCCTGCCCCTTTTTTTTGCTGGTGAGTCATTCTGGCAGGTCCTTTGCATTAAGCTGCTCAGTTGTGGGCCAGTGGAAGCAACCTCCCTATTTTTTTTTAATTTACTGGTAAATCTATAACAAGTAGCTTGTAACTGACAAGATAAAGTCTCTAATTGGATTAGTTTGTAATTTCTAAAGCGCTCGGTTTAGAGAGCTAGGTTAGCTCGTTTTGTTCCCGATGAGATAGGATCTGGTGGTCGTTCTCCTTAATTTCAGTCAGCCCTTAGGTCCCTGCCAGCCCAAACCGTTCTCCGATTAAATTTGCAAGCAGCCTCGGTCTGAAGAGTGGACGGGGGATGTGTATTTGTTCCCTGGCCAAATGCTGGCGTTTGGGATGGAGATTTTCCCGTTCTGGGAAGCCCCTTCCCCATCAGTTGCCCACTTCTTCACGTTCTCACCCTAGTTAAAGAGTGACTCAATGAATTCAGTGGATTCTTGTGAAATACCCACAGCTTCAGCTCACGCCAGCTCTGTTTTTGGCACAAGTGCCCCCAGGAGAGCTCTGCCCGTCCCCGGGTCCCCTCCTGCCATCCCCCGGCCGGGTCCTCGGGCCGTGGCACTGCTCAATCCCACTTTGTGCCCACATCGGAGGGATGGCTGGGGTTTTACGAGTCAGTTCGTGCCGAATTCACGGCTGTTGGGGAGGACAAGCGTGAAACCACGCGTGGAAGGCCGTGAGTGTGTGTGTTTGCACTCGATCCCCATTAGACGTTCATATCATGTTAGACTATATCCGAGCGATGCCAGCAGCTTGACTTAAGCAAAGAAACTCATGGTGGAGCCTGAAAATCTCTGCTGACACGCAGGCTTTAACCCAGGCGGTTGTGCCAGAAGAGCCAGAAAAGGCTCAGCAGCAGGAGATAATGCCGCCGTGTCAGCACGCATTTTCAGCCTTAGCTGTGAATTTCCTGGCTTTTGTGTGCTTGGGCTAAACCCTGATGTTAGCAGCCCATTGCCCCCTCCAAGTGAGTCCCCTCGCACCGAGAGAGGAGCAAATCCCAGCAGTTTGCTGCTTAGCGGGGCGGGCTGCTGGGCGATCCCAAGGGACGGGGGCAGCAGCGGCACAGGCTGGGAGCCTCTGTGCGACCTGCTCTGCTTCGGGTCCGTGGGCGTGTTCCTGGCCAGCTCTTCCCAGAACCAGGGATTTACTTTGTGGATCGATGGCTGGAGCTAACGAGGCTCCAGGGCTCAGGGTCGCTGATAATCTTTGTGCTCTTGCCGATAGCAAGACATCCACATGAAAATCTCTCTCGGAACTCGTTTGGTTGCGTTTTTAATAAACGCAGGCTGCGACCGACCAATTTCCTATTCGTGTCACCTGCCCCATCTAATTACTCTAGCAGCTTACCCGTTCCTTTTTGTGTCTTGCTGTTGTTCAGTCCTTGCACCCTGCCAAGTCCTAGGCAGGAGCGTGTGTTCCAGCCGGCCCTGTGGTGTCCTGGGAGCTGGAAATGCCCCGTAAGCTCCTACAGTACGACGCACCGCTCACTTGCTAAGAAAACAGCATCATTTTGACAGCACCGAAACAAGAAGACGAATGTTGGAAAGAATAGCAAAGACACCTAGCAAGATTTCAGCGATAGCGGGATTTGGTTTTGAGGCTCTGAGCCTGTGCTGGAATTCGTTTGGTCTGATCCCCAGGTGTCCCACTGACTCAAATCTCCTTTAACAAGAAACATTCAAGAGAAAGGAAGGGGAAATCTCCCTCTTGAACTTGAAGTTGTAGCTGGCGTGCGAGTGAATCCTTCTAATCCGGCAAAGCGGGGGCAGAGAGGAGGGTTTATCGTCTGCCCCGTCTCGGTGTCTGCAGCGAGAAAAACGTGCGCAAGCGTCGCGTTCGTGGCAATCCTCGTGTGCCGTGGCAGCGTAGCGTGGTCTGGCGTGTGGGCTGGGCGTCAGTTCTGCGGGCTGAATAAACCAAATCCCTCAGGTCAAAGCAGCCCCGTTTCGTACAAGGTGGGTTGTTCGGGTGCGAGAGTGGCGCAGGGGAGAAGCGAGAGCTCCAGGGTGCGCTTCTTCCCATCCCGGCGTGGCATTAAAAATGGGTCAGATGACTCAGACCTCAAGGCTTGACCGTGAGCCCTGCGGGGGAGGCTAGATGGCACGCCGAGATTGCGGTTACCGGAGGAGGATGTGAACCATACCTGGATTACACGGCTTTGGGCATGGTTTTTTTGGGCTCGTTCTTGAAACCAGACTAGGCAGAGGTGGTGCTTTCATGGAAGAACAAATATTTCCATTTCCCCCGCCTGTGGAAAAGCCACATAGTGAGTGTGTCTGGAAAATGAGTGGCTCTCCCTGCTGCTTGTTTTGGATGTCAGACTGGGGCAAGGTTCAGAGGTGCCAGTTTTTGTTCCTTTAGCCTCGCAGATTTCCTGCAGTGGTTTTGCCTTTGTCCCACCCTTGCGGCAGGCAAGCACACCCATGCGTGCGCAGGACCCTCCGCTTGTCCTCTTGCTTGAAATTGCCGTCGTGTCCCCGTTCAGGCTTTGTGGAAACGGCCTGCAGGCTTGAGAGCGGGGCCATGAATCCGTTGCAAGTCCCAGGCTCTGCGAGCACGCTGATTTATGGATCTGATCTCCGAAAACTGCTGACCGCAGTGGGTTGCTTACTGCTTGCTGTTACGAGTGATGCAGTCCAGAGTGGGGAATTACAGATGGGACAGGACCCACTGAAGTTACAGCGCAGGAAATTAATCTTCCCTAATTTTAGTAAGGCTCAAACGGTGTGTGAAAGATCTGTGCCGTGGTGATTGGAGGTACGAGGAGGAAATCCTCAGTTTGGAGGAGCTGGAAGGTGTGCAGCCTACCCATGGCAGCAGGAGTGGAGGAGGAGAGGGAACAGGGCGTCTTCCTGCTCTTTGGTGAGCCTGATGCACACCTCTTCTTTCCTCTTTCATACAGAAATGGCTAAAATATAAATGAGTAGTTGGTGCTGTTACTGAGTCAAGCAATCAACGTTTGTTTTTTTCTCCAGCTTCTGAACAACGGGACGTGAGAGATACTGCACATAGCTGCTGCGCATATGGATAGGTCATACGAATGTCAGTGAAACCAGAATACACTAAAATTGAAAGTGAAGTTTATTTCAGGTTACTCCGTTTAAGTGAGGTTCCTCTGAAAGCAGAATTTGGCCCATTCTTCCTTTCATTTTTTAAAGAAGTGGAATATCCATCACCCATTTACTTCACCTCTCTTCCAATACTACAAATAGATAAAACAGCTGAAATAAGGGGATAGTGTCGTCGGTGGTTGGTTGGCGTACAAGACTTACTTTTTTACAGAAAAAGAAAAGCAAACGCATTGGGTGAAACTCTTGCCTTTGAAGGTTTTACTGCAGAGCTGTGGTTTTAACCGTTGGCTTCTGCAGTGTGTGGCTCATCCTTCTCGAGGCGGTGGTGGACGGGGAAGCCTTGCCGGTTGCTCCGGGCCATGGCTGGTGGCCTGCCTGAGAGCCAGCTCCAGCCTGAGCAGAGAGGGGTTGCATCACCTACATGTGTACGTAAATAATAACAACAACAATAATAATAATAATAATAATAATAATAATAATAATAATAATAATAATACAGGACAACAAATGCAGATGAGGTTTTAAAAAGGGCATGCAAGGAGGCAGAATGAGGACATTTTCCCTTTCAAAGGTGAGGAGAGGAGCTCAGTTTCTCTCTCGGCAGGGTTCCCTGGGGCTGTGCGTCCTGACGGAGAGGATGAATGTGGGACCTGTTGAGGTGGTTCTGCATACGTTCCGGGCAAAATTGAAACCTCTCATGACTGTATAGTCTGCCTGGAAAAAAAAATAATGCTGTTTTTAATGGGGATAATGTGACAGAGCTTGAGGATGAACCGGGGTGTGCTGCTGGGTTTGGTCGGACAGCTACAAGTCTTCATTCTGGAGAGCAGTGCTTCCAGCCCACGCAGGGAAACAGCGAATAAAGGTTTTAATCTGTGGGAAGCTGAATTTCCCCTGTGTCGCGTGAGACCTAGACGTCACTTAAATCCCGTGTATCTGCCAAAATACTTCTTAGGTGGCTCGAAGGAGCGTCTAGGCTTCGTGGTGACCCCCTGTGCTGGGGAGGATTTTCTCCCTGGGAAGCAAGCCAGACCCAAGGGAGCAGAAACGTTAAGTGTCTTTGTTTCACTCGTCCAGTCACTTGCCTTTCTGTAGCATCTTTTTCTAGGCCTCTACAGTGGTAAATCAGGAAAAAAAAATCCCATCTGCAGCTGATGTCTCAGGGGCTGGCTGCATTCAAGGCTCGGGGGAGGAGCTGAGCCCTGTGGGGCAGGATGGTCGCGACCAGCTCGGGGCAGTGAGGAGACGAGGGCTTGGAGCAGTTGGGTATCAAACCAGGGTTTGCTCAGCAAAAGCGACTTGGGGCTTGCAGCTTGCCACGGGCACAGACCTCTCTGCCTCTCCTGGGGTGAGCAAAGCCAGCAGTGGCAGCGACAAAGCCAGCGTGCAGCATGGCACAGCAACCCCGGGTACTTCTCCTTGCTCACTCTCCTGTTGGGAGAAAAGGCTCGAGGTGCCCCTCTGCTTAAAGAGGGCTCCGCAGAAATGATTGGGATCGGGTGGCGTGAGTTCAGGTTTGGGGAAAGTTGGGGGAGGAGTGCGGGAGAGGAGATTTCAACGGGCACGGGGAGCGCGGGTGGGAAAGGGGAGCAGGCGGTGCGATTTGGGGGCTGAGCGGGCTGCAAACGGTGGGGTGCTTGCGGGAGGATGAGGGAGATATGGGCTTCAGTGTCTCTGAAGTGAGAGAAAAAAGGTCTGGTGTTCTGCGTTTGTGTTCCAGAATGAAGCTGTTTTACAGCGGTCCTGCTAAAGGTTTTAGCACCAGAGAGAAAATGGGAACGTTTCAGTTCTCTTGACAAGGATAGTTTATTTGTATTAATTCTTTTGTGTTACGTTGAAGGAAATTTCCTGGCAAAACGTCATTCGAAAGGATTATTTTAGAGTGTAAATGTGTTTTGCCAATCCCTTCTTTCTTTTCCTCACCTCCAAGAAGAGGAGGGGAATGTATGCTGAAATAAATTTTGGCTTCCTAGCTACTCAGGGGCATAGGAGCAAAAATTAATGCAAAATAAATAAACAAATAAAACCTTTGCTCCTGCAGTTCATTGCAGCTGCAGCGATGTGTTGTGTTTACATCTCCACTTCTCAGTTTTGGTTTCAGGTGCTAGGACACAGGTTTACAGCCAGAAAATGGCAGAAGCTTGGCTTGGATGCTATTCTTTCTCACCCAGTCTTGTCCAGTTCTCACTTCTCTCCCTGTCCACAATCCTTCTGAAGTTCTGTTTCTTGAGATTTGGATGTATATAAATTGGGCAAACCAATGATGAATTGAAACCAAATAATAATTTTGCAGTTTGATTTTGCGTTGTTCCTTGACACACTGAAATTGGACTTTTATTGCATTCTGGTTTTAATATATTTTAAAAAGAAAGGAAAATAATGAATGTTACTCAGTGAATTTCATAAATGGCTTTATAACTATTATTGGTTCCCATGAAATAAGCTAGAGTTGAGGTATAACAGAGTCTATTGTATGGCTTTTGGCAGACGACAAACAGTACTGCAAGACGTGCTTTGCACAGATGCTGCAGCCTGAGCAAAACTTTGCCATAGCCCATCCCTCATTTCTCGTCTGCTTGCGACCACGTTGTGGTCTTGTAGCAATTGCTTATGAAGAGATGGAGCAGTCGGAATATTGGTATTTTCTGTCGTGACTTGGTGGCTAAGCTTGGCTGGGATTTAGTACCCGTAACCTGCTGGCTCTGCACACCTATGGCTTTGCTTTAGGGAGCTGCAGCTCCACAGTTGGGGTGGCACAATTTTGTGAAGTCGGTTGTTGGTTTTGCCACTGTCCTCTTTTGCTGTACTCAGTAACCGGGGATTGAGGGCATGCTTGTGTAACACATTTGTTTCTTAAAAAAAATATTTTAAGCTTGCTTCTTTATGGGGGTTCGCCTCTGACAACTTTTGGCCCTACAGTGGAGTTGCAGCAGGGGCCAACAGGAGTTCTGGTGGGAGAAGCAGTAGGAGACAGTCCTTGCTCTGATGAGGTCCTTGTGTCTTTCAGGCATAGGTGAAGCTCCTGTCCTACCAAAAGAAGGTCACCTGGACTCCAGGAGTGCATTGGGTTTTACATGGCAAGGTTTTGGTAGCAGAGGGCTGCAGGGGTGGTCTCTGTGAGCAGAGCCCAGCAGCTGCCCCATGTCAGAGCAGAGCCAGCTCCAGCTGCTCCAAAGGGACCTGCTGCTGGCCAGAGCCAAGCCAGTGAGTGACGCTGGTTGGGCCTCTGGGAGAGCAGATGGAAGAAAGGAAAAAAAACTGCCGTGCTATTGCAGCTGGGAGAGAGGAGTGAGAAAATGTGAGGGAACCAGCCCTGAAGCTCCAAGGTCAGTGCAGAGGAGGGCAGGAGGTGCTCCAGGCGCCAGAGCTGAAGTTCCTCTGCAGCCTGTGCTGTACCATGGCGGAGCAGATCTCCACGCTGCAGCCCGTGGAGGAGCCCCCGGTGGAGCAGGTGGATGTGGCCTGGAGGAGGCTGCGGCCCATGGAGAGCCCCCGCAGGAGCAGGCCCCGGGCCGGAGCTGCAGCCCGTGGAGAGGAGCCCACGCAGGAGCAGGGGGTCTGGGGGGAGCTGCCGCCCGTGGGGGACCCGTGCTGGAGCAGTTTGCTCCTGGGGGATGGACCCCGTGGGACGGAGCCGTGTGCGAGCAGTTGTTGAAGAGCTGCTGCCTGTGGGCAGGCTCAGTTCGGGATGGAAGGACGGCATCCCGTGACGAAGCATCAGGGACTGACCGCAGCCCCCATTCCCCGTTCCCCTGTGCTGCTCAGGGGGAGCAGGTAGGAGAGGGTGGATGGGGGGAGGGCGTTTTCGTTTTTTTTTTTAGTTCTCCCTGCTCTAGGCTGTTAGTAATAGGTAATAAATTTTATTAATCTGCCTATGTTGTCTGTTTTGCCCGCGATAGTGAGCGATCTCCCTGTCCTTTTCTCAACCCTAGAGCCCTTTCCCCTTGTTCTTTTGAGGAGGGAGAACGAGAGAGCGGTGTGGTGGAGCTCAGCAGCCCGTCGGGGTGAAACCACCACAAGCAGCTAGCACGCTATCTGTTTTGCTTGTGATTTTCAGGAAAAAACTTCCTCAGCGCTAGGAGAGAGAGTGAAAATACAGCTTGGAAAGTCTGCAGCCTGCCCCGAGGCGCTGCTGGCCCAGCAGCCACCTTGCCAAGGCACAAGGGCAAGATTCTTCTTCTCCGGGGTCAGGTCTGCGCGGGGTGGTGCTGGGGCCCGTAAATCGAGGTTATTCAGTAACAGTGTGGCTGCGAAACTCCATTAGGCTTTCATTCTGCATTTATCAGAAACAGCCATATAGAACTGAATAAACAAAAAAGAATCCTTAATTTTAGGAGCAATTATTTATATAAAAAAAAAAAGGAAAGAAAAGCAAACCAAAGGAAAACTGTGCAAAATACGTTTTTGTTTCCAAGGGAAACAGTAATGAGAAAGAGTTAGGTCATTGTGGAAAAAAAAAAAACACATAGAAAACCCTTTTTTAGTGAGGACGTGGAAACAGAGCTTATCTTTTTGGGCAGCTTTGCCTGATAGATAAGGCCCTGGATTAGAAGTGGGTTCAAATCCCAGCTCTGCTGGAGAACTTTTGTCAATTTAGGCCTATCATTTTATGCCCTTGTAATTTCTTGTTGCGAAGAAAAGATCATGCGTGTTGTCCTCCCAGAAGTGGTTCGCAGTGAAGATGAGGGCCCCGTGTGGCCCCCGGGGATAGCGCCCGCCTCTGCTGATCCCGAGGACTTGAGGCTTGTGCCTACGTGGGGCAGGTTGCCCTGCCCTCCGTGAGGTCCTGCCTGAGATACCACTTTATTTCTCACCCTCTGCTAAGGAGACTCTTGTCACCTATGATATATATACACGGCACTTGTACACCTATAATATATATACATGGCGGTGCTCCTGGGAGACGCCGTACATCGCAAAATGCCTCCCCGCCTCACCCCCAACTTGGGAGAAGCCCAGTGACTGTATCGGTTGCTTCAGCACCTGTGGGCCAGGGAGCAGCTGCTGGTTCATTAAGCCTTGCAGCAGACTTTGGAAATGGCTAAGCGTGATCCCAGCTTTTTGGGAGGTGAATTAAGCGTGGGGAGGATGAGCGGCCTGCGCAGCGTTACGCAGCCGCGTGCCGTCTAGGGCACAACCCCAAACGTGGCCTGCTCGATATTCCTCCCTCTGTCTGAGGGACAAGCTGTAACGTATTGCACAGCGCCAGCCCCAGCATAGAGGGGTTAGGTCAGCGTTAAAACAAGGATTATCAAAGAGCTGGGGAACTGGAAGTGATACGGGGGCTCTGCTTTCTGAATCAGCTGTCTTCAAAACCACAGAAGATGATATCCTCTGTGTTTGGTGTTACGCAAGCTGAAGCTTTGCTGAGCCAAACCCAAAGCGATGACTACAACCGGTGCTTGCTTTTTCAGTTTTCAATATGATGCCGCAGTCTGTTTCTTTTTTTCTTTTTTTTTTCTGGTATGCATTCTTTTCTGCAAGCTGCAGAACAGCTATGGTGTCATGGCACAGCGGAGGCAGAAATCCACACCCTGACAATGTCGTGGGTACGTTTTTAAAATGCCTGAGCTCCCTGAAGTTCGTGGTGATGTTGGACGAGGTAGTGGAGAACACCTCTTAGAAACAGGCCAGGCAGACGCTGGTGGACCAGACTTGTTACCACAGCAGTAAACCACGGGAGAGTACAAACAACGGAATGAGAGCATCCAAACTTTTTTCAACCACGTTTAAGTTCAGCATCTAAAGAATTCTCACAAGGAGCGAACTCAAAGAAACGCAACACCTCAAAGCCCTCAGTTGAAATGAAGGTGTCTTTAAGACTCACATTTCAGCATCCCACTGGAGAAAACCAGATTTCTTTAGGAAAACTGATTTTCTTTAGAAAATTTCTTTAGAGAGCTAAGGTAAATATTAACTGAGGAACCCCAGGGCTGCTCCTCTCCCCCACACCCCCTGGTCTTCCAGGACGCTTAAATCTCCTAAAGGGACAGAGAGGTACAGTGGATGTATTGAAAAAAAAAATTACTAGATAAATAAACTTCCTTTTCGGGTATTTTAAGGTGGTCCACCAGTTATTTGTAGTATCAGAAGCACCTGCTGCGGGTTTGTCCCTACCCCTGCAGCCCCACATTCACTTGTGCGTGTCTGCTTAATGAGCTGGAAACCATTAAAGGGTGCCCGGGTTCCTCCTGGACTTTTAACTGTGCTAAATCAAAGCCAACCCGAGGCTTGGTGAGCTCTAAGCATCTCTTCATTTTCAAATAGCCGTGCTGGATTGTTGATAGTTATCTTTTTGCTGATAGCATTGTTTTTTTAAAAGTGTAATTGCTGTTTAATTAGTTTCTAAGTGAGAGCTGTGGTTGAAATCAGCCTGCTCTGAAGAGAAGAGGGTAAATATTGCTCGTTCGTCTGTCAGTGAAGACTGACAAAAAGGGGCGTAGTCCCGTTTCAGAGCCCTTTAATACCTTGGTTAACCAGCACAGTCTGAAACAAAACCTGACCAAGGCCTGGCTGTTTGCATTGGCCACAGCTTTTGGTATCACCGGAGTATGGGAAAACATATTTCATACTGACCCTTGTGCAAAAGCCAATGGTTAAGCTGCGGGCGATTTCAAAATGCAGTTACTCCCTACATAAAAAATGTACAGCAGAAAATAGCAGGTCAACCATGTGGAGAAATAAAGCCAGAAGAGAGAGTATATTTTCAGTAGCAATTTAGTGCATGATTGATCTTACTGATAGTGTTAGTGTAGTGTTCATAGCCGAGTAGGCCCACTAGCAACAACTTGCTTGTAATGTGTGTGCTGGAAAAATGCAAAGAAAATAAATTAAGTTTTAAGTAAAATTTACATTTGTATTAGAAAATCAACATGTTAGAGTTTAGCATGCTTCACATTTTATGAGAGCTAATTCCCTTTCCAAAATTGCCCTGTTTATGTGTTTGTTTCGCTCTTCCCTTTGACTCTCCTCCGTGGCTGCTTGTTTGTCTTGATATCTGTACTGTGTATAAATATATATTTTTATTAACACCTGAAAGGCAAAAACAATTATTTCAGGTGCAGTTAACTTTGCCCCTGCATATTTGTTTTCTTATTAAATCCCCCATAATGCTTCCTCTAATGCTTCCTCCCTTCCCACCCACCTCTCTGATAAGACAGCTGATCGTCGTGTGTCGTTTTTGCCCCGGGGATGCCCCAAAGCAGATTTCTCCCTTCTTCAGCAAACGCGGCAGCTCCTGTCCGAGAAACGTGGGCAAGAAGCCCTACAGAGGAGCGAAGGCAAGGCGTGGAGCGTAGTGGAAGAGTGGTCGCACCTCCAGGGACACGATGCGCCTGCGGCAGGGACGGCGCTGAAGCGAGGTGTTGGTTTAAAGGGCAGCAGCCACGAGACGTCGGGGTCTGGTTTTGCTCTCGTCATGCTCTGTGGTCGAGTTCTGGTTTAGGTGTTTGCAAGCGAAGGCTCTTTCCCTCTTGCTGAGGGAAGCTTTTAAGCTGAAGTCTCTTACCCTGTGGAAATTTGAATATGAAAGCTTTCAAAATCACCTGGCAGTGGGTGAGAGAGATTTCCCTTCTCACCCTGGCCTTTCTTTTATAATAACTGCACTTTCACGTAGTCTTTCTGAACAGTGAAAGCAATGGTAAGGACCGTGCTCAGAAAGGCAGTGGCAGAGGTGGGCAGCCTCCGCTGACGCCTTCTCTTTTCCAGCCCGTCCTTGAGTTCTTCCCTTTGTAGCGCGGGTGCTCAGTGCAGCCGCCAGCCGGGAGCAGTGTAAAACCAGCACCTCTGCGTTGGCTTAGCCTTTTTGTGGTGTGCTCAGCCTTTTTTTTCTGTGTGTGTCCTGTTTGGCCGAAGGCATGCTGGCAGTTGTCTTTTCCTCCCTCGCTGGGTTTTTGTGTGGCACTGAGATTTGGTACATCTTGCTGCAGCCTTTTCAGATGTTGCTGCCATCAGCTGTTTACAGCTCTGCTTCAAGACCGACTTGTAGCAAGTCGGGGAACCCCTTGTGTGCACCTGTGTTTCAGCAGGGCTTCTGCGTTACGGCCCTAAATGTTAGTTTAACCCACCAGTAAAAATAGATTTGCTTCCAAATAGATTTGCTATCAGTAGGACGGAGAGGCCAAGGCACAGCGTGCCTTCACTTCTGCTGGGAGCGTGCACGCGGCCAGGCCCGGAGTCTGGCACAGCCCTGAAGCTCCTGGGAAGAAAGGTCCTAGTGCCTTGTAAGTCCCCATGGGATCTGGCAGAGGTGAGGCTGAGCGAGCTGCAGCCTCTGTGGGAGCTCGGGTGGGCTGGGCTCATCGAAAGCAACGCGACTGTTAGGAATCTGCTCTGCAGCTGGGGTACGGAAGGCAACAAGAACAGAAGGCATCCGGGTCACTGGATGGAGGACATGCTCGCGTCTGATCCTCGTCTGTAGGTACAGCAAAAATTCAAAGGCTGAAATAATGATGACGGTATCTTGGTGCACAAAACGGACCCAGTGTTATAGAATCATAGACTCATTAAGGTTGGAAAAGCCCTCCAAGATCACCTGGTCCAACCATCCCCCTACCACCAGTGTCACCCGCTAAACCCTGTCCCTAAGCACCACATCCAACCTGTATCTAGATCCAGACAGCCTGAAGTTTGGAATAGCTTTTTGTATTTTCCCCAATTGGTTATATTCAGCTATTGTTTATTTTACTAAACTTTCGGGTTTGATCTATTTTATGCCAGGGTTTTTATTTTTCTTTTGTACGCCTACTGTAGTTGGGCTGGGATCTCTAGATAAATAACCCTGCTTCAGTATTTGCATAAGGGCCTTATATATTTCAGTTCCACTTGGGAGGAAGTGGATATCTAGCTTTTGAGCGTGTATTAAAACATCATTGTGGGTTATAAATTGTTGTTATGGGCTGTTCACATAGCGCCTTGGATTTGCATGCCCTAGACTGAGAAATAAAATGAGTGATCATGTTCTGAGTAAATGTATCTTTATCTTACTACTGTTCTTTCGCAAAAGGGCAGGCGTGATGTTGTATGTTGAATTTTGCGTGCATGGTGTGTGCAGCTAATCTTGTTTCATAATAACTTACTTTAGAGCCATTTTATGGCCGGGTGTTATCTTGAGGCCTTGAAACAGCCGGTTGTTTCAGCTTACTTAGCCCAGTGGCAGTAGTTCTCCTAGACAGCACTCTCAGGTTGAAATCCACGCTTTGCACAATGGGCTCTAGGCTGTGTTCAGTTCTTTTTGTGTTATTTCCTCTCCCTTTTACTCATTCATGACTGCCACATCATTTTTCCGCGGTGAAGAGGAAAGCGAGTTATTTCCTTTGGGGAGCATCTTCCGGCACATAAAAAAAAAGTGAATTTGAGTCGTTCTGTTTCCTGCTGCTACGCTTCCATCACCGGATCAGCTCCTATTTTGCTTGTGCAGTCTCCTTTTTCAGATGTGCCAAATAGGGCATTGGTGAGCTGTAGAGAATATTACAGGACATGCTCATCCATGCTCGTTCCGGAGTATAGGGAAGACATAAACCTGCTGCATCTGGCTGACAGACCCGGGTGAGTGGTGGCTGGGTGCCACTGGCACGTCATGAAAGCAGGGTGCCCTGGTGAGTGTTATTTCCATTGATAATTTCTTTCAGCATCAGTATATTATGAAGAGAGGCTGAGGGAGTTGGGGTTGTTCATGCTGGAGAAGAGCAGGCTCCGGGGAGACCTCACAGCGGCCTGCCAGTGCCTAAAGGGGGCTACAGGAAGGGTGGGGAGGGACTCTGTCAGGAGTGTAGGGATAGGACAAGGAGTAGTGGCGTTAAACTAAAAGGGGGGAGATTTAGATCAGATATAAGGAAGAAATTCTTCACTGTGAGGGTGGTGAGGCACAGGCACAGGCAGCCCAGTGAAGCTGTGGATGCCCCATCCCTGGAGGTGCTCAAGGCCAGGCTGGATGGGGCTTTGGGCAGCCTGGGCTGGTGGGAGGTGTCCCTGCCCATGGCAGGGGGCTGGAACTGGGTGGACTTTAAGGTCCCTTCCTACCTGAGGCATTCTGTGCTTGTATGATACAAGATGTGCTGAGATGTATACATAAAAGTGTGTATCATCTCTGTATGACGTGTATGAAGTACCTGCATTTACAGGGGACTTTGTCTGGTTCCGAGTTACTCTTCTGGAATGTGAGCGTCAGGATTTGTCTGTCCTGTGTCCAGGAGGGGCAACGAAACTCCTCTTCTAGACAGTAAAAAAAGAGCAGCTGCAGAGGGATTCATGCCCACCTCAGGCTGGTATCCACATGGTTTACACCCAGGTCACTGTGGCCATGGACAAATGGAATAAACTGGATTTAGGGGTAACACATCCCTCTCCCTCTTGATTCTGCCTCTGTAGCTGGCTTTCAGCTGACGCCTGGCTTTCAGGCAGCTGAAATTAGGTGGCAGGAGAGCCGTGGTAACTGTCTCACTCCAGCAACAGGTCCCTAATGAAGTTACAGGATTTTATTTAACAACTTTGTCCCTCATCAGATTGCTTTTATGTATAAACCCTGGGTATTGTGACTGTAATCGTGTTTTGCCTTTATAATGTGTTATTTTGAGGCAATGTTAAGTACTTTTTTCTCTTGCCCGGCCTGGTTGCATCTACATCTGCTTGCCGTGTTCAGTGGAGCTTTTCTTAGAGAAGCACATCGAGAATGTGTGGAGCATCTCAGAAAGCGAACAGAAGGAGATTCCTAAAATGTCTGTTGTGAAGGGAAAGAGGAGCCTTTTCTGCGAAGAATGCAGCAAAAATTAACAGACCTAAAGCAAATTACCATCTGAAATGTGCTGCTTTGGAGAGTTTTCTGAAGACCAGAGGAGATCATGGAAAACAAATCATTCTGCTAATGTAGGACACAGCTTAGTCTACGAAAGTTATTAGTTTTTGGAAAGTTTTTGTAATCATATAAAACTCTTTCCTAAATCATCTGGGGCTTTTTTCCTTTCTTGGCTTGCTTAGCATGTGTAGCCTCTTTTATTTGGCGTGGATAGCTAGGTGGCTGAAAAGGAAGGCTTATTCCAGGGAAGGCAAGGGAGGCCTTTTCCAAAGATAAATTTCACGGAGGGAAAGGGGCGGTAGAGTTTTGCCCCACTTTGGGAAATTGCGTAACCGTGCGCTGATGTGGCAAGCGGCGAAGGAACGAGAAACAGTCACGCTAAATCAGATGCAGGTGCAAGGAGATAGTTGAACTTTGCCCAGCGAGTCATTTCAGTGAGTCATGTGTATGCGTCTGCCTCCTAGCAGCCTGAACTAACGAACTTTAAAAACTATTATCTAATTAAGATAACAAGGCATTTGAGGAAGGATCTTTCCCATCTGGATGATTTTATTGGATCAGCTAAATTGTGTGGCTTTGTTAGCTGGAGTCTGCCTCGATTGAAGGCTACAGCTGGTGGAACAAGATGGAAGAGGGGGCCTGGAGTGAGCTCCAAATTGCACAATTTTAATCCAGATCTCTTCCACCTCTGAAATGAGTTTGGGCACATGCCTGATCAGGGTGTTTCGCTTGTTTGAAAGCGTGCTTCTCTTTCCTCTGGCGTTGTTGACTTGTTTGAGAAGCATCTTGCCTTGAAGTGGCCAGGTTCTCTTCTGCAGATGAGAAATGTCGGGGTGAGAAGGATGGAGGGGAAATTATTCATTGTGTCCTGAGCTCGTACGGATCAAAGTCGCGTGTACGTACACGTTGCCCGTTTTCTCCTGAGGAGAAGTTGGATTTCATGTCACGTGCCGTGGGGAAGAGGCACCGCTCGGGCTGAGAGGCAGCGGATATCAATACACCGAATATATATTGACAAAAGCATTCAACGTGCCAGTCAGAAAGCAGCCTTCTCCCCGAGACAGAGGGCAGCTGTCTGCTGCTGACTCGAGAGGTGTTTATGAGCAAATAAATCTTTGTCTTCTTTCCATCCGCTAATGCGGTTGTGCTAAATCAGTGGAAAGAAATAGGAGGAAGGTGTGAGACCCTACCTGCCAGTGACGGTGCTTTGCCCAGATCCTTTTCTCTTCAGGGCTGTTTTTCTTACTGCTTGTGTAAAGCAGTTAAAATACCCAGAAAAGGGAAAGTTTTATTTCTAGATACCGAGTCAAAGTGTGATCTCTGTAGACCATTTTTGAGGCAATTAACCTAGTGTGGTCCTAGTCGCCAATGGAAAGGCAAACACACCTGCTGGGGAAGTTTTTGCCTTGTCTGTCCTGCGGTTTGTGTTCTGCTAATTAGGTCAGTTGGTTTATTTGAACTAGACAGAGATTCGTTAAAGTGCGTGCTTGTAAAAGAAGGCATGGCCGTTTCCTTGCATTAAGATGGCAGTTCTGAGTCAAACGTTGCTCTTCCCTGGCGGGATTTTCACAAGGCGGAACAACACATGCTGGATACCTTCTTAAAGACCTGCCTTACTTCTGATGAATACCACAAATCAGGTGGAGGAAACTGGAAATTAACATACAAGTTTGCAGCTAATTTTGAACGGAATGTGTACTGTTGTTTTCAATCAGAGACCAGATATTTAAGAGATTATTGCAATGAAAATATCTATTGTTTTGCTTTTCCTTTTGTATTGGAATATTGAAGTATATTCTCTAAAAGTTCCCCTTAGCCACTTGAGCAGAAATATTTCTATAATTTTTCCTTCTTCATCACTCCTCACTGCTGGATATCCCTGGATCACCAATGGCTGACACTACGTGCAGTTAAGAATTTACCTGCATTATTCTGGAGCTTTTTTTTTTTTTAACTCCCGAAGGTCTAAATAGGCCATGTTTTCATCAGTTTAGATGCAAAAAGAAAAATTACAGTCATTAGCTAGGTCTCTTTCTAAGCTGAGGACCAGGGGGCCATAGTCTGGCCACATTCCCTCGCTCCTTTTTGTATCCCTCCATCTAAAACAAAACCCAGTGCATTCTTGCTGACAGGCAAATTTAATTCCTTGGCATTCCGTGAGGCTCCTTCCTCCCACTGCCGGCTGTTCAGAAAGTAGCTCAGCATTTAGGACGCTCGTGTTATATGGTCCTTGGCTGTGTTACTAATTTCCCATAATCTCT
Organism: Anser anser; assembly: GCF_964211835.1. Lineage (NCBI taxonomy): Eukaryota > Metazoa > Chordata > Aves > Anseriformes > Anatidae > Anser > Anser anser. The sequence continues at coordinate 14,538,358 of NC_139721.1, forward strand.
GCTAAGAACCAGTATTGTCTGATTTGGGATGCATTGCTTAAAACATTAAGAAGCCGTTCCCTTCAGGGCTGCGCAAGAGGGAAAACGCTGTGCCCAGCGGCCGGGGTTTATATGGTCGGTATAAAGGTTTGAAAGTTCCTTTTGTGCATTTACTGCACAAATTTATTTTACTCTTGGAAACCCTCTATTATTCTTAAAAGCACATGAAGAATTTATTTTACACTAATTAAAAACATACTGCATCGTTTTAGACCAAGCCAACTAATGTAAGCTTTTTTTTAAACTGGTATTTCGAAAATGTTTTTCAGCTGTTTGTGAGAAAGAAGATAGGTAAAAAGGAAATATTCATTTTTGTTGCTTTTCCCCCCCTCTCAGAACTTTGACTACAGATTTTTTCAAGTGCCTTTTTTTTTTTTTAGTGGAGTTTTTTTGGTTTTGTTTATACATTTTTTTAATATATAAAGGAAAAAAATCTGGGTTGTCTTATTATAAAAAAATCATATATTATAATTACGAGATAGAAGTTTGTGCAGCAAAAATACTAATCTCTGAAAACCTCTATTGGAAAAGCTGGAAAAAAATGTCATATATTATAGAAAGTAAAGAGAGCAGTAAGGATTCTTTTGGGCTGTAATAGGTTATGTACCTCTTAACTCGTTTTCATCGTTAATTTAACCTTAAATCTCTAACTTTTGTCAACAGTTTTAAGATGGTTTTAAATGTAACATTAATGCAGTTAAAAAACACAAAAACAAATTTTGCAGTATTGGCAGCAGATTGCAGATAGGCTATTAAATAGAAATGCATAATTAATTTTTTGCTGTGTAGTTGTTTTGGTTTTCTGATGACAGTGCTGCCAGACGCTGAAGGTGATGGAAGTTTAAAGCTTTTATCACCCCCTTAGACCGTGATTAATCTGAATTCGTACTCGAGCTGTGCCTTATATCCTTGTTTCAAATGAATTTCTGGAGCACAGGATTTTTCGAGGCTGTCCATTTGAGCCTCTTCTGGCTTCTCTGAGGGTTCAGCCCTGAGTGAAGTGACCGTGACAAAATCCGTCCTCTGGGGCTGGGGGTGGGAAGGAGCCTGGGCTACTTGTGCAATGAAAAGGAATTCAGTGAGAGGTTCCGAGTTCTCTCCCAAGAGTTCGTTACATTTCCTAGCAAAGGCCAGATACTTGTTCCTAAAAACTGTTAATTGGATTTAATATGCTTGCAAACAGTCACGGAGTTGGTAACAAAGAACTGGTGGAGCGGATGGACAATGCCTTGTGCTGAGTTTCGGGATGAGCGATAGTCCCGTGCTCATTATGAACTGCTGGGGTGTTCCTGCGTAGTTAAGGTTGCAACTGGTTCCCCATTGTATTCCGTTTCATCAGGTTATTTGTTTTGCTGTATGAGAAAACTTGGATTCGAGGATGTCTTTTGTCAACCAACTTTATTTTAACAAAGCGTTTCTTGTGTGCTTTCAGTGCTAATTGAAGTCCATCAGTGGCTATATGATTTAATGGTCTTAATAGGAATCTCTGGGCACAAACAAAACAGAACACTGTAAATCACAGCATGTACAGAGAAACGTAATGCTCTCTCTCTGGAGAGGTAAACAGCAAAATTACTGAGCTGTATTATGTTGGGTTCCCTGCAGGTCATCCAAAGAAGTGGGATTTCAGCTTTATCCACTTCTGTAAAATAATGTCGCATAAACAGACTAAAGTATAAATACCGGTGACTTCTTTTGTTTCCTTTGTGTGACCATAACCAGTGCTGCTATTGTTGAAGAGTTACAGCTGCTTACCGTGCTCCTGGGAGCTTACCCATAGGTGTATGGCCGATGATTTAACTGAGCACGTTTTCTGGCAAATATTGTTTTAAAATAATTGAAGATAGGCTGTTTTTAAAATACCCACCTGCCTGTGATACTGGTAACCAAGGTAACTTGCACATGATATTATATGCAGATGTCTTACTGGGACAACCTATTTTTTATTTCATTGTCAAGTAGGTGGCAACGGTGCAGAAATTTTTACGTGAAGATGGTAAAAACTGCTGCGCAATTACTAGTCATGCTGGGCATGTGAAATATAGTTCTATAATCAGTTTTTAAACGTTCTGTATTTTACTTATGGACTACAATATCAGTCTTCTTCTCCTTCCACTAGTAATACAAGTTTACGATTTAAATAAGAAGCACAGCAAACGTATTCACAGACGTATGCCAGTAATGGCTGCAGTTGAATAGGTGTTATTTTCCATCTTTTCTCTTTTGACCTTGTTAGCTAGAAAATCTAGGATGCCATCTCAGACTAATTGTACTGCTGGCGTGCATGCATTGTACCTGGCTGAGGGATGTCTTTTGATGTACAGAGAGATTTAATTATCAATATATCTCTTGACAGCATTTCAAGAATGGTAGAGAACAGAACAAGTGTGCTATTTTTAAAGCTATCATTGACATCTTCAAAGTCCATGGGATATTGACAAAGCATAATATTAAATAAAATTCCATGGTGTGATATTGAGAGCTACTATTAGACTGAATAAGAAAAAAAAAAAATACTTGCAGAAGCAAGGAAAGACGCTGTGGATGGCAGATTATTCCTTCTTGGAAGAATGTGTCAAGGTGTGTATTTTATTGCTGCTCTTTGTGTCTTCCTGTTACCTTATACACAGAACAACCTACCGTGTCCCGTGTGCCATCCCCCCCGAAGGGAAACCCATACCTCGTGTATCTGTTGCTGAAGCTGGTCAGCTGCTAACCTGTGTTAGTCCCCTTACTGCTTCTTTCTCCATAGTGGGGAATTTATGGAAAAGGGAGGCAGTTAGTTGCTGTAATGGGAGTAATGCAGAGCGTGCCGTGTGCCAAAGGTTTTAAGAGCAATTCCACTTCTGGGTGGGATCAGCTCTGGAGAATGTACATGAGGTGATCAGGGCTTCCTTTTTTGAAGAAAAAAACGATACTTTTATCTTCAAGTAGATTGCAATTTGTTTCCTTGGTTATATATCTGTGGTAGGAAGAAGTGAAATTTCATATTAATGATGTTATAAATTCATATCTGGAATAATTTAGGAGGAGCTGAAGGAGACACAAGTTAAAAAAACACCAACAAAATAAACTAGGACATTTCCAGTTACGAATGCAGAACCAAAACCTAACACTTGAAAACAGAAAATTGCAATTGCTCTCACTTAAGTGCTCTTAACTTTTCATATGCTGTAGTGTCACATGTACAGTCCTTGAAACAAAATGCAATAAACCTTCTGCCTCACTTCTTTCGTTCCACTAACGTAGTAAACCATTTAGGATTAACATTTGTAATCTGGTGTTACTTCCTTGATTGAAGTGTCGCTGCTTGAAACATGCATGTGTGTTTACTGTCATTCCTCACTACTTACATGCAAGTTTCAACCTTCATTTGTTGGCATGCATCTCTTGACCTGCCTTTGTGCTGCCTTTGTGTGGACATGAAATTCCTCTGCTTCATTTGCAAATATTTCGGTTTTATGCCACCAAAATATAACCCTTTTTTTTTTTTTTTCACTGAAGTGCTTTGATATGGTAATAATCAAAATATGGTGTGATTCCAAATGAGGTATACAAACTTTCTTGTTCTTGGCATGAAAATATTACTCTCTGGAAACACCTTCTGTGTCAAATGATGGATATGTTCCTGTGATTTATGTAAGTGATTGTCAGGAGGTTTTGTGGCTCATCCAATTTTAGCAGTCAAGTACTCTTTCCTTGTCACTTATGACATACTTGATGAATTTCCATGATTAGCTAACGTGCTTCATAATTGTCAAAACTTTGCAATGGTATTCCTTAGAAATATTGAGAAGGGGGAATTCAGTTCTACCTCCCGGTTTTTCTGAACAGGCTTTTTTTTTTTTTTTTTCCCCTCCAATTCTCTCTAGTACATTTATCCTCTCCAGTAATCTTTTGCAAACCTCTCAGTTTGGTTTGCTTAATACTCTCTCAGATACATACTTTGTCTGTTTAATGATGAACAATTGTGCTATTCTTTACTTAGGCGCAGTAATACCTGACTGCAAGAATACTCCAGTTGTTTTTAACGGGACTATTTTGGTAGCAAGACGCTGTGGTACTGAAAATGCGACACCGGACTTTTCTATCTGCTGATTTATAACTTGAATTTTCTAGAGAAGTCCATATACAAGTATTTTTTCCCCTACGTCCAACACTTTCAGACACCTTTGGCCTCCATTTTGAGCGGGCATGCACCTGTCCGCTGCGCTACCCAGGTCGTCAGTGCAGATGCTTGAAGACTGCTGGAGTATGTCCTTCCTGTCACTGTAAAGGTGGAATTGTTTATGGTGCCTTTTCTAATTCTTTATATTTGCAATTCAGTGACTTCTGGCTTCGCGGCTCATGTGGCCTGTAATAGCCAACCTCTGCCCCACGCGGCATGGCTCTGGGAAGGACCCCGCCATTACGGGCAGCAAGGCCAGCACCTCACTGCCACTTCCTACCCCCTGTCACTTATCTGTCTGCCATGCCTGGTGTTAATTACAGTGCAGGAAACAGAAAAGGAAGGGAAAATGCAAAGGAGCTTCACAGTCCTGCTTTCAGGTCTCCGATGCTCTCAGAAAAGGCGGAGAGGGCACCGCTGGGGCTTGCGTGGCTGGTGCCGGGGTGGGAGGCAGGCAACGCTGGCTGAGGGAGGCAGTGAGCAGCACATAAACAATTAACGCCCGTTGTTTCGGTTTATGGGGTGCCTGGAAGCGCAGCCGTGCTCGCCTGGGGCTGGGGAAATAAGAGCAGGGAGACTGTGAAGGCTGCTGTGAGGAGACTGTAATGATTTAGAATAAAAGCGGGGAAGACTGGTGAGCAAACTGCTGTAAATCAAGTATAGGGTGATTTTTGGAAAGGAGGAGGAATATGAGAGATAATTCCTTTGTCCCCTCACAGTTCCCCCACCGCCCCACCAAGGCAAAAAGCTGGGGCTCGGTGGAGAAAGCTAGGTCCTGGACATGTGTGGGGAGGGCCCGGCCCGGCTGGGGGCTCCTGCAGCTGAGGGAAATGCTGCTCAGTGCCCCTTTCTAAAACAGGGAGACCTCTAGGCATATTCCTTAAGCAAAGCAACCTCGGAGAGTGGCAGGATTATTCCCTAAAAGATAGCAGGATGTCACTGCGTCCTGGGCCTGGCGCGGGTGCAAGTACTCTCCCTCCTCAGTGCAGGGTGAGCGGATGCCATGGTGCCTCTGCCTGGCTCTGGTGTTTGCAGCTCCAGCGGGCAGGTGTTTGGAGATCCCCGTTTGGAAATAGTACTTGTGTTTGAGGCAAGAATGTATAAACCGCACCCTGTAAGGTTCTGGGGGTGTATTTTATCGGTCGTTTTTCCTCCTGCCTTCCGCTTCAAACCTTTCTGTGAACTCGAGTCCTCCCTTTAATTTGCCTGAAGGAAATGTGAGTCCACTTTTCTTGTGTCTCATTATTGACTCCTTGTTGCAGCAGGAGTGTTTCATCTTCCAGAGGCAGCGGCTGTGGGTGCCTGGGGGAGGATGCCATGCAGCGCGGGCAGCACAGCATCTATCAGGAGCTGTGTAAATGTGAGACAAAACAGTAAATGCTGCTGTCATAATATGGCTGACCTGGGCCCCTCTATGTGCCAGAGACGCCAAGAAGTTACCTACTTGAGCAAGCGCTGCAGTGCTTCTTGTAGCTGAAATAATTTTATGGGGTTTTCATCTTTCGTGCTTTTCTTTTCCTGGGTAAAGTTTTGGAATTGAAACCTTCGTCCTTGAAAAGTCCCCACAAAATAAAATCTCTCTGAGATGAGAAACCAGTAAATGTGCTTTCTGAATTGCTTACATAAATAACTAGAAAACTCATTTTCTTGTCTCTTCAAAACACTGCAGTTCAGTATATCAGAGGCTGTGTGGTATTCCGGTCTTTCCCCCATGGCCGTGCAAAGGTCAGTGTGTAATTATGCCAGTTTGTTGCAGCAAAGTTATGATGCTGAGACCTTTAAAACAGTTTGTGAATGAGAGAAAATACTTCTTCGGCTGGACTCTCCACTACTTCTCCCTGTCTGCAAGGTGTATCTTCGTTGCATATTCAGAAAAAAAAAAAAAAAAAAAAAAAAAAAGGATGTTTTCACTGGGAAGATGGCACCTTTGAAAATTAGACTAACCAAAGCAGAGCTGTACTCTGACGTTGCTTGCTCTATGGAGAAGGGGCACCAAAATGTTTTTAAAACTTCGAAAATTAATATTCACAATGAAATTTGAAAATGAATATTCATAGTTGAAGTTTCTCACCATTGTTAATTCCTAGATAACTGCTGATCAAAACCTTTGAAGTATTTGCTGTTGATTTAAGCAGGGATGAATTTATGGCAGAGCAGACTCCTTTTGAAAGTCCAGCCCAGTGGTAGCTATGACATTACAGGACATACAATGTAAAAGTGAAGAGGGATGGGAAGTATTTTAAAGAATGTAAAGCAAATACCACCGAACAAATAAAGGCTTTCTAAAACCCAGCAAATGAAGCTTGCTTTTGATGTACCTTGCTGCAGATGACATTTTGAAAGCTGTCATTTTAGCAAAGGAAGGGAACCAAGTCCTTGTAGATGAGTTTGTCATCAAAATTGATTTTAGAAGAACTTAAAATGAAATAAATGTTAAAGAGAATTTCTTGTTTTGCTATTTAAAGGCTTGGCCACACTAACAAAGTCGTCTGACAGCTCTGTAGTAGGCGGTAGGTGCCCACTGAAATGTATCCCAGTGCACTGCATCAAAGCCTTTCTGTTTTCCCCTGGCTGCGAGCCCCCCAGGCCATGAGGAGAGGACGGCGCCCCGACACAGGCATCTGTCACCTTGGCATTTAGGCAGGTCACTCGCTGCCGCGAGACTTCAGAGGGAGCTTTCTGGATGCCTCTGCATTCCTTGATAATTCCTAAAAAGTCCGCTCCCCCGGGCAATTGATCACAGGGCTGCTATCAAGCGAATTCCTGGATGACACCCGGTGTCAGCTTTCCCTGCACGTTTCCTCCCTGCCCCGGCACGAAGGCCGGCCAGGGGGCCGTGCCGGTGCGTGCAGGCCGCCATGGCTCTGCAGCCGGTCCCTGTGGGCCAGGAGCAGGGGGCCTGCGGCTGCCATGCTTCACGTTGCCACCTCGGACCTGGCAGTCGTGTAGGCGAGGACGGTGGTTGTGCTGAGGTGGGGTGGCTGACACTAGCCGTGTTTACGATGAGAACTGCAGCCCGGGCAGCCTGCCTGCTCCCTGCCTTCCCACCCACTGCAAGCGCCGGTGCCTGTGCGTACATGTATGCGTATGCACGTACTAGTCTCCGAAGTGGTAATTTCCAGTGGAGTCGTAATCTCCAGTTTCCTTTGTAAAAAGCTGTCTGTCTGGAGAGTAAATTTGAGCCGCTTTTTCAGTAGGTCACCTGCAGGGCAGGCAGCCAGGGTGAATTTTCCGAGGCCTGCTATGCAGGTGACCTAAATCTTTTCACCTGACTGGGTTTTCCTTCTCAGCAGTGACACATCTGGGAGCCATCCCTGCTCAAGCCTAGGTTTCTCCCTTGAACAGACACTACCAAATTTGTCTGAGTAGTAGCTTTTACGGCGGTGCCTGTTCAGCAGCGTGACCGTAGCTCCTCAGGGACCGGGCTGGGACCAGCAGCACTGTCTTTGTTTGTTGTCCTCTCTCCTGCAAAGCTCTGTGGATGGCGATCAATCTACTGCCGTTACTCCGCTTGGACTTCCCCGTTCTCCTCACATTCTGCATTGTTTGATCCTGTATTACGTGAATTGCAATCTATATTAAAATACTTAAGTGCTTTATGCTGGCAAATGTTACATTATAGGCTGCGGCCGTACGAGAAGTTGGAAGTTTCCCTCAGCGCTCAGAATAGTGAAATTGGCCCTGGAAGGCGATTTTGCCCAGCACGGCCACCACAGCAGATGATAAGGCTGTGTGCAACCTTTTGTGAGAATGATAGCATTGTCAAGGGTAGGACTGTTACAGAGTATTTTTTCCCAAGTACATGATACAAAGGGAGGTTAAAGCTAAGTGAAATTCTGGCCAGCACAAGAAAAATGTGGATCACAAGAAGGTCAGTGACCAGCTTTTAAGAGTGATGTTCGCTGCTGGAAAATCTGGGTAAGCAAGCCAGTTAGTACTTAGGAAAGAAAGAAATTAGATTTTTGTAATGTAGATGAAATTAACTTGATTTTTCTGATGCTTACAGAGTCAGCTTCCGAAATGATGTTAATCAGCATTGCATAGGAGAATTGCTCGGTTTTCCTGATAATTAAAACAGCTGGGACGTGGGCCACAGCACCGAGTTAGTGGGGTGTAAGAGGTGGAGGAGGATGGGGCAGTGCTGTGCTCCTCCAGGTGAGACTGTTACGTTCTTTGCTGGGAGCTGAGTGTGAAGGGATGAGGTTCCTTCTGCTGAGAATACTTGTAAATAATAGCAGGGCTTTATTGGTAATTATAGTTCCTCCCCCGCCATCGCCTTCTCCTGTTACTTAACTGTGTCAGGTGTAAAGGATTGAGGTAAAAGCTGAGATGCACAAAACTGAATTCCCCTGTTTTGAAACTTTCTGTTGGGTTCAGAAAGTAGTATTTTCTCTCTTGTTTATTGCTCAATTAGCTTGAAGGAATCTTCTTGATTTCCTTTCCACTAAAGTGTGTTAAAGTTGCCTTTCTTCTGAAGATGCCTTGTCTTCAGAAGAAGTTTTGAATTGTCATTCTGTGTGATTCTCAACATCTCTCTCTTTCGACCCCTCACTTGCAAAATTCCTCCAGGCTAACCGGATAGCGTTACCTGGAGCTGCCCTGGGGATCCTTGCATGTGAAAGGATCCTTGCTGGGTCCCTTGCTGGGCAGTGTCAGCCTGCCTTGGGACTCCTTCAGCTGGGGCAGCCAGGAAAGTGAAGGCAAATCAACTTCAGTCGGTGAGGTCAAAGCACGTAAATTAAAATGTGAATGGTTTCATCCAGGTGTGAAATGTCCTTCAGAAGTACCGGCAGGGAAGGAAGTGGTGGGAATTTGGCTTCACATCCTGGAGGGCTGTCAGTTTGTGCCTTTTCGAAATCTCTCTTAAATCTTGTTTTACACGGAGATGGTTGAAATCTTAATAGTCAAGCCTTAACACCCCAAAGTAAATACCTATTTACGTTGCCAAGGTAAATGCATGAGCTGAAGAACGTGCACTAGAGAAAAATCTGAATAATGGCAAAAGAGGGCTTGGGTCTCTCGGCTAATGGTTATTCAGTGGTTCAGCTGGGAGCCCCTTGATATGGGGTACTGAGGTGTTGCATTTGGGGCCGGGACGAGCCGGTCCCCTGGGAGATGAAGGCAGTGTAGGACCGAGCAGGCGGTGCAGCAGAGCCGGGGGATTCGGGCAGTCGGGGTGCCCATCCTGCTGCAAGTTAATGACCATCTGCTACAAGAAAGGCTCAAGAGGTGGTATCCAGAGTGACAGTTTACATTCAGGAAGTTCTCACCAATTAAGGGCTTTCTTTTTAATGAAAGTTTGCTTTTGCACAGTGAATGATTTATGGCAGGGTTTTAAACGTATTGCTTTGACTATGCCTACACACTTTGAACACCCTAAATAAAATCAGAAACCTTTGAAACAAACTCATAAATATTGTCTGAGCATTCAGAATATATTGCTTTCTGGAGGATGTGTAATGTAGTTTATCACCAAGCAGTTACAGGAAGATATTTAAACTATGTAGAGGCTGTTGCTTGAACCCCCAGTAATATAATTATTCCATTAGTTACTGAATCCTGAAGTAACCTCAAGCCCCTGAGATCTGAAGCAGTTAATGCCAAGGGGCACATGTATTTTAGACAAAGCAAGCTGTTTTAAACAAGGATTAGTTACTTGTCTTTTGTCTAAAGCTTTGCAGTCGTATATTTGGAGGAAAAAAAAAAAGATTAATATTTTTCTGTCTGCTGGATTAATGAAGTGAAATTTTCTTGTTGGATTTTTGTAACCGTAATAATTTCTAATGACACACGGAAAAGGAGAAGCTTCCCCCCTCCACCCGTGCCCCCTCCAAACCGTCTGAAATCCTCACATCTTTTGTCACAGATACGTCAGCCTAAAACAAACCTGGCACGCAGCAGAGCAGTGAGCATAGTAGACCAGTAGTGGTCACCCAGCTGGTGACCGGTGGACAGCAAGTCATCGGGAGCGTCCATGCGAAGCAGATCTACGTTAAATAAAATGGGTTACTGGGTCAGGGGATCTGCCCACTGCGAAGGCTGGTCCTCAGAAGGTAATTTAAAAACCCAAACCAAATAGGTAGGGAAGACAGGTAGGGTTATGTGCACAGGAGAGGTGGGCGAATGCTTGCCGTAACGGGCATCGGTTGTGTTCTCAGCTCCTTGCAATGTGCTAGAGGACTTCATCAAAAGCTTGGGGCTGAGCTGCTTTCAGGCTTTTGTTTAGTAGATACTCTTTATAGTGGGTAATGACAAAGCGGTGTTCCACATGGGAGTCCTTACAGAGTTCTGTCCTTTATCTCAAATTAATTATTGTTGTGAGAGAAGGGACAACAGTAAGAGAGGGCTTATTTCGTAGAGGAATTATCATCTTCTTAAATATTCTCCTTGTAGACTGTAATTTTCTTTTACTTTGCGCACTGGCTAAGTAACTTTATATCAAGCATTGATCCTGTTTTGTTGAAACATTTGCATGGTCCATTGCTTTTGATTTGTGAAATAGCATATTTGAAGTCCTGTCAAGCACACCCATTCAGCAAAGCCGTGCCAGCCATTCATAATTTTACTTGATATTAAATCGTACGAGTTGGCTTTGAAAAAAGCAGCTTGTAGGCCTGTGTTCTCTGTGATTCTTTTGAGTCTCTTCCAGAACTACAGTTTAAAGGTATTTCTGGTCCTACCTGAAATTTTAACTCCGTGACATTTGCATTCAAAAGCCTTTTTGTGAGGCGAGGCTCCGTGTGCTACAGGAACATCCTGAAACCGAAGAGTTAATAGCATAGCTCTGTTTTCTCCTAAATGTATGCATCTTTGGGTGTTTGGGTACATTTTGCTTAATGAGTTCTGACAAGAAATTGAAAACTTCCCAGTAGCCTGAGTTCACCTCAGTAACTAAAATTTCTCTGTGACTAACTAAATTATTATTTTTTTTTACATTAAAGGGAAACAATCTGATAAGCAGAGTATAAACAAGTGCCCAGGTGGAAGTCAGCTATTTTCTTATGTTCTTGCATTCTTCTCGGAGATTGAAAGCAGCGTTCAGATGCCTCCGATGTCAGGTGTTAGAACATGTATGTGCAAGATACTGATGGAGGAGACAAACCAAATGAGGACTGGGAACTGTTGCATTGCCAATTAATTCTTCCTTTGATTCTTTGCTGTCTCCCACTATATAGACTGAGACATCATTGAATTAAGATCCTGGAGATAAATATTTCTTTGGCAAGCTTAGAGAAATTAATTTTAAACGTAGAACTGAAACGTTCTTATTAAACAAATTTCTCTTTATTCTTATTCCATGCTGTTTTCTGTGTCTGTCTTTTGAACGTTATGATTTTTTGTTTGGGAGATTTATTTTTTATTTTTATTTATTATTTTTGCAGTTAGTGCAGTTTCTGCAGTGCAGTTTTGCATGTGACCAGAATCAGGCCTCAGCAAGCATTTCACACTCTGGTGATGATTTGCTTTCTACCAGACCAAACTCTTTAAGTGCACGGTGCCACAGTGCAGCTGGAAACCTTTTCTAAACCAAAGTGCTTGTGGGTGGAGGTTATTTTTTATCCTAGACTTGTCTGGAGTTGTGGGGTTGTTGTTAAACACTTTCATTTCCTTTAGGTGTAGAGGACTAAACCACGACAGCACCACAGTCCTACAGGAATTAACAGACCTTTTCCCAAAGAGCTTCTTGTCTTAGTCTCAAAATTTAAAGCCTTTTTTCTTTCTTTCTTTTTTTTTTTTTTTTATAAGCGAGAGGAATCTCTCCTTTCCTTCCTTCCCCACCCCACTCTAGGTACTGTCCATTGTTTTCTGTTAATCTTGATAAACTGATGAACTGTAATGAAGATAAACACTCCTGTCCTTAGTAATGTAGTTCTTCTTTCTTTGTGTGAAATATTTCTGCCTCCTGTAGCAAAGTGCTGCTTTGATGCCTTGGGATCTGCCACTGGTTTTCAGTGGGTTTCTCATCACTAGCAGTGAGCACACGATGGTTTGATGTCCTTTTTTCTTTCTCTCTTTTCTTTTTTTTTAATATGGGATGAGAGTCCTGATTTCAAGGCTCAGAGCATCTGCCTGTGCGAGGGGGTGGGCGTGCCTGCCTGAGCAGCTCACGTTTTGTGTCTGAAAAATTAAGTACTACGCTAAATGAATATTTGGCTTTCGGGATGGCTGTCTACCTGTGCCGCTTTGCGTGTTGTGTTGCCATACAAAATATATATTCATAATCTGTGGATTGAGAGTTAGTAATTATGGAGCAGATGCAGCATACGATGATAGTGAGGGTTTTAAGCAGCTTAGTGATATAGCAGTTTAAAGAATGTTTACTGGCTATAGTAACATTACTTCTGGTTGCCTGTCTTAATTCATTTCAGATTAATCTGTCTTATAGTAGGAAGGGAAATGAATTGAGTCAGTAACTTCAAGAGTTATGTAAAATCTGTACAGTGCTAAATAATTGTGCAGTTTTATGTATGCTGCTGAAATTGGAATGTCATTTTGACACAAATTTGCCAAAACAGAACGCTGGATGATCTGATCTCTTCCTCAAATAAAAGCCTTGAAACTTCTATTTATGTACGGCTCGAGAGTTTAGCAATCTCATTGTCTTCTTTTACAGGATGTCTTGGGCATATTAGTTTTTCCATATGGTAATTATCTAAATCTGCCCTCATTTGTGTGTGTGAGCACGGGGGAGGTTTGGATGTGTGTGTTCTGGAGTGTGATGGTTGGAGGGGTTTGGGAGCAGGCACAGAAATAGTGAACCCCATTCCATAACACTCATGTTGAACAAATATCAAACTGAATCAGATAAGGATATGACAAAACAGAAACATATAATTGTATCAAAAGCAAACAGACTAAAATGACTAAATATTTTGGCAGGGAGCCCTGCTGAGGAAACTAGATTAAGTCTATCTGTTACATTATGTGGGAAGGAAGAGGAGGTCTGGATTCTCCCCTGCTCCAAAACTCTTAAGCCCAAAATACGATTCTCTTTGACTGTTTAGAGCTATTGAAAAATTAGTAAAAGGCAAGCCAGAACTGGATGAAGGACTCCAGTGCCAGCTATTAGAATTAGGAGTTTGGAACCCCTGGCTAAATCCATTTGGTTGTTGAACTCTCTATAGCTTGTGACTGTTGGTTAGTTTTTCCTATTTATTTTAGAAATAGGCCAGTGGGAAAAGTCTGGGCTCCCCGCCCTAAACAAAATAAATTGTGATTTCATCATGCTTTGGCCTTATCTCTGTTGTTCTTTATTCATCGCAGGCAAATCCGTCCTGAGTGATCGTTGGTTCTCCTCTTTCACTGCATCCAGCTGGAGCTTTGAAAACGTGGCACAGGGTTTTTTTCAATGTATGTTATCAGCTGCTCTGTATCAAACTTCGTCCTGTTTCCTTAGTCGCTTGGTTCCTCTGAAACTTACGACTTTGTAAGTTACTTAAGGAAGAATATCTTCTTTTCCTTTGATACCCCTCCACCCCCTTTGTGGTTAGTGTGAGATGCTGGGATCAATAAATGCAGAGAATCTCAAATTAGAGGTGTGGTAATCCTTTGGGTCCACTGCACACTTAGGGCTTTGTGTCCATCATCATCTCAGTGTGATCATGGCTTCCAGAGCCATGGAGTCCCAGAGGATGAGGTTTGTGCATGATTGCTGAATGCAAGGCAAGTTACTGGGTAAATTCATTTATGTTTCGATATGCACGGAATTGTGTTGCACTTAATTATGACCTCTTTTGTTTTATCGTTAGTTTCTTTGTGTTTTTTTTGGAGAAGCATCTATTTGAGATCTTCGTATCTCCTTGTCTCCTTCACTGCTACAATAAGCAAACAGGCAAGCTTTGGTGCAGTACTCACTACCCAGTGCCTTAAATCACATCCTCATCAAAAGAGTAAAGGGCTGCTTTGTTGTTCATCTGCTGTTGCCAGTGACACTTCACAAGCAAAATTCCTTTACCTCAAAGGCCAGGAGTGTGACTTCATTCTCTCTGCCTTAGGACATTATCCGGTGGGTAACTGGACATACAGACAGCAGTTCTGTCTTAAGAGCTGAATAATTTGGGGAAATGATGCTTATCGTTCTGTTGCTCCACTGTCTGCCGTATCGCTTACTGCCTTGACCTCAGTTTGTAAACTGAGATGAATGGCATGAAACACGCCGTTGTCCCGGTCTCCAGAGGAGAGTCCTGCAGCCGTCACGATGGAGCCCCAAGCTGATTTTTGCGTGGTGGTGCAGGCTGAGCGGGTGCAGAAGAAGATCCAGTCGGCAGGCTTAGGGGTTCTCTGGGAGGAAGGGGGCTGTGGCAGGGAGAGAAAAAAGCTGTCTGGTTTTAATATCGATCTTAGGATAAAGGAAGCCAGAGAGCATGAAGAGGAAACCTGCTCCTTTGGGAAGCGTGGCTCGGTGTGAATGGCTGTTTCTGTGTGAACCTGCCTTAGGACCTGACTCTTCCCCCTCCTTGGTTTCTGACAAAATTTGCCACTCGCACAGCTCCTGCTTCCGTGACCTTGACCTTTGCAAAGATCTTTCCAGAATGGAAAGAAATAACCATTATGCTGTTTCTTTCCGAAGCTGGGTATTTACTTGCAAAAGAAAAAGCGTTGAATAACATGTGCCACCTGGAAAAGTCTCCCTCTGTAAGTATGTGCTTGCGAACACAAATAACGTGTATTATGATAATAACACATCACCCAGAAAACAGCACTTCAGTGCTCCTCTCTGTCTGCTAGGACATGAATTAGAATGAAGCAACAAAGCTTGGGGGGAGCATCCTGTGGGAGGAAAATACGCTGCTTTCTGCCCTCTCACAGGAGAACTGAGATTTACATTTGAAAACACTTGGTTCATCAGCTTTTGTGTCTCTGTTTTGCCATTGAAAATGTAGGTGAAAGGAGATAGGTTGGCCGTGAAAAAAGCAGAAATACAGAAACCGAGCCCAGCCAACATTTGTTTTTGGTTTGTTAAAACAGATCATCCAGATGTATGTGCAGGATTGCCAAAAGAGTAACTCTCAGCAAAGTTTAAGATTTTCAAACTCTTTGACAAACCCTAGCACTGATTTGGTATTACCTTAGGACAGAAAATGCACTTTAATGAAGCACCAGAGACTTTCTGTAGCACACTGTAACGTTTGTAAAAGCATTTAGTCTGGATGCTTGACCTGTCCTGAACCTGCACAGCTTGTGAGACCTAATGAGGGTGGATGCACGTGGGATGGGTGAGAGCGGGAGCGATCAGACGGGCATGGGCAGGGAGGACAGGAGGGAGACTTGCACTTCTCAAAGATACAGTTTTCTGCGTTTCTTGGCGATTAGGTCATGAAGCCAGCATTAGTGCAAATGGGGATTTGTGTGGCTTAATCTTCATAAACAGCATTAACGTGCACCCCGCAGCACTTAACGTGTTAACGTGTAGGAAAACTGGCTTTCAGCTAGCGCATTTGAAAGAGGCAAGATGGGGTTTCGGAGGTCATTATTACCACACATTAAAGTAAAATTTATGTTGCACAACTCAAAACTCTCGAACAGATGGGGCTGGAATGGCTCCCAGCATCTGGTCAAAACGCCAGGGCTTGCTCGAGAAGGGGGAGAAGCGCTGTGAGAGTTCAAGCCAGCCCCTGCGCTCCTGAGCAAGCCCCAGCCGTGCGTCTCGTGTTAAAGGAGGAAACTGTCGTGCAAAAAAAAAAAAAAATCCTTTCTTTGCTACCTGGCACGTCGGGTTTTGTCTTTTCTGGGGGATTCCAAGTAAGCGGGACGATCTCCAGGCTGCACGTGTGCTGGGGTGTCTGGCAAAGCCGAGGTGCTGCGGGGCGGGCGAGGCGAAGCCTCCAGCCTCGTGCGGGCTGTCTGCTGCCATCCCCGTCTGCCAGAGGAGCAGTCCTGAGGTGTAAGGAGATGAGGGGCTCGAGGTCCTTATTCAACAGCAGAAAAGCGACGTGTTGGGCCAAGTTAAAGGTGGAGAGGCACGAAAGGAGTCTAGTTTCAGCTGTAAATCTGAAAGCGTGTCATTCCTCGCCTGACCCTGAAGGAAAAGGGCTTTGAGGCAAGGCGCTTGCACAGGAGTTCTCCAGGCTTTTTTCCCTGACGTTAAAGATGTGCTGAGTACAGCGAGTGATGTATAAGCTGCTGCTAACCTGACAAGTTGGGAGTTTCTGCCGTGGGTTGATACCTGAGGAGCCAGGCTGGCTTTTCTTCCCACCAAGGACAGCAAGTTACCTTTCTACGCAAACCCTTGCTTCTGTTTCTTCTCCCTCTCGATATCCAGGTACAGCTTTTCATGTGGTAACCCTCGGCGTGAAAATAAAAGCACGGGGAGAATTATGCCCGTGGCATTTTTTAACTTAGAGGTAAGATTACCGTAGCCTTTACTACACGTGATTTAAAATCTCACTCTCTGTGCCTCGATGTACATTTTAACCCCATCGTGGTTCCCTGCTCGCAGACAGCACCTTCACAGGGAAGGGCCACAGGCATTATCTGCTAAGCCAGGAATTTTTGTAGTCCGTACACCACGCTGTAACTTCCAGCCTGGCCATGTAAATAGAAAAAGGCCCGCTACCCATAATTAGCACTGTATTTAGAGCCCGGGCTGCTTGCATACTGTTGAAAGAATTTAAGAGAAATGAATTTCATCTGTCTTTCATCTTTACTTTCTTTGTAAGTAAAGAGTAAACCAAAAGGAATTTCCTGGGATTGTTGCATGTATTAGATCTGAAGAGCGTTTGGGGTGGTGGTGCGTTTAAAATGCTGTGAAAAGTGAACTTCAGGCACAAAAATTGAGGTCATTTGGAATTTTTTTCTACTGAGAAATGATCGCATATGTACCGAAGAAATGAACTTATCTGGATATCTGCCACTACCTCCTACCTCACCCTTCGTCGAAAGTATTTTCTTCCAAACATAGCAGAATGGGAACTAATGGCTTAGAAGAGCCTCGTGGTTTAGATTCCTCTAAAATCACCATGCAGACGGGGGAAAAAGATGTTTAAAATTCTTCATTTTTGACCAAGATCCTGTTACGTAATTCAGGGGCTCTTACAGAAAATGTGAAACAGAGCTTTAAAAAAAAAGGGGGGGCTGCCAAAAGCTGTGTTATAGCTTAGTTGGGAATGATGCTGTGTTCATGAGGCTGAAGGCTAGGGAAGAAGCTTCAGGATTAACACGTATTTAATCTTAATTTCTGATTTATTTATTTTTTCGGTGAAAGAAACTCGGGTAGAAGAGGACCCTGAACTAACACCGTACTCCTCTTTGTGTGCAAGACTTACTCTAATGGCAGAAGTGAGGGCTCTCCTTGTTGAAGTGGCCCGATGGTCTTCCCACTCGTACACTTTTAATGGCATTGGAGGATCTGTGCACTAGTAGCCTTGGGCTCTTGTTAGTTCTGGTCTTTGGTGTACTATAAAATATACTTCCACGGGTTGCAGTCAGTAGAAGCCCCCCCCAATAATTAAATGGCATCTGCTTTTCATCAGAGTCATGGCTTAGTTAACCCGGAGCCGTCGCTCTCCGCGGGCTCTCCATAGACTCCCAGGATGCACGGACGGGACTGTGCAAATTGCTCGCTGTGGCCCATCAGTGCCCAAGAAGATTAATGGAAATTAAGAGTCCTGAGTTGGCCGGCTTGGCAGTAAAGATGTGGAAAGTGGCATCTGCAGAGCAGCTGCTGGCTCTCTGGCTTCTGTTAATGTGGCGCGGGTTGCCTCAGAGCCGGCATTTCTTCCCTTTGTGCAGGAAGGCGACCTTCTGGGCCCGTCGTTTCCCTCTGGCGTTTGGGGGTGGGTTTTTTTCCCTTATCTCCTCTTTAACAAGCCTCGTTTCAGGCCATGCAGGTCCTTCTGCATCATGACGTGTTCGTGCAGGATCGGTGAGCATGGGCTCACGGGGAAAGGGCTCGCACGCCGCGAGCCTGCGGGTCCCCAGCGTCCCGCTCCCGTTAGCCACTCTCCTTTCTCGCCTCTGTCCTCAGGAGCTTGTTAGGCCCCAGCCCTCTGATGCATGACGAGAGGACGTCTGCCCGAGGCTTGTTTCGGAGAAGGAGGTAGAGAGCAGCTGCTGCTGAATCTGTCCTGGAAGTGCAACCGGGCAGTCTTGCTGCTTTCAGGCGAGCTTGCAAGCCAGTTCATCAGAACTCCCACAGATTTCGTCTGGCCCCAGT
Source organism: Anser anser (assembly GCF_964211835.1). Lineage (NCBI taxonomy): Eukaryota > Metazoa > Chordata > Aves > Anseriformes > Anatidae > Anser > Anser anser. The sequence continues at coordinate 14,556,720 of NC_139721.1, forward strand.
GGTTTTGCTCTTATCAGCTTTGTTCCCTAATCAAAAAAAAAAAAAAAAATCTCATTTGGACGGAATTACAATGCAACATCTGTCCGAAAAGCAAACAGTGCTTGCGAACATTACGGTTATGAAACAGTTGCTCCTAAACAGAAACCAAACACAGAACAAAACAAAAAAAAAACCCACAACTTCTGTGGCTTTGCTCCCTAGGTATGGTGTATTTTGGGGAAGGGAAGAAGAGGGTAAACCTAGATGGAAAGGAATGCAGCTTGAAAGTAACCCGCTTCTTTCGCCGAAGAATTTTTCTCATTACTGTTGCCTAGCTGGAAATAGCTTTGAGGATTACGTCCACATGATCTACGCCAGCTTCATTCACACTACTTTTTCTAACCAGGTATTTCTTTTCCCTGGAAATGAAGTTCATCTTGCTGCTTTCTTGCATCATGTAACCGTTTTGCACCGGGATTATTTCAGTGGAGTTTAATGAGGAATGCTTTTGGCTTTCTTCCCTCCAGATACGACTGTGGGTCTGTCCCGGTCTCCCCCTCCATCTTATTTTTGTTTTCTTGGTGGAAGGGGGGGGGGGGGGGGAATTACTTAAATTGCTTAAACTTTTATTGCACCACGGAGCTGTTTCTCCTTCACAGCCTGCTCCAAGAGTGCTTGGAAGGCAGAGACCCGCGTGCTGAGCACGAGAAGCAGAGGGCAGATTGAGGATTAATTTTTTTGGATTTTCCTGTATTCGCTGAAGAACTGTCACCATTTTTGCCACAACTGAAACTCTAGAGCCCTCCGTCAGTCCTGATTAGTTGCATGAAAAGGCTGAGTATATATGTAGGGAGATTTTACTTCTGTTTTCTAGGGTTTTGCATTCGTAGGTTGTAAGTATTTTCAGCTGGCTTTGAGATGTGAAAAAACTTTACTTCGGATCAGAAGAAAGATATGTATGCTGTCATTCTAAATACACTAGGGAAATTACATTAAAGTAGCATTTCCATAAAGAAAAAATAATCCATCAAAGTATCAATGTGGTTTTTTTTCTTCCAAATGTGCTGAGTACTTGTAGATGCTGCTGCTGACTCCAGTAGCACTCGAATGCTCTGCAGTTTTGGAAATTAATCCCATTTGTACTTCACCTTTAGCGTTGATTTTATTTTTTTTTTCCACTTACTTGCATAACTAATCACCCGAGTGAATAGCTCTGCCCTCCTGCCAGGCACACCTGGGGACCAAAAGGAGGTGGCCCTGAGTTTTGGGGAGCCAGGGCAGCTGAGCTGCATCGGGGCTGCTGCTTTGGGGAGTTCGGGCCGTGCCAGCGGCGGCAGAGCGAGGAGAGGATGCGACGGTGCTGGCGAGGGAGTAGGGAATGCGCGGCGAGGAGCGGCTCTGATTTAATGCTAAATGCCCGTGTAAGGCATCTTGTTAGAGCAGGCTGACGGGCAGCCTCCTTTTGGTAAGCCCCGGGATAAAACACCGCACCGGTTCGCTTGCTTGGTCTCTTTGGGGCCGTGCGTGGCAGCCCGGCGCAGGAGTCGCAGTGCTCCCTTCCCCCAGGGGAGCTGGAAAGGAGGTCAGGGGGCTTCCAGCCTTGGGATATTATTTTTTGGGGGGAAAAATGCAAGGTGGAATGATTATTCAGTGAGTGTGCACTGCTGGAGGAGCGCAGGACAACCACAGTGGGGCTGAGTCTCACGTACCGACTCTCCCCGTGCCAGCTGCCGCGGGGTGGCTCTCCGTGGCTCTGCCTCCTGACACCAAAATGACCAAGAATTAGACAAACCTCGGATGCCTACAGCAGCGGAGCGGGGGAAACAATTGCCACATCCAAGGCATCTTACCCACTGGGCTGCAGCAAAGCAGCTGGGGATAGCAGGATTACCTCCTTGGTGAAGGCTGAAGGGCCTCCCGCCTGCAGCCTTGGGTTTAATCGGGGTGTTTTACCCCGCCTTATGCTCGGTGCTTTAGAGCTTAGACCTTTTGGTGGGAAGGCAAGGGAATAAAAATATCTTTGTGTGCAAGTTGTGTTTGCAAAGTCAGACACTTCCTTTCCCACTCGCTCTTAAACCGAACCGATACCTCCCACGAGAAAACTGGCAGATCCGAGAGCTGCTCCCAACCCTGTTACCCGTGTCAGACCAAAATAAAGCCTGCCAACGCGAGGGACGGCGTGAAGAAGGGGGGAAGCAAGAAAGCCCCCGACCTCAACGTGAAGCCCTGCTTGCTTAGAGGGAAATAGATGTCAGCTTCCACCGAGACCCAGTTTCTTGCCCCTGCTTTGACCAGGAATGTCTGTGCACTTCATCAAGGACTTGATTTTTTAGCTATATATATATTCAGTAATGTTTTTCTTAATTTGAACTCATACTTTGGTATAAAACAGATTTTAGTGCCATGGAAGAAGACAACTAACGAAGAATTAAGTGGGGGATTTTGTATGTTGTTCTATAGTCTATTCTAGAAAACAGAAGAGAAGGGAAATATTTCTTCATATAAACCAAGTCCCACTAGCCAATTGGTATCAAAAACTGAATACTTCTAAATTGATATAATGAGCAAGTGATCCTCAAAGTATTGTTCTCAGGTATTCAGGTCGTCATTTGGTCTTTTCCTTTGATCAAGAATAATGCAGACACGTTTTAAAGGGAATTTAAAATACGATGTAATAGCTACTGTGTTACTTTTTCCCAAGGTTCTGCATTTTGGGGTGCACGGGAAGAAAAAATCAAAGGGGAGAGGGAGAAACGACTGATGCCAGTAGGAGTGAGTCAGAAATTAAGCGTGATTGCTGGGAGTGTGGGCTTTCCACATTAGCAACCGACGTCTCTGTTCTGTTGGGAGAACAAGGCAGTTCTGAGGCCACCTCAGATGCTTGTTAGTCATGTTTTCCAGCGGTAGAGGAGAATTTTCCCAGTCTCCATGTGCTTCTCTTTCCGTCCTGGAAAACTTGAAACCAGAGTGTGCACGGAGGGAGGAGGTGGGGGAAGGTGGACGGGGGGATCGGCCGCCCCGTCCTCCTCAGCGTGGCTTCGGCACCTGGGAAGACGATGGCCCCTTGTGACCAAGGGCTGGAAGGAGACCGCGTGTTTACAAAACGTTATCCAAATGCAAAACAAATATTGGGGATTTGATCTAATGTGGGTCAGAAGGCTCTAATAGGTTTCAGATGGGAACAAACTGTTGAACTTAATTATTTGTATTGGGCAGCTGACAAAAAAAGAAAACGAAAACCAACAAACTATGAGTTTTCAAGAAATAAACTATCTACTGAGTGGGTGGGGGGAAAACCCGATTTGCAAGAAGAGAGCTTCTCTGAACTGCTATGGCACAGGCTTACACTTTGTGTAGGTGCTTTTATTTATTTTCTTCCTTTATGTATCTTCTGTCGTGTAGTCTATCTCTCGACAGCCTCTTTCTCTGTCGGAGTCCTGCACAAAAACATTTAATTGAAAATGAATGTAGAAACATCTGATGTTCAGTGGTGTTCAGATTTTGGATTCAGCCCGTCTGCTGAGCTCTGCGTTACGCCAGTGGAAAAATGCTGGCTGTGTTTCATCACATCTGACTGTTGACTGAGTTAGATGCATTTTAGCCATTGCCAGATGCACAAGATACAGTAAAATGAGCATTTCCTGTAGCAAATTAAGACTTGTTGGCTCTGTGACGATATTGGCTAAAGCTGCTCGTTTGCACTGGGGATTTGGCCAGATTGTGCTGGTCAATACTGACAATAAAGTGAGTTAGCAGAGGAGCTCTCCTGATCCAGCTTGAATTCTTATTATTCTTCAAATCAGTTAAGTTCGGGAATCGCAGGCTTCTCTTGTCATTGCTGTCTGTTAAACGGGTTCTAGATACACCCACCGCCAAGCCAAGCCAAATGCCTTGCAGCATTGCTTCGCCAGACTGAACCGGTGGAGATAAGCCTCTCAGGAAGGGGGATGCTGGACGAAGTGACTGGGGGAGCCTGTTTCCTGGGCCGAACCCTGGGCAGCTGCGAACCGAGGTGTCGTGGAGTGAGGAACACATCGCATTGCTTTGGCTCGGCGCCCCGGGGGCTCCTTGGGTTGCAGGCAAACTGCCCTCGGGTGTTGGCAGGCGGGGAGGAGATCAGTGGCCGGCTGCAGCCTGCCCCCCGAGCTGCTGAAGGATGGGCTGCCAGCCGGGCTGTATTTTTGGGTCCTGTGTCTTTCTTCATCGTGCCCGCTGATTTCCAGGAGCGGGAGCTGTGTGCTGTCTGGGCAGTGGGATGTTGTCCTTCAGCTGTTGGCCTGTACACGAAGGGACCTGTTTTATCTGGGGTGCCGCAGGGAGCTGGGGTTTGCTTTTCTGCATCCCCGCGAGCACTCATCGAGGCGGTGGTGCCTGCTGCGTGTGGCTGCAGTGGGTACGAGAAGTGAATGGGGAAAATGCCATATTAAAACAAAGTTGCTGATGGAAACAGTAAGCAAGGATCGCAAGGAGAGAAGTGGAGCTGGGTTGAGGCAATTCTGTCTCTCCTCTTGCAGCTGACTTGGAATTTTCTGTTTTAAAAGCTTTCAAGTGCTGTAAGGGGCAGGCAAAAAAAAAAAGTTTCTTGTGTATAAGCCTTGGTTATGGTTGAGTGTCTGCATCGGAGAGGCCTTAGAAACTTGAGAGGGGTGACGCCATTCTGAATACCTGACATTTACTGAGCGTTACAGGGGAAGGTTATCTGCCTCACCAAAAAAAAAAAGCTTACTCGCTGAGCCACCCAGCTCTTAGAGCTGCAGCAAAAGGAATTTTGTTTAGAGCTGATGCAACAGTTAGGGCATTAAAAATGCTGCCAGCCTGCAAATGGTTTAAAAAGCACCTTGACCAGGGAGAGGATGGCTTGCAGCACTACTTGGCTAATCTCACTTCGTTTAGATATCCAAACAAGAACCGTCCATGAATCCACTATCGTTGGTGCAGAAATGGAGTGGTCTTTGAGGGGACTGTGTAATCCCTGTCATGCAGACACCAGATTTGAGATGGGGGAGCACACAGGACTGGTCCTGTGAAACCCCAGGCACTGGGAGACCTGTCCAGGGATGAAAGATGGTGCCACTACGGCAGCAAGTGTCTGTATGTATGTCTGTGAGAGAACAGCCAGGCTCCACAAGGTGTCTATGCTAGGAGCTCTCACCCAAGCCCAGACCTTTGATAACTCCTCAACTGAAGCTCAGTTGTCCAAATCCTCCATGCTAGTTGCTCACCTTCAGCTGAGGGAGAACAGGGTGCACAGGAACCGTGGAATTTCTCCTCTTCTTGTTCAGCTGATATCGTGTGCAGAAAAATAGCTGTATTGGTAAAGTAAATGCAATCCTAAATTGGATTTGTACCCATGAAGCAGAGAGGGACCGATCCCCCCGCCCCACTGCAGCAGTTGCTGAAAGATGAAGGTGCTGTAGATGTGAAATTCTGAGCTTCACAGCATGACAGGGGAGACGCTGAATCCTCCTTTTTCCCTCTGACAGCGCTGACGCTGTCATGCAAAATGGGGGAATGCCAGAAAGTTGAAATTCGGAGACTGGAGGTCTACAGCTGTCTCTCCTTGTGTCACCGAGCCCTGCGCGGCGGCGGCGCAGTGGAAGGCAGACAGCCCCGCGCCAGAGCCATCCGAGCGGCTGCGTGGAGGGGAAGTTATCTGCCTGGCACTGATTATCTTGTCATAAGACAAAGGGGCTACAAAGTAGGTGCATGTGAAGTGTCAACAGCGGCTCTGCAGGGAACGGAGAGCTCGGAAAGCCGGGGGAGAAGACGCTGCACTAATAATGTATGAGGCGCATGAGCTGTGCCTTGTTTAAAAAAGATGCATGGGTCCCCGAGGAGTGGAGTAAACGGGGCAAAGGGAGGGCTTGGGCCAAGCTGCGGTATTGCTGTATCTGTCTCCTTCAAAAGTGTTAACTGGTCTGAAGAAGGTAGCCCCTTAGAGATTACCTTCAAAAAAAAACCCAATAATTTTCAAAGTTATCTACCATAGCCAGATCTCTTGGCTATGCAAACCAAAGCTTAAGATTTACAATAGTAAAACAACTCTGTTATTTAAAAAGAAAGAAATTAAAAATAATAATAATAATAGTTGTATTGTTCAGGGTCTTCGGAGGGAGGGTATCTCTCTATCACATTTGTTGACCTGTATTAACACGATATCGAAAGCACTCAACGTTCAGCCAACTGGGGACTTCATGGATATCTCACCCAAAAGCCCCAAATCCTCTGGGCCGGTCTTAGATCCCTTTTACCCCTGGAAATAATCCCATGCAAATCAATTTACTTTCATGAGTAGACTAAACAGGATTTGCCTGTAATTAGCATGAAGTGGAACAGATTGCAGGCATGCTTATCTTCCACCGTGGAGGTGCAGGCGGCGCAGGCCCGGCGTTGCCGCTGCCTTGCAGGCCTGCGCCCACTGGGCAGCCTGGGCCGCGCGGAGCCTCCTGGCCCCTCGTTGCCATTGATTCCCTGGTAAACGCTGGGAAGACAAACACCTCGGGGTGGTTCGCCAGGCTGAGACCGAGATAAAAGCTCACACGGGATTAAAATCTGTCCTTTTTATTTTTCGCCGTCGCTGCACTGAAGCCGGAGATTAACGCTATCTTAGTTGTTCTTAGTTGCGTCGCGTTTTTTCAGATTAAAGGCGGTGTGGTTCTTCAGACTGAAGCTGTGAAGCATATTTCATCTTTAATTTATTACTTCTAATACATTATTATTTCATATTTGATCCCCCTATTGGCTTCAAGTAGCTTCTCTCCAATACTTGAATCCCCCAAGTGGTAACAGTTTACTTACTGGGTAATTCTTCATTTGTGCTTCTTACGCTGTCGGGATGAGGACAACTTTATTTTACAGTTCGTGATGGCAAGCTGTCTTCCAAAATTATCTTCAGATGGGGCTCTTCTTCTACCTGCTGGGCAAATGTGAGGTGACAATGGCCTCACCACACACGAATCGTCACACCGAGTGGGTTATATGTAACATCCCGGTGTGTATCCACACAGGGTTGTGCCCCCGGATGCGTCGGGGTAGGTTTCAGTGCCTGCAGTGAAACTCCTTTGTGTTGGCAGGATCTGAGAGGACATGAGGCACCTCGCGTGGGGATGTGGTCTTCACTCTTGAGGTGGCTTCCTGCTGTTGCGTGTTGTATATTTGGTTATGCTCCCTCACAATGAACATTTTCTTCTCCTCTGTAGGTTAGGCTGGGGCTTTTGGTTCCTTAAGCATCTCCTGGTTGCATGCCTGCTTTGACAGGGATGCTAGCTGCCGTGTACAGGGAGGGATTTCCCTCTCGCCTGATCCAGGTTGGAGGTGGCTTGTGGCCTTTTACACTGAAGGTAGTAAAATGCTTTAATAATCTTTATTTCTATTTATAATACTTCAGTAAAACCCGTTATATGATGGATTCCAGCAGCTGTGCTGGTGAAGGTGCAGTGCTGTTGCCCATACAAGTGAAAACCATCAGAGCCAGGGGCAGCTCTCAGGTATGATGGAATTCAGGAGCGAGGTCAGTAGAACAGCATTAAATTTACTCATGCAAAACCAACAGGAAATTTTGGCCTTTACAAAGGTTAGCTTTTTCTAGCAAATGCACAGGGAATAGATGGATAACGGTAGCACTTCATGTCACTTTTCACTTCTACTGTTTGGTGAAAGCTATAGTTTCAATGTTTAAAGCTATAGTTTCAATGTTTAACTCAGGACATGAAAAGCCTTGGACTTTTTCTTGCCCTGAATGAAATTAGTAGCAAAATGACACTGAATTTAGCAGGAGTTAAATTTGGTCAGGGATGAGTAAACATATATTTTCATTTCTGGTTTGGGAGCTGCTGGCTCTAAAGCTGGGCTTTTAAACAAACAGAAACGGAATGGCAATGTTATGAGATTTATTTAGGCAGTACATGCAGTGAGCTGCTAACTGAGCTGGTTGAAACCAAGCAAACAAAATTGGATATGTTTGATATATTGGTATAAATAAAGAAAAACAAATCTGCTTGATGAGTTGAGTACTGATGTTTATATCAACCGCACGCGTGCACACAGGGTCCGACAGTCTGCAGCCTGCCCAGGTTTGCTGCGGGGCAGAAGCACACGTCGTGCTACGGTTGGCATAAACTTTGATACCCTCCGATAGAGAAAGAGAAAATCTAATAGATCTGATGTGATGGCTCGTGTTTTGGGGAAGAGTTGTCACTGAGGCAGGAAATGACCCAGCACTTAATATCCGGGTCTGACCTTGGGATTGGTTGTTGGTTTTTCAGTGCTGGTAATAATGAGCACTTAATATTCGCAGCTAAACCTGCAAATAGCAGAAAGGAAATTACAGGCAGATTTCAAATCTGCGTGCAGAAATGAGCAAAACATAATTTTCATGCCTCATACTGGGTAACATAAATATTTTATTTAGCTTTAAGGAATAACCTTTGAAGTGAAAAGTGACAGCTAGCTGAGAAATGGCCTGGAGCTTGGAGCTGAAAGACTTGTATTTGCAGTAGATTTTCAGGGATTTTTTCATTTGGGTCACTTCGTATTTTCCAAATACAAACGCTCCTGGTTATGTTTGTTGGCTCCCAGATATCTGTACATCTATCTATACAATGCTGGGTAGGGCCTGCCAGCAGTGCAGCGCTCGGCTCTTTTCACTAGTTCGGAAGTATCCAAGCAACAGGACAGGCATTGCATCGCTTTCGCCTTTCTCACCCGAAATCCCAAAACGCCCAGGAGAAGCTTTTCAGGCCGGGGCTGGCGCAGCCCCTGCCTCCTCCTGCATCCATTACTCCCGGGGCTGCTTGGCCTCACAAAAGCTGATAAGACCAGCGATAAAAGCGATTTAAAGAAAAGCCGGGTACCACAATGGAGCCGTTTTGAAATGAATGCAAAACAGATGCCTCCCAATAGCAGGAAGGTTGTGCCACAGCCAGAAGCCAAGCAGCCCGGGCTGCAGACAATGCGGCCGATTCAGCCAGCATCCCGCTAGCCCTAAATTCATTGCGGTGCTAAAGAAAAGGGGGGAAGCAGGGGAGTGTGAACCGAGTGGCCTCTCGGGCTTCACTGGCCTGGCTCTTCTTGTGCTGTTGTGTTGGTTTTTTGCAGCTTCTTGTTAATAATAAATGAAGTGGAGGTTCATGGGGATGCACCGGGGTGCCTGGGTTTGAGCACAGCTGGGCTGGTGCTTGCTCCCTGGGCAAATGTTCCTCTCCCATTCCTCGGGTGGGAAGAGCAGCCAGCGGAGAAGATTGGGCAATGCGGAGGTTTGCTTTTCAGATGCCTGTGGCTTTTGTCACTGGTCCCCTGCTCAGGTGTAGACAAATGGCTCCTTCCAATGGGGAGCGCCACGTGAGAGGCACTCGTGCGCTGTGTCCCTAACATGGTAACCTGCCCTGCCCTTGCACGGAGCCATACGAGTGCAGGGACATCAGCGAAAGCTGCTGCTGTGGTGAGAGCCTCTCTTCTCATAGGAAGTAGCAGCCCACGCTTTTATCCCAATTACCAACGTCTTCATTGCCATGAAAACCGCGGGGCTGTTGCCCTTGTCAGTGGCTGGCAGACCTGCTGTAGCATTTGATCTGTGGATCAGGAAATGATATTTGTGCTGATGCGTGTTTAGAGCTGTCAGATCTAGATTAATTCTGTAATCGCTGCTGCAGGGTTCAAAGCTGCTTCCTTTTTAATTGCATTGAAAGTTTACAGCTGTAAACTTTGTGAAGACAGTTGTAAACTTCTGAGGCCAAGACCGGCACCGCTTAGCACAGGGACGAGTTATTTACTGACATACTTAGTTCTACAGCGTTAGCCAAATCTGTCGTGTTTTGCCCAAATCCAAAACCGAGGAGCAAATGAGAAAATGTCCACATTCACTGGTCTGTCTTGCCCCATTTCTCGTGGCATGCAGATGCTCACACAGCTGCTTGCTCTGTCCGTCTGTCCGGCAGCGTCCAGGGTGCTCGCGGGCAGCGGTGCAGCTCCGCACGCCGCCGCGCTCAGCAACAAATTTTTGCTTCCAGGTTTCCAAACCCTTGGACTGAGGCTTAAAACTGGAATTTCTAAAGAGCCCCAGCGATGTCTGAACGGCGCCTCTGTTCTAATAGGAAACTTGCAGACAACTGCTCCTTCTGCTGTTGTGAGCTGCTCTGCATGGGGCTGCCCTCTCAGCAGGACCATGTGTCTGTGCAGGCTATAATGAGACGTAGCCCTGCCTGGTTTTGTTTATGAGTGAAGGGCAGGGCTTGGAAAAAAAAAAAAAAAAGTCTGCTTGCTAGTGGTGAGGAAAGCTACGTTGTTTGACCAGAAAGGGAGATTAAGGCATAAATTCACTCTTTTTTTTTTTCTTCTTTTTTAAAAGTTTTAATTAAAAAGAGGAAGGTCTGGCCTTTCTGAGCCAAGACAGCCTTTCAAATTAATTTAAAAGGCATTAGTGAGTTGTGCTAAGGTCTACACATAGATGACTCTTCTGTCACCGCTGCTACTCGTTCTGTTCCCCAAAAGCAAGAAAACTAAACTGATAAAACGCTGCCATCTGATAGAGCTTTGAAGCCTAGAATTTAACTGGACATTTATTAGGTAAGCAATAAATGAATAAATAAATAAAAGGCCGTGTTAAAACTGTAGACATAACAGTTTGAATTTGGACTGTCATGGGAACTCTGCATGGGGTCAGAAGCACAGGATGGGTTTCCACAGTGGTCCCCCAGAAGACCACTTCCACTAAAGAAGTGGAAGACCAGCAGCGCAATTCTGGCCTTGGTTTTTGTCTCATTTTTAGAAAGTGCATCTTACTGGAGTGGGTGAAGCAATCCCATGCCATGGGAGTAGCTCCCGGATTTCTTTTTCTTTCCAGCAGCTGGGTGAAGAGTCATTTTATAGAGGCCTTTTCCCTAATAAATAGCAAAGCAATCTCATAAAGAAAGTAACGTGCTTTTTAGACTCAGTAACCATATTGAATTAAATGTTAGGCACGCTGTAATTGCATTTGCCTGTCAGTTGTATTAATGTGAATTTCCTTGATTAATTTTTCAAGTTAGTTGGCATTAAGTGAGTAGGAAGCTGAAGGTCCCCCCTGGACCTCCCGTGCCAGCCCCTCGCGGGCCGTGCAAGGAGAGCAGCAGCACCGGAGCCGTGTCATTAACTCATCCGCTTCAGTAAGTGCTTGGGAACCCGCTCTTCGGAGTTGCACAGCGTGCGTCGGTGCGGTGTGAGGAGCACTGCAGCGATGGTGGGACGTGGATGCCCAAAGCCACGCGTGCCCTCGGGTTCGTACACCCCGGTGATGGGGGTGAGCCTCTGGCTGGGCTGCCCACGGTGCTCGGAGCCGTGCAGCGGGCAGGCACGCTCAGCCATCCTCCAGCAGCCACGAGGAGTGGGTCGTGCAGTGTGTGAAGGTGCAGGGGCTAGCAGGATGCGAGGCTGGTTACTGCACCACGCACGTACGCTGCCTGGTTGAAAGCTGGCCGCTTCCAGCTGTCTTCGTGCGTGTCAGCTCGCTGCCGTAACCAAAAGCTCTCCGTTCCCTGTGCTAACAGTCAAGGCTCAGCTCACCTTTGGAGGAACAGAAATCCGATCCCGGCCACGTGGAGTGCTGCTCAGACAGGTAAGGGGTGGCGGCCGCTGCACCCGCAGATCTCACGCCATCCGGCACCGAGCATCTGGAAACCAGGGGATGTTGATATGCAAGCCTGAACTTCCCCGAATGAATAAAATACTTGCAGCTATTGTAGCGAGGATGCTGGTGGGGGGCTGGGCGTTACAGCTGGGCTACTCTCTGCTTGGTGTCTGCAGACTTTGTGTTAAGTCTCCGTTCCTGATTCATCTCCCAAACATCTGCGTTGGCTCGGGGGGCTCGGGGAGCCCTGGTGCAAGTGTGAAGTGGGAATGAACTGAAGCAAGCTCACCTAAATAGGGACCCTTCTTCTTGTGTAAATCAGCCTGGATTACAGTGATCCAAATAAACAATCATGTGGATGCATACATCCTGCAGCGCTCTGTTTCTATTACACAGCTCTTGGGAGATGAAAAGAGTCTGTTTAGTATCTGCTCAGAAGGAAGAAATGGGAGCAGGGCTGTGGAAAAATTTTTCAAGATTGGGAGTCTGTTTCATGTTCTAGTGGGCTGCCAAATCTGGTACAAATTTTCTTAAATATTGGTGCCCGTGTACGACTGACCAGCAGTTAACACCCATAAAGCCACGGGATGCACCGCATTTTATTCCCAACGCACGCAGCTTTTCCTCTCTGTTCCTAAACACCAGCATTTTAGAGCAGTTTGGGAAAACGTGCAAAACCAAATACAAACGATCGAGTAAGAAGAGAATTGGGCAGAATTGGAGGTGCTGTGCAAGAAGGTCCCTCCTGGCTGGCCTGAGGCCGTGCCGTACCGTGCCGTGCCATGCCAGACGTTGTTGTCACCCACACACCTTACTCGTCAAGTAAGACTGAGCTTCTGGCCTGGTTAAATAATAGGATAAATTCAGTGGAGCCACGCTTGTACCCAGAGCTAAGGACCACAAAGCATGGCCGTGGGCAGGGAAACCCACATCACAGTGCTCAGCTGGGTACAAGAAGTAAAACTGGGCAGACCCCAAGTTCCTTACCTGGTCGGTTGCTGACTTGTAGCAAACACGGCAATGTGCTACCTAAGTCTTTCCTTCTGGAAAACGGGAACATTCATATTTCTGAACGTGATTACTAGGGGTCACATGAGGTACTCTCTGAGTACCGGGATTGCTTGGCTCCATCAAGCCGATGCCTATGAAGGCGAGCACGGGTTTCAGTAACTGCAGCGTCGCGTGGGATGCTGAGCAGGAGCACAGCCAAAGGGACAGAGAGGCTGGATCCTCACAGGAGCAGTTCTGACTTTAAAGTTACAGCAAAATCTCTTTCACGTTTCTAAACAGCCTAAATCTGTTCTTTGGGCCAGCTTCTGTCTTTTCTTCGCGGGGCAAAAAATCGGAATTGGCCCTGGTCCACTTTGAAGAGGAAGAAAAAGTTTTGGGGGGAAATCCACTCGCCCCAGGGATCGAATGAGTTGAAACCGTTCTGAAAAACTTGTGATTTAGATCGTAATGAATGCTAATGCTTGTAGTGAAAAGGTCTTCCAACGCCTCAAGCAGGTAGTGATGCTGGCAGGTGGTGCAGGCGAGAGCAGGTCATGCCTGGCTGCCTTCACAGCTACTTCGGAGTGCCCGGGGTGCCGAGGTGAGAACCGGCTGGGACTGCTGCATGGAAGCAAAGGGAAACCTCATGGGAAACAGCCCTGCAGGGGCTGCGCCCTCCTCCAGCCCTCGTTTTTTGTAGATGCTGGCTGGCTAGCACTCGGGTAGCCGTCTTCGGGTCAGATCCAGACCCTAGCTCTTGCGTTCTCTGGAAGTAAATACAGGCATGCAGTCAGAGGCTGTAGGAAAAGCTGAGTTACTCAGGCAGCAATGTGCCTTAAGAAAAGAGCTGCAGCATTTTCTTGGGGAAAGTCTGATTCATCACTTGTCTGCATGCCTGGACAAGAAGAGGGTCATATTTCTGCTAGGCACCAGAGCGGGGGGAGGGCGCTTCCAACTTGATTTATCAACTCGTGGAGATGAATTAGAACCCTCAGGGGAGGGAAAACTTCGCAGAAACTGAAATATTTTTACATTGCAGATGATTGCGGCCTCCAGACTTTTTCTTGTATGGCATTTATGCAAGCACACATTCCAAAACAAAATTAAACAAACAGTCCCTTGAAGACTCCTAATTAGCCACTTTGCTCGATACTCAATTAGAATAACCGGGTAGGTAAAATATGACTGCAGCGCGGAGACTTTCATTTGAAGTTGCAGTCCGTGAGTGATGTTGGGGAACGAGTGAGGGAGTTCATCAATGAGCGCGTTTTGCTCGGAGCAAATTCGGCACTACAAACAGGCGGCAGGAGGGGAGGGCGAGATGCTATAAACCTGACGAAGTCTTGTAATTTAAAGCAGAGGCCTAGAGTTCAGAAGATCTGGAAAGATCGTGCCTCTGCCAGAAACCTTGATGTGACCTCAGGCAAGTCGCTTCACCTTTCTGTGCCTTATCTCAATAAATATCTCTGTTTCCTATCTGCAAAATGAAGATAATGCCTCATACGTGTTCTGAAACTTGGATGTTAATAAAGTACACAGAAGTTATCAGGTAGGAAGTCCTCCAGAAGAGCAAATTCTGAGTCGTATATGTTTGTACAGCTCTCGATAGCTGCAGGTTTCCTTTTTTTTTAGGCCACTTGCAAGTACTTACTCTGTTTAGGCTTATTTGGCTTATCCTCCTGGTGAGGAGGACAGACCTGGACCAAACATTTGGACTGAAACCCTCTGAAAACCGCAGGGAGGGAGAGCAGCTGGTTTCTCCAAACGGAGATCTCGAATGGACTTGGGGTTGTCATCTGCACAGCAAGAACGTGGTGCTCGGAGCCTCGTGCCAGAGCCCAGCTCTGATGTGAGAATTTGTTGCTAAAACCCATCTGTATCAAAGCATGATAAAGAGCATTAAACAACTTCCCGCTACTTAGAAATTGCCACCTCTGTCTGTCTAGTTTTGTTTCCACGAAAGGACACAACTCTCAGAACTAGCAAATTATGTAGTTTCTATTGATACCATCTATACTCTGCAAGTAGCTAGTGATTTTAGCTGGCTGTTTTTCATAGTACAGAGAGAACTAACTGGAAGTGCTAACAAAGTAGGTTTGTCTTCTCCCCACCCTACATCTCCAGCCCCTCCTGTGGTCACATTAAAGTCTCTGCTTTATATCTGCTTACATTTACTAACAGTCAGGAAAACTTAAGGCTTTACCCAGGGATTCCTCCTTAGAAAGACATCTCAACAAGAGAGTGTGTTTCTGAAATATGTCCCGGGTGAGGTAAAATTCAGAACATTCAGGAAAAGATTGGAGAGGAAAGCCTCAACACTTCTGGAAAAAAGGCAAGTAAAGTTTAATGCACTTCTGATGAGGTGTGTTAAAGTCATGGCTTAGCTTTTGGTATTAAAGTATTAATACCATCATATTAGAAGGGCTAACATTTAAAGAATCATTTAGCCTAATACGTATATATATAAAGTGATATCTTGATTTATTATACAACCCAAGGTTTTAAAAACACTTCTTTGAAAAGCACTGGGAAATTTTAGATCTAGCTCAGGCGTGCACTTCAGTTGGGGGCAGTATCTTTTATTTGTCTTCCTAGGCAATTGTAATTATCAGGACACCTTGAAGACTAAGTTCTTCTTGAAAGTAACTTGCAGTGCAGCTCTTGACTTTGATCATGTGTTTCTGCATGTGGATTGACCAACAGAAGCCAAAGGCTGCAGAAGGACTGAAGCCACAAAGACTGGAAACGCAGGTTTGCAAGGGTTGTTTGAGCACATTCAGGTGTTTGCATTGTTCACAGTGTAAGGACATTGGATAGTCCCTAAAATCCTTTTGCTTAAATTCAAAAGCAATGTAATGATTGTTGAAGACTTCAGTATCCTCTGAAAGGCTCTTCTCCAAGGTTGGGTGCACCGGGATTTGGGAAACTGAGTCACTTTGTAGCGTCCTGGATTTGGGACCAAAAAAAAGGAAACATCAAAGCAACCTATAGTCATGAAGAAAGTGAAAATTTAGACCTTTATCCATTCTTTGTAGTAAATAGGAAGGGAGAGTTCGTAACTGGTAACAGTTGGAAATCAAATTAAATGTTTTGTACTTTTCCTACCTCTATTTGTAAAACTTAAATCAGGTATTCTACATGCAGAGACCTTCAAACATGTCATTACAAAAAAAAAAAAAAAGCTGTTATGAATCAATTTATTATAAATTTTAATTTAAAATTGCACTTGCATAATTTTCCAAATGGGTTGGAGCCTTTATAAACTTCAATCACTTTTTTTTTTTTCCCAAAAGAAGTCAGGTGATATATCTTTTCTTATCTTCCCGATAAAATCTCTCAATGCTGGAGAGAATTATCATTTGCTTCCCAACCTTCCCTTGTCTTTTGAAAAGACCAATAGGTAATTTTACCAACTTAGATAAGGAATTCCATTATAACTGAAAGCCAATTATCTGTCAAGACATTACTGCAATATTATTAGAAAACTGGATACTTAAGCAGCAGGCAGTTTTTTGGGTGTTTCTTTTTTTTTTTGTATTTCCTGCCTAACTGTCATGCACTATGTTTTGATTAGATCCTAATGATACCAAGAATGTTTTAAACAAATACTCAGCCCATGCAAATGAAAAACATTTTGCTTCTTCAGTTGCACTTCTGTGGCAATGGTAATTAATACGTCTTGGGATATTCAGACTGTATCTGATTAAACCAAGGTGCGCCAAAGAGGGCTTTATAAATAATCTTCCCAAGAACCCCGCTGTGAGAGAACTAGGAGGAAAAAGGGATTGCGTTAGACGGCGTCATTGTGACTGAAGGTGTCACATCTGCCGATCCTGTGCCCATAGCCCTTGGTCCTGCCCTGGACCACCCCTGGTGAAAGGCACCGACTTGATTTTTCATAGTTTTTATGACAATAACAGGCTTTGCAACTGCAGGCCCAGCAGACTGGAGGAATCCTATTGAAAAGTACGTGGCGTGGTGTACCCCGCAGTGATGTGGCTGGGCCTGGCAGAGGACAGCATCTCCAAAAGAGCAGTCCCAACACCAGAGCACCTACGTGCCCAGCTGTCTCCCTCAGTGTGACCCTCACGGGTCGGTACCAGTCCTCTGCTCTGGTATAGGTTTGTTTTACGGCATATGGCATGAAGGATATGCCAAGGAGCTTGGGGTAAGCTGCCCCGAGGGGCTGTCCCGTGAGGACCGGCACCCAAAGCTTGCTTCCAAGTAGCCTCCGGGATCAAAGAACCTGAACTCTTGGCCTCCCGTGGTTAGTTATAGTATTGCCAATCCCTTACCTCAGTGATGTAATGTTTGCAAGCCAGAAGGAGAAGTTTGTTTGGGTTTTGAATTAAACATGTTCTGACTCCGCCAGCGCCCGTTCTGCAGGCCGTGACCAAGGCCCCAGCAAAGGACGGGACGCAGCCAGCCCGCAGCAGCAGCACCAAGTCCTGGTGTTGTGTTGTGTGTTTTCCCCCGTTCCCCTTTTACAGGAATTCCTTGTGACTGCCCGAGTGTAGCGGAAAGAGATGGCTGTTTTTTAGCTGATTTATTTCATGTTTGTCAGCCAGCTTCGCTCTTTTGCCGGTGTCGTCAGCTTCCCCTTGTTGTTTGCATAGGTCTTTCCTATACCTGCAGGAAGCAGGTTCTTAAAAATAGGAAAATATGATGTTAAAATAGGAAAATATGATGTTAAAACAACAAAAAAGTTGGCAGGGGAGCTGAGGGGCAGGGGACACGAGATGGATGTTAGGGTGGCCGAGGTCTGTGTGTTTGTGTAGAGCCATCTGCTCTCGCTCTCAGTACTGGGTCGTGGCTGGCTGTTAGCAGGCCCTAGCCTCGCACGCTGTGCAGTTGCAAAATCTCCTTTTCTGTGTGTGTTTGGGCATGTCAGCAGGCCTTTGAAGTTTTATTAATAACACCTCTTTTAAAGAGGTGCTTTCAGTTCCTGGATTAGATGAGGGAGTGGCCCGTTTACCTCTGCACCACCCCTATCTAACTGTCTCAACCAAGTCACTCCAACACCTTTTGTAACAAAACTGCTGAAAACTGACACCAAATCCCCCCTCGATGAAAAGCCGTGCAGAAGAGCATCCGTTCAGCAGGCCCCGTGTCAGGTTGCACGCCAGCTGATGCAGGCCGTGTGCGCAGGACCCGCAACCCACCTCTTCGGTGCGTGCTGCAGAGCTGCAGATCCACCACGGGAAAAAGCTTTGGGGTTTGAGGTCTTGGGAGGCCAATGCCCTGCTGTTTTGGCTTTGCTAGGCTTCTCTACCTGCCTGTCTGGAGCACCAGGGTGAGCACCTAGTGCTTGTGGTTTTGTTTTTTTCCCTTTGAGAACTCTAAGGCATATTAAGGAGGGCAAAGCATTACGGTAAGTCAACATCGGTTGGACCAGAACATCTCCCTGTAGATAGGGAAAGAAGGAGGCTTGATTGAATTTAGTAGACTCACTTTATATGTAGTTTAATAATCCATTGTTAATCAAGCACAATCAGCACTCTTGATAACTCCTCCTTTATGAAAAACAGTAAAAAGGAACAACAGAGTAAGATGGAAGTGTGCTAAAATACCACTGAAGTACTGGGCATGCAGCCCAAGTTGTACCTTCTCGGGTCTGGTCCCCATGTTCGTGGTTGCCACAGAGTGTAAAAGTCTTGGATCTCTTTGCATTTTCTGTGGGAAGATACTTGGGACCTCAGACATTGACAATTTTTTTAATTACAGCCCGTGGCAATCACAGCTTCACGGAGGGAATTTCATGGGGAGGTTTGGCTACAACTGCCAGTTCTGTCCATCAGTGTAATTAATTTACATTTTAAAAAATATTTGGATTGTGGTTAAATAACTGGTAATCATGTGCAGGTGCTAGATTTTGAGTGTGATCTTCATTACTTCTGGCAGGGAAGGGAAGAGCTATCTTCATGAATAAATACTTCTTTCCTGAACTTAAATACTGAGATTCCATCTTTGTGGGAAAGAGAATTTCTTTTCTCAGTCCATAGTTCATATCTCTGACTTGCCCTTTTTGGGACACACACACTAAACACACTTTTAATCTCGCAATATGCCCAGGTGTTCATTTTCTTCTTTTTCTCTCAGTTCTGGAGCTATAAGTAATTCTGGACTCATTCCATCCACCTGGTTGAGTGCTTTTTTCTATTCTTGATTTCTATTTTTCTCCTTCTCTTTCCCCATCTCTCTCGTGTTTCATTTCCTAAGCTTTTCTGCCAGAGCAGCTTTTTATTTCAATCACCTCCGGGAATGGAGTGGACATAATGAATTGGGTATTTTATACGGGCTCTGTGGGGGAATCAGGTGTGGCAAGGAGTGCGATTAGGCACCGCTGGAGCAGCGCTCCAAGCCGGTGCCTGTGGGCACAGGGCAGCTGCCTTGCAGCGCGGTGCAGCCAGGAGGTGGAAACCTGTGACTTTTGCAATCGCTTACGGTCCATAAAGCAAACGGGGACCCACAGTACAACTTTCCTGCAGTTTGGTTGGGGATTATTTTTATTTTTTCAGGAACTGATACAGATCTGCAGCAGAGATCTGTGCTCTTCCATCTTTGCTAATCAAGGCTGCTGATGAAACGTGTATTTGTCAGGTTTGGCTGTTTAGCTAAATGTAGGAATACACTTCTGCAGTGTGAAGATGAACATCAAGGATCTTGGCATGGGGTAGTGTCAGTGAGTTGGCAATGCAATGAATGTCTCTCGTGAGACACAAACTATTATCCTGGCCAGGATCTGAAGAGGTGCTGGGTGGGTGTGATTCATTGTTGTTGGATTGTTTGTTTGTTCTGCCCTGGGTTGTTGCTACCTGTATTACTGTTCCATCCTCACCTCCCTTCTGGAGCAGGACTCTATTTTCGTAAGAATCCCAAAGCAGCGACACACATTTGCAAGAAATGATCCAGTGTCTGGCACTGGGACAAGAAAAAGTCTTGCCCTGATCTCATTTGTCTAAGCTGCTGTTGAAAACTTCCATGAAGTTAATATTGCAGCAGGTTTAGGAAGCCTTTCTCCAGTGTTTCACTACCCTTGATATTGAGTTATTTTTCCCTTGGTATCCAACAAAAATGCATTTTGTTGCAATTGTAGATTGTTTTGTTTGTCCACTGTTGGACATAGAAATCTTCCACTTTTTTATATATTTAAATTCAATTTCTGTTTAGCTTAACTTCTTTATTTTGCAGTTCTCTCTTATATTAGACTATGTGCATCTAATTCTATTATCCTTTGGTCATCGGTTAAATTTCTTAAATCTCTTGTGACTTTCATTCTTCTGTTCAGGGGCTGGGCTGTTTTAAATTTGTCTGCTGCTGTATCTATGTGAAAGCGCATTGTCTGAGCCTGGACTCAGGAATGTGACTGAGTAATTAACTCCCATTTTTTATGTATGCCACTCATTTTCCTAAAAATCAGGATTTTGTTTGTTTTTTGGAACGGCATTACTTTGTTGACTCATGTTTATGTTGTGATTCTCCATGACCCCCAGATTCTCATTCCTTGTTTTGTGTTTGTGCGTCAGTGTTTGCTTCCAGAGTATGTTATTTAGTTTGTTAATTAGCTCTTCTGAGTGTACCGAGTTCTTTGGATTCAAGAGGAGCTCATATTTTCCCGTGTGAAGTTTTTTTTTTTTTTCCTCTTTACCCCTGCAATTTCTTCTGTTGCTATGTGAAAGACAACACACAGAAAACAAAGAAACTGCCAGATATTCAGAAGAAATGTGGAAGCAGAGTATATACAAAATAAACAGGCTGAGAAGAGGGACAATTGTTTGTCTTTTTCAGCTGTGGTAATTTTATCTGCATTCCTAAGAATTGCAGGGGAAACAGATATCAAACATACAATTTTTAAGAAATCAAGTGTAAATTGAGTGAACACATTAAAAAACAAAGTTAAAGATGAGCCAGAAGAAGCTGGAAGGCTCTATTAGATATATCGCTTTGTATATCTAGGGATGATGTTGTGATTTAGGCAGCTAAAAATGGCCATAGCTGCTTTTGTAAATATGATGGATAGTAGAATAATTCATGGTTGACTTTCATTTTTCAATTCAAATATGTTTGCACATGAATTACCGTTTGGCCTGGGTATATTAAAACATCATCTTCCTGGATAAATAGATAGATCAATGCATTCAATGTTAATCATGTCTTCAAATTTATTTTAACTGGGAATCATGAAGCTGAAGCCTTCTAAACACACGCATTTCTCGGTAATTTTCTTTTTTAATTCAGCCAGGAAACGGAGAGTTAAAGTAGATGGCTAATACAATGTTATCAGAGAGAAAAATTGGGGTGGGATGAGCTGATTCCAGTCCAGACATTTTGAAATTCCAACCGGAATGGACGGGCGTCCTCAGCAAGCATCGTCTGATACCGCGGTATCAGCGTTACCGGCCAATATAAGCTCTTCAAATGTCTTGCAATGCAAATAAATTATTTTTACTGGGAAAATTTTAGAAGAGAATAGCTCAGGCTTTCATGCCAAGGTAAATGTTTCACTTTTAGCCTAAATTTTAATGGGAGCATTCCTATATGCCTAGGAGCTGTTTGCAAACCGCCGGGTTTGCCTCCAGCCCTTGTCTGGGGATCAGCCGTGGGTGGAACGGGTGCATTTCGGGAGGCCTTGTCTGTTTGAGGTGCTCCCCAAAGGGGAAAGGGGGGCAGCAACCATCTCAACTTGTGGGGCTTTTCCGTGGAAGGACCAGGAAGGCCTCAGAGCCGCAGGTGGGCGACTGAGGCCTTCATAGGCTCGGCGGAGCCCCTGTGCGAGGCGGGCATGGCAGGGAAGGCCCGAGAGCATGGCACATGGGGCCAGCCGGCCTCGGGGATGGGCAGGAGGCAGCTGTGGGGTGCTGAGTCCTTCAGTCCCTCCATTTTCATCCCATCTTCCTCTTCTCGTGCCTCTGGCTGCTGAGTGAAGCTCGTGTTGCGACCCCGAGCTGCCATTGCCATGTACCCTTTTGTTGCCCTCCCTCCTTTCTCTTCGCGCGAGGAATTTATGGAAGCGGCAGCAAGCATCAGGAAGAGAGGTCATCCAAAGTTTGGAGGGCTGCTAATTAGCTTTTTTTCTTCATGAATTAGTCAAAGCTAATTAGCGTCTGTCTTTGCGGAGGTTCCGATGCGAACACAAGAAGGGAGCAGCCAAGTCAGGCATTTTGAAGCACCCTCGTGCTCATAGCAGCACCCGCGGACGCTAGGTGCCCTCCTGCCCGGCTTCAGGTGACAGGCCAGGCACTTGGACGCTCCCAAGTCGAACAACGTGTCTAAACCACCACCCGAGCCAGGCACCATAGCAATTCCTCCCGTTTACATGTCGGGGACAGCTTTGTGTCAGGAGGAAGGAGTCTGGGGCCGGCATGGGGCTGGCTTTGAACCCCGTCCCCCTCTCCCTTTTCACCCCTCGGGCTGACCTGGCCGTAACATGTCGGCCGGGCTGGAGACCCAGGTCCGCAGACGTGGCATGCGGACGGCTCTCCCTGGGTACCCGGGGCCCTCGGGCTCGGGGAAGCTTCTGGCTGGGTTGCTTGTGTAGAAGAGAGGGGGGCCACGATCCCACTGCCATCCCCTGGCTGCTTTTGGGGGACGGACGGGGGTCAGAAAATGAATCCCGAAAATGAATTTCCAGACGCTCCTGTCGCATAGGGCAAGGCTCTGCTCCTGTTCGTCAGTGTGAAAGGAAATGAGGATTTATAGCCTTTTACCTGTTACTTTTACAGAGGGAAAAAAATGTCAGAATTTAAAATCACCCTGTAGGGAATCATTTTCCATTTTTTAATTATAAATTAGTATGCAAATGGTCCAAAGTCACTTTGGCTGCTGTCGTAAACTGCAACGCATGGAAAAAGCTCCCTCCGATTGCTTAAGTGATGAAAACACATAGAAACTGCTCCGTAACTGCTAACCGAGGGGAACGCGGCGAAGAGGGCGAAGGGCTGAGCTTCCTCACAGCTCCGAGGTCTGACGGCACAGCAGACGCCCTCTCCATTCCGTCGACCATGCAACAAACGCATCGGTGTGCCCATCAGCGGTGAGGACCCCGGCATCCATCCGGGGGCTGCTCAGGATTTTGCCCTCCCCGTGCCTGTTAACCTCTGGGCACCCAACAGGAGGCATGAGGAAGAAGAGGAAGAGAACCCACATCACTGCTTAGCATCCTGCTGCCATGGTCAGAGGCAGATCTCCACCTGGCTTCTTTGTTCAGCACAGGGGGGTAGCAACCCTTCCCTCTTTGCCAGGATTAATTATTGATCACATAAAGCCTTTTTTATTTATTATTTTAAACACAGGGAGCATTCTGTAATCACTGTTACTTTTATACGCTGCTCTCTTCTGTCTTACTTCTGGCTTCTGGACTGTAGCTGTCACGAAGGTTGTCACATCAGGAGGATGGCTGTCTGCAGCTGTCAGCTGAGAGAGACCATTTTAATTACATTTTTTCGTTCCAGATTCGAGTCACAGTTTTTAGACATGCTGAGATTTGCTTCTCGGCACGTGAACTTGGAGATTGCTTGTGCAGCGGGGAGCGCCTCCCCGTCGGTGGAGGGCTGTCAGATTTTGTGTCTCCGCTAGAGCTCAATTAGCTGTGAGAGAAGTAGATGTTATCGTTTTGATACACACGGTATTAAAAATTAGCTTTGAGTATTAAATATGCAATACTCCTGAAACTTTCTAATGTACTCTTTACTCTTTGGCATTGATGATGTTTGAACTGTACCTATCTATAAAAGGTCTTTTCGTTGAGAACGGCTGATTTCTAACGAGCAAAATGTTCGGGAACATTAACCTAAGCACCAGATTATCAGGAATATTAGCCTTTAAAGTTCCTCCACTGCTCTGCCTGAATATGTATGACCGTCTCCGAGAAACTTCTTGGAGGTTATTTAATAAATTGACTGGTGTAGTTTCGTGTTGGACATCTACCGACTGGGAGGAGGGCCGGATCGGATTGGAAATGTTCTTTGCGCTTACGATTTATCACCGATGGAAAGTGCTAACAGGTTCAGCAGAGTACAGGCTTCGGAAGGGAGGTCGGTGGGGAGGCAGGCGTGTACTTGGTGTAACGCCCACGAACGGCCACACCGCTGGCTCGTGGCTCGGTGTCACTTGAGGAGGGTTCTTACAAGCCGATACGGTTTTCCTCAGCCACTGTTCATCCCCTAGGACCGGGTCTTTCCAGTTTCTGTTCTCCATGCCTCTCACATATTCAGCTGGAGGTAAAAGGCCAGACGCTAATCTCTGAGCCTGGTGTAAGTCTGGAGCACCGTTCCCTTTGAAGTCAGTGGTGTTTCCTCTACATTTGTGTCTGTGCAACCGAGATCTGAATCCGGTACAAGGTGATGGGAGCTTTTTTGCCCCTTTTTTGTGGTTTTTGTTACTGGAGTGTTGCTACTTATAGAACACATTTCGGTTTCACTGGTACCTAAATCAACACAGATGTTTTCCTGCACAGAATTTTCCATTATGGGCTGAAGTTTACAAGATTTCATAATTCAGATATCTCTGAGTCATTTTTGAGTTTTTCTGTTTACAAGGGTTTTCTTGTGAAATCATAAAATATCCCCAGCCACCCCTCCAAGAGGCTTTAATACAAATGCATTGTAACGTGCTGCCGAGCTCCCCCTGCCCTCTTCCTCTCCCACCACTTCCTAGGTCTTAAAAAAAACTTCAGGAGCTCTTGATACCTATTGAAAAAGTTACTGGGGAGATTTTACAGCAAGAGCTATTTTTTTTTTAATGTGTTTGCTTTTCCTCTTTTTGCCCTGATGAGTTCTCGCTGCTCAGTTTGCCATGCTGGAAGGAGACAGGCATCTGCAGGAAAACAGGCTCTGGGGCTGGTGGATCTGGTGGTGGGATCTGGTGGAGAGGCTGGGCTGCTTTCTGGCCGTGTGTTTCGAAAACCTAATGCTAATAGCTGGCTAACCGGATGAGATGACTTCAGTGTCTAATCCCAGTAGCCTTATCTTACCGAGATCAGTTTGCAATTATAACGAAACGTGTTTTAATGGAGGCACGGTTAAGCGCGTTAAACCTCTCAGATGGTTTAGGTACTCGAAGTGGCAGCTGCAGGCTCGTCCCTGCCCCTTGGGCAGCTCGCAGCGTCCCACCACGGTGTCCCACCTCCTCCTGGGAGAGCTGGCACTGCCCAGCCTGGAGAAGAGGAGGCTCAGGGGGGATCTCATCGATGTCTATAGGTACCTGAAGGTGCAAAGAGGACGGAGCCAGGTTGTTTGCAGTGGTGCCCGGTGCCAGGACAAGAGGCAGTGGGCACAAGCTGGCACGCAGGAGGCTCCCCTGAACACCGGGCAGCACTTCTGTGCTCTGCAGGTGACCAAGCACTGGCAGAGGTTGCTCACTGTTTCTTACTGCTGTGATTTCATCCCAAGAAGAGGGGTACCAGCGCTGGGGAAGCCTCCTGGGAGCCGGTACGGGGCTGCACAGCACAGCCCCCTTCCCACCCGCTGCGCTTTGCTGGCTGGGGCAGCGCACGGCTCGGGCAGAAGGAGCTGATTAATCCCTTTGGATGCCTAAGTCTAGACAAGAGCAGAAGCATTTTAGGCATGTTCTGTTTTGCTGATGGTTTTTTTTTTTTTTTTTTTAATCCCGAGGAGTGTAAGATGAGGCCGTGTGCTGTGGTAACAAATTCTTGCTGGTTCTCCCTGTCGGAGCAGAGCAGGACGAGGATGCCCTCCTCGTGGTTTCATGCTTGCTCAGCCCTGCTTGGCTTTCAGAAACATGCACCTGACGCCTTTTTTTTTTTTTTTTCTCTGTTTTGTTTTCATTTTGAATAGAGCTTTTTTTTTTACATATTCCAGAGTTTTGTTCTGTTTTTGTGTCTCTGCGTGTCTGTGTGTTTTCTTCCTGGTTTTGCCTTCCTGTGATGCTTGCATGTCAGACTTCAGCAGGGAAGACGTAGAAGCACTTCATGTCCAGCCTTCCTGAGGTGCAGACACATCTGGCCTGGAGAGCCATAAACTGACAGGGCAGAAGAAGGAAATCTTAGGCCAAAACCAAGGCCCCCGGAATAAATGCCAGCACTCACAGTCCCAGCATGGAAGCGTGTCACGTCCTTAAACATTTGTTTAGCTGAGAGTTTTGGAGGACATTGCCTAGCTTCAAAATAAACCAGAAGTTGAACTGTTGGGCACCTCATTCCCAAATACCTACAGAACCCAAAGTTTTCCACTACAAGCTCCTGGTTTCTGTTTTCCAAGCCAAAGAGTGGTTGCTGTGAGGTGCTCTGCCCTGGACCAGGTCCTGTCCCGCGAGGCCGCTGGACGCAAGCTGTCGCTTTGCTGCACGGAGCAGCTCGCACGAAGCAGGTGAAGCAAGTGGGAGCAGCAATTTCTAAGAGATGGGTTCTGGTTCTGAATTTTCCTGGTTTCTTCCTCTGCCCACCACTGCCCCCTTACCATGAGCCCTGGGCGCATGAAAGTCCTTTGTGAGTTTGAGATTACCCCTCCTAATCTTTTCCAGAGCAGACCTCCTGATTTAAAGCGCCTCGTGTGCTTATTTGAAAGGCAAATAAGGACCAAATAATAGAGGGCCTTTTTTTTTTTTTAAAGGAAAAAAAAAAAGCCAGGGCTTGTGTGCATGAAAGAAATCACAATGCAGCCTGCCTCGCGCTGTTTATACAACCTGGTGCGAGATCTAAACACGAACCAAGAAGTGTCAGTGCCCATACATGGGGAGGGCTCGCGCACAGCTGTTTTATATGGGGGAAGTTAAAGCAGAGATCACCGAAGCGAGTCTCATAATCCTCTAAGAAGTGAATGACTAGCAGCTGCTTAAGGCGTTATTCCTATTCACGCTGCCCGTGGAAGTGCACTTGAAGCTGGTTACCCTTTTTGGAGACACGAGGCAGAAAATGCATAAACAGCCGAGGGAGGGAGAAAATCGGGGAGCTCGGTCCCAGTCTGCAGGGCTGAGCTCAAGCCTGGTTGCTGCAACACCGGGCAAGGTTAAATCTCCCTTGTGGGGACGTCGGTCCCTCGTGGGGAGCTGGCATTGGGAGCAGCACGGCGGTACCGGTCAGTGCCTGTCCCGTCAGGGGCTGGGAAGTCTTCTCATTGCAGAGAACATCCCATAAACATCTTTAATCGGCCTTTTTCTTTCCCCATAATAAATAAATAAATTTAAAAAAATAATAAAATAAATAAATCTTTGTACTAGCCTTCCTCCTGTCAGTTTGTAATGAGGAAACTGTGCCGAACACAATTTAGCCAAATTAAAAAAAATAAGCTTTGCTTAAGAATGAGGAACTGATGGAGGGCTTGACGCTCTTCTTGCTGGGGGAGATGTAAATCATGAGTAAGTTTACTGGAGTGGATTAAATTATAGCGGCGTAAGGAAACGGTGTACAATGAGATGTGAGTCAGGCCCAGAAAGTCCCATGCAGAGGTGCCAAATGGCAGCAAGGGATCATCAGAAAATCCCACAGAGCAACTTGGAAGTTAATTACTGGGGACATTTTCTCATCTGCAGCAGAGTCTGTTGTTTACTGAAACAGGTTCTGGACCTGCGCAAACCCCGCCACGCCGATTTGGCCGAGATCACACCCCACCGTGGAAAAAGCGTGTTTTCTTTCTCCCATTTGTTAGTCTGACAGTCCTATCTCACACCGCGTGTTTCCCTTGTGTTTCCCCATCTGGCAGCTCCCTCTCTGTGTCTTTTCTAATGGGGAAGGGGGTGGGAACGGACGGCTCTCCCTGGGGGCATGGGGGAGCAGGAGCATCTCCTGCCTGCCCTTGGCTCGCGGGCGGGTGAAATGTTTGGACCCTGAGCACCTTCACCGAGCACCCTCAGAGTCTGCAGCATATTTTTGCTGTCCCACATGGGAAGAGGCTCCCCTGCACACTTCGGTACGTCAGTTCCTAGTGAGAGGAGCTGAGATACTGTCTTATCTGCCTTCGGCAGCAGCCGCGGCCCCGAGCCGGGGCAGGGCTTCCCGTTAGGTGATGGAGGGGGGAGGGATGTTACAGCTGGACTTCATCAGCGCTGTTTCTGCTCCTAAGCTAATTAATAAGTAAAATTATACCCTGAAGAGACATTTGGGGGGGGGATTCTTTATAAATCCACACTTCCTTCTGAGTAAGAAACCATCGTGGTTACAACAGATTGGAGGAAGCTGTTCGAAGGGCTGCAGGATGCTTGTGTGGCAGAGCTCGTAGGTGTCCTTCCGCGTGCGAGCAACGCTACCGACGTGGACACAGCAAGCCTCACGAGGTCCAGCGCCGTCCCAGGAGGAAGCGGTGAAGTTTTGGTGGGGAATCAGCGGGGCTGTTGTGTGCCAGAGCCTACTCCAGGGCTTCCTGCAGAAGACGCGGGGGTCAGCGGGTGCTCCGAGCGTCGCGGTCACCGGAGCAAATGTTTGTCGTGTCGAGGCTGGAAGCTCCCGCTTGCAAAAGTGTTCCCATGGAAATGTTTTGGAGCAGGGAAAACAAAAAGTTTCTGCAGGATCGCCGCGAACTGCTCCCAGGCGTCTGGCCGGCCGGCCTGTCTGGAGGGCTAAGGGCTTTGGGGCGAGGACGTAAACCTGGAGCGCAGGGAGGGCGGTGGGGCTGTGAGGCTCCAAATACAGGGAACAGAGGGTGGGGTAGGTGCTGCCTGGCAGATCTGACCCCCAAAACTTTAGTGGGGAATGGGACTTTTGGGGGAGAGCAGCGAGGGAGGGATGTAAGGGGTGGCGCTGAGGCAGGAGCGGGGCCAGCCCATACCTTGCTTCAGGTTCACTGGTTGTGCTGGAAGGCAGTACGGCTGTGAAGGAGAAGGAGCGTGGAGGAGGAAGAGTGGTTGTTTTCTGTTTAAAAACACCATTGATACCTTAAAAAAGAAGGAGTTTTTACGAAACCCTTCTTGCTTCACTAAAAACGTGCACCGTGTGAAGGCAGGTGCCCAGGCAGCGCTCACAGGGCCGCGATGCCCTCGGAGCTGGCTCCGGGAGAGGTCGGCGGCTTTCGCCGGGGGAAGGAGGCTGCCATCTGAGTTAGATTTAATGTTCTTCAAGCAACAAAGAGTCACACGGTTCCCACGAACTTGTAAACGAGCTGCTCATAGTTCTGGCATTACCTCTTTCGGAGCAATCGTAGCGATCTCTGGCTGGGGACGCTGCAGTCATCGCGGAGCGCCTTCGGAGATGTGAGTCAGAGCATGACACCGGCTTCCTGCGTGCTGAGTAATCAGTCTGCAGCCGAGCTGCGGGACGCCAGCACGCCCGGCCCTGCCTCACGTCGGGGGCTGTCCTCAATTTTTTGCTTTCCCTACTCACAGGTCGCCTTTTTGGCCGGCTGGCTCCGAGCGGACGCTGCAATTCACGCCGAAGTGGGTTGCATCCCGAGGTGCATCCTTTTTTATCGTTGCATCCATCGCTGCTGGCACTCACGAGTGCCTCGCGGGTCGGCCGCGACCCTTCCCAGGGCTGGAAGGCGAGGGGGGGTCCGGCGGGGGGAGCCAGGGGGTCAGGCGCCGTAAATCTGGGAGCTCCCATTCGGATCGACTCCCCGCCAGCTGAGCACCATACATCACGCATCTGGGCTGGAGCTGACGGTTTAATGGCTTGATGAGTTTAGGAAGAATACTTTTATTGTGTGTCTTCGATTATAGTAAGTACGGCGTGAAGTTGTTACATTACGAGGAGCTTACACGGCCTTCCTGTGCCCAGCACAGGCTGCGCTTCCCAGCCAGGATCCTACCAGTAAGCTGGTGGAATCCTCTTAAGTGAGGAGCTGTTAAATTAATAAAGCTGTTAATCACGTGAAATAAAAAGGGAGATAGAGAGGAGGAGGAGAAAATCTTATGCAGAAATGCCAAATCGTAGCTAGAAGGTTTTCACCGGGATGGTCCTGCGGGGCCGGGTGGAGCGGCTCCTCTGTTGCAGACCGGCTTTTCTTATGGTGATTTCTGCACATCCCCATTTTCTTACATATCCTCTGTGTCAGAGCTGGAGCCTGGCTCCTAATCAAACGTAAAGCCGAGATCGCACTGCGCTTCTTAAATGTTAATCCCAACAGAAGAACCCCTTTATACTTTATAAAACCCTGTTATTATTATCCTCTGCATACAGGCAAAAATTGCAGGCGGAGAAGGGGAAAAAATCGCTAAAGCCCTTTTGTGGAGGTACTGTCAGGACCAGTTTGGGACTGACAGACAGACCGTGGGACTTGCTTGCATGTTAAGCTTATTTTTAGGACCATTATATTTATATTATATTATATTTAGGCCTGGCTTTTAGGTATACTTAAAAGGGATGGAATTTGCAGAAAGGCCTTAAATACTCAGGTCCTGTGAAGTCGATGGGATTGAGGTGGCTTCTCAGACATTTAGGTGCTTCTGAAATTTGGCTTTCCATCCATTGTGCTTCAAAGCTGTATGGAAGAAAAGGCGCTGGAGGGGAGCGTGATAAATAATCCGCATGCAAAAAAATTGAAAATTGACTTTTTCTGTATGATCAGCTATACGGGGCCATTATCCAGGCCGATAATGGCCTGGTTTTGATTGCTCTTTATTTGCCAAGTGTGGCTGTAGCAGGGTTTGCAGCTGCAGTAAGCACGAACGCACATGTGTCTGATTGTCGGCGTGCCTGCAACAAACGGCGTCCTTGTCAGGCAGCTCGGTGTCAGAGTGGTTTTAATCTTCGCTGCTTTTTGCGGGGAGGAAGCGATTGCTATGCCTCAGCCTTTCAGCACAGGATGCCCTGCCTCAAGTGCGTATTTTGTTTTAAATGAGCTTGCTCTTGTCAGGAAGCAAGGCGGGATGCTTCGGTTGCGGTCTAGAAAGGTTCTTGCACGTCAGATGTCCAGCATATGCCGGTAAATGCAAAAAGAATAATTAAAAATGTATATATATATATTTCATTTTTTATTTTTTTAAATTTCATGGAGCGGTGGAAGAGTGGTACCAGCGAGCTGCAGAGCAGAGCTGCAATGCTGACCGGGGTGCAGGGGCCCTGGGAAATGAGCCCCGGGTAACCAGGAAAGCTCCAGGCAATCCTGGGCCCAAACCTGTGGTTTTGCATTTCCCTTTGAAGTCGGGGGATTTGCGCTCCCCTAACGTGACCTTTGCATCCTCCTCTGGATCTTATTGTACTGACTGGAGGCTGGCGGGCCATTAACAAAGCTGCAGAAAAGCAGAGCCGTCTGAGGGGTTTCTTTTGTTGTTTTAAGACCCTTTCCATTGACAGAAATCGTGGCGAGGGAAACGGAAACAACAGGGCCGGAGCCCCACGGCGAGGGGCGTTCGCGGGGCCGGAGAGGCCTGGCCCTCCACAGGGCTCTCCTTCATGCTGCCCTGCGAGCACCCGGGCTGGACAACCTCAATTCCTGGCCTGCGAAAGGCTGGCAGCGGTGCCAGCGCGCTGAGCTGAAGGTTTTTGGCATCGAGGGCAGGGTTTTTGGCCTCCTCTCCCATGAAGCCCCGGCCTTGGCCTTCTTTCAGAGGGAGGTGCTCCGAGCGGCTCCAGTTGACTGAGAAAATCGCGTGCCCGGCTGATGAGCTGTGGCGGAGAGATGAGGCTTTTGAGGAACGGGGGCTCCCAGCCTGACTTCAGCTCTGCATTTCAGCCCGCCCCGATGTGTGTGAAATGCACCAGGATGAGGAAGGTCAATAGAAGCTCTTCCCTGGCCGTCACGGGGCTTGACAATGACCCAAAGCCGGTGCCAGCTCTTGGCTTCTGGCTGGCTCCAAGCCATTTTTGTGCCTCTTGCTCCATCTCCACCTGGCACCGTGTGCTGGCGACCTCTCAGAGTTCACAATCAGCTGTGTGCAAGCACTACCTGTGCTCTTAGAGACGAGAGCCCCATCTATATTGAGACCCTGAAGCCACGCTGTGCAGGTCCCAAGGCTGCAGGCCATGTCCTGCTGCCCGTTGAGCAGCGCTGACCGGCTGCAGACCCCCGCACGGACACTCGGACACACAGACCTGCCTCCTCGGGGGTCTTCCTTCTGCATTTCCCAGCGGAAGGGCCCTGGTGCACCTCATCTCCGTCTGATGTTTGGCTGGAGTTGGATCCCAGCCAAAAGAAACCCAACCCAAGCACCGTCAAAGCCAGGGGCCTGTGTTATCTCCTGGAGCTGAAGGGCACCAAAAAACCCTGAAGGGCCCTTAGCCTACAGCCCAAGGAGACACTTTTGCCCGTGTGTAGTGAAATCAGCCAGAACAAGTGATGTTGACCTCGGACCCCAGGCAGAAGCAATATCTGTAATCTCATGTTGTAGGGGATCTGTAATCTCCCTTACATTGCTATATCTCATTTACACATACTTCCCCGTGTATGTACAGATAGGGGCTTTATTCAAATATTAATCAGCCTGACTGATGGTGGAGATTTGTGCTTCTGACAACTTGACATCCGTGCTGTGCGAGGCCTGTGGTGTACGGGGCGGCGCAGATAGCCCTGAGCCCAGCACCTCCTTGAGGCGCGTGTTTCGTAGGACAAGTTGGGTTTTTCAGATGTTAGCTTCCCAACTTTTATTTACTTAAAGAAACGGAGAAGGGACGTGATTCCTTCACACGTTAATACCTTTATATGTTGACATCTCAAATTTCGTTAGATGCTCGTTGAGGTTTTACAATCCAATTTGTATCAGATTGCCAAAAGCTGTTAAGATTGCCTTGGGGATAAGTGGCATTGTCTTGCTTTCTCTCTCTCTCCTCGCCTCCCTTTCTTTCTCTCTCATACAGCACGTTATCTCCAGAAGTAAATTTATGAGCAGTCAAAACGGGGCTTGACTGATCATCCTGCAGGACCGGCGATAAATGAGGCCCCACGCTGTTGTTGGGGGGATGCGGGGCGCTCAGCTGCCTCACTGTTTCCGCCAGCGTGCAGATAATCTGCTTTCAGTTGCAGAGCGAGAAACGAAATCAGGTTTTGTTTGTTCGTTGAGATACCTCTTTTTTTTCTTTTTATTCTTTTCTTTTTAATCTGAAGCGATGCACAAAAGCTGCTTGATCTTGATGGTGCGGTTGGGCTGTGCTCCAGCGCCAGGTAGTGGGTCTGGGGCAGGATCCGGCCCCTGCCTGGGCTGCTGCAGAGGCCAGTGCCTGGCTGGGAAGAGCAGAGGGCATCCCATTCCTGGTGTCCCATGCCTGCAGAGCAGCCCCGGTTCATCTGCCAGCCCAGTGCCGGCCTCCGGCCCAGCCCGCCATCTGGAAGGTGCAGGA
Source organism: Anser anser (assembly GCF_964211835.1). Lineage (NCBI taxonomy): Eukaryota > Metazoa > Chordata > Aves > Anseriformes > Anatidae > Anser > Anser anser. The sequence continues at coordinate 14,589,452 of NC_139721.1, forward strand.
GTGTTCTCCGAACGACCTTTGTGTTTCTTTTTTTTCCTTCCAGCCCTTCCTCCGCTACAGCTATCGCATCCTGGCTGTCAGTTTAAGAGTTCCTTAAACCGTTCCAGACGTGTCTGTAGGGTATCTGCTCCAAGTGTAATCTACACTGTGCTCCCTGGACCCCTCTGCTCTATCACAGAAAAATAAGCTTAATAGAGTTAAAAGCTAAAATACAATATTCATTGAACTATGAGAATTAACTGCATAAGCCTCCTATGTAAACAGAAAGCACCAATTTGTACAGCTCTGCGGTTAAATACTGCAGATTAATTTTTTCCAAATGTCAAATGTCTGTATTTAAATTTAATATACATGTTAAGCCTTTTCCCTCCTTCCTCAGCCTTTCATTTGTAATAAGAATCACTCCCATGGAGTCAGCTAGAATTACTCCTTGAAGAGAGGAGAAAAGAGAAGAGAAGAGAGGAGAGGAGAGGAGAGGAAGAGGAAGAGGAAGAGGAAGAGGAAGAGGAAGAGGAGAGGAGAGGAGAGGAGAGGAGAGGAGAGGAGAGGAGAGGAGAGGAGAGGAGAGGAGAGGAGAGGAGAGGAGAGGAGAGGAGAGGAGAGGAGAGGAGAGGAGAGGAGAGGAGAGGAGAGGAGAGGAGAGGAGAGGAGAGGAGAGGAGAGGAGAGGAGAGGAGAGGAGAGGAGAGGAGAGGAGAGGAGAGGAGAGGAGAGGAGGGGAGGGGAGAGGAGAGGAGAGAGAAGTTGAAAGAAGAGAAAATGAAAGAAAAGGAAAGGCCTAATTTCTGATAAACATGCTACAAGTAGAAAAAGGGTTGTTCGCTAAACAGGATTTGCTGTGTTAGCTCTCCAGCTCCTTACTCTACATTATTTTGGGAGCAACATGTGGAGAAAGAAAACCTCTCCCCGGTCTTTGCAGGGTCTCCTCGCATCTGTGCACATGTATGTTGCAGAAGCACAACAAATACACTTTCTGGCCCAGATGCTGCTGGGCTGTAGATGCTGGGATGTAATTCCTGGAGATGCTGACACGCCTGCCAGGCGATGCGGGTGTTCGGTAACGCGGGTGGCTGGTTACATCGTGCTGGGGATCGGGTGGTCGGATGCAGACTGCGGTGATGGGACCCAGCTGCCATGGGCAGCTGTAACGACGACTCCAGGCAGAGGGGCTCGTGCCCCCCACCACACACACAAGCACAGCCCCTTCCCTCTGCTTCTCCCTCGTTTTTTTCTGTTTCACTCTAATCATACGTTTTATTAACTCACTCCTTTAGAGTCAAGTAACAGAAATAAAACATCATGCAGCGTTGAGCTTAGTTAATAATCTCAACAATGCTTCTGCTACTGTATCTTTTAGCATGTGTTTATTTTTAAAAGAGTATTGAACAGGATGCATCATCTGTTATTTGCTGTTACCCTGTCTGCTGTTACCTTTGCGCCTGTCTTTACATATTGGAATAATTCCCTTGAATCAGCATGATTGGCACGCACAAATATTTATGTGTATAACTGTCTGCGAGATCAGGTAACGGGTAGGAATTAATGCTGAAATTTGCGGCGGTGTAGTTCAGGGAGAAGGTGGCAAGATAGAAGTGACCCTTTCACAAAAGCCCTGAAATGTAAAAATGGCCCGCGCTGCAGCATCTGAATAATAGGACTGTGTAAAAGAGAAATAAGACAGTGACATTGAACCCAGCTGTAAACACTTCACAGCTTTCCTTTTGCACCACAAACCCTTTGAGCGCCCTTCTAGTTTATGCGCTGCCAGCTGGACCCCACGGTGTGTTTTACAGCCTTGTAACTCTCCTCCCCAGCATATATTCTCCGTGCGTGTCGGCGTGCCGTGACCCTGCTCCCCGGCTTGCTGAAGACAAATGCCCAACCAAAATCCAACCCGTCGTCCGTGCCCCAGCTGCGCAGCATTTCGTCTTGGGAAGGGTCCCCTCGTCGTTTGTCTTGCCGGCTGTGTTGCTGTAGCTCAGGAGAGCCGAGCCCATCCGTAGAGATGCTTTATCCTCATGAATGAACAATCAGAACAAAAGGTAGCATCTCGCCAGCGCTCATTATTTATTTACCTGGGCGTTTGTCCTTGTCTCCCACGCAACAAGCATCAGCGCGCTGGGTGATGTCTGATGTGGAGCTGGGCTTGGCTCTCCTGGTGATCTCCTTGGTGTCTTCAGCGCCTCGCTTCCTCCTCATCAAGCACCAGGTTGTACAAGCCTGCCCTAATTTTGGTCAGCTAATAAATGCGGGTGGCTCGGGCTCTGCGGTGCTCAGCTCCAAAGAGGAGGGCACAGCTGGGCACGACAACTCGGTGTGCCATCAACTTTCAAGGCAGCAAGGACAGATAGGGGCATGCAATTTTTAGTAGGTCATGAGGGGTGGTTATTGTACTGTTGCTGAGTTATAACATCTTCGTGCGAGATATGCTTGTGGCAGCGGAGATTCAATTTAGGGGTGACTGATTTATGAGATTGCACTGGTGATGTATGCAGCAATCTATGCACAGGCTGCTCAAAATGGATGCATGGGGAGTACTTCTCCGGGTGTAAATGTGCCATATATTACAAACACGTAATGCCCATACAGACCACTTTATGTCTTCCAGTCGTATGTGGAAGGAGTAGGGAGCGGAGACACCTGCCTGCGCTCCGACATGGAGCGTATTACTGGAGGTGGCAATATCTCAAGAATCAGAAGGGGCTTCTTAAGTGCATCCATTATACATAAATCTTGCATGTGTGTGCAAAGATATATATGTAAATGAGTGCTGGGAGATTGAGTTTTGTGTTCTGTGTATGTAAATGCCTACTCATGCACTTAAAAGTATAGTGTTAGCTGTAGGTTGCAAGTAGAGCAAAACCATATGGCTTAAAAAATAACTTCAGCTCCGCGCTGTGAAATGGATGAGAAATGCAGTGTAATGTGCGGAGCTGCAGTCACTACTTTTACCTCTGGGATTTTGACACATCCATTAACAAGGAGACCTTGGCAGTGCAGTTGTTTTCAATCACTGAGAGCCGTATGGAAAATTCAGGAAAAAAAAGATCCGCAAATAACCGCTAATATTTTTTGGGCTATAATACCGAAACACATTCATTTCGTTTGAGGTGTGTATGCCCACATAAATAATGTGTTTATGTAGAAGTGTATATACACATATATAAATATGAGAAGGAACATATTATTCTCATGAGTATGAATAAACGTTCATACAGTAACTTCCATTCTGAAGTGTTAGGTCATGTAACCTAACATACAGGGTTTTAAAACCGGGGGAAAAGTAGATAAAGTTGCATACAAAAATGCTTCTTTGTTTTTTCTTTGTTTTGTTTCTTTTGTTTTGTTTCTTTTCTCTCATTAATCAAGTACACAGCTCCTAAGGTGAAATGGGTTTGTTGCTTAACAGCATCTAGAGAGTCATCGTTCAACCTAGAGGACCCAAGCGGGGTGTAATGTAGCGTCCAACTTAGCTGGTGACTTGAGCACTGCGTAGGCATTCCACCAGAGCAGGGCTGGTAACCAGAGAAAAGAGTCTGATTTTGTGTGGAAAAGGCTTTTATTGGCTGTGAGTGTGTCTGGGAACACAAGTATGCATAATGGCATACGCATAAGGAAAACTCAATAATAGATATGCAAAAATAATAAAGGGGTTGAAAAAAGTAAGATGGAGATAAGTCTCAGCAGCAAAATCCAGATGTGGATTTCATACCAGATACTTTTTTTAATGAAAAATTTTGGGAAATGTTTTCCCTTCTTCATTCCAGCTGGCTCTTGCTTGGGCCCTTCTCTAATGTAAGCCACATAAGAGAAATGCCAGTCATAATCTAATATTGCACTTGGTGAATATGAAGTATTAAGAAACAATGGGGAAATGAGAAAAAAGAGACTGTAGGAGAACTAGTTTCCAGGCCTGGCTTCTTTTTAATGGGTTTAACTATTCTAGGAAAGAGGATATGTAATATTTTTCAGTAATACTTTCCACAGTTACTCATTTGCAGCTTTGGTTTTAGCCTGGTTCTTGAGTGCCTGATTTTTTTTCTTTCTTCATATTTGCAATGTGAGTCTGATATCCACCATCATCACCAATAACCTGAAAACAAATTGCCTTCATAAACTGCGTGAGTTAAAGCTGTGACGGTCCCTAGCCTCTGCTGCCATTAATAGCCTTTTTGTTCGTGCCCCCAGACGCTGGTCTTAAAAAATCTTTGTGCCTAGACATGACTCACAGGATAGATGTTCTACCATGAATGACAAATTGGTTTATCGCAAATATACGGAGAAGAAATGAGGTGAGATGATCTTGAGGCTAGATAGGCTTCTGAAAAGCCAGCGTGACCTTGTGCAATGTGTGTGCCGAGTCGCTAAATTTAACCGGTCGCAGTCTTGTTAAGAAAGTGCTAATGCTTCTTGTCCAGGAGGAAAATGGTCTTTTTGGTTCCCTGGGCACCTGACCTCTTTCGGTGCAGATATTGAATAGCTTGCACGTCCTGACCTGCTTCTATTTACAAGTGCTGCAGCTGATCCTGTGGAAATACCGGAGGGAGCAGGGGAAGGAGCAGAACGAAGCCCAGACCAAGCTGCAGGAGCTGGGGAAGGGAGGGAAGGACAAACCATGTCTTCTCATCAGGGCTTTAGGCAGCAGGTTTCCCAGAAGTGGAGGAGAACGTTGTGACCCTCAGTGTCATCCTGCAGAACGGTAAATGCTGTTACGTTAACTCGATGGAAACGGGAGCCGCTGCAGCATCCGAGCGGGAGCACGCTGCTTCTCTTCCAGAGCACTGGCGCTGTCTTTGGTATACCAACACCTCAACCTTCACATGTTGTCCTGTCCCCCATGGGGCAGCCAAATGTTGTCCCGATGAGCCAGCTCATCCCAGCCTCATCCTCTTTGCCCCTTCAGCATCACGATCCGCAGCCTTCCTTGCGGTTCCTTCCTTCAAGGACTTTTCCAGTTCCCCCTGCGTACGGCGTGGCCTCACTTGGGCTTCTGCTGGAAGCTCAGTTGCCCTACATTTTTCTCGTGCTGCGTCACCCCGTGCTCTGTCAGCTGAGGCTGTACGAGCTGTTGACACCAGTGGAAAGATGACTTAATGCGTCTCGCAGGCTCTGCTCCTGTGCGTGCCTTCCAGCCTGCTGGGGAATTCGGGTGGTTTTTTTTTGTTGTTTTGTTTTGTTTTTTTTCCCAACAGGAGGATGTATTTTGTCTTATGCTCAGTTTATGATTCACTGCAGTCACCAAGTCCTTTTCTGAAAAGCCATAATCTGATCAGTGGTTCTCCACCCCGTGTGGAGTGCAGGAACAACAGGGACACTTCAGAAAATCTTTTGTGAACTATGTATGTGTATGTCACATACGCACATGGTAGGAAAAATCTTAAAGAATGCTGTTTAGTCGTAAATCTCAGAGTTCTGCAAAGGAGATCGGTACTGTTGTTTCCATTTTGCAGATGTGGAAGCTAGCCCGTGGAGATGACAACTGATTTGCAACCCCAAGGTCTGCCAGAGAGGCAGAGCTGGAAAAGACAGGAGTGGTGTGGAGCTCCTGCCCTGTCCCGTGTCCACACGGCCTCTGTGAAGTATGCGTCTCTTACCTGACCCACTTCTGGGTGTGATTTCCCAGTTAATTCTTGCCTCTCAAGCACTTCAGCGCTTTGGGATGTGGGTTCTCCTGTCTGCGGCCGAACATACATCTGAGGGCTAGGCGCGAAGTCCTGCTATTCACAAAGGCCTCCATCAGTCAATTACAATTTTCACTTTGGAGAGCCAGGGCTTTCAAGAAATCGCTGTCGTGATAGCTATGGGAGGGTGTGAATGAGCAAAATAGGAAGCTGTGTAGTTTGCAGCCACTCTGCTGGTTAGAGGTGCTTGATTCTTGAATCGCTAATCATCCATCTGCTTTGCATGCCGAATGCCGCGCATAAAATTACCTTTGTGCAATTTTGTCCTCTTTTTATATGCCTTAAAGGTATGGCGGTACCAATTACTCCGTTTTCATAAAGCTGCTGGACGGTACTGCAGCCGCTTGGTCAGATCTCCTATTTATTCTACGTGTTTAGGCTTGCAGTGATAATTATTTTTTCTCTGAAGCGTATGATACAGCCCAGGAGGCCAACGTGAGGTTGCCATGAGCCATGCAACACAGCGATCACTGGCAAATGCTGATTACCTTTGTGCTTAGATGATTGGAGAGGATGTTGCATGAAGGTGTAAATAGATAATTTTCTTTTAGCTTCTTGTTAGCAATGCAGCCAAAGGGATTCCCACTCATTTAGCATTATTCCAGTTCGCTTTGCGGCAGCCTTGCCAGCCAAAAAATGCCCCAGTGAGCTCCTGGTCAGGAGTGGCTTTCTGAGTACCACTAGAAAAGAAGCCAGCCCGCCCTTGGAAAATTACTTTTTTCTTGTCTGCACCCTTTGGAAGTAGCTGGCTTTAGGGGTTACACCACACAGTGACACCTCTAAGAAATATGGTGTAAGGTAATTTGCCAGATTTCCTCCACCCTGATTCACACAAAATCAAAATAAATAATTCTCTTCCAGTGGAGGGGTTTTTCTTTTCACTTTGCTTTTTCCCTCTCCTTTTCTTTTGCTTTAAAGCAAGACTGCCAGGTCTTTGGAGGATAGAAATGTGGCTGCTAAAACTTGGAAGTTTCGCAAATGGCGTGGAAGTCTCTCCAGCAGATTTCTGTTTTCTCTCCAAGTACAGTTACAGTCATTCGTAAACACGTTATCTTCTTCGGCAGGACAGCCCTGCCAAGAGTGAGGGAGCGTTTTCACTTCTTATGTGGATTTAAAGGAAATTATTAATTGCCGGGGTAGCAGCAAACTATTTTTTGTATGAACTGCCTCTATTTCTAAATATGATGGGTAGGTGCAGAGCTCAGCCAAGGGGCAGCCCAGGCTGGGTGCACGTCAGGCTGGTCTTTTAGCTGCAGACACACAACGGGTTACTGCGACTTTCGGCCAAGCTTTGCTCCATGCTGAGGTACAGCTGGAGAAGACTCAGCCCTTCGGCTCACTGTTGGTACTTGGTCCCAGTGCTTACCCATCAGGTATTTTAATTAAGGAAGTTTGAATTTCAGCTTAGTAAAAATGCAGACTTTACCCCGACTCCCGTAATTTTGGCTGAGTTTATACCCTTCACCAGGGGCCAGGACACTGCCACGTTGGAAATTCTAGGCTCGCAGAGGATGACTGTTGCTTTGAAATTGAGATAAATATATTTTTACTGCCTTATAAACAGAAAAAAAAAAAAAGAGCCAAAGGACCAAGGTCGCATTCTTAAAATCTCACGTTTGGGTTGGAACCGAGTCTGGAAAGGAAAGCTGAAGCCTTTCTGCAGGAATGCCAGGAATGGTGTCTGCTGGAGCAGCACTCCATGAACCCTCCACGTCCCCAGGCTACCGCCGGTTTGTTCAGCACTGCCTGGCTGCGGGGGACTTCAGGGTGTCCTCCGTCCTCCTCTCTGTCCTTCTCGAAGGTGAGAGATGAGAGGATATTCCCACCTTCCTTCCGGTGAGGTTGAGGAGTCTCCTTGGAGGTCTTCAAAAGCCACCTGGACGTGGCCCTGGGCACCCTGCTCTGGGTGTCTGCTTGAGCTGGGGTTGCAGCAGATGGATCCTAAAGGTGCCTGCCAGCCTCAGCCATTCTGGGATTTTGCGTGATCGCCCCCCTGCTTCTCTTGCTCCCTGGTGCTCCCTTCCACGTGTGCATGGGGGCTGCTTCTGCAGCAGTGCCTGCAGTGGGAGATAGTGTGGCAGTCATGATGGACCTGAAATATGGATAAAAAGCAGCGTTGTCTTTTGAAGGAAATGCAGGGCAGCACTAACGAGGCTAACGCTTCGTGCTTTTCTTATGGAACAACTCACTCCGGCAGCATTTTATGTTTCATGGTCAGCTTGCAGCCGAGCCTCCCTTGCTTTAATTACTCCCACGCCGATGCCGTTTCCTCAAAGCCTGCTGCTACACACGGGCAGACACCCATCAGCTGTAACCCTGCGAAGGCGGCGGTGAGGCCGGCTCCCGGGCGGCAGCGGGGCGAGCGGCGGCGCTGCGGTGACCGGCCCGTGCACCCGGCCTGCCCCGCACCCCCGGCGGGCAAGGAGGAATTATCGCCCCCATTACCGCGCAGGTGTCAAGGAAATGAAGCTTTTCCATTACGAGATCCCAGTAAATCACAGGGGGGGGATGACAGCCTCGTTAGCAGGGGCGACGTTGCTGTAATTTATGTATAAATACCTTCATTGTGGCAAGATAATTCAGCTACCTTCAAGTGCCTTCTCTCAGGGTGTAAGGTACCTATGATGTGCACCGTAGTTGTACCCATGCTCACAATATTTTCATAATTATAAACCGGCATTTTAGCAGACTTTGTGCTCATTTGTGTTCACGTGGGCAGACCTTGAGGGTGACCCCGTTGTGCACAAGCTCCTGGAGGAGGACAGATGCCTTCATTCCTTTCTCCTGTGGTTTTTTCCAGCCACGCTCAGCCCAGGAAACCATCATTTCCCCTTCCACCTGGGCGAGTTCTTCAGGTACGAGGCAGATAATTTGCTGCCACTTTTTCTGGCCAGCAAGGAAAAGGCCATATGCAGTTTCTCTGCTGTCAGGTGCCGCATGGTGGAAAGCAGCTGTAAGGAACGGGCACGGGCCAGCGTCTGCCCTTCCGCTTCTGGCTGAGCTGTGCCCGGTGCTTTGCAAATTGTAGTTGTGTCTCCCGTGATTACAGGCTGTGCCGTCACTTTCCGTAGGCTCCCAGTAACTTCCTTTGGGAAGGATTTTTGCTCACAGTCAAGCTTGGCCTGAAGAACAGGAGCCATTTCACTGCCTGCCTTTGGTCACATTGTCCTCTCGCTGAGGAGGGGCACGGCTGTCAGGTTGCATTTTGGGTCTGCAGGAACTCGGATAGATTTGCCTGCCTCCTGGTGGCTAATGCCAACTATCTGAAAGGCACTTCTTTTTTTTTTTACTTTGTGAGAGGGCTGTTTTTCTAAGGAAGGGTTTAAACATGCTCGGCATTGCTGCAATTACAAACCCTGTGCTATTTTTCAGCCAGAGTGCTTCCTTGGCCCTTGCTGCTACCCATCACGCCAGGACACGCTTTGCACCCTTAGCAGCTCGGGTATTTCTTGTGGTAGCAACACCCAAGTCTTCAGCCTCTCAGTGCACCTATGCAGCCGTCTGGTTTTTAGGGTAAAACCTGAGCTGCTCGCATGGACTCCTCTTGCCTGGAAACTTTGGTGCACATTCAGAAACCAGTTTCCTAGGGGGTTCTCTCTTTCCACATGGCCTTTTTCTCCACCAACAACAAATTTCCCACTCACTGGCCACTCTTGCCAAGCATTTTGCAGGGAAAAAAGTGTCTCAGGGTCTTTTTTAGACTGGCCATGAGGAAAGCTCAAAGGCAGTGTCTGTGCAGAAGGAGAGTTTGGTGTAGGCACTTGGGAGCACGTGGACACTGAGAGCAGAAAGAAAGGAGTCCAGACTTTCTGTACACACACACGCCGCAGGTCAGTACTAAAACAGCTGAGCCAGCAGCCTGGGCTGGTCTGAAGCCTTTGTCTTGATGGACAAAAGGAGCATTTTTCATTTTCGTTAAACTAATGTGGTTGAACTAACAGAATGGGAAACGCTCCCTTTGATGCTGTCGAGACATGTTGCCGTCTGTGGTTGCCCTGATAGTGCTGGAACCCCTTGAGGACTTCTGGCAGCATGTCCTTCGCCATGCCGATAAGACCGAACCCAGAGTATGGTTTTCAATCCCTGGCTGAAGAGGGGTGACGCTTTGATGATAGTGTCTGCTGTGCAAACAGTGTTAGCGCTGTTTTTTCAATTAAAATCATAGAATATCCAGAGTTGGAAGGGACCAACGAGGATCATCAAGTCTTGGTTCTTGGCATACAGTGCAACTTAAGAGTTAAAGCATTTATTTCAGAGCATTGTCCAAATGCTTCTTGAACTCCGATGGGCTTGGGGCCGTGACTACTTTCTTGCAGAGCCTGTCCCAGTGCCCGACCACCCTCTAGGTGCAGAACCTTTCCCTAACCCCCAGCCTGACCCTCCCCTGCCCCAGCTCCATGCCGTTCCCACATGTTCTGCTGGGAGCTTGTGCACAAGCAGGAGAAAGAAGGAAAGAAAGAAGACAGGGAGGGAGGGAGGGAGGGAGGGAGGGAGGAAAGGAAACTGATGATTAGCTGGGAGGAAATAATAATAATAACAATTTTGGAGACTTAGAATCACAGAATTATCTAGATTGGAAAAGACCTTCAAGGTCACCAAGTCCAACCATCAACCTGACCTACCGAGTCCCACCACTAAACCATGTCCCTTAGTGCCATGTCCACATATCTCTGAAATACCTCTGGAGATAGCAACTCCACCTCCGGGCAGCCCATTCCAATGCTTGACTTCCCTCTGTGTGAAGCAATTCTTCCTAACATCCAGTCTAAACCTCCCCTCTCCAACGTGAGAGCATTTCCTCACCCCCGTGTTACTTTGTAGGGCCGAGAAGCAGGCCTTGAAGCGCAGTGGGGGCGCAGGACCTTCTGCTGGGCCGCGAGGGCTGTGTGGTGGGTGGCTGCATGCGGCAGGCAGGGCTGGCGGGGCTGGATTTCTGCCTTAAATGTGGAACTTGGAAAAAATAATGCTTCAACTGCTGTCCCCGCACCTGAAAACAGTTGTTCGCCAAGTAGTTTAATGTCTGAGCCTTTAAAAAAAAAAGGAATAGTTTAGGCACTTTATAGGCTTTTTTAGCTTTCACCTCGGAGATGGCGAGCAGGGGACGGGACTTGAAGAGAACAACACGTGTGTGCTGAGGGGGCTGTGCAGTTTGGGGGTGTTTGAAGCCATCCGCGGCCTTGTGGGCACCAGCCCCGTGCCCACCCGCTGTGGGGTCACCGGGCCCCAGGGACAGCAGGGAGACGCTGGCGGCGTCCTTCAGAAAATACGGCTTTGCCAGGGCTTGAAATAGCGGCCTTGCGCCTGAGCAGTCGAGTTTTTAAGGGGAATTCTGTGGGGATGGAAACAAAAAGCTCTTGGTAACGTTTCACTGGATGTAACAAAAGGCAGCCGGGGTTGGCGTGGGTTGTTTTTTAAACAACGGAGTAGGGGGAATTCTCTCCCTTCTGTCTCACAGCAAGTTGAGCGTGTGCAGCTTATTTCTGAACCAAATGTGTTCCTTTTAGAAACTGGAGGTGCTGTTAAGCTGCGATTCAGTGTGCTGGTGAATGAATGAAGGGCTGAAGCGCCGGGTTCAGATGAGGGCTCCAGAGCAGGGCCCAGGCCCACATGGGTGCAGCAGCCCTCCCCAGGGCCCCGGCACTGCCCCATCACCCGCCTGGGAGATGTGGTGGCAGATTCCCCCTGCAGAAAGCGAGCGGGAACAGTTCGGTTAATCACATTTTTCCCCCATGGCCCACTTTCTTTCATGGTTGGGGTTCATGGCCAAGATGCTTCTGTAGGTCTCGCCGGAGCTTCTCTGGAAATGATGGAGCAAATTCCAAAACAGGGTACGGAGAGGATCGTTTCTGTAGGAATTAATTAGCTGGAAGCTGTAGGGCTGCCATGGGTAAACAGGCGTGCTTGTAGGGGGTTACAATACCCCGAGGGTCTTGCACAGCTCTGGAGATATGGAGGAAAAATGAGTTTAAAATTGCAAGCTCACTGCCATGCTGGGCGAAGGCTGCTGCAGCAAGACGTTGTTTAAAGGCTGTGTTTTCGGCATGCTCCTGAAAATGTGTTCTCGGAAACAGAGATTTGTGTCTAAATGGGAATCCAGACATACAAAACACTTCATTTATTCATGTAAATGCCTGCATAAAAATGCAAATGTGGTACCTATGGCTATTGCCTCTGCGTCAGGCTAGAGTGTGCCATATAAAAGGCATACTAATGAGTTTTCAGCAAATTTTCTGAAAATACTTGAACAGTCATGGGCTCTGATGTATAAAGTTACCTTTTAAAGTAATTTAAAGAAATAGATACTAGTTTTTGCATCCCAATGGCTCAGCTTCTTCACAACTTTAAAAATACTTCCAATTTAAAAGAAATCTGAATCTAGAGATCAGTTTTATTTCTAATTCTGCTGCTTGTTAACTTCACTCTTGGGTATACTTCCAAGATACTTCCACCCTCAGTTTATGCATTTATTTACTTAAATCAGGGTTTTGTAATTTTTTTGAAAAGCATGTTTTGATCTTCAGGCAGATGCAGCACAGCTGAATCCAAAACACCATTCTTTGCAAGGACGGCTGAGGAATTGGATAGACCGTGCCTGGTGAAACCGCAGTGTTGTGCTTACCAAGGAGTCAATTCACAGCCGGCAATTCATTTTATTTTTTAAACTTTTCTTAATTTGATGGGATGCGTTACCATGTCGCGAGCATCATTTGATATATTGCTGCTAGAGGTGCACGTAAGAATATGTCAGCTGATAGTTAAACTCAGTGCCGGTGATTTGGAAAGATCTGGATATTGGTTTGTTTTGTGCAACCTGAGCTCGTGCTTAATGCTGGGCCGACAATTCCTTAATCTGTTTTTAAGAGGAAGAGTTAAAATCCTGCTCTCTCTGCGCTGTCATTCACACGACTCTGCTTTTGACAAGAACAAGGAGCTTTATCTCAGGGTAAGGCCAGACCCTGTCTGAGCTGTCTTCCCAGGAGAACAAGAAATGAGAAATGAGAATTCAGGAAACTCGGGCACGGGAGTGTGAGTGTGTGGCTGTGGATGGCCACACACCGACCCGCAGCTTCCTCTTGGTGAAGTAGCCCTCCTTATCTGCGGATATAATAATAAGGAATTCCTTCTTAATAAGGAATGAGCGCGTAGTTTATGAACAGTTTTTTTTTTTGCAGGAGCTGTTTGTTCTTTCTCTGTCATGTCTGGAGATGTTCGGGTGACTTCTCAGGTTTTTGGATGATCCAGAGTGGTTAAGTTTTCAATGCTGGGACTGTGTTTTGCAATAGGGAAAAAAAAAAATCATGATTCCTGGTGCTAAATATTTCAAGACATGCCCATCCTACAGGGCTTGTTTTTGCAGTCTAAGCTATTTTAATCTTTAAATTGAGATCCTGTTTTCTGGTGTATTAGGGATAGTGGGGTTATATTTGAATATCTGAACCTGTACATCTGTTCCTGTTCTCTTTTCTTCTCCCTCTGCTTGCTTTCCCAATGGCTTTCTCTGCCCTTGTGCCGTCTCCTTCCCCAGCCCTGCGAAAACCAGCCGGGCTGAAGTGGAAGGGTTTTGTTGTTGTGGGCTGGGATTTCAGGAGCCCTGCGAGACAACCCCAGCCATCACCTACGTCCCCTCTGCAAAACCACGGCTGCTCAAACTCGCCTTGTCCTTGCTCGAGAAGCTTTCCTGCAGCGAGAGCCACTGGCTCCCACCCATGCTGCAGGGTGCCCCAAAGCCTCCCTCAGCTGCCTGCAGAGAAGCCAAACCACCTGAAGACACCCTAACGAGGGACAAGCCAGGGTTCTTTGTGCACTAATTAATAAAAAAAATAACCTCTGGTAGCTCTGTGTTTCCAGCCCTCCAAGCAGCACTTGTTTGCAGGGAGGCAGCTATTATTTTCTGCCTCTCTCTTTTGAACTGGTACAAGGGAAACACCCTTGCCAAGAGGCTTTGTGAAGTTATTTTGGAAAGGATGTGAATGCACATATGTACACCCATACATGCTTTAAATAATCCGGGGATTAAGTGTACCAACATCAATATTTAATACAGGTTTTGAGGAGGCTTTGTTTCCTTTCCATTTTGCTGTAGTCACAGCGAGCTTGTCAGGAGGAGTTTTTTTCTCATCAGAAACTGTTGAAAATCTGTATTTTTTTGTTTTTGTTTCGGGGGATAGGATATGGCAAGGTGGCTTTGAGAGAAGGACCCTTCCCAGCTTGTGTGCTCACCATACCGCGTGAACCAGCTGCTGCCTTGGGTCGGGTACAGCCGCCGGTGCCCTGCCAGCACTGATGCTTTGCCACCTTGGAGAAGTTCCCCCGACCTGCCTGCTTTATTTTCTACGGCTATAAATCAACCGTTACTTCCATAGCAGGGAAGGAATTTTTGTTGTGAATTTATGGCAGAGGTTTAGGATCTGACTGCTCAGCTCTGTGCAGCGCTGCAGACGGCAGAGCAGCTAAATTGGTTGGTTTGGGTGTTTAGATCTCTCCTGTTCGATAGTTACAAATATTAAAGGAGGTAATTCTTCCTGGGATGGCTAACTGTGTTTTCAGGCTTGTGCAGGATGCTGGGAACCTAAATTTATGCCGTGGCAAGATGATATTAATCCCGTGTAGACCATACCTCAGGAGGTTGTGTGTGTCACCCGTGTTCGAGTGATGAATGGGTCTGTGCTAGCCAGAATTTGGCACCAAACCTCATCTTGGTCTGGTTTCAAATCACTTCCGTGGTGCTTAGTCAGGAGTCTGGAGGAAGGATACTGCCTTGTCCCACACGTGCTGCTTTTATCGTATCTTTTTGTGTGTATGTATGTGCTCACCAGATGAACAACTTCTATAAAAACACCCCTCCTGTCCTTCCTCAGTTTCCTTGGCCACTAAGAGAGATTTTACTCGACGAAGAGCAGAATAACCCAGAGCTGGTCAGCCCTCATTTCGTGGTGTGCCGTCTCTTCAAGGAAGGAGGAGGAAGGGCAGAGAAAAGGTCCAATTTATTATTTTCAGACGTCAGACCACCACGGGAAGAAGCAGGTGTGACCTTCTTCGCGCAGGACGCCTCTCCCACAGTTCTGCAGGGCAAAGTGCTGAAGCGCTGTTAGCGGCAGAGCAGCCTGCTTGCTCTCAAATCCCTTCCTTCCACCCGTGTTAGCTCGCAGACAGCCTGGTAAAAGGTGACGCTGCAGCAACGCAGCCTGGGGTGGCACCCCGGCACATCGTGCCTCCAGCCTTGGGCTCCTGCCGCCAGCCACAGCAGATTTCACCTCGTCCCTTAGCAATGCTGTCGGTCCCTTTTCCGCCGCCTCCAAGAGGTGCGATACATCAGATAGCACGAGAAGTCAGCGTTCGTTCCTTGCTGAAGACGAGAGGGGTTTCACGCAGGCTGAAAAGAAAAGCTTGCCGTTTGCACGGTGGTGAGAGCAATCAGCTTTTATTGCTAGGCAGGAGGAGCCTCTTGTTGTTTTGTAATTGCTTTGATTTTTTTTTTCCTGCCTGGAGAGGAAAAAAAAAAAAACCTTTATGGAATATCCGTCAAGGTAAATCAAATTTAGCCAAGAAAGAGGGTTTGGGGAATCATTTTTTAGAGCTGAAGGGAGCTATCGGATGAGAAGGCAGCGCTTATTCTGGCCTGATGTATATTTACATGCATATGCATAGAAGCAGATACCCTAGCTTGATCTTTTTGTTAATTACTGTTGGTTTTGGCAGCGAAGTTATGCAGGTCTTAAAGTGATGTAGGAGAATATCCTCAATGCATTCAGAAATCAGGAAAAGAATAAAGGTATCTCAGCAAACTGAGATGGCTGTGATCTGCCACACCGAGTTCCTATACCTTTGAAATAATTCTAGAAAGAAATAAAGAAGAATTTAAAATAAATTCAAATGAAGCTGCTCTTTGCTTACCGGGCTCTTCAGTGTGATAGTCATCTCCCCAAACTATTTATTTCAAATCAAAATGTTTAATGCCTAAAAGTGACAAAAACAGTAATCAAAATGAGAGTGCTTTTAACAAATGCCTCGTGGCTTCTTTTTTTCAAGACCGTGTGAGGATATGGGCGTTTTGGGGAAGCTGGTGTAGTCCCAGCACAGGTAGCAGTAACGCAGCAAGCTTCTTCGGGCTTTCTATCAGCTCGCCTGTGGTTCTTCCTCTGGAATAAAGCCTGGGCCTGTGGATGCAGGGCAGAGCTCCCTCGGTCGACGGCCGGCTGCCCCGTGGTTAGCCGCTGCTTGCCCAGGCATAGTCAGGCCCTGAGGTCTCGGCTGGGAGCTGCCAGCACGGGCGATGCTCCCGGGGTGGCGGTGCTGGCGGTGCAGGGACATCAGCTCCCTGCGGGCTGGGCTCAGCACGCCGGGCTCATTTCTCACCGGACACCGTCTGCAGCCCAGACGAACGGCCGATGTTTCAGAGCACAGACCGGGCAGGATTCATTTGTCCAATAACTCGCGTCCTGCGGTCGGGAATTCTGAGCTGCGACAAGCCGCTTGGCAAACGGCTCTGCTAACGTCGTCTGAACAACCCAAAGGAACTTGCTTAACCCGAGAGTGAGGTTTTTTTGTTGGGGAGTGCTGCCCTGTGCACGCACGTCCCCGTCCTGAGTGGGAACGCGAGCTTCAGCTTGGTGCTGTGGCTCTGCGAGTCTTCCTAGGGTTCAGTTCGGGTTCGAAGAGCAGATTCAGAAACAGCAGACATGGCTTCTGAGACTTGCTGTAATCATTCAGCTTTGTTGTGTTTTCTTGTTGTTGTTTTTTGTTTGTTTGTTTGGTTTTTTTCTGCATTTTCCGTTAAGAGGAAACGTTGTAGTGGACATAAAACTGGGGAACCCTTTTGCCTGCAACCACAGGAATTTCTCTCATGTGTATCCCCGATGTATAGCGTGCACGTTTCTAATGTAAATGTATTTCTAATGTAGAACTACCAGCCCACATCTACGAAACGTATTTTCTACTGGGTTGAGACCTGCATAAATGCGGTGAGGGTGTTTTGTGCACGCTGGTGGGGGTATACCTGCCTCGGGAGGTCCTGAGTCACAGGTGTAGCTAAGCGTGCAGTTCACTTTACGAACCCTTCTCATTTACCTGAAATTCTGAATTAATTGTGATTTATTTTTTTTTATCTCAGAACCACCAACACATTTCTTTATAACTGTAAGTCAAGCCCTTTGTGGATTTTCTAGTGCCAGGAGTAGCAAAGCCTATTTCAGAAGAGGCTTTTCGCAGCGTTTCTAAATGCGAACGCGGCTTCTGCAGTTGTTCTCCATGAGAAGCACTTTTTGACAATCTCACAAAATGTAAATTTAATCTTGATAAGTGCTTTTCCTGAATGCAACCTTTCCTCTGTAGCGGGAGAGTGGATATTACATCCGCGTAAGTGTGTTCAGACAGATCTACATCCAGCCAAGTGACCTTTCGTTGAAGAGATGTTTTAGGATCATTTTGAAGACCCCATTATCCATCACGAAGTTTCATGCAGATTAGGGAAAGCATAATAGGGTTTTAAGTTGGGGTGATGTTTTGTTTTTTTTTTCCTTGCGTAACAAAGCAAATCAGGGCTTCCCCGGGCAGGCATTTCCCACCCTGTCTGCTGAGCTGGAGGCTGTCCTTATCTTAGGGCTCAGAAGTGCCGTTCACTCGTTTCTTCTGCCCTCTTCGATGTGTTCTGAGTTAGCAGGAATGCTATCGTAAATAAATAGCCCAGGTGAAATGGAAAATCTGGAGTCTTTATTTTTTTTTTTTACTCGTTGTTGCTTCTCTTCACAGCGCTTCTCTTTACTAATGAAATTTAAAGGGTTTCAACAGCAGTTTCAAGAAGCTTCTCATCGTCCGTTACCGGAGGAGTCGCGGTGAAACGTGCAGTCAGGTTGGTGAAAGACAGGCCATCATTTCTCAGAGATCTTGTTGTGCAGGGGTAGTTCACATGTGGTTGAACTGCCTGGCTTTTAAACCGGAGACAAGGGTGAGGAGTTAGGGGTCGAAAGCAATCCCAAACTGATGTTTTCTTCGGACACTCAGCATCCCAACATTATTCTGCTTTCCACAAACGTAACCGAAAGGGAAGGTTTCTCAAGGTTTCGGGCATCTCAAGCAGTCGAGATGCGTCCAAGGCATCTGCACAGCCTGGCAGATGTGCTTTGGGACGTGAAGGACATCTGCACCCTTTTGGAGGAGCAGGTGGAGGCTGGGCAGAAGACCCTGGGACATCTAAAAAGACGGCAGACACCTGCATTTGGGCACAAGAGTTGCTCTCCTGGGGTCAGTATCCAGAAGAAAAGACCACCCCAGCCACCTTTTCAGGGTGCAGTGTCAGGATACGCTGAAGGCACTTTGTGAGAGACGTGAGTACGGAGGAGGGATGCCTTCTGACTCCCTCCGTGCAGGTCAGAGCGCCAGGCGTTCACGCCAGACCTGGGAGCCACCAGATCACCCAGCGGGGCAAATTTGTTCCAGGCCTGGCAGACTCAGCTGATTGCATTTCTGTTCAATTAGCCAGAGCTCAGGATACGGAGTCTACGCTGCCGTTCTGGTTTTACGCCAGCTTCGTGCGGGAGGCCAGGTGACAGCTGCTGTGACATGAAGCCACCTGGTACAAAGTTGTCCATTAGAAGTTTTCTGAGCAGATGTAAATTGCCAAGGTGAATCTGCACTGGATGAGGCTTTTGTGGTGCACGGGCATGGTGCATGGGTTACGGTAGGAGGAAACCTTAAAAACCTAGATTTTATCGTACAGCACAGCTCTGCATCTCGCCTGCTGTCCACAAACCGTGATTTCCATTTATACGTCAGCCGAAAGGGCTTTCTCTCAAGTGCCTTGCGTTAGCAGTATTCTTGGACTATTGTAGGGATCCTAAATCTCTTACTTTCGTATTATTCAAGTTGGTTTACATTCCTGTTGAGTCCTTGGAAAATATTTTGTGTCTTTGTTTTCAAGTTTTCTTAGCGATTGTTTGCCTTGTCCGGGCAGTGCCTGTGCCTCCGCAGAAGTCACCCTTGGCTTCTGATCTTCTGGCTCTCAGATAAGCTCGATTTGAAAGTTTGTGGAAATGAAGCTTTTTCATCTGATGATTGCATGGGAGCATGAGGCTAAGAACTTGGCAGCAGACAGAAAAGCGAGAGGATTCATCTTCTTTAGCTCCACACACAGGAGATTTCGGCCTCTGCCGTGAATCCTGCAGTGATTCACGCGCGTGGATGTGTGGAGGAGTCCCTGGGTAAAGCATGTGTGGGCATATCGATGTGCCGTGGTGAGTGCTGTGGTTGACGGGGATTTGGGTGAATTGCAGGTTTCTGTAGACAACAAGAGGGTGAGCTATTGCAAACGAGAGCGCGATTAGCATTTCCAGCATGAAACCCCTCGGTCAGCAGGAACGAGGAAAAGCAAAGCAGTTTGACACATGAGAACAAGAACATTTCTTATTGCCAGGGCTGCTCCCCGGGACTTTGAAATGCCCCTCTTTGTTGGGGAAGCATGCAAATGTTCTCATTATTTTTGGTGATTTGCATTATTAAGGAAAAGTTATTACCCAGGCTCAAACTTCCTTAGAGCGTCGACTCAAAGATACTGTTTGACTTGCTGACACAGCATGTGCAAATGGACCTAATAATGAAATGCTCAGGAGTATTTGATTTTTAAGAACCTTTAATTGCTCTAAGACGCCGTGCTGTAAACAGGCTGAATCGTGGACAAACAACAGCCCTCTTCGGCTCGGTTGTTAGATGAGGTTAACGGCGCTGGCTCAAATTAAGAGTTAATCCTTATTCTTAGACCAATGGAACTAAGTCCTCAAAAGAAAAAAAAGAAAAAAAAAAAGCCCATTTAGTGGTTTCTAATCCCAACTCTTAGCCCTGGGTGATGCCAGAGCAACCCCAGCTTTGATTCTGGAATCCCATTTCTCACTCTTCTTGTCTGTAATCGGGGTTTTGGCCCCCGTTGCAGATGATGAAGGTGATGGGGTTTTGTGTCTGGGACCCTGCACATCCCACCTACATGTGGGACTTCAGCTGCTCTCCAGACCCCAGGCTCTGTTTCCTTCACGTTTTGGCCACTTGGGTCTTCCTGAATGATGCCTGTGCCCGTCCACGTCCCCAGGGACACCGCGTATTGTCCTCTGATGGTCTAGGGGAGCCGTGGTGGAGCAGGGCTCTCCTGGAGGAGCCACAGAGCAGCGATGCTCCTGCAGCACAGGGACGGCACGAGGGCGGGTTCCCCTCCACCAAAGCCAAGGGGGCCGGGGGAATTACCCCCGGGGGAATTGCCCTGTGCACTGTGCGGGCTGCCGGGGCAGGAGCAGGAGCCGGGGAACAGCGCTCAGCTGAGCAAGGGCCCCGTGCCCACGCAGAGCCATCAGCAGTGGGACACCGGCACATTTGTCACCCTGCGGAACAGCCGGGGGTGGCACCGCCTGGTACACCCAGCCACCCCCCGAGTCCGGAGGAGCATTTAAATGCCTTGAATCCTGGGAGGTGATTGCGATCAGGCCACTTTGTCTTCTTGACTTGGAGTATTTTCTCCTCAAGGGCATTTAAAAACAATGGAGTACAGCCTTCAGCTTCCTAAGCTGCCACCTTATTATCCTATTAGTCAATTATGGCTGCTGAGGAGCAGGAGTAAGTGACAGTATGGCAGATTACAGCAATTTATTTGCAGTTCTCATAGTCTTGTACCGCATATCATCAGGCTGTTTAAATTTAATGATAGGGTTTTTGCATGTGTTTTAGTGCAGTTAAAGTTGTAATCAAAATGTTTAGGAAAACCCCCACTGACCTGCATAAATACTCCCATCTTCAGTGTTGCTTTAATGCCCTGTTGTAATCTTTATTAGCAGAGCTGACTCACTAATTAGGGGAAGCAACCTGCCTTGGAAATAATAGATTTATTTATTTTTTTACCGCTCTACAAAGCTTTGCGGCATAGAAGTTGCTGGTTACTCTGCCATGGCTCTGCTTCTGAGCTGTTCGCTCACCGCCCACCCGAAGGAAATGAAAGCCTAGAAGCAGGTACACGTTCACGTATTTTCCTTAAGCCTGGCACAAAATATTCCAGGCAGGGGAAAAACATCTCCTGCAGGGCTGGAGGGACCCGGAGTGGCGTTGCTCTTGGAGAGGTGGCTGTGGTCAAGCATCAGAGCCTTCAACACGACGTATTTGGTGTTCAGGCATCACCCTTTTGAGGAAATTGAGGTAGTACCAGGGATTAGTTTGCCTCTGAGAGTTTCATTTGTAGCTGGTGAAGAGGGCTGAGGGGTCTGAGGGATGAAGGATGCTCTGCAGCATCAGAGCTCCCATGGCCACGCATCGGAGGATCCAAGTTCTCAGCCGCCCTCCTGGCTCGGGTGCTTAAACACACGGCTTCTGGAACATTTAGGAGATTTCTCTCCAGGATTTGGGGTCTAAGCGGAATATTCGGCAGCTTTTGTTCTGCACTGAAATGGATGGGTGATCAGCAAACCCATGAGCGCGTCAGTCGGTGCGTCCGAACCCCAGGCAGGGAAGATGGATGAGGCTGCAGCTGCCCGCCACTGTGTGCTGTGATGTAAAACAGCAACCGAAATGAAACCGGAAGATGTAGGATGAAATTTAGGGCTGAAGGGTTTCGTGACATAATGGGAGCTCTAAGAATAGCCGCCGAGCGCCGAGTCTGTAAGCCGTGTTGCTTACACGGAGTGGGACGGTTGGGTGGCTGGGAGACAACCTGCGCTGAAAAATAAACGCGAGGCACGGGTTTCTGCTGTAACACCCCAAAAGAGGGCCTGGATCCCACCACAGCACTTCAGCGGCAGTGCCTTGGGCTTTACCAAAGTGCTCTCAACCACCCCCAAAATGCAGACCTCTCCATCCCGCTGCCGGTCGCAGTCAGTCCCCGTGCCATGCCCCTCAGTCACTGCCTTCCCCCGGGGACTTGGGAAAGGGTCAGAATAATCCTGGCTTTGTTTTCCGGAGGGAGACAGAGGAGTGTCATCGGATTGGGATTTGGGCATTGCTAATTAGCGAGTAATGGTATGTCGAGCTGAGCCGCGCTTCCAGGAACGCGCAGTCGCGTTTATGATTTGGGGCATGGTTTACAAGGGGTGTTACTTTCTGCAAGGGCAGGGACAATTCAATGGATTTTCTGTGAGCTGTTAACCAAGAGGCATAATAACATTTATTATCTCCATATTGGGAATATGTCACATAAAAACATAATTGATGAAAGTATTATCTTGCTTAATTGCGAAATCGAAAAAGCCACTTTCCCTTTATTTACAGATTATTAGCAGCAGTATCTCCTGCTTGGGCCGTGGCGGTTTGCACATAAGTCACACGCTCCGCGCATTATATTTGGCACATAATTCTCCTAAAGGACTCTGGCTCATCGGTTCCAGAAATCACAACTTCCAGGGACACACGCCTTCGACATCCAACGATATTTTACGGAGAACTCCGTACAACTAACACCTAGGACAACTGAAAGATTAGAAAAAGAACACAAATACTTTTTTTCTATTTCATTAAGTAAGTGAATTCCCTAAGTCTTGTTATCAGACCTCTTCAAGGGAAGGAGTTTCACCTTGAAGGGTGCTTCATGTAGCTGGGATAATTATTTTTCCAGTGCTGTTTGGCAGTAAGTCACTCTCCCATGATTTTGAGGGTGTTCTTCCAGCAGCGAGAAACTTATTTTTAATGGGAAAATATGATTATGAAATATGGGAAGGCTCTGAGGCAGAGATAAAATTCAAGCTGAAGAAAACAGGAAATCAAAGAAAGCCAGTTGACCCCATTTTGATTCAGAGCCCTTGCTTTTCTTTTTCAAACTTCATTTTTAAACTAAAAACCTTTTTAAACAGAAAACCAGACTTTTTCCACCACTTAAAATATTAAAACCAAATAGAACAAGAGTTTGACTTTGCATCGAAATGTTAAATCCAGTATTTTCACACCAAACAAAAAGTTGATGTCGATGAATTGGCAGTGCCTGCTGAAAACAAATTAAACGGCGAAGTTTTTTTTCATAATGGGCTTTAACAAAGACATTCTGCTCAACGTGCCTAATCTGTCTTTGGAGTGTGGAACAGGCTTTTAGAGAACGTGCGAGAAATCTCTTGTAGGACGCAGGTGGCCTCGTCCAGGCCACTGATTTCAGAGACACGCACCTCATCTTTGCGTGATGAGCTCCCTTCAGAGTCAGGATCAATACAGTGATTTGGGGCTCCGGACAGCTCCTGTCAGTCCCCACCAACCTGGGGATGTTCACAAACAAGTCCTCAGGCGCCCACGGAGGCTGTGCTGGAGGGAGAGGGGTGGCTTTGAAGGCCAGGAGAAAGTGGCAGGAGTGGGACAAGGCACTTGGAGGGGTCCAAGCTCTTTCTCCCATGAATGCAGTCGTGGTGGACGTGTGCCCAGCTGCTCTGCTGGCCAAACGCTTCCAGTCTAAGGGAGCCTGCTTATGGGATGTGTTGGTGCACAAGATGCACGGATGCTGCAAAACGGAGGTTTTGGGAATGTTCTCAGGGGGCCTCGCCGGTGACTGACTGCGGCATTGCTCGCGCTCTCTGTGGTTGGGTTTGGGTGCTTCTGTGGTGTCTAAGAGGTGTTGCCAGGAGAAAAAAAGAGAAAAAAAAAGAAGTTGAAAAGCAGTTGGTTTTATTCCATCAGTGTGAAAACAGATTTTAAAGGAACTTCCGAGCAGAAGCTCACTGTCTGAAACATATGGACATTTTTCAAGCAGAGTAATTTATTAACCTCTATTCGAGTAAGCAGAAGCCTACTGAGATGCTGTTTTCAAGCTTGGTATAAAATGAGAGAGAAGCATATTTCTGAAAGAAAAATGACTCATCCGAAGTCTCTGTTCGCTGTTGCACACTTTCGCCCTTCTGAGCTGAGCAGCTGAGGCGCAGCCATCACAAAAGTGACCAGAAGAAGAGCGTTTTAGGCAAAGAGCTAACACCTGCCCACAGGAAGCCCGGGGAACGTTTCAGTGCCAGGAATCCCTGTCGAAATGGGCTGCAGCCCATCACCGGCATCTGCTGGGAAGCTCTCGGGTGACTGGGGACACTGGTTGATGCTCAGTGCCCGCAGGGACGTTTCACTGCACCTCTCCCAGCTTCTCTTTGCACAACCTTCCTTTCCCTTTGCTCTCGGCGTTTTCCTGCACCCTGCCTGAAATTCGGGTTTGTTTTCTGGCAGTGTTTGAAAATCTATAGCGTTATAAGTGGTAGCAGACAACGGCTTAAAACACAGAAAGTTCACAAACATCGTTCATCGGCATGGTAGAATAAAGCCCGGGTCTCTGAACACATGGCGAACCCTGCCAAATAGCCTTTCAAAACTTGGCCAGCTTCAAAAATAGCTCGGGCCAGGATTTGCTTCGGTTCATCAGATGTTTGTTACTCCTGCTCTTTTGCTGCTTGATGGCCTCATCTTTACAGGGGAAACTTTGCTTGAACTGGGAGCTGCTTAAAATGACCGGTGACAAGACGGAGCCTCTTATTTCCTCCCAGAATAACCATAAGCATTGCAGGGACGAGATGCCACGCCTCGGGTCTGCTGCTGGCTGTGTCCTGGAGCCCACATCCAGACGCTGGCCGTGGCAGCTCCCTGTGAGCGCGGCAGGACCGGGCTGGCAGAGCGAGCTGCTGGCGCGTGGCGGCCACTGCCAGTGCCTCATTTAATCTGGGAGCTCTGGAGTCGAAATAATGAGCAGCATTCAGCCTGAAAAAAGGCAAGATGCAATGGCCTGACCTGATGATGTCAGAAATTTTGCTTTTATGTCCCTTTATGATAGGTATGATGTTAGAAAGGCCCCCAGCTCAAGGTGAGGGTTTGGGCTGCTCTCTGTCCTGTCTGTCCCCAGTGATGCCAAGTGGCTGAAGCTGCCACTGGTGTGGGACACTCTCGGTCCCACTGTGGGATGAGCTGCTTTGGGGCCACCTGCTGAAAGAGGCCATGGGAACCCCGTCCTACAGCATCCCTGGACAGCTGGTGCTCCCTAGTGCACGTGCAGTAAGCAGCAGAGACCTTCATACGTATTCATGGAATAAAGCAGGCTTGCTTGTGGTGACACTAATAGCGGATGGGCTGCAAAGTGAGCTGTGCACATGGGGATTCCTTGCAAACCCAGAAATCCCCACCTCAGCCACTGATGTACAGTGGAGGTTAGAGGGGAAGGAGCCTCTGCTGAGTGGGAATTTAGTGATGAGGGCACGAGCCAGAATTTTTAGCTGCTGACCAACACAGTTATCTCCCAAAGTCCAAATAAAGAAAAAGCGTCCCCATTCCTTGCAGCAAACCATTTAAGTGTGAAGTAAATTGCTGCTTTGGTTCAGTTCTCAGAACTGTGTTTGCTTGCACCCCCCCTCTCTAATCTGTGCAATAAAAAACCCGTGCTCGGGGTTCAGGCAGATGCGGCGCTGATGTGACCGATGGGAGGAAGCAGGAGGGCTTGTACTGTGCTGAGGGTGTCCGCGGTGGCAGCTCAGCCTTGCTGAATTCTCTCTGGGGACCCAAAGGAATCAAATCCCTTATTAGTGCTTTCTGTAGGGCCAGTGGCATCCCAGAGCTTGAGCCTGGGCAAACACTTGGGGCTGGGTCTGCAGGAGTATTGAGGCACCAAATATTAGATGAGAGTTGTGTCCTCCTTGGTGGGAAGGCTGCCTGGGAGTGGTTCCAGGTTTACACAGTATTTCATGGGCATTTCACAGGCCCCATTTCCAAATTGTTATCCCAGAGACTTGTATTCCCAGGCTTACACGCTCGGCACGAGGTGATGCTATGGGGCTGAACCCGCTGCCTGTGGCTCGGCAGCGGAGCCACCTGTGATGCCCTAAACTGTGATGGCTAAACTTTTTCTCGCCGATGCTCTTAATTCTTCCTAATTGGTACAGAGTGAAAAAGTCAAGTTGTTGTTGTTCAACCTTCTGGGGGCATTTTTTTTCCTCTGACAGCATGAAATGTCACGCACGTCTCCAAAGAGTCTACCAGTCGCAAAGCGAGGTGCCACCGTCTGGGTGCCAAAGAGCAAATCTTCACGAGGGGCTTCAGTCCTCCAGCACAGGGCACCCCACTGGAGAAGCAGGTCGTGTTTTGGGTGGTACAGAACCTCCCTTGGCTGCTGTAGGAGGATAGAGAAGTCACAGAGCTGAAGCCAGCAGGCGCTGTGCAAAGGCTAATGGGCAGAAACATAACCTTCGAGCAGCTCCTCGGCCAGCCGCACTCTTACATTTTTCTTGCAGTCTTCTCATGTCATTATCCATTCCTCATTTGGCATTTTCTAGCCAGTGGCTAGACGAATGCCTAGGGGCAAAGTGAGGAGCGTGGGGCTCCTAAAATTACTGTCCACGGGGAGTGCAAGTTAAAGGGTTCGGTACATGTTTCTGAGGGGGGTGGAGGGGATTAGGACGAGATTTTCCCTCTGTGTGAAAGAGGAAGCATGTGGCAGATGATTCAGAAGCTGTTTCTGGTACAGACAGATCATTTCCTTCCAGAAATCGTGTGATGGGAGCGCAAGGGCAGATTCTCAGGGGATTCAGAAAACATTCCTGTAAAAAAACAAAACCTCCGAGTTTCGGGCTTTGGCCTGAGAACCAAACCCAGTGAGCACAAAGGCTCTGCTGGAACATGACCTTGCAGTCTGTTCAAAAGCAATTGGGAAAAAACAAAAAACAAAAACCACCCCAAATCGAGCATCTGCTACCAAGGGGCTGATGGAGACAATCCTTCCCCTGGCTTCACAAAGCGGTGGAGCGGTTCCCACCGTGTTTTGAATCACGAGGGCAAAACAAGCCCTCCTCATCCCTCTCCCCTCTAGAGAGAGCCAAAAGCGTTGGCTCTGAGGCTTACTCTGTGTGAATTCGAATGACAAACAGCCCTGTTGGTAGTTTATTACCCACAAAGACATGAAATTAATTCTGCCAGTCGCCACACAGTGTGTGAGCCTGCGGTCAGCTATCGAGGGGGCAGCCGGGCCGTGGGGATGAAGGAGCCACATGTGCGGGGGCCCTGGTTTCAGCTGGGCCCTGGCGTTCCCAACGGTGTTCACTGGTTTCCCCCGCTCTGTCATCGTTACCCTCCTTCCAAGTGTCATCCCTGTAAAAACTTCCCACTGAGAAATTTCAACATGAAGACTTTTTCTGATCTCTTTTAAAATGAAATCTCCCAAAATAGACCTTGTGGGAACAGTTTTCCACTTCAAGAACAAACTCCTGCAAAAAAATGTTTTAATGCAGATTTGGGACCTAATTATTTTTTTTCTCACTCGTAGCTGGAGTTCTGCCACAGTGTGAACGGCAAGGCCGCGAAGCTCAGGCTTCACGCATGGGGTGTTGGCCTCCTTGGGGTTCCCCTGCAGAGCAGGCCTGGGGCTGGGCGAGGCCATGCTGGCCCTGAAGGCCTCACGCTGAGCCCCCATGGAGGCCACAGACTTCACCTGGCCGGGGAATCATAGAATGGCTCGGGTTGGAAGGGACGTTAAAGATGATCCAGTTCCAACCCCCTGCCATGGGCAGGGATGCCACCCGCTAGATAGGCTGGCCAAGGCCCCATCCAGCCTGGCCTTGAGCACCTCCGGGGATGGGGCATCCACAGCTTCTCTGGGCAGCCTGTGCCAGGGCCTCACCGCCCTCTGAGTGAAGAATTTCCTTCTAATGGCTAGTCTAAGTCTATCCTCTTTCAGTTTAAAACCATTCCCCCTCATCATTATCTACCCGAGTAAAGAGTCTTTCTCCAACTTTTTTATAAGCCCCCTTTAAGTACTGAAAGGCTGCAGTGAGATCACCCCGGAGCCTTCTCTCCTTCAGGCTGAACATCCCCAGCTCTCTCAGCCTTTCTTCGTAGGAGAGGTGCTCCAGCCCCTTGATCATCTTTGTGGCCCTCCTCTGGACCCGCTCTAACAGCCCCACGTCCTTCTGGTGCTGGGGGCCCATACCTGGGTGCAGCACTCCAAGGCCCCAGGGGAAGGCCCCTGGTTCTGCCGGATTGCCCCAGGTTAGGGCAGGGAGTCGGAATACCTGGGCTGGGCAAAGGTGAAGCGCCCTTACAGGAAGACACGTGGCAAGGGAAATGCTCCGATTAAAACACGGTGTTTTGAAGCACTCGTTAGCTGAGCACTCGGAGTGCCCGGTGCATGGTCAGATAGCTTTGGAGTTGGTTAAAGCACACGGAAATGTAAGGACTATGTTGTTGAAGGCTCTTAAAAAGCATGTTCTTAGTGGCAGAGGCTTACCAGGGCTCTTCTGCCCTAACCAGTGTCACCTGGCCTTCTTTCAGAGCAGACGGTGCCCTGCATCCACTGTGCCAGAAGGGGACGGGGTGCGCAGCCCCAGTCAGTCTGAACCCAACCCAGCACGCTGGCTCTAAGCACACGTGTGTCTGCATACGTGTGTATTGGTTCTGTCCACCTGCTGATCATGGGGAGCTGCTCGTTTGGGGGAAGGTCTTCTTGTCCCTCCTAACGTGTGCATGCAGTTGGATGACTGGTAGGGTGAACAGGATGGACAGCATCCTGGCAAAAATATGGCAAAGTGTGTGAAAATCCTTCCAATAGACTTGCAGGAATATTTCTATGTCTGCAGTTTTACATACAAGTGTCCCACAAATAGCCAAAATACCAGACTGCATACTTACTAGGGAAAGTGTGTTGTAAAAACAGCGTTTCTTTTATTCTGAAGCTTCTGAAAAGCAGAAACCTTCGCTGGCACTGGCTGACGATTAGCACATTGTGGTGGTGCAGACTAACAGACTGCCTTAGCTCCTCCGTGTTAAATGCGACGGCGGCCTCAGACCTTTACTTCATATTTTTGCATGGACAGATGTCCAGATTGTTCTTGATGGCCCTAGGGGGGGAGGCCGAGGTCAGGGCTGGAGCAGCGGCTCCCTGCAGGGAAGGCGCTGGCAGTCCTTCACTTCCACCACGTACGCTCATTCATCCGTCTGGGCTTGGAGGCTGCTGCAGGCATGGCAGTATCTCTGTGAGCCCGGGCTGCCACGCACGGCCCTGTGCATCCCTGTGCCATGAGAGTGGGATGGGTTCATTTTTATACTCAAAGCGCAGCCAAGCCCTTATCAAGGCAGGAGCGGGAGCCGTGCTCCTTCCCCTCGTCCTACGGATGCTTCTTCAGTGCCTTTTGTAACTCGGCAGTCCCCGTCAGCATGAAGAGCGTTGTGCAGGTGCAAGCAGAAATCGTGCCTGCGTCCAGAAGGCTGTCTAACCCTGCAGACAGCCCCAGGAGAAGCTGGGCGTGGAGGTGAAGGCTTGGGAAATGGCTCTGCCCTCCCCACCTGCTGAAGCCCTCATCTAGAGAGACCTCAGTGGTTCTCAGCGAGGAGCCAGGTCCTCTCCCCAGGTGGGAAATCATGTGCCGGTGGGCACCTCTTCTCTTCCCCTCCTCTTGCCGAGGCGATGCTTTGCTGCCGCTCCACTGAAGCTGATGTAGAAGCCAGGACACGTGTAGGGTGTTCCTCAACAGCAGAGGTACCCGGAGCATCAGTGACCCCCCCCTCCCGCTTGAATAAGTAAAGACCTGCACTCTTTTGACCCCCCTGCAGTATGTTTGAATTCAGTAAATAAAGTGTAGGCAGCCCCAGACAATTCAATTATAGTCTGTCACTTAGCTTTAAATCATGGCTGCATGATTATAGGCAATGCCCTTTGGTGTTGTGACAATTTCAGACTTCTCCCCACCTTATTTTCCTCTCCCAACAGCTAAAATGAAAATATTGAGCGAGTCTTAAATAAGCTAAAGCTTGTCAGGGAGATCTGAGAGCATATACTGCCATTTCAGAGGCGAGCCGAAAACAGTATGCATATGAAATGTATCATCAGTGGTAGACCCTGCTCGAGCAAGGTAGAAAGTGTCATCTGCTTTATATGAAAAATGTAGAAGAAATTGTGCTCTCCTTCTGGGATCATGTGCATCAGGACAGTAATTTACTGTGGCTGCCATTAAGGCAGATGATGCTGAATATATTTTAATAGCTTAAGCTGTCACTAAAACAGGAGCCAGTTTTGATCAACCTTTTTTAAGTTCCCCAGCCTGCACTTTGAGCCAATGGTGGATGCTTCAGCAGTGTACTAATAACTGAGCTGTTGTCCAATGGCACAGCTTTAAAGTGGCACATTTTAGACAAGTATGGAAGTGTGTGCGACTTACAGGACAAAAAAGCTTCCAAGTGGGGAGAAACACAGCAATCTCCTGTCGTTATTCAAGGGTTCAAAGGTCTTCAGCCACAGACCGGGGGGTTCAAGTCAAAGGCTAGGAATACTTGAGATCATTTCCGAGGAGATTTTTGTGGTTTATCTGTGAAGTCGCAAGAGTTTCGTTTTCAGTCCTAAGTGGTTTGGGGTAGCTCTGTGAGCAGTGCAGCAGGCAAATAAACAGCGGCACTGCTGAGTTCTTTGTTTTGGAAACCAGCAAAAATAAATAAATTTAAAAGCTTTTCGGAGGAATAATCGGCCGTGTCGAACCGTGTGGGCAGGTTCTGCTGACGTAATGAGCTGTGATAGGAAACTCAAACAGCTCACCTTGCTGCCAAAGCCACCCGTGTGCTGACATCAGAACAGAGCATTTGCTTTCTGCATGTTTCATGTGCAGCTGGAAAGAAGATAGATCTGGAAATGTATTAAAACTGGTTTCAGGTCCCATATCTGCTCCGCAGTCCCCTGACAAGATTTTTTCGTTTCTTTTGGTGTTGTTCTTCTGCGGTTCCTCTCCAAAAGAAGACCCAGGGAAACAGGAGGCAGCAGTATCAAACGTGGACAGCTGGGCACTGGGGCTGTTCCCTTACAGGTTGACATTTGTTTTGTTGTAAAAGTCCATAGAAGGTGACTGGAAAATCAGTCTCCCAAGGTGCACCCTGGAGATGGAGGGGTTGCGCATCCCTCGCTCTCCGTATGTGGAATACAACATAGCTGTGATACGCTTGGTATCTGTTGCTCATTCTTTCTCTGATCTCGCAGAAGTTCCTGGCCTCAATTATATTTAGAGACAATTAGTTCCACAGCTTAATTATAAGCTGCAGCTTAAGAAAAATTAAAAAACTTTTAGCACTTTAAATCCGTCTTCGTTTTATTGGCTGTTCTTATTGTATGAACAAAAACAAACGGGAGCGCCAAGTCCGCCTTTTTTGTATGCCTTGCTACTGTGCATTCCCCATCTGACTGGCTCTGGTCTCCTCCCTGAACTTCAACACTTTCTTTCTTTCTTTTTGTGAAACTGTTTCTGATCACTCTCGTTAGCTGTCTTTGGACCCTGACCAAAGTCTCTTGTTGGGAGCCTTTGAGGCTGCACGAGCATCGCCACTCGCGTCCCACTGCTGAGCTCTCGGGGTCCTTCCCTCCTTGATTATCCCCCTCCTTTCATATTTTTCTTGCCCTTCTCGATGTTGCATGCATCTAGGGAGGCTTCTGCTGAGCTAGAGTCTGGTGTCCCTTTTCTGACTGGTGGTGGCTAATTTTGAATGTTGTACTGGGTTTGTATAAGCCCCTTCGCTGCATCCAGTTGGGCACTAACCCCTTCTAAAATAAGTGGAGAAAAATGTGAAAAGTGTAATTTTGAAGTTGATAGCATACCCCAAGAGGCAGGGGTTTCAGCTCTCCCCCAGCTTTACTGGACTTAATTCATCCCCTAAACTCTCTGGCTGCTCCTGCTCCTTTTCTTCCATGAAGAAGAGCGCGTTGGGCGCTCCGTGCCCTGCTGAGAACATCCCACTCTGCTTGCAGACCCCACAGGAGGTGCCGTGCCCCCCTGGGTGACAGGGACAGCACGGCCCCATGGCCCCTGTCCCTGTCCTGGGACTCAGCATCATGCCCAATGGCTTCCTGCAGCTCCTGTGCCTGCTGCCACCAGCAAGATGTGTTTTTTGGAGCAACGTGGGGACGTGTGGCCCTGGTGGCATGAAGGCAGGCTTGGATGTGTCTTGGCAGCCGAGGGCTTGCAGTGTTGAGATCCCAGGCTGCTGGTCCTAGCTCAGCCACTGACCTGTTGTGTGATACGGGAGGAGTGCCTTATTTTTTAACGTATTACAGACTTAGAGCATCTTTCGGTGTGGGGCCAGTCCCCTACTTTTGTGTACGTATGCCTGGAAGAACAGTAACTTGGTCCTAATTGACTGCGGTGCAACTGTAGAGTAATAAACTGTAATAAAATGCTAAGTTGCTCGTCAAGCAAAGAAAACAGCTGTTTGGTATTAATGTCTTCAAGAGGTAATTCCGTGCCCAATGTATTCAGACAGAGTATTTTTGTTTGTGCTAGTGCGGTATAATAAAATACTTGGATATTTAGTAGCTAGGGGAGGTTTTTTTGTGTGTGTTTTTTACTGTTGTTGGCTCTTTTTTGCCAAGTACAACGGCACATCTCCAGTGCTTGCAAGAAGGTTGAGTGTAGCTGCGACTGATGCCATGCCATGGTGAATGATACAATCTCTCCAGTAGCCAGCAGAATTGGAACCAGCTGGTGTGTTTTGTACGCACACAGCTATTGAGTTGGGGGAAAAAAATAGCATTTCAATGCAGCAATCAAGACCAACACATCAGCTTCTTTTTTTTTTTCTTCCTTTAGACGCGTTTTGCACAAGCGCTGTCAGGGATGACTTGAGATTTCCCAGCAAAGAGAGCTACCTGCTGTGGGAGGCGAATCCACGTGGTAACCCTGTCCTTTCTCTAGAGAAGGAACCGGGGCATCACTGGGGCTGAGGTTTGCCGGCACTGACTGTGGTTTATTTATGTGTTGAAATTCCGACGCAAGTTCAGCGGACGTGGAAACCTCCTGGAATATTCACGTTTCTGCTCTAGGTGTAGTGGCTTGGTATCGCGAATGTATTAACCACAGGTTTACACCAAACATGCAAAAACAAATTAGAAATAGGGAAATACAAACACATTTTCTCATTAGGGGATATAAGTATGTGCTGACTGTAGTACAAATATAATTTTTATTCCATTTGTGTAACCTTTGGTATTTTAATGAAGTCCTGTTCCTGTGTGCAGCGTATGGTTCACTGTCAGATAATTTAACACTAAGAAAATCTGCCTTGAATAAATTAGAATATATTTGCAAATTAATTGGTTAATTAGATTTTAGACATCTCTTGAGGACAGGAGAGAAACAGATGTGTGCAAAAGCCACACAGATAGTTTGGGGATGAGTGTTTCTTGTAGGGTTTTATCACTCAGTTTTGTGAAAAACAGCCTCTCGCTGGTGCCAAAGATTAAAAACCCTCAGCTTTAAATGCAGAACATTCCACTCTAATTTCCGTGGTGCTGCTGGCCTTTTTTCTGGGACCCAGGCAGGGCCACTTTTACCTGTTAGCCGCACTCAGAACAGGTGACGTGCCCCTTGAGTTTCTTTTTTCTTGCAACCGAAAGCGACCGCGAAGCCGTATGGAAACCCTCTGAGCCGAGCACTTGCGGAGCAGCAGGGAGATGCCAGCTGGCTTGGGGAAGGCAGGCGGCTCCTGAGGAGAAGCACAGCTGAGATGGAGCCCAAGCTTTTAGAAGAGTGGTCACCGAAGAAGGAAAGCCTGGACAGGGCGGGTTGTTTTCTCAGCTACGTCGGTGTAAATCCAGAACAACTCCACTGAGATTCACACCAGAGTAACTGGGAGCAGAATCTGGCCGCCGTCATCCACCTGACCTCAGAGCAGGGCTCGCATGGGGAATAGCTCGCTTGCCTGTCTCTCGCAGGCCTTCCTCACCTCATTGTCAGAGAGGCATGAATTCAGTTTTGCTTGGTTTGGGGACTTGGAGCAACCACCCAGTAACGGCCAGCTACTAATTAGTGAAAGGAATTAGGGATTCTGCAAGGGAAAGCAGCGCTTGTGTATTGGTTATTAACTTAGACCCCTGCAGAAACAAGCTCTGATTAGATCTTGTTTGGAAATGGAGAGAATTTCAGCTGTAAGAACCAGGATTGCTCCAGAAGCTGAGTGGGAATGGATTTTCGGCTTACAGGGGTGCAACAGCTCGCTGCAAGCCAGGCTGATCTTCAGAGCAGCAGCAGTGGGTAGGTGATGTTCCCGGCATCCATTTTTCACCCCTGCTAAGACATCCCCACCAGCTAAGCCCAAATCAGCAGGCTGATCGCTCGGTCCCTCTTGGAAAATATCTGGGGATCGTGTCGCTTCCCATTTGCAGTTTTATCTTGGGGATTCCAGTTTGGGCGTGTTCAGAACCATTCAGCGAAATCTCATTGTTCAAAGCAGTATTTGCAGTGTGCAGCAAGGCAAGCAAGAGCCCATCTGCGTGCGTCATTGATCATTTTGCAAACAATCCCCGGGCTAAGCACAAAGCTCGCCTTGCGCTGGCTGTTAGGGGTCACGATACAGACGTCAGAGGCAGCAGCGTTTTTCCTGCTGGTGTAACCTCTGTTCGGCACCCAAACCCCGATGCTGCTGGGAAGAGGCTCCGAGTAGCGTTCTTTGTTTGACCTTGGCGTGTTTTTCGAAGCAGCAGCCGGAACAAAGTGGCAGCCTCGCTGCTGCCTGTGTGTGAAAACTACAGCCAGATCTTCCACGCCACGCAGCCGGCTCGATTTCGGGCGCTTGCAGGACCTGCGCCGCGTGTCCTCGGGCCGGCGCTGCTGCAAGCAGCTGTGTGCTTTCAGGGACTGAAGGCGGATTTTAGCGGGGCTATTGCAAACAAACGGGGAGGTGCAAAAACCGTACCTCGCTGGCTTAGATGCAGCTCCCGGCGTGGCTCAGCAGCGTGGAGTTAAGAGCCTGCCTGCTGCCGTCCTGTCCTTTGGGGACCCGGAGGGACCTGGCCACTGCTGGACGCCAGCCAGCCCGAGGCGAGGTCCCCGCTTGGTGCTTGGCCCTGCAATCCCGCTTACCCAAAGGCCCGGCTTGGCCTTCGCGGGCGGCTCCCAGCGGCTCCTGTTCCCACGCAGCGTCTGGCCGCCCCCTGAGCCCGCTCCGTCCTGACCTCGGCGCTTACCTCCTTATCCCCAGAGGGGATTACAGGGCTCTGCGCTGCCGGGAAGTTAAATTGGATGAGGCAGGTGCCAGCTTTCAGCGGGACCTGCTTTGTACAGCCGGGGAAGCAGCACGGCACCGGCACATCCTCCTCCAGCCCGGGCTGCCCTGCCCTGCGCCCATGGGCAGGCGTGGAGGGGCATCGAGGCCCCAGGCGGAGGAAATGCTCCTCCTAAATACAAATTTGATAAATGCAAACAGCCGCAGAGGATGCGCACAGACATTTCCCTGCAGCATTCGTCTGCGTGTGCAGTGGTTCGGAATGCTGGTCTCCTGGGGCAGGATGAGCTTGTGTGTTTGTTGGGAGTCTGGGGGTTGAAGAGAGACCCAAAAATACTATCTGTGATAAAATTCACGGAAGAAAGGGTTAACGTCATCGCTTATCTGCCACAGCTCCTCTGTGGGGCTTTTGTCAGATCTCTCATTCAAGCAGTGTTTGCTGAGGCTTTTGACAGTCTGTGGCAGCGCTGGGACAGACAGTAAGGTCATGTGTCACTTTAAAGGCTTAATTTTTTCCCAAATTCCGAGCTCTCTCATCACTTCCTCGGGGAATCCGCTGAGGCAGCACTTCGGCTGCCCGTGGACATGCGGCGGAGAAGGCCGCTGCGGAACCACGCCATGACGGCAGGGAGAGGGGGGCAAGGGGTGCCGGGCTGAACTGTGAGGGGTGCCGGGCTGAAACACAAGGGGTGCCGGGCTGAACTGTGATGGGGGCCGGGCTGAAACACAAGGGGTGCCGGGCTGAACTGTGAGGGGTGCCGGGCTGAAACACAAGGGGTGCCGGGCTGAACCACGGCCTGGGCCTGGTACAAGCCGCCCACCCGCTCCCCAGCCGGCTTTCTGTCACAGCCGGGGTCCCTCAGCCCAGCGAGAGCAGGGCACAGCAGGAGAAAATGGCCCTGAGACGCCTGAGTGCGGAGCGCAGGCCTCCCTCCCCGCCAGCGCCAGGCGGCTGAACCCGGGCTGGGGTCTGCCTTTGTTTTTCTTTCTCGTCCTTTCTCTTCTCCTACAAATCTCCCGTGCCAGGGCATTAATGTGCGATGAGAAAATAGTTCTAAACAGAACCCGCTCGCTGCAAAGGATAATAAACGCCAATGTTCCCAAGTAAATTACAGAGGACTTGGTACGTTTCAGTGGAAAAGCTGGCTGCGTTACTAGACAGAGATCATAAACCTTTGAAAGATGCAGGCAGGAGAAAGCAAAATATTCCGCATAAGGAGAATGTGATTGTCGTAATGACTTTGCTAATCCCCGGGCTTCCACTTTTATCCATTCTTGTTTCCAGTATCTGCAGATGAGCTCCGGAAGGTTTCAGTAATCCATTAAAAAAGAGCACTTTAAAACTTCCACCTAGCCATCGACTGTTGTTTGCTTTTTTTCTCCTCCTTCCCTGCAAACGTATGGGTGCCGCAATTAATTTTACCAAAAGGATTGTCAAAGTGTGAGCCTTTACATTCGGTGCTCTGATCGTCCTTGTGGAAGACTCCTGTGAGGAGTTTTATAGGAATGGTGCCGACAGAGAGCTAAGACACATAACACAGCTCTCTGTACAGTAATAGATACTTTTTAGACTGTCCCGTTCACCAGAGGAATTGTTCTTGAGTAAGTTGAATGCATTCGTCTGAAGGAGCAAAAATCCTGAAGGTTTTTTGTTAATGAATTTGGTCTACTAATTTGTAGTAGAGCTATCAAAGCAGTGCTGTGTAGGAGCTGCTTATCAGAAGCTGCTGTCCCTTTTAATGTCCCCACGCATTTCAGCAATAATCTAATTTGATGAAGCTTGCGTGCTAAAATATTGGAGGTAGCAGTTGTGTGCTTGGGCAGTCAGAAGGCAAGAGATATTAGAAGCTTTTAGAGAAAACGGAAGGCCAGATGGACCACGAGATTACTTCGTCTGATCTCCTCACTTCGCAGCCCGTTCTGGGTCACCCAGTTTACCTCTGTGCAGAACCCAGCAGATTGGGTAGAGATGCGGTGTGTCCTCCAGGAAAGCACTCCCTCCTCATCTGAGGAGCTCTCCTCATGGGGAAGGCACCGTGTCTCCTGGCAGCTTGCTTCAATGCTTGAAATGCCTTCAGTGCTGGGACGCTGAGACAGATTTCTATTGATATTTGTTTCGTGGTTAACTTCCACCTTTTGATTGGTGTTGTGCCCTTTCTCGGCGGGTTGAAGAACCCTCAGCTCCCCTTCGTTCTCTCCCTGTAGAGACACTTGGTGCTGTAATCAAGCTGCTTCTTACTCTTCTCTCAGATACGCTGAACGAGCAGAGGCCTTTAAGTCTCTCGCTGTAAGGCATTTACTGCAGTCCCTTAAATAAATTTTCTGTTCCTGTTCTCTGTCTTCAATTATTCAGCATCCTTTAAAATGCAGGGATATTAGCATTGAATGTTTTCTGGTGTCTGTCTCACCGACTCTGAGTACACAGGGAAAATTTCTTCCTTGTTTGTACTCGGTGCTTGATGCATGTAAGGCTTCAGTCACTCCTGTGTTACTGCCTCGAGCTGCTTGTCCGCGGCGACCCCGTAATCCTTTTCAGAATTGCTGCTTTCTAAAGTGAAAAGTCCTGTTTCAGACACCGGGCACTAGAGAGGATTATGGTTTACTGTTTTATAGTCCCTTAAACTGTGTCTAAAAGATGTCTGTGCTGCATGAGGATGCTCAAAAGCTCCTGCTCCGGGTCGGCATCTCTTCAGCCTCCGATGTCGGCA
Organism: Anser anser; assembly: GCF_964211835.1. NCBI lineage: Eukaryota > Metazoa > Chordata > Aves > Anseriformes > Anatidae > Anser > Anser anser. The sequence continues at coordinate 14,626,766 of NC_139721.1, forward strand.
GGAATTGCTGACGAGCCCAACGCGGTACATGAGGCGCTGCCGGAGGAAGCTGCCTGTACCAAAAACCATCTGGAGTCTGCAAGAGGGAGCTGGGGGATAACATCTGCCAGGAAGTTTGCAGAGAGAGCTCGTGGGCTCGTTTGTACCCCCCTGGGGGCATGGCACGCAGCGCCCAGGCTCAGCAGGGAGTTGGCAGCCTGTTCACCAGCCAGCGCAGGGTGCTGCAGCTACTGCTTACAAGAGGTAGGAAGCTGACGTTACCCTATATAAAAGCCTCCCGTATGGATATCTATGTACCTGCTCCATGCTTATCACTGGAAGGTTCAAAAAAAACCACAAAACAGGAAATTGGCTTATATTACAGACTTTTAAATTCGTATCAGAATTAACACACCTGTATAAAAAAGCAGTTGCACGTTGCGCCGTGTCATCGCACAGCCTCTGCTACAGTCAGCAGCACCAGGGCAAGTCTTCCCCTCCATCTGTTAGCTGTTAGCACTTGGCCGAAGAGATGTTGTTCCTTTGACTAATCTGATCACTGCTGGCATCCTGTCCTAAACCCTTTTGTCTGGGCTATCGTGTTTTCCTTGGCGAGCTGCAAAACACGCCAGAGCACATGTCTCTCTCGGACTTGTGCACTTGCATGCCGATGCCTTTCCGTTTCCATTTGTCCTCGCGACTGATGTGCTGGAGGAGGCATAAAGAGGCAGCACAGCGCAGGGGGCATATAGATAGCGAAGGGCTCTCAGCCGGGCAGTGCAGGCTTGCCCCACATGCAACCCAGCAGGGCTGGAGGAGATGTCTGGCCGTATCCAATGCTTTGCTGAAAGCTTTTTTTTGGGGTGGAGACTCCTCCCTTCGAAAGAGAGAGCTTTCATGTCTGCTCAATCTAATAAATAATTCCAGGACAGCTGAATTTCTTGCTTTCTTTAAAAAAGCGTAATTAGTTTAAAATGACAAACTGGTCCTTTTGTTGATAAATGTTTCATATCCTTGCAGCTATGCCTGAATAGTTTGTGTAAATAATGTATTAGCTCACAAACAGACGTAGCACATTCAGGCACACACTGCCCAGCGGGCCAAGAATGCTAAAAAAACCAAGCAGATGATGGCTGCAGTGCTGAGCGCTGGGCACGGGCATCAATAGGGTGAGAATCTGGATCTGGATCTGGATCTGGACATAGCTCAGATGCCTGACACGGCACTGAGGCGCTAGAGATGCAGATGTGAGCAGTCAAGCAGGTATGTGCTTTTCCTGGGACGCTACAGTTGAAATGGAAAGCAGCGCTCAGAATCGGGCCATCATCCGGTTTACACAGTGTTTGGCACCTGCTTCTGCAGACTGATTTTCAAAAGACTCACTTGACATGCTCAGGAAGAGCTCTCCTTCAAGGTGAGATTTTCAGTTTGGGGGTTTGGTTATTCCTCTAACTTTGCCCTGAAAATGGGCCCTGAGTTTTGAAAAAAGTAGTTTTGCAGAAGTAATAGGTAAGGATCTTGTGTCAAGGCAGGGTGAGGTGAGAGAAGGGTATGCACGTGCTGGTTTCCAGATGGAAGCCTCTGTAAATAGTGCAAAAGTACGTACGTGGAGGTGTGCGTGCAGGTGCCTGTGGGAGTTTTAGACGCCGGTTTTGCATTCCCAAGCTGAGACCCAGAAGTCCCGTGTGCCACCATGGGGGGTGTGCGTGCCACCCTCTCCAGCCACGTTGGCTGAATGTAACTCCCCAGATGCGATGTAATGTCAACTGAAGACCACCGGGGCTGCATAAACAGCCCAACAAAAGGTCAAAACAGCCTAAGGAAAGCCAGCTGCAGTTCCAAGCACACACCGAGTCGCATGCAGCTCGCCTTTTGCTCTGGCTCGGGAGGGAGGGAGGAGTCCTGCTCCGAAGGGGACTCGGTGATGCAGAGGAACTTTGCTCTTCTCCTAGCTGCCTTTTTTGCTGAGAAGAGCAAATAATAGGAAACTTACCTTTTGATTTACTAAGTCAGCAGCAATAAGTGAGCACAGAGGAGGAGCAGGTCTGCTGAGTGACGGATCACATCACAGCTCCTCTGAGGAGCGCGGCCCCAGTTCGTAGGATGGCCTGATTTAGCTTTGTGTAAGCAACACCGAGGACAGGAATGGGAGGCATCTCTGGAAAATAGCTATCAGCGCATTCATATTTTTCTTCCCGCTATCTCCTGCTTTCTCTATTAGAAAAATAAAATGATTTTAATAGTCAGCGTTAACTGCAATAGGAAATACATTTGCTGACTTTCCTGCCCTTCTGTATTTCACGCCCCCGCGCTGGTTTGTTGAAGAAGTTGCTCTTCATTAAGTTCAGAAGATCAGAGCCCGCTGTCCATCACTGGAAACCCCCCTGGACTGTAGCAGTGCTGAGGTTTCACCCTAGAGTTCAGAGCTAAAAAATCAAAGCACACAGAATTAGGGTTTTCTTTTTGTTCCTAGTTGGTGTCCTTGTCCTATTTTTAAGGTGCGTTTACCTCATTTATAAAAAAAGAAATAAAATACTTTGAGATCCTGAGATAAAGGCAAACGTGAGAACTAAGAAACAACCTAAATATTGACATATCTGGATCTGTTGTGGTGTTGCCGCTCATAGGGACTAAGCTGCAGCTGACTTCTTACGAGTAAAAATAAATCGCTTCTCTTTGTCATTCAAAGTTGTTCCATGGATTTGCTGAACTAATTTTGCCTCCAAGCATGGTCACATTTTGGGTCAGCGTGCCTAGACGACGTGGGGCTGTGCCAGCAGTTCCTGTATGAAGTCCCTCTTTTTTTTTTTTGGAAACAAATCTAGTCATTCATAGAAATGAACTCCCGCATAATTAGAGCTGGTATTGCACATCATCTCTGCTTTCCATTTTTAGACGCTGCAGCTAGAGGACTATAACTTTTAAAGATGCCAACAAGCCACTTAGGAGCTCGATAGCCGTAATGGGAAAATCTGTGGAGCTGAATAGAAAATGATAAGCCTCATAAGGAGTAGTTTAAAACGTTCGGTAAAGAGCTCAGCCAAACATTCAAAGCAAGAATAGAAACAGTCGCCCCTTCTAATTCAGACCTCAGTGCTTTGCACTTTCTCTGCTGTCCCGCTGGTCCTGTCCAAATCCGGCAGGAGCTGAGTGGAGAGGATGGCGCCCTTCATGCCGGGAGGCTCTGGTGGGCCCAGTTACTGAACTGTGGCATAACTCGGGGCAGAGCCCTGGTTTTATCCTTATTTTCATGTGCAGGCCTTTTTGGTATGATCAGCCATTTATAGGCTAGTTAAAACACTCAGTAACCCCAGATACCGAAGGATGAAACTCTAGAAAACTGATCCTCTAGCATTTTTTTACCTCAGCTTTTCAATAAAGAGCTATTTAAAAATAATTAAGAAAGATTTGGAAGCCTTTATTTTTGGTAGACAGCAGGGAATCATTGGCTTCAGAGCCTGCAGGTGTTGGCAGGTGAGAGGTCTCACAAAGCGCCTTTCTTTTCTCTGCACTTGGAGGCTCTCAGGTATGTCCTGTAATCTCAAAATGAGGCTGGGAGGCAGATGAGCTAAGATTTGTTCCTTTGTTCAGAAAATGCAGTATGGATTTTTCTTTGTTTGGGTCTTTAATCCAAACTGATGCTTTAATAACTACAATCCCAGTAGTAGGCTTTTTTTCTTTCTTTCTTTCCTTTTTTTTTTTTTAAGTTAGAAAAGAAATCAATAAGAAAACTGGTTTTGCAGTGGGAAATTACCTCAAAGATGTTCGCAGCTGGACTATTAGAGCATTTGAGGTCAGATATTGGGCCAGCTGGGGCGATCTAGGCCAAGTGTTTGATGCTGCTTCACTGCTAGGAGAAGGCTGAAGCCTAACGAATTCAGTCCGCGAAAGAGAGAATATAATATCCCCAATTTTAAAAATGGGCTCTCTGTCAAAATGCCAAAGCACACTGTCGGGAGTTGGATATTACTTTCAACTTAATTCCGCGTTTCTCGATGCAAATACTGGGGAAGATGGCTCAGCAGCTGGAGCCAAGGTTCAGGGTTTAGGAGATGTTGGAGCTCTCCCCACGGTGTGCGTGGCCTGCTGCGCCACAGCCCCGTGCCAGCTTCCCCATCAGTGAGATGGAAATGCTGCTTTGTTCTGCCACCGATGTGCCGAGGTGCTTTACATTAAAATATTCAAAAAGTGCTCTGTGATCTCTGGAAAAATAGCGAGGTGGAGGCACCATAGTGATGCAAAGTGTTGGCGTAATCTGTTGTTGAAGGAAAGGTTGGTCTTCACCTTGTCCAGCAGCTTTGAATGACAGAATGGTTTGGGTTGGAAGGGACCTTGAAGATCACCCAGTTCCAACCCCCTGCCATGGGCAGGGACACCTCCCACCAGACTCATTTGGGTACATTTGTTAAATAAGCAGTTATCCTTAAACATCGAGTTATGCTGGTGAGAAAATATTTGCTCCTGCTTAATCCTACTCGTCCTAGGTTGCGTGGCTACCGCACTATATGAGCCTGTTGGCCAGCATTTGGCAGTCTGAGCCTCGTGCGTGCTTTGCATGAGTCTTATAAATATACAGTGCCTTCTGCGTATATATTTAGACAGTGTCTCATGCTGAAAAATCGTTAAAGCGTTTTGTATTTGTTAGAATGTGCGTTGACTTCAACGCCTTGCGGATCCTAATGTTTCTGTGCATAACGTGGAAGTGAACTGAATACAACTGCGATGCCACTGAAGACTTTAAAGATGATTTAGATTTCAGTGGCTACTGTCCATCCTAACTGTAACAAAGCTCCTTTGTCAGCACATTAAACCAAAAACTGTACTTGCCTGTTCTTCTTTGTTAATCCGGCCCTCTGAACTAAAAGGAGGTGCTGGCACGGTTCCTTGCACAGAAAGGAGAAAACATTTGTACCTTGACGTGAGCTGCTGAACGTTTGCGAAGTGTTGTGTCCGTTGCTGGGCCTAGCAGCATTTTGCAGCACTTTCATGAATTCTGCAGCATTTTCAGTCCCAGCCCATTCTCGTAATTGCACCCATGTGTTACCTGTGTGCCGAGAGCGCTGTTCGTGCACGCTGCCACCGTACTCAGACCGTAGCATCCCTCCTGCAGCCGGGGCAGCATGGCTGGCTGCATCTCCTGTAATGAACCAGGCTGAAAGAAATACTCCAATGGCTGCCTGTCAGCACTTGGCAAGAAAATCCTTTTTATGTTAGTTTCAAGGTCGTCAGATATCATTATAGCCAAGTATTAAAAATTTCAAAGAAAGGAGGCAGTGTGTTTGATTTATAGAATAATTATCTAGCTTTAGCTCTAACTTGGCTTTGGCAATGGTTTTGCAAGCACTCGAAAATTAAATCCATTTTTTATCGCACTACAAGGTATTATCTCACAGCAAATGATAATTAAACACCTGTGAAATCAATTAGCCCTTTAAGCAGGGAAAAAAAAAGTTTTCCAATTATGTTTTTGCACCTCCAAACTTTCTAATTCCAGAACCAGCGCTTATGGAGGGGGAAATGAACTGTCAGCCAGTAGCCTGCTAACCAGCACTAAGATCACCCGAAAGCATCGCGTGGCCGTAAATCCCAAAGCAAGCAGTTTGTGGGGACGGCACCCTTCCAAGCAGGATGCGTTAGCCTTTCGAGCTGCGACTTAGGCAGCTATCTATCTGACACACAGCTGAGCTGTCAGGTTTTCTACAAAGACAGTTACTCACTTGGTGTTTCCGATGCCAAGTTTTACTTGACAGTTTATTTAAAAGCCGGCATACCTTAATGGAAACCAAGCAACGAGACACGCTGTGTGACAGAGTGGGTTTCTTTTCAGCCTCTCCAGCCCATAGTTCACAGCCATCTGCATTAAGCATCACCCACAGAAAACTGGCCGATTGCTTAATAGCTGAAACTTAATATACTGGAAAACTAGGGAACACTCTGCCATTTAGCCTCGCGTTATAGGTGTTTAATATCTGTCTTTGTTGTAGCACTTGAGCTGATCCAGCTACTTTTGGAAGGTGCAGCGTGTGTCCGTGGGCTTGCAGACTCAGGGAGGGAGCCCTGGACATACTTGGTAAAGTGCCATAGCAATTTTTGGCTCGTGAAGGAAAAAACAGCTCTAGTCCCATCTGACATCTACAGCGGTATGTGCTGATACTCCCTGCCAAGATGAGCTCCAGCATCTTCCAAAAGATGGATTATGTGTGGCGCTGTTAAAATATATACTGCTGGGTTGAGGCCATCGCATTCAGTTCGGTTTCTGCTCCTGTGTTCTTCTCCATCTGAATTCTGACGGAGGCACCGTACGGCCGGCTTTCGGCGTGCGCTGTGTCACCGGAGAGGAGGGAGGCAGGCGAGGACGCTGGTGGTGGCATTCCCAGGGTCTGCCCAGCAGTCATCTGTATCTCAGGTTGTCCATCTGTGAACTGGAGCTGGTGATGATGTCCCGTATCAGTGATGAGAGGATTATGTAGGAAAATATGTACACTGCTTTGTGATGAAGTATGGTGATAATCATTACATCTGAGTAGCTGGACGTATGTGCCAGCCTGCCATCTTTTCAGACCTCTTTTTGGACAATGCCGACTGTTGCTTTTATAAACAGCACAGTTTATATTAAAATCGGTAGTGCAGACGTTTCCCAGGGTCGTTTATAGAAGTGTAGTGACATGGGGAAATGCTTGAGCTGTGAGGAGGAATGCGTGGCACGGCTGAGTCACTGCGGAGCCTCCGCCGCCTGCCTGCCTTGGGATAACGGGGAGCCAGGAATCCCAAGCAGCCGCCTGATCCACGGGCTGACGGACGAGGTCGGCACCCCAGAAAAATAAAAAAGTGGGGGGGAAGCAGGAGAAACAACGCGTTGGGTCAAGAAATTAAAATTGTAAGAGCCCTTTGCTGAGCGACGTTTCTCCTCCTGGTAATTGCCTGCGCAGCGTTTTGGTGTTTACACCTGTGTGATAGATGGGGCCGTCCGTGTTTTCCCAGCTATGGGTGGTAGCAGGGAGGGGATATTTCAATTAAAGTGTGAATACATTAGAATTGATTACAAATAGAGCTATTTGTTTATGCTGCCTAAAAAAGGTATTAGCCGAGAACGCGGTGCACTTAATCATCGTGGAAGGAAACCTGAAAGTTAATAAAACATACTGCTGATCCTTACAGAGGGATGCGAGCTTTGGGTTAATTGTGTTTTAGTTCTATTTTAGTAGCTATTTTAGTTTTAAAACCCCAACTGTCACTTTAAAGGCATATGCATTTTGGATTTTGACATGTGTGAATGATGCAGCTGAGGCCCAGTCCGAGCTGTCCCTAAAATTGGCAGCAAAACATTACCTCGGTGTGGACGTGCAGCAGGCAGGAGTGCCGGAGCAAGAGCAGTAAGCGCGTGCCCCCCTTCCAATGCCGTCTTCAAGCGAAGAAACCAGGAGCTTTTGGAAATAAATAGCCTCCAAGCAAAGCAGCAGACTCCTCTCAAAACTTTTCCTGCAATAAATGCTCCAGGGGATTAACCTACCTTGAGGGAAGCACCAGGATAAAGCGATAGAAACGAGGGTGTGCTGGTTTGTGGCAGATGGCTGCTGCTCCTGTTTCTCAGGTGCAGGTGGGCCCCGAAAACCCTCCCTCACATCTGGGTTTGCCTCCCAGAGGTCTCGCTGAGATCAGTCGGTGAAGATCAGGGGGAAGTCAAGCCCATGATGGAAGCAATGCTGGCATTTACCACAGGTACCAGGTCAGCGCTGAAGGGAAGAGTTCCCTGCTGCAGCGGTTGTTGTGGGTGCCTGGGCCCGCCCTGATTTCTGTCCCCTGCAGGTGAAGGGGAAGTTTCGAGTCCAGCAGAGATTGAACTTGGATGCCTAACTTTAGCCACAGGGATTATTTCACTGGCTTCACTTAAAATCAAATTTGAGGGAAGTGCAGAGATGCTGTGAGGCGACTGTGTGGAAAAAATATAGTATTTTTTCCCTGCTGATCGTATTTTCCCTCCCCGACAAAGCTCAAACCCTGTGTTGCATTTGTAGCTCCTCCTGGAAGGACTCTGGAATCGAGGGGCTCTTTTGGTTTCAAGGCAGCACTCAGCTCCCCGGGCAGCCAAAGCTTTGCCCCTTGGACGTGGGGCGATGCTGTGGGGCCATGGCAGAGGCTGAGCACCTGGCGAAGGGCAGCAGTGCCCCAGGCCCTTGGTGCCTCACGACATCCCGTAGCACATGTTGGCCCCCGCATGTAACACCCGTTGGCCCCATTCCATACACCTCCTTTTATACTTAGTGCTGTTGCTGGTTTTATTTCTGTGGGCCTCTTGTGCCAGCACCTCTAGATCTGCCTTGGGGTGGCCCTGAAGCTGCACGTCCACCTCACGGCCTGTAGGCTCCTTCGCCGCGTGACGCTTTTGTAGCTAATGTCTTCTCCAAGCCCATATTTAAACACCTGGGACTATCTTCTCTCTTTCAGTTACGTCAGTGTACCCCCAGGCTTTGTGTGCTGCCCACAAACTAGTAGTAGTAAAATTGGTGTGTTGTATTTAAGGGTTTCAAAGCAATAGGTGCCTCATCCCGGGGTGTTAGCTGAGGGGAATTAAACTGGAAACCAGTCCTTTCGCGCTGCGCTCAGAGATGGTGTTGAGTCACCTTAAAAGATTTAGGTTGAAATTGCAGAGAAATTTGTCCCTGAGAAGAATGTCGGTGCAATTCATGAACTGTAGCGTCTCTTGATGGATTTTGCTTTACTCTGGGTCTGCTCGTGTTACATTTGCGGGTTCTCCCTGAAGTGAGTGGAAATTTTGTGCCCATACATCAAGGTTAGGATGAGGCTCTCTCTCCCTGTATGCACGATGTAGATAAATTGCTTGATGACCATGAACCATGCTATTCCAGAGCTAAGCAATAAATCACAGGTTCGGCTTTAAAAGGCACAAACAGGAGCAAGATCCTAACTGGTTTTCGGCTGGGAAATAGTCTACAAAATCCTTTTATTTTCTTTCGAAAATCTATATTCATACCAGCAAATCAGATATGAAAGAAAGAGGGCCCGATATAAAACCTCGCTGACATATGGAAGTCTCACTTCCACCGGCCTCGGCCTCTGCTTTTCCTTTGTGCTCTGATTCTGCCATTGACGTTTTGTGGATATTGTTGCATTCCGGGGTATTAACAGGATTTTACATTTTTAGCTAGCTATTGATAGCTATCATTAGAATACGCCAGTCACAGGAGTTATACAGGAGTTATGACTGGTGTATTTTAGCCCTACGGGGTATGCTATTTTTGGTATTTATTAAGATTTTCTGTCATACAATATACAGTAAAAGCAATGAGTCTCAGACCTACTATGCGAAAATGAATGCTTAAAAATGGCAAGGGTGTTTTTTTTTTGCATTCCAGTTTCTGAATGTTTTCCCCCATGTGCTGTGTCACTGCTGAATGTTGAGCTGAGACTTTAGGTGCCGATCAATGTCCCACACCGAGAAAAGGAAATTACTGCCACTCACATGGGATATATATATGTGTGTTTTAACCAAAGTTGGGATACGATTTTAAAAAATGTACTTTGAAGTCTGTTTTGTAGTTTTAATTAATGCAGCGAGGGCTTTTATTTTACTCTCAGTGGAGATAATCTTAATCCATTCACAGTGACCTTTTCTTGTGCAAATTAGTTGTACACGCTTGTTTAAGCAAATGGGCCTTTGCAAGATGTCTCTTCCTAAAGACGGAGCTTATAATTGAAAATTGGCTTACTCCCATCTGTCTGGCCTGGGTGAGAATACAAACATAGATCTGGAGTTTTTTATATATAAAAGTGTAATCATATACATACATATATATCCATATCCATATACACAAATGCAAAAAACTTGCAGTGCCTGCAGGCTATGATTAAATTAGATCCTTAGTGTTAGGAAATGTCGGTGTCACAAGTTAGTGTCAAAATAGTATCTGTCTCCAGAGTTAAGGAAACCCCTCAGAAAGGAGGGGTGTTTAATCCTGAGCCTTTTGTCTCAGGCTGAGCGTTCCAGCGAGGCCAATGCCATTTGCAGTTGTACAGGTTTGCCAGAAGTACAATTAGCTAATAACTGGCTGGAAACTGTTAGGATCTGATGGGGTTTTTTTGGTAAATGGTTTTGTAGTGATTGATGGAATCGGGGGAATAAACAGAAGTATCTTAAAGATGTAATTCAGGGGAGCAGGGGTCATTGCAGCTATGTGGTTAATTGCCAAAATTTGGCTGCCAAAGCAGTTTATCCCTCCTTCTCCTCTCACCACACTTGACAATAACCACCTAGAGAGTCATTGTGGCCCCCTTCCCTTTGTCAGTGCCTGGTTGATAAGGGAAGATTTGTGTGGCAGAGTTTGAATATTTTTTGCTTTGTACAAACCCCTTACGCGGAAATGAACACGGTTATGCGTGACTCGGACTAAATCTGAGTAGAAATCAGATTCACAGGGGTGCGGTGACGATGCTTTGGGTATAAAGGCATTTAATGTAAGTTTATTGTTAGAATTCATGCACACCTACTTACACAGACATGGCTGATTTTTGCAAAGGTGGAATTATTCCCTTCGTTCTCGGTTTCATTGCTGCTGTCCCAGCCGTCTCCCATGGTGGCTGCTCCTTGGGGTAACCAAAGAGGAGCGAGCACGATGGTCACACATGTGCACGCACACGTGTGCACACAGGGAGGTGGTTAACATGGTGGAGAGCCGTCCTGGTCAGAGATGATTTTATCCAGACGTGGCTCAACAGCTGTTTGCATTTTCATGCCCAGTTACTCTAGGACTCGCCGCTAATTGAATTTTGTCTTTTCTCCCCTGTTCTTGTTAGGTATGATTACCGTGAAATGCTGCACAATGCCACTTTCTGTCTGGTTCCCCGTGGCCGCAGGCTTGGCTCGTTCAGGTTTCTGGAAGCCTTGCAGGTAAGAGCTGCAGCTTAAAGCACTGCCTGTGCTGGCTGCAATTCAGCATGCAATAGCAGGGAGGTGGGGAGGAGAGAAATGTGTTTCATTTCCCTCATGGACAGTAATCCACTTTGCGAAAGCCTCTATTCATACTTCTGGAGCAATTGGCAGCTTCTTCCTGGGGGGACTGGGCACTGCACTCATCTGAAGGTTGAATTGCGTTACCTCCAGGAAAAGGGTTTCCCTGGATGTGGTGGGGCTGGGAGGTTGGACCAGCCTAGGGCACTATTTTGTCAAGCTGTGAGACTTCCCGTGGGAGACACTGACCTCCACAAGTACGGCCTGGAGCAGTGAAGTAGCTCTTCCTTTTCACTTAGCCAAAACAGACCCGCACCTGCATCGTCTCTCTTGCATTGCTGCTCGCTGCACATGCCAAAGGTGGCCCAGAGGTTGTAGGCCCCAGATGGAAGCATCACATAAAGGTGGATGTAGGGAGCATGCAGCGTGTCTGGGACAGCGCCCAGATCCCCTTCACCTTTTAAAAGCATTTTGGTTAATAGTTTCCCTTTTTTTTTTTTTTTGCTGTTGGCCAGCATGAGCAATACAACGGGGCTCTTGAGTCCGCGTGGCAGCCAGGCGCGGCAGCACAGCGATCAGGTTTCTGTCCCGGGCCTGACACTGACCTGTGCCAGCTGCAGACAGCGTGACCTTGTTTTTTTTTGCCAGCATCAGCTCATCCCCGGGGTCCTGGATCTTCAGTCAGCCGTACAGAGCATCTTGGGAGGTGCTGCAGCTGCCCTCTGGGACTTGCATCTGGATTTCATTTACATGGGAGCCAGAGCCGAGGGAGGGGGAGGCTGGGGAGCTTCTTGGTTAGAAGGCAAATGAGGACACCTTACAGGGCCCTGCCTTCAGATGTCTTTCTGCCATTTGGGAGGTGTCCCAGCATTGGCAGTAAAGCTGAATGTCATCACAACACTTTTCTTCATCACCCACAAAATGTCCCCGCTGCGATGACAGGGCATTGTTTCCCGTAATGCAGAGCAGGATTTGGGTACCCAAATTTAGGTGTATGATGTCATTTTTGAAGCCTGGAGGTACCCTTCTGGTTTTCTGGGGCTTTTCCCCAGGGGTTCAGGTCTCCCATGAGGTTCTGTCACATCTGCCAGCTGTGGATAGGTGGCTTGGATATCCTAGAGCATCTCAAATGCACTGGACACTTAGGTTTAGCCACTGAACCCCACATCTACTGGAGATCCAAGTTCTGGGCTGTCAGTTCCCTAGCAGAAGGTAAATAGCCCGCGAAGTGCTGTTCCTTCCCCAGCCTCTTCAGAGGAAGAAGTGGGACCAGCTTCTTTGGGATGACAAGCGGCTTCAGATCCTTCCAAAAAGCACTGCTCAGCTCTTTTCCTGAGTAGGCCACCAGTCATGTAGCTGCTGTTAGATAAATCGTCTCGGGAGCAGATAGCAAAGAGCATACCTCACCGTACAGAACTTGGAGGCTCCAGGTCGACCATGATAAAATGCAGGCATTGAGGATTTTCCTACCAGGCTAGCAGCAGTATACACTGATTATGATGAATTCCCAATTTTTGTCTGGCTGCAGGGCATGTTGAAAGACATAATCCACATTAGTGGAATGTTTTAAACATGAAAACACATTGCTAAGTGTTTTCTGCTTGGCTTTTTTCATGCGCTAATGTCATTTCCTTGCAGAAGATCACAGTTCTTTGCACATCGTAAGCACTGCTGTAATGCAGAGACGTGACTAGTCTAAGATCCTCTGTGTAATATATGTTACAAAGGAAGGTAGAGCAGTCCGAAAAGTTCCCCTTCATGCTACCTTTCAGGAGGTACGGGGTGGGGGGGAGACCCCAGTCTAGGCCAGATTCAGAGCACGCAAGCTTGGCTTGATCGAAAAGAAAAAGAACCAGAGCACGAGCTGATGCTGATCCTCTGGTAATAGGTTCTTTCATCACTTCAACAGGCTTTTGGCTGGGATCTTAGACTGTCATCCAGCCGACCAGAATGCAGTGGCAATCGTTTATTTATGGAAATACTGCACTATTTACTGAACATTCGCAAACTTGCTCTCAGTGCAAAGGAACTTGCACGACTCGTAAAAGATAAAGTAATTTAGACAAACCATACTGGTGAGAAATAGATACTAAACTTACATGCGTTTTGTTTGTTTTAAGACAGAAAGCAATTATTATTTTTGTAGACAGGTGGTGACGGATGGGTTGTGTTTGTGCAGTTGCCTCTGTTCAGAGAGCTGATATCAAACAGGATGGGGAATTCACTCCTCCTTGGTGGAAGAAGTGCTCTGGAATTAAATTTGATATATATTTTCTGTAGGGTTGTCTTACAACATATTATAAAAATTGAGGGAGCTAGCTCCCTGCTGAATGGTTCACAAAGCAGCGAAGAAGGCAGTCATTTTGTATTAAATTCTCCAGGGTTATATTTACAGAATTTTAACAGCCCTGTCCTCATCCGTCAGCATAAGCACCGGCTTTCAAATGCCTCTCTCCACGCAAACCCCGCCTTTTGCTGAATCTGAATAAGCCCCAACTGGAAAGCAGTGAACGTTCTGGCTGTGGGCTCTGGCTTCTTTGCCGTATTGCCTTGCCTCCTGACGGCGTGGCGCGAGCGCTGGGGCAGAACCGGTGCGGAAAACGGGAATGGCGTTGGCGTGAGCCTTGAGGCTTGTGCTAATTGTTGGCCGGCCATGGGTAAGCCCACTAACGAGTGCGATGGCTCTGTGCGCAGGCCGCCTGCGTGCCCGTGATGCTCAGCAATGGATGGGAGCTGCCCTTCTCGGAAGTGATTGATTGGAAGCAGGCTGCCGTCATCGGGGATGAGAGATTGCTATTACAGGTAAGAAAAAGACGGCGGCCTTCAGCAGATCGGTTGATTATTGCCGCCGCCGTCTAAATGGACGGGGAAGATGAATCCGAAAGGTCAGGGCTGTAAAAGAATTTTTATCATGAAGGGATTGTCTGTGTCACGCCGGCGATGAACTCATTTAACGTGACATCATTCACGGCCTGACCTGAAGGTCATTGCAGCCACCAGGCCGCGTGCTTGAACGCAGGAGGCTTCTTCATTTTTCCTCTGGTGGGGAGCGCCTGGATCCCTCTCTGAGGCAGGGCTGTCCCAAACTGGTGCTGCCATGAGGGAGAAGACTTCTGAAGGCCATTTTTGCTCCCGTCCTTCAGAAAACGTTGGATCTCGGGGCTCTACCAGTGCCGTGTATCTGGCTGGAAGGGGCTGACGGGGCTCCTCACTCAGGCAAAGGGGTCTCGTCTCAGGCCCTGTTAATGCCTAACAGTTTTGTGGAAGCAGAACCTTTTTGAAGAAGATCTTTTTGAAAGATGTCTTCAGAAAGACATCTTTGTCTTTCTGAAGCAGTGGTCACATCACTTGATTGTTAATCTCCCTGAGATCATGCAACAAAAGTGAGCTAAGGAATTCGAAATGCCCTGCTTACCTTCAGCATCTGCTTTTGTGTTTAAATTCACTAGAGTTTTTCTTCTATTTTCCTGGCAGACCTCTTTTTTTTTTCAAGGTATGGAGAGAAATGGATATTAGGAAAAGTTCTTGAAAAGTTGGTTTCCCCACAGCAGCATTTGCTGAAATGCCATCGCCCAGCGTGAAGCTGAGATCCACAAGATCTGGACTAGCCACCAAATTGCTGTGCGTCTCCTATCTAGTCATTTCTGTGTCAGCACCACTGACGTGCTTCCTGACCTCTTGAAAATGTTTTTGTAGGGAGACAGCAACGTTTCAAACTTTATTTTTTTTCAAAAAAAATGGATTTTACAGCTTTAGGGTAGTTGTCCGCAGTGCACACTGTGCACTAGTGCACACTGGCTTATCCCACAGTAAGAGCGGTTTTGTTATTACTAAATTTAGTTCATTTCTGAAGTGGCAAGCTATTGCCATCCATGGAGAGAAGTATTCAAAGGTGCAGGTGCGTTAGCACACAAAAGTTGAAGTGCCTTTAAAAATCTCCTTAGATGCCTTCTTATTTGTCTGAAGATGTAAATATTCGTAAAGAGCTGGCCTAGCAAGCCTTGCGAAGTGCTACCTGTTGCCATCAATGAGACACAATCTGCAATTTAAAAAAAAAAAAAAAAAAACAGAAATTTGATTTTTGCTTTCATGGACAGCATGTTTTTCCAAGCAAGATTATTTCTCCCTTTAAATCATAATAATTTGCTGATCTTCACGCTTTCCGGTAACATGCCATCCGTTCTCCTCACAGCTGCTTCCATATTGAACAGCTACTGCACCATTATTAACAGTGTTTTTAAAGAGCTGGCAGAGGGCCTGAATGTCTGCTCTGGGAAATGTTTTTGTTATGTTACAGTTTTTCATTTCCTGTTTTAGAGCAGCTCGGATGTTTTTATTTGCATATTCTCCTCATCATAGCGTTAGGAGAGCTTAACCCAGCCTTTCTGCGTTTATTTTTGTGGGGTGGTTTTTTTCCTTCCCCCACTTATTACTGAAATGACCTTTTATTAAGACGTCATCCAGTTCTAGTAATTCCAGCGTAATCCTGCCAGATTAGTATTAATACATCATTTTCCCCACCTGTCTTTCTGGACAAGTAGATTAATAACTAATAAGCAAATGCAGTTAAAATGGGAGCCCTGATTTTCCTTTCCAGCTGTTGCAACAGAGCAGGCATCGAGGCTTTTTTTAAACCTTGGCACCGTGTTTGCAGGCACTCGCGGGCACAGGCTGGTCTGTAAAACCTGAACTTCTCGCAGTAACCTTCGCTGGCACAGCGGCCTTGACGCTCAGGGGCCAGAGCAGCACAAGAGCATTGATTTCACTTCCTGCTCTCACATGTAGCACACATGCAAGGTTGCACATCATGCAATTAAATGTTTAACTTTATAGAAAAAAAAAGCCACGTTGCCACCGTGAAGGGATTGTGTGCTTGCTGTTGGTAACGAGCGTGGATATGATCTGTGTACAGCCAGTACAGATAATGTTCATTATCCCAATATTTCTTGGAACTCACTGGAAAAGTAATGAAAAGAAAGAATATTCACCCCCTCAAAATAAAATTTGATACAGTTAAACATCATTCTGCAGCAGTGATGGAACTGATTAGAAAAACATGCACTAAAGCCTGCCTTTGGCTTCCATCTTTCATACTTGTTTGAAAGGAATGTTTTACCTAAAGACATACAGGGACCACAGCAAAGGAACAAAACGCACCACCTTTGACATTGTGACCATTTCCTTCTGCAGCCCTTACTCTCTGAAGCTCAAATTCTGTTTTATAGCTAGCAGGTCTTAGAGAGTGGGCATCGTCACATCTGACACTGCACTCTGGGGAGCCGTGGTCTGTCCAGACGTGGATGCAAGCAATGCAGTTACAAATTTACCGATTCTCGTGGAAATTCATTATTTATAAATTCTTAGAATCTCACATTTTTCTTCAGGAAAATGTTTCATGTGAAGTCGTTTGATTCAGGAGTTCCTGTAACCACATAATGATCCTTGCCACCTCTCAGAATATTTTAGGAATAAGCAAATGTGTTTTGATCAGGAAAGGGCGGATGTGTTGGGTTGCAAGTAACCTTCAGAACAAGCTGGGATGTGCAAAAAAGCAACGCACAGCGAAAGTACATGCTTTTACAGCTCGTGATTGAAGTAAAAGCTCTGTGAAAAATGACTGTCTGAGAATGAGGTGGCCTAATTTGAAATCACAAGAAAGTAGGTGCAAAAGCACAGCTCCTCATTCCTAGAAGAAACGAGTACAGATAAGCAAAATATCTTAGAGGCCTTCCTGGTTCTGTGAGTAGCCCTTGTAATTGAAGCAAATTGCAGTTAAACTCCCTTGATAATGTCAATTTGCATTGTCAAAGCAACGTACTGGAGGCCTTGATTGAGGTCCTAAGAAGTTAACCAGTGGCACGTACGCTCATTAGTTTCCCTCCAGCGTGGAAGGGGGATATGGGGATGGGGAGAGAAGCAGAAGGGAAGCCCTCCCCTTCTGCTCCAGTCATCATTACATTTTGTAAGCACAAAGCATTGCAGCAGGGCAATTTGGTTTTTCTTTGCAAGGCAACTTACACCAGAATTAGGGTGGTGCTTTGACAGGAGAAGGGAGAAAAAGAAGCAGTGTTTTCCCTTGTGAATAACAGGTGTTGTGGGAGACATTATTCCTTCCACCCACAATAATTAGTAAAATGCGATTTGATCCGCAGGCTCCCCAAAAGCGAAGTCTTGCTTCAGACGTTGCTATGTTTTCCTCAGGGCACTTAGTGCTGCCATGCTGCGGCAAATGCAATTCCAGGTCCCTTTAATGTGCTCTGAGAGTGGGGATTATTGCTGGACCCAGAAGTCCTGCAGGTACTAGTTTGTTAAACTGCCGGTCCGTGAAAAGCGTTGTGCGGGGAGGGATTTGTGCTGGAGATCCTCGCTGTGCCACGCCGCAGCGCTGGGGAGAGGGGAGAGAGACAAGCAAAAACCGAGAGAAAGCAAATAAAAATAAATAAATCGCGTATTCCATAGTGGGCCAGTACCAAAGGTCGTGCGGGGCTGTGTCTCATCTGTGTCTCCATCAGGGTTTTGGCTGTTGACACACACGTCTTGTTGGATGGGAGCGCTGAAGCTGTGCAGCTTGCTAATAGAGGAGAGAACTTGTCAGCAGCATATTAATTTGATGAGATTGCGTTGTTTTGTGAAGCTTCTGACTATATTACATCTTGTATTACAGATTCCTTCTACAATCAGGTCTATCCATCAGGATAAAATCCTAGCACTTAGACAGCAGACACAGTTCTTGTGGGAGGCTTATTTTTCTTCAGTTGAGAAGATTGTATTGACTACACTAGAGGTGAGTAAAAACTGTCTGGGACCACGCAGAGCCGCGAGCTTTCCATAGCTGTTGAGCTGCTGCTGCGCTCAGCTGGCACCAGACCTTGGTTTTCATGACGTGCAATCGGTCACTTGGAAAAAGAACACCTCGGCATCCTGATAAGTTTTCTTCCCTAAGGAAATACTTCCTTCATTATTGGTATCCGCATTAGAAAACTGACACGGTGAAGAATGGGAGCTATCGGACACATGGAAAAGTTGTCATGTGTGATCTTGCCTTCGCAAGGCTTTATGGCCAATGAATCACTCTCCGTGTCAGTGGTGGTGAATATGTTTCTTTAAGAAACCTTTCTAGAATTCATTTTGGAAAAAAATACTACTCTGAAGCTCCTTGACCATGTGATGCCTTGTGATGGGGCTGTAGGTCTGGTTGAGAGAAAATGGGGGCTTGTCAGTTACTGTGTCTTGTCGTCACACCCAGGGTAAGGGAAAGGCCTGATCATCCCTACAAAATAGTAAGAAATAATCATAATTAGACTGCTCTTAAACAGGGAGAGAGGGGATCACAAATGTGGAGAGAATCCTTTCTGAATTCGAGAGACAGAGGAGAGATAAAAGGCTCTTTAGAAGTAGAGCCCAGGATACAATTTCAAAAGCAGGTTTCTCTTCTAATTGTTCTGCAGTTTTGCATTGAAATTTTTGACACACTTTTACCACTGGAAGTGGCTCGCTTTGGAGGTCCAAATGCATTTGTCTTATGCTAATTCTTCTGCAGTTGCATCTGTCTTTGTGCCTAGTTGTAAAGTTCCACGTTTCCTACTCTGCATTCGCCTGCAAACAAGTGCTGCTGCCCATATGTTGGCCTGCAGTGGGCTTGTTCATGGCTGACCCACCTCCGGCTGCTGCAAGACATTCCCTTGGGTTTTTCTGTACCAATGGAGAAAACCAGGCAGGGAATATTTTTGGAGCCCCTGGCATAGCTGTACTCGCAACGCTCTCTTCTACCCCTAATGAGCTTGGCTTCATCCGTGCTGCCTGTTGGGAATAGCTCAGCGTCCTCAGTCTCCCCGGGAGCACGGGCGAGGTAGTGGTATTGTCACAGCCCATGCCAGGATTAGGCTAACAAAGCTGGAAGACCACGTGGCAGTGCTTGCAGCCTAATTCACCCGTCCAGAAGTACCCTTAGAGACAATCAGGGTGCCTCATCTCTTGTCTGCCCCTTCCCTGCAGGCACCCTGTTGTCATTAAGGGTTGCTAAAAAGGGAAGGCTGCACAGCTCTCCTCGCTGCCCCTCTCCTACCTGTGCTGGGCTGGTCCCGAGGGGATATCACGTGCAGCCCCACAGCCTTGGTGTCCATCTCATCGAGCTCCAGTGCTCAAAGATGAGTCTTTAGGGCTGCCTGGACCTCATGGGACATTGGCCAATGTCACTGTAGGTGCCCAGGGGAGAGTAAAACCTGTAATAAAGCTCAAGCAGCTGGGCATCCAGCAGGCTGCGGTTTCTGCTCAGAGGGGAAAAAAGAGAAAACAAAAATCTTCCTGCAAGGTTTAATTTAATGGAACCGAGTAATGTATGCCTGGCGTTGAAGTTATGTTCTGGGTTTTTCCATTTGTTTGCAAGGGTGGTTTTGGTTTGAGGGGTTTATGTTTGTTAGTTTTTAATTCAGGACTCTCAGAATTTGTAAAGACAGCTAAGAGGGGTTCTGTTCATATGAACAGATACTCATTTCACATTTCAGCTTGCCAGAGTGAAGTCCAGAGTTAACTTCCTGTAGGAAAGGAATAAAACAGCTGAGAGTGATTTTTGGTGTCAGAAATCTGCAAGCAGTATATCCTCTTTTTAAAATTTGATGCCTGTAAGTAAATTCCTAGCGGGATTATTTTTTTTTCTGGTGGATGTTATCCATCTTCTGTTGTAACGCTGTGGTGTCACAGTGCTCTGATGATACTAGATACCATCTGAATAATCACCTCCCTGCTGCCTGCAGTGCTGTACCATGTCCAAGTATGAGGACATCAGTGCAGCAAAAGTCTTCCCCAGCTCAGGTGTCTACAAGGACATCGTGTCTCTCCTCTGCCTGCTATCCTGGACACCTGTGAAAACATTTGATCACGTCTTCAGGTCCCTGACAGCATTTGGAGACCGGAGCCGAACAGCTCCTAGCCCGGTGCGGGAGCTTTGAAGCATTTGGCCAGCCGTCCGTATTGCAGCTGTAGGTGCCACGGGCGTGGTGTGGGTCAGGAAATGGTGTTCGTGTGGGTCTGCCCCAGCGTGGTGGGTGGGAGCGCTGGCAGCAGTGGACTGCAGCAAACACCGTCCCTACACGGCGTATCTGCAATTTTTCAGCTTGTTCATCCACGAAAACAAGCCCGAAACACACCTAAATCCCTGGGCGATATGCTCAGTCTTCTGCTCAGGAAGAGGAAGGGAGGAGGACAGCACAAAAGGCATACAATAAACGTGCGGTGCTTGGCTGGGGCATATTGAGAAGAGACAATGCTGAAGGCAATATATGAATTTTTGGAAGTGCGAAGATGAGGGAAACAAAAATATTGGACTGTTAATGAATTCCAGAAAGAAAAGGGAGATCTTGGCAGAGTTCATCACCCCTTCTTCCTCTTCCTAAACTTCTCCTGTCAGGCCTCACCATTGGAGACACTGTATAGCCGCTGCCTGTCCCTGCGGTATGTGCCATGCTGCGTACCCTGAATTTTAATCGATTGGTCCCCCGTGTTATCCTTTTTTATACACTTCTGCTCTCTTTCTGCCAAGTCGTCTTTTCTACTCTTTATCATTACAGACAGCGAGATTTCTTATGTAGACCAGGAGCGTGATAAATTAATCTGCCGTTTGTGAGCTGTGATATATTACAGGCCAGCTCCCCGGCCTGTTGAGTAGCCGTATTAGTGAGATTTGTATGCCTGCCGTGCACCGAAGGCCACGTACCCTGCGTGGCATCAGGGGTCTGCTTCGTGTTAGGGCTGCTCTGGGCGCACTGAAGCAGCGCTGAATGCGAGCCATGTGTTTCCCCTGCAGCCTTGTTGGCTACCAGCGCAATGGAAAACTCCGCCGTCTGTGAAAACCTCCTGACCGTGTAAATTCACAGACTTCCCCTTATCTGATCATGCCCCAGTTCTGAGAAAACAGGAGGAAGGAGCTGTAGCATTTGGGCTTTGTGGTAAATGCTTGAAAATGTGTACTTTCCAGGTTCTGTCTTTGTTTAGTGGCATGACTTGCAGATGGAGAACCAGTAGTCATCTCTCCCTGCTGCCATGCAGGAGGTCTGGCAGCTGGTACCCCTAACTTTCCCAACAAATATTCGGATACATTCTTTTTAGTGGAAATATGGTCCTTAAGTCCGTTACATCCACATAAAAATAAGTTAAAAACTTAGGCAGGTGAGTGAATTATTGCATATTAGCAACGCTAATTGGCTGCAGGCGAAATTAAGACAAGCGTGCAGACACCTAACATTTGCCTCAAGTTAACCGTGCTGATGTGGCCACCAGCAGTGGATCGTCTAGCACAAGGTAACTTGTGATTTGGTGGTTTTGTTTTGTCATAGCCATCAAAAATTCCAGGAAAACTACTGGTCACGCTCCGTACTGACCCAATGTCCTTGAACTCAGCTGCTGACAGAGGTTTTTAGCTTGCTTAGACTCCAGCAGCTGCTTTTAGTTGGCTTTTGTTACTTGGGGTCTTTTTGCTTGCTTTTGTTTGTTGTTTTTTTTCTATGCTCTGGGTATAGACCTTCTTTAGCTCCAAAGATTTGTAGGAATGGAGCATGGGATTAGATTTACTCCAGCTTCAGAGCCATTACTTTCACCCAGATGTGCCTGTGCTAAGGCCAGAGATGTTAGGTTAGGAGAACCAACCTGTTCTTGGCATTTGAGCCCTGTGCAATGCATAAACCACCAGTTGCATTAAATCCCCTTAGGAGATCCCAGATGAGCTGCAGAAGGCAAGGAAATCCTGATTAGCTGTCTTAGCAGAAAATTCCTCCTTCACAATCCCAGCCCCTTCCAGCGTCCCATCCCCAGTCCTTCCAACCTCTGCTACTTCAGAGGAAGACAAATACGTAAGAGCACGTGGCCCAAGAGCAGATCGCACCTAGAAAATTGTCTCTTGCTTGGATGCTGAGTTTGTCTAGTTTTAGCTTCCCACTGCTGAGCCTTATTATGACTTTGCAGCAAGTTGGTGTAAGAACCAGAGTGTTCTTACATGCTAGCAACTGGTCTGAAGTAACTATTATCAGTGTTACAAACACATATTAATTGTTTGGCCTTGTATCTTTTTTTGTAGCTTGTGGTATCCCAGATGACAAAGTAGACGACCTAGCAATCTGGTCTGCCTTTAAATATCTAGCATTCTAAGTTTGTGGCCCTCAGCAAAGAAAGAGAGTGGTTACCAAAAGATTTTCTTCTGTTTCAGCCAACAAGGAGCCGTTATGGAACCGAGACGTAGAATCAGTGATGTATCTGAATATTAATGCCCCTTCGTAATAAGCAAAATGAATAATTAGTGCAGCCTGATTTGCTGAAAGCCTTTGTGGCTTTGAATGCTCTCGTTATCTCAAAATAATACCTAGCTTTGTAATGCCATCCTCAAGTAATTATCTTATATGAGTTCTGGGTAGTAAAAACTGACAGTGCACTAATGGGGCTTACTACTGCCGACTTCCTCTCACAGACAAAATCCTTGACGTGAAATGCAGAGTGCAATGAATTGCAAGGTCCCCACATCCACGGGGGCTAATGAGGTGCTCTGAAGTCTGGGCTGCTGAAGTGTTGTTGAAGTACACAGCTTCTGTGTCATTTTAGGAGAGAATAAGCAGGAACGTCTCGCCATTTGTGTGCCTCAGCTTGTTGCAAACTGGGTGAGGAGGACTCCAGTCGGCCGGAGTCCCTGGAACACCCACCAGCGGCTATTGCAGTCTGTTTAACAGTCATTGCCTCTCTTGTTTTGCAGATTATTCAGGACAGAATATTTAAGCACATATCACGTAACAGCTTAATCTGGAACAAACATCCCGGAGGGTTATTTGTACTGCCACAGTATTCCTCATATCTGGGAGATTTTCCTTACTACTATGCTAATCTCGGTGAGTGAATCCTTCCTACACTCTGGTGGCACTTGGAATATCACTGGTCTTTGTGAGGAGCGTGTGCCTCGTGACTCGCCATTCATTTCTAGTTAATGATGCTT
This sequence comes from Anser anser, assembly GCF_964211835.1. Taxonomy (NCBI): domain Eukaryota; kingdom Metazoa; phylum Chordata; class Aves; order Anseriformes; family Anatidae; genus Anser; species Anser anser. The sequence goes on from NC_139721.1 coordinate 14,649,682, forward strand.
TCCATTTATCCTGTTTCAGTCTTCCCTGCCCACTGCAGACTGGGATGTCTCTGACTCATCGACATGCACTGTGGGCCTCTCGTTTGCAAATACTGTTTTAAAAAAAAATTCCCTGTCCCTTCATACTTTTCAGTTGCCGGTAATTAATGCCTGAGTTACTGACCCATTTATGGCCCAAGGGGACGCAAGAGGGATAGTTTTTTGCTTTCTTTGTTTGTGCGTGGCAAATTGGAAAAGTGGTAATTTACCCATGGCACTTGTAATTGGAGTGCATAGTTGGTATGGATTTATTCTCCGTACTCTGTGTCCTCTTATGGATCCTACTAGAAGGAATGCAAAGGTCTTACGAATGTGGCTTTTTCCCGAAGCAGAGCTTAAGCGATGAATTCTGCAGGGGAATGTGCCTGCAGCCTGAAATTATCCTGCTGATGACACTTGCTTCCACTTTTGGCTCAGCCTGTGCCATCCCACTTGTGCGTATCTGTACTGCCCACCTGCTAAAAATTCACTGTTACCATGCTTTTGGTAACCTCCAAAAGAAGGAGAAGGTTTCTGTGGGAATTTTGATGAAGAATGACTCTGACCCCACACAGATGAATGTAGATAAGACTGAGAGCAGTAAGTAAGGGCGGAAGCCAGTAGGATCTGTTATTTCAGGCAGAAAAGGAAGGCACAGCAAGACAAAAATGTCAGAATTGGAAGGCAAGGATGCAAACAGAATTATCGGGTCAGGAGGTAATTGAAGACGTATGTGGATGGGGATTTATCCAGAAAGAGCAAAAATCTGACAGAGGCTGTGATGGAACTGTGGAAACTGAACACGCCTCTGGAAATCGTGGATGCATCTAGAAAACGCCAAGTATCCAGAGCCAGGTAGCAAAACCAGGCAGAGCTAGTGTCAAGAAAGAAATTTGGCTGAACAAACTAGATATTATCTGTGGGCAAACTGGATGGAAGACAGAGATTGCAGGACATTTGTGGAAATAGTAAGAAAAGGCAGTCATTGTACTGAGTGAGGGTTTCCAGGGGGCATGGGAGCTAAAGGGAAGTGTGATCTCCTCAGAGGTGTCTGGGACTTGGTATCCAAGACTAAAGGACACGGCCTAAAAAAGAATGGCAAGGTTTGCTATAAACACAGATTATCTTTCCATCTCCAAGTCCTTTAACCTCTACGAAATGGGGCAATTTTGTCTTTTCTGAGCACATCTCTCTTTGCTTCAGGTCTGAAGCCTCTCCCCACGTTCACTGCCGTTATCCATGCAGTAACTCCCCTGGTTTCCCAATCTCAACCTGTGCTGAAACTCCTGGTTGCTGTAGCCAAGTCCCAGTACTGTGCACAGGTAAGGAGCGCTGTTTGGCTGTCAGTCACATCTGAGACAGGACTGCTGTCCCAGGAGTGAAGAGGCTGTTGACTTCACCTCTTCTCACTCGAGTTTCAACCCCCTGTTTCAGTTCTCGTGTTTCTTTTCTCTGAGATTTCTGGTGTCTGTGACCTGCATGCATGGGAAACAAAAATTCTGAGTATAATGCGAGTGGAATAGAGACGATAATTAAATGCCTTTGTTTCATGAGACAGGTAGAACAAAGACTGCACTTTAAATATCTGAACCTCATGTGCTGCAAGCTGCAAAAGGATGTCTGTGCCTCAAGAGCCCCTACGTGATCTTCCTTCCTCCTGCTGTGGCTCCTAGGCTCACAGTGCCGGGATTTTGGCTTGCCTAAAAGAAACCCTGGGGAGTTCAGTAGGAGCACCCTGTTGTAGTGGAGAGTCACAAGTGTTTTAGCCTTCAATGTGAGCCAAAGTAAATCGGTGACATCCGTGTGACCTGGCCTAGACAGAGACTTCCTCAGTTCCTGTCCAGCTTACATTTGTTTAGGAGGATGTATACAGTCAGGATGGGTGAAATTACTGTAGGAAGTGTTATTTTTATGCAGATTTATATTATTCTTGTTGATTTGGAAAGTCCAGATATGAACTCAACATTTCTGTCTGGAGATCTGAGTCTGTAGGACTTGGACTGCATTGCCACCAAGGAGTCTGATCGTGGTCCAACATTCTCTTCCAGATCATTGTTCTATGGAATTGTGATAAGCCCCTCCCAGCCAAACACCGCTGGCCTGCCACTTCTGTGCCTGTCATAGTCATTGAAGGAGAGAGCAAGGTAAGTGGAGAGGAGCATCATAAAAGATGGCATATATTCTCCGGTGGGACCAGAGTTTGTTTTTCTAGGTGCTTCGGTGAAAGCTTTGTAGTTCGCAGCGGTGTGACAGCTCCTCTCTGTTCCTCGTTCCTTTGCACCAGCGTGGTCACCGATTTGTGTTTCATGCACGAGGCCTGTGCTCTCAGAAGTCAGCAGCATGGCAATTAATGCCGTGAGGTTCACGGGTGGGGCCTTGCTTTGAAACGTGGTCCCAAGAGCAGGCAGCGCTGCCCCCTTCTTTGGAGATTTCTGTATCTCTGCGGGGACATGAAAGCAGCGATGCAGCTGATTACTGAGTCCGAGCAGTCAGATGCAAGGCTTGGGGATCAGCTGCAGACCCAAAAGCAGAGGAAGAGATGAGAGTGGGTAGTGCCAAGCCAACTTTCAGAAAGTGCCTTCTCTCATGGCCTTGCAGCAGACTGCTGTCAGCGAAGGGATCCCACCGTAAAATAAAGGAAGGGACAAGGGGTGCTTGCATGGGAACAAAACCACTGCGTCGTCTCCTGCTGTGCAACACACTTGTTTGTGCTTCCTCAAAGCTGAAACAGGCGGCACCCAGATGAGAGGAGAGGCTTTTTTTTAAATCTGTGCTGAAGTGGACGATTCCTTTCCAAAGTCAGGCCTGAGAGAAGCAGGGCTTCTTGTTTCAAGGCCATGACTGAGACACATTTGGGCTGGCCCCTCTGTGATATGTATCATTTGGCTCTCGAGCTCTGCCTTTGCAAAGAGAACTTTTAGTTGCTTGGGCTGCACTGTCCTGTTTTGAATTTATGGTCCTGTCTTTGGTCTTGTACCCCAATCACCTCAACAAAGGGAAAGTGAGGGCCCTGCAAAGTTGGCAGCTGATGGCTTATGCCTTAGCTAGCCATGTAAACAGTATCAGGAGAGTTGCTGCAGGGCCAAGAAAGGCTGTCTGTAGTGACTTCTGAGTCTTTTGAACATTGCAGAGGTGTTTTTTTTTTCTTTTTGGAAAGCTTGCAGAGGTGAGATAGAGGAGAAAACCTCTGACCGGTTCTACAGGATTTGTAGAAATTGGCCCAGGCACTGTTTAGATTACAAATGAGTCTCCTGAGTACACAAAGGTGTGTTTGTAGTGGACAGTCTCATCTCTCTAATGTCCCAATATATGCCAAATGGCTTCTTGCGCAGAAAAGCTGCTTGTTTGGACAAAGCTAGCAGAGCCAGAGCAGTCCAATTCAAAGGCTGTACGAAGGAACTGCTTTTCATCTCCAGACCTAGCTGAAGCATTCTGGCAGGCACAGTCACTCTGGCCAGGGGCTCGCAGAGGTCTGCCTTAATCTAACCTTCCACTCCTACCCGTGAAATCATGATAAATTATCGCAGGCATTTTACAACAGGGAGCTTTAACTAGGAAAAGAAAATACGTGGGTAATCCTGACTATTTTACTGTTTGACTGTCTTCCACCGTCTGTGAAAGAGCTAGGGTGAGAACCTGGGTCTCCTGACTGCTTCTTTCTCTGCTTTGCCTCTGCATAAGCAAATCAAAACTGTCAACACCTGCCAGATCGCCTCTCCCTCACAGCCACGGCGTTCCTGGGCAGAGGCCCATCGCAGCGACAAAGAGATGCTCTCCAGACAGACGCAGTGAACCTCCTGAGTATGGAGACAGAGCTTTCTCTCAATCATGGCATAGATTTAGGGTCTTGCTTCCCATCAGGTTGCAAGGGATGCAGAAATGGTCGTGTCCATTACGAGCTACATGAAAAACTTCTTCGTGTCCCTGTTTCCAGACAGTGATCTCCCCTAGCCGGGCCTGATTTTTGTAGTGATTTCTTCAGATAATGAGTTTGAAAAGAAGTCTATTAACTAGACAGGCTATTTTTCCCAGCAATTGAGGGAAACAAATAGTGTCATGTCCTTATTACCACTCATCAGTTCTCCAAAGGTGCTAATTAGTCTGGTAAAGAAGCCATATGGATTCTCATCTCATCTCAGCAACATCTCTCGCTGTTACCTTTTTGATCCCACTTCTCTATTCCTTATTGCCTTGAGAGCTGTCCTGCCATCGTTTTTAAAAGCTACTCCGCATGTAGATTTTAGATGTATATATTGCGTCACTCAGGAATGTGACTTGAAAAAATGCCACAATATCAGTATGATTCTGGATGCAGAGGAAGCTCACCTGGTACTCGTGTTCCTTAGTGTGTTCTCCTTTTCTGATGGAAAACGTTGCACCATTTGGCAGCAGCTCCCTGTTGCGACAGCAGCGCACAGCGATGGAGCTGTACCAGCTGACAGGGGTACGGTCCTGGCAGTGCAACGTCCTTCACACGCAGCCTGGACTCCGCGGTTCCCAGCTGTGTCGCCTTATGAGTGCTGCAAAGTCCCCGTCAGTGCTTCATTGTCTGCGATCCTCACACCCCACGGGAGGGCAGAGGGACTGTCCTAGCTGCCAGGGAGCACGTCCTGCCTCAGGAAGCTGTAGGTACATCTAATTCTCAGCGTGGACCATTGCAGTTTGTCACATAAGGAAGGCAGCGTGCCCCAAAGGGAGAGATCTGTTCAGAAATTACTCCTCAAGCAGAAGGTGTGAGCTGACTGCTGGAGTGATGAAAATGACAGACTTTCCCTCCTGAACTAAGTAGTCCTTTCTATCAGACAGACATGCAATGTTCCCAAGACAAAAGGAAATAGGAGTGAGGAATGAAATACAGTATTTCCATGGAAATGACTCCTTTAAATGACTTTTTTCCTCCCTTGGATACCCACAGGTTATGAGCAGTCGCTTCCTACCCTACGACAACATAGTGACAGATGCAGTGCTAAGCCTGGATGAGGACACCGTGCTTTCAACCACTGAGGTAAGGGTCTCTGTCATCCTGAGCATTTGCCTTGGCTCCCCGACTCATCTTGAGCACAGCAGATAGGCTCTTCCCTTGGCCTTGCTGGTGAACAAGTGCTATAAGGTTTCCCGCAATACTCTTCAGATTCTGTGTCGCACTTGTTTCAGAAACCCTGCCACTGCCTACCATCAGAAGAGCTTTTCACCCCGGTTAATTGGCTCATCATTAGCATATGGTTCTTCCGTTCTTTATTATTTTAGTAACATAGCTGCAGGCGGGTGTAGGCAGCCACGAGCAGTCAGCTTCAATACTCTGCTCTCACTTTTCTGATTAGGGTAGCGTTTCTTCCCCCCGTATTACCAGTAGGGTGTAGGTGGGGAAAGTAGGGGTGTCAGCAGCAGGGAACTGCTGTCGCTCCAAAACAGTGTCACCACCCTAATGCAGGATTTCACTCAGGAATGCTCTCTCACTGACTGTTCTGTCGTCCCAGAAAGTTGGAGATCTTTGCTAGTTCAGTTGTTGGAGTCTTTGTGCCAAGAGCAAGATAGTGCTAGGAAAGAAAAATACTGTAGAAAACCAATTTTTACAACTGGGATGAGTATTGATTTCTGGAACCTTTTCCTGAGAACCACAGGAGCAACTGATGACAGTTTATATAGAGTGCAATATTTGGGAAATGCATTATTAATGATGGCCAGGGAATAGCCTGAAAAGCTCGATTTTCTTTTGTTTTCCCCTTTTTTTCTCCATGTCCATGGCCATTCCTTTCTCCCCACTTCACCTTTATGAAACTGCTTTCTTTGTCGGTGATGTGGACCTTTCACTGATGCAATTACTGCTCGTGTGTTAGTGAGGAAATGCCTAACACTAGCCGCCAGTAACTGCTATGTACCCTAAGATGTCACTGAAATTGTTCTGAATGGATCAGATTGCAACTGCTGTTCTCCCAGTTATGGTTTTGTTGTGCTGTGGTTAAGCTGCTCCAGAAGGAGCCATGGCAGCCCTCTTCTGCTTTACAAATGGCATTGAACCAGTGTGATACCAAGGTTACATCTTGATAGTTCCTGCTAGATCAGGAAGAATACAGCTGCTGTGAAATCATGTGCAAAGCCCTGCACAGCCCAAAAACCCCAAACCAAAAAAAAAAAAGGCATTTGTCCTAGGGCTGCAGTTCCTAATAGGTTGTTGCTCAGGGTGAAGGGTCCAATCTCAGCTGCCCTGAGGGCCATGGTAAGACCCGTCAGTGTGCACTGAGGTGGTAGTGACAGCAATCCAACCTGTGGATTCCGTGAGGATTTGGGGCTTTGTTTTGTTTTGCCTGGTATTCGTCATCTTCCAAACTTTGTAGTCACTCAGGCTTTTGGAATGTATGTGAAATAAATAGTGTTCGGGTTCGACTCGGCCTTGTTTTACACTCAGCATTCTGAAATGCAAACATTTGTTACTGTGTGAAACAACGTAAGCATTTCTTTGGGAATTCTTACCTCCCGTGAGCAGCTTGCCGTCCATACCGCATGTGTGCATGGTGGGTTTTGGCTCTGTGAGCCTCACACCCCTGTGCCGCAGAGAGATCCCGCTGGCCATCTCTCTCCTGCCACTTTGGCATGCCTCAGCCAGGATGCTGGGGTCAGCGTCTCTCTTTGGTGGCTCTCTGTGAAGAACTGGGGCCTTTCTACCTCTTCATTTCCTTCATCATGCAGCTTACACAAAGAAATAGCCTGTTTCAAACGCAGACATGAATCGCGTGGTATGAAACTTCCCTTGAAACTGGCTGCTCATGGGTGGTCGTCGGGGCAAAGCTTCAGGGACCTTAAGAGGCAATTTAGCAACGTGGTCAAACACGGTCACATTCCTGTTGGGAGGAGCAGGCACCAGACACGTCTTCTGCTCTGTCCAGTTCTCGTGCAGTAAAGATTTTCCATTCACAGCAGAATGGCACGCAGTCGCTCTTGTGAGAGGACCTGTGTCATGTGCACAGAGGGATGTTTGTGTGGGAAGTAATTAGAAATCAGCATGAGTTAGAAATGATACGGGGATTTAAGAGACTGGCAGCCAGGCTGGCTTTTCCTGCTGATCAGCTGTGTGGTAATGCTACTAAAAATTACACAGGATAAAGACTAGTGATTCCTTTTTTTCTGTTAGGGTGATTGCTTTATTGTGTTTCACCGGTACAAGGACAGATACTTGAATGCACAAGTGAGGACACTGGGTGTTGCCGCTTTATTATTTATTTAAGTTTGAGATTCTCAAACATCTCGAAAGAAAACAGATGGCAGGCTTTATGGGAAAGGCCTTCACAGGGAAAAAAAAAACCTTTTAGCTTTTTCATGTGGTACTGATTTGGATGAGATCAGAACTAGCACAACGGTAACTGGTTTGTGCGCACTGTCTTTCTCGTTGGCCTCAGATTCCTTGAAACAACTTGAAAGAAAATAGCTAGTCCCTAACTTTGTGTTCCAGTACATGTGTGACTCTTCTGTTTCATAAAAATCCTTGTAAATGAGAGAAGTCTGACAATAATCACACAAAATGTGACTGTTCTCATAGCGGCTCTTCTTTATCTAACCCCTACACCCTTGACTTTGGCTGTGTTCTTGGAAGGTTTTCCAAGCATTTCTGAGCACGGTTTTAGGTCCCTCTGGTATCGAGAGGGAACTTTGTATGCAATGCAGAAACAAATGTCTCTTTTTCTTGGTTTTGACTGGGACAGTTGGGATTGCCTTTAACGCTTTTAAAAATTTCAGTCCAGCTCGAGTTCCAAAGTGTAAGTTGAATTGAAGGGACTGCCAACCAACTTTACTGTAATAAAAATCTTTCTATATGTATTTTTACCAAACTCCTTTCAAATCAAATGCTGATGAGCCTTCTGCAAACTACCCCGATCATCCCTTTCCTCGTATCACCAGTATTTGGTGGGATCCTGGGGTAGCGATCTCATATCACCTTCCCAATTCTCTGAGATTTGAGTTATTAATCTAGTTACAACAAAAGAAAAATAATACATAAATAAATAGGTATAAGAAACTCTATAGTCAGCATTTAACACCTTGTGACTCATCATTCATTTTTTTAAAGTGCAGGCTCCTAAAGCCATTTAGCTACATGGGAATCTATCTTCCCCTTTATTAAGCTATACGTTTAACCCTCTTGGTCATACAGTCTTTAAAGTATCACCTGTATGTACCTTAAAGGCTCAGAACAGATGGAATATAAAAAAGGAATCCACACTGGTTGTTAGTTTTAACCTCACTGAGCTACCCCTGTAACTTTAAGGTGCTTGACTCCCAATTTTCCAGGCTTTGTGTTGACAGCACTGAAATGGTAGTTAAGTGAAATGCGTGAATACGTGCAAAAGGCTCGGTTTCCCACATGGCTGCGACCACTCTATATTGCATCTAGGTATAAATGCATGCACCTACACCTATTCTTTCTGTAACTTGAAAAGGTTTGATATGTAAAGGGCAAGCTTGAAAATGTTAATGTAATGCTGTGATGCTCTAGACTCCCTTTAACAGGAACCATTAAAATGTGCATAATTATAGGGCAAAATGTCAAGCAGTCAGTTTAATTTACTGATGAATACATAGAATTAATGTTTTGCAACAGTTCCAAGATTTTGAATTATGAATTAGTGACAAAGTAATATTTTGTTTTGTTGACATTTGTTGAAACAATTTTGGTATGCATTTGGCCTCTGTCTTTGTCTGCAGGTGGATTTTGCCTTTACAGTTTGGCAGAGTTTTCCAGAGAGGATTGTAGGGTACCCTGCTCGCAGTCACTTCTGGGACAACACTAAGGAGAGGTGGGGCTATACCTCCAAGTGGACTAATGACTATTCCATGGTATTGACAGGAGCTGCTATTTACCACAAGTAAGAATCCAAAGCATCTGCTGTCCTCCTTCTGCATGAAGCAAAGTGGGGGGAGAGAGGGATGAAGAACACTCTTCCGGGGAGGGGAAAAATGGAAAGATAATAAATGGGTCTACTTTTTATGGGGTAATAATTTAAGTTCTTGGTTTAGCTCTGGGGATCTGGTAATCATTATTGCGCTTGTTGGGTCTCTTTGAAGTCACTTGTATTTTGAGGCAGTCGGACTGCTCTTTTTAACATCAGGAATTACACACTTCAAAGAGTTCCCGAATTCATTAAGCGGCTCGGCTGAATGGCCTGTAGCATAGCAGAAAGGAGGTTACTTCCAGACCAGCTCTGGGTATGTGTTGGCTGACAGCTGCAGTCTGCAAAGTCTTCTGGCTACTCTAAAAATGTAGCACAGTGGACACATCACAGACCAGCATACTGGGGAAAACCCCTGTTGTTAGAACTTCCGCAGACCAAAGGACTCTCTAGATTTTAGGAGAAAGGCATTATATTCTGCAGTACCTAATGCACATCCCAGCAAAGAAGACCATAGGGGATGATACAGGCCCAAAGGAGAATAATTTGAACAATGAGGACAGTAGCAGGCTAATTGAACAGAGTTCTTTCTGACTGAACAGTTTTGAAAGAAGAAATAGAAGATAAACACATTGGTATTGGCTATCCCAATATAGCAATGAGGGTGCTCTCTCTCCTACTTCTTCATTATCTTAACACTTAGGTCTGCATTTTTTCTTTTAACACTAAAAAAAAAAAAAACATATTTTGTTTTGTTACTAGTGCCGTTTACCGTTTTGATGAGAAACTGATTAGTTCTCCCTTCTTGTTGGAGGATGAGACAAGAAGAAGGGATCTGGTGTATCCAGAGTTGAGACAAAACTTCTGTCTCAGCTGAGACAGAGTTCATAGTCCCTGAAAGCCCAGTGACTTGTCTTAATAACCCTGCTGTTGCTTTCCAGATATTATCACTACCTGTACACTCATTACCTGCCTGCCAGCCTAAAGAATATGGTGGACCAACTGGCCAATTGTGAGGACATTCTAATGAATTTTTTGGTGTCAGCTGTGACAAAATTGCCTCCAATCAAAGTAACACAGAAAAAACAGTATAAGGAGACCATGATGGGACAGGTATGTATCCACAGCATATTTTAGCTGTTGGGAGGCATTGACAATACAACATTTTGAATTTCTAATCAGGCTTACGGAATGAATAGCATTCTGTCTATTTTTTGCAGTTTTTAGCATGGCAGAGCTATAAGTAGACTATAGACTTGCTTATTATAATGACGGGAAGTCCAGAGGGAGAAATGGCAAACACCTACTATAGATGACAACTTCTCTTCATAATTTCTCACACTATGTTATTCATAGTGATCTCACAGTCATGGAACTGATGATGCTAGTGACTGAATTTTAGTTAAACTCCAGTTTTCTAATTAAATATTCTAGACCTAAGACTTCATGGAATGCTAGAAGCAGAATTAAATTCTCAAAAGGTTTTACGTTTTTAATTATTAATAATGAATATATAATGTACCAGGCCATCCCTATACCATTTTCAAGTATGTACTGTGATTCAAGCACTGACATTGGACTGTCACAACAGAGGTAATTCATGATTTTTAAAGTGTTTTTTTTCCCACAAGAAGCATTTTGTCCCGTGGTGACACCATCACTCACTAGCAGCCATGAAACATGTGCTTTGGGGCCTCTTCCAGCTCCTGGATAAGTATTCTATTATGGCAGAAATAGGTATACCTTCTAGTAACAGGGATACGTGTTAACTTGGGGGCACATCTGCTCCTCCCTTGTGTGAGCAAGTGATGAGAGTAATAAAAAGTCCTATAAGACCTTCAAGTCCTGAACAATCTTCTGTCTGTGCTGCCGCAATGTCTGTGATCAGTACTACCAGGATTACTAGGGTAAGGAGGAGAGAGGAGAAAGAAGCAGCCCTCTATTTTCCCCTCACATTTTCTCCTGTTAGCATTACCTGTATCTTTGAGTGGGGAGTGGCCGTACCAGTTTGTAGACTCTCTTATCTGTATGCCACTGCATTTTCATCTCATGTTTGGTAGTATTCAGCAGTTCAGACTCATCTGGGTACCTGGGAGACCTTACATGAACAATAAGGTGTCATCCAGAAAGTGCCTATTGCTTCCAGTTTGAGCTTCACCTCTCCACAGGGATGTGCTTTGGCTGTTTGGCAGTCTGAACATTCATTTTTCTTTTTTTAGTACGGGTGGCTTGAGTCAGCCATGAACTATAACTCTCTAAAAGACAAGTTGTTGCTGCAGCTTTGGGAAATGTAATGGACTATGCTCATAATTCCTTGAAAGACAAATAAAAAATTAACATAACCTCTGTGTTGTGACAGAGATTAATAGTCATATGGAAATTCACTGCTAATGGACAGAATGTCTGCTATAATCCTTTAGCAACAAGCTTTTGCTTGCTCTTTAGTGCCTCTGTATAGTCAAGAGTCTGTAATCAATGCACATTATAAGCTACCACTTGAGCTAAACTGGACAGACCTTGGATAAAGATCAAATCTTGTACAACAATCATTTGGCAGTTCCCTGACTTCATCAGTTTCTTCCCATTTTAATTAGCACACTTTGAGCTTATGAATTTATATTTGTTTTTAAAGTGTAGTGGAAACATAAGTGCCATAGAGATGCATGAGAAGTGGCACAAAACAAAACTTAGCAGTTTCACAGCATTCATAGTTTCTCGTAAGTAATAGTTCTGTTGTGTTCATACACATAGGCCACGTACAGATAGAGAGCAATAACTGCTTTAAAGCTCTTGGGGCTTCTTTTCTCAGAGATGTTGATTTTCAATGGACTTTTATAGGGATTACAGCTGCCCTCAACTTTGGAAAATTAGTCCACAGGATTTCACATATATACAACTTGTGTTGACTTTTACTGAGCTCAGTTAGAAGGTAGCTGAAATTTGTATAAATTTCTGCAAGTCTGGACTGCAAAAAATGTGGTTTTGACCTGAAAAAACTGATTTCACTATATCTTTCTCCTATGGCTGAGGGCCATGGGCAGCAGCTTGACTGTAGGATGTGCACATCCAGTGGAAAACAGCAGCCATCTTTCCTTTCCTGTTGGTTTTTAATGACTTGTTCTCTCTCCTAAATAGGCTGAGGGTTTAAAAATAAAGAGAGAGAGAGAGAGATGGGGTGAGGTAGCATGCTGGCAGGCTCTGGGAGGCCTGCCTAGGGGTGTCATGCTCTGGGTGAGGCCAGCCCACAGTCGGACACTCAGATCACCATGCTGTGCTGCCCTCAGTGGTGTTTTGAAGGCTGGGGTGGCCAGCCTGCCATCGACAGCTACCACCACAGACAGGGCATCCTTCCCCTGTCTTGAAACCCCTCACAGAGCAGACTTCATCCACAGCTGCCACTGAGCTGGGCGCTATCAAGCCCTGGTGACACCACCCCACAGCACGGCGTCAGCCTGGCCGTGGCGCCCGCCATTTTGTTGCCTCACAGCCGCCGCCTAACTTCTTGCTCTGCTCTCCACACAGACGTCCCGGGCCTCGCGCTGGGCTGACCCTGACCACTTCGCCCAGCGGCAGAGCTGCATGAACACTTTCGCCAGCTGGTTTGGCTATATGCCGCTGATCCACTCTCAGATGAGGCTCGACCCTGTCCTCTTTAAAGACCAGGTCTCCATCCTGAGAAAGAAGTACCGAGACATTGAACGACTCTGAGGAGCGCTGCCGAGGGGGCCGAGCCGCCCCCAGCCCCGCCTGGAGCCAGACTGTGCCGCGGCACGGCCGTACCCGAAAACGGCGAGCGGCGCCCGGGGGCGCGCGGCTCCGGACTGCTTCACCCGCCTGGCAGGCTTCTGTTGCTCACGACTAGGTTGTGTACAGTTTCATTATGGAACATTAAATAATTATTTTTGAAATGATTGCTATGCAGGTTTAAACTTTTTTAATGATCAAAAAAAAAACTATTAAAAACAGAGTTCTTTCTTTAATCAAAATTGTGTTGGTTGTGAATATTTCAAAGCTGCCATTTCTTTCTTTCATGCGTTTGATTGTCATTGCAATTTTCATTCATTTTCCCCTGCAAAGTTAAACGCTTGAATCTCACAGGGAGAAAATGCAGCGGTTTCAGAAACGAATTGAGCACAAGCAGGACAGAAATGAAGTATTATGTTTCTCCTTTACTGCTGACTTTTTAATATTTTGTTTCTCCGTTTTCCGCAAGCCGGTAGCGGCCACTATGGCAAAACTCCTTGGGATGGATGGAAAACTGGAGAGCCCCCAGTGAGCGATGCGCGAGCGTAGATCCTGCTGGCGGGGGGCCCGTGTTGGAACACACCCGGCCCTGCGCTGAGCGGGGAGAGGAACATCCCTGCCGAGGAGCAGGCCGGCGGCGCTTGCTGCTTCTGGCAGCAGAGCCTCACTCCCTGTGGCCCTGCCAGTGGGCGAGCGTGGCACGGCCGGTGTGGGGCACATGCAGCCCGCCTGAGCCATTGCTGCTGCCTGGCCACAGCAGCCGAGCCTCTAGAAATAGCTTTGTGTTGAGGGCAAGAGGGATGTTGGCAAAAAAAGGAAGCATGTTAGTGCTTGCAACACAGGAATTTGGCCTGTAACAAAGTGTTTTAAATGAAATCGAATCACGGGCTTCTCTTCTTATTTTATTTTTTGGTGCAAATAAGTGGAGAAATTCCCTCCTGGAGTTTTGACACCTGAAGTAAAGTGCGTTGTCAGGTATCGGTGCTGGCAGCAGTGGGTTCTCCCAGACTTGCTTGAGGCAGGGTAACTTGGGCAAAAGCCTGCCCCAGAAATACCAGCTTTGCTCACGCTCCAAAATGGTTTTATCATTTCAGATGGAAGTATTTTTTAAGTGGAAGTATTCCAATTGTTTACTTCTTTGTACTGCTTTGCTTAGTTATGTGCTTCTTTAAATTCAAGAATGAAAACGGAAGTGGTGATCTGGGTCAGGAAGGTGTTGTTATGATTTGCTAAGACAATAAGCACTTTAAAAACATTTCAAAATCTCACATTTTTGAGGTGCGTTGGGGCCTTCTGTAACAATAGCCACCCCTAAGAGCTCTGCTGGAGTCACAGCAAGAGGGCGTAGCGTCATGCCCACACACTACAGACCAGTAAGCCTTTCTATACCTCATTCCTTTGCGTCCAGGCTGTCCAATACCAGGGGTGAAGAGTAGCTGGAGAAATAGGAAGGACGGACCAGAATTACGTTTCATTCAGGCTCAAGCACTGACTTACTACACAGCTTTAAGCAACTCCCATAACTGAGTCATGCCTCAGACCCTTGTTTGTAAAAGTAATAGTTATTGGTATTAGAGGGAATGCCATAAAGCCTAAATATTTTTTTTTGAGATGGCAAGATCAAGATCCCTAACCTGAAAGTTGCTTTAAAACTGCAAAGTACATATTACTAAATGTTTGTATGCAATTTGGCATGTAAAGACTTGCAAAGAGAGGTTCGCTTTGCATATGTATTGCAGTATTTGAACAGAGCACAGCGAGTTAGGGCAGGAACATCAGGCTCCTGACATTTTGTGTTAAATCTGAACCAAATCTTTAAAGGAATCTGCCAAAACGTGTGAGACTGCAGCCAATGACTAAATGCTGCTGAAAGGAAGAGGTGCCGCATTCCCCTGCTCCCCACCCCTGGCCGTGCAGTCTCGCCTCGCACCTTCTGCCACTCTGGTGCCCACCGGATGCTCCCTGTGAGCCCATCTAACTAAAGTCACAGAAAACTGACCATTTGCTCCATTTTTAATGCCATTTTAGAGAGTCAGTATGTGGAGAGAGGCAAGAGTAGAGGTAGACAGGGAGCAGGATATCCTCCTGTCTCTGTATGGTGAGCTGCTACTTCAGCTCCCCACATCCCGTAAAGCAGCTCCTGTGCCATTTTGTCCCCTTGCAAATCAGGCAGCTCTTCCAGGGACTGGAATACATCTTCTCCTCAGACTGTTTTTGGAGCTTGTGTCAGACACTGGACGAGGTGGGCAGGGGTCGCGCTGTGCTCGTGGCCTGGTCTGGGGGCAGGTGCATGGACGTGCCCACAGGAGCGTCTGCAGCTCGGGGAAGTAGCTACTGGTCGAGGGGGAACAGGGAGAGGGAAAGAGGGGATCCTACAAAAAACAAGAATCGTAATTCTGCTTGTCTTTTAGTTAGTGCCATCTGGGGGCACACGGGTTGGATTTTGAGTACCAAGGGAGCAGCCAACCTGTTTTGGAGTGCAGCGAGAAAGGCCAGGCCTTTAAGCTGTTTGACGTTCTGTTACCATCGCTTTTTGGGGCGGCTGAAAGAGACCGTGCTAAGGCTCGCTCTGAACGCGGTTCGAGGTCCTTTCTGTTTACAGATCGCTAATTAAACTAGAAACAATGGCAGGGTTAGCTCCAGAAGGGATCGGGACATTTAGGCACATTCCTCTTTGCAGTGCGTTACCCGGGCATGACCACCTCTCTAGGAGGGAATGCGTCTCGCGGCCGGTAGGGTAATGGCCATGGGTCTGCGTCCGTGGCCTGGGCACCCGCGGAAAGAGCTGGACGCAGATGCAGCGTAGAGACTCGGCGTGTTACACTCGGTGCGGATGCTATCAGCGGGTGCTCCTGCGGACACTAGGCCTGCTTCCAAGTCTCCTGTGCGTGTCTGTGTCGGATAGAGCCGTGTTGTTCCTTTAGTGAGTGAAATCACCCTTTTATCACATCCTACGTGCGAGTAATGGTTCTTTGTCCTTCCCCCCCCCCCTTAATTCAGATGGTGCTGAAACAAGGTTCACTCCTTGTTGCTCCTTTTGTATTTTTTATTATAATTTCCTTCTCTTATTTTATTTTTCATTAACAGCAGGCTATGTTAGCCTTTACTTTACAGGTACTTGAATGCCTGATGACTTGACTGAGTGTTATGCATGTGGCCTTTTGTAAAGGTTACTGACCTTAATTTAATCAGGGGTGAGATGGATGGATGAATGTGAACAGATCCATGCCATTAAAACAGAGTAAAAATAGGGATTAGAGTTTGGGAGAAATGATGAATTTTTAATTGAATTTATTAAAGGGGAAAAAAGAAAAAAGAAAAAGAAAGAAAGAAAGAAAGAAAGAAAGAAAGAAAGAAAGAAAGAAAGAAAGAAAGAAAGAAAGAAAGAAAGAAAGAAAGAAAAAGAAAGAAAAGAAAGAAACCCTTCCCAGTTATAATTTCAATGAAATTTATTGCTGGAGGAGGGTTTCACAGTGAGAAAAATGAGACGCAAAAACAGGGGCAAATTTCCAAGATAGAAAGTGCCTGGCTCTCCATGCAGTCCTTTGGGCCTGTACAAGATTTTATTTGCCCTCTTTCTATGTTGTGAAAAACTCAAGTTATCACCGTAACTTTTTCCAAAGGTGAATGTTTAAGCTATGCTACAATTTCATAATGAACACAGTGATGTGCTAATGCATGGCTATCGAGCGCTTTGATCTTTTCCATTTGAAAACACCATGGATTTGATCGCCTTCAGATTTCAATTTCTTTCGTAGAAGCAACTTTGACAAAGGAATTAATCTTTCACCAATGAGCGCCTTTTAAAATAGCTCATTTACCAAAAGATGTCATTTCAAGAACGGAAGTAATCATTTGACACTGAAACAATAAAAAACAGTGCAAAGTAGACTAGTTTTATTTGTTAATTCTTTAAGTTCCCGGTGTAAGATAGAGTTTCTTCCTCTTTCTCTCTCTCCCCCCATATCCCAAATAAAAGGCTACTCGGTGTTTGTCATAACACCTGTTTTGACGGACAACAATTTCATTAATTCCCCCAGTTAAACGTGCTCTCACAGCACAGGGGGGATTGGTGTTTGGTCTTTTTTCCAGGCTGACTCAGAAATACAGAAATTTAGGGGTGTCATCCTGACAGGGCCATTTTCATGGGCTTTAGTGGGACCTGGGAGGGACAGGCCTGTGGTCTCCTGCCCCATGTAGGCCTTAGCTGGCGTCTGCTGGAAATAAAACTGCATCTTCCGAAGTTTTGTACATCTCACCCTTGTTTAAAACCAAGTCAAGCTGGCCTTTATACCACTGTTCTAACTGTCTTCACACACATTTTTAAAGTTGGAGTTAAATTGGGGGGGGGTTAATGGCAATCATCAGAGTCTTTGGGATGCCCCCTCCCACCTTTTCATGATTTTTTTAGTGACTCTTTCTCAGTGGGTTAGTGATGATCCAATGGGCCCTGTGGCCTTGTACATAATACTGTATATTTATTTTGAGAGACAATATGTATAGTGTTTGGATGATGAGAATGGAAACATGAAATGGGAATTCTTAGGTGGGAAAATGTAAAGCAAAAAAAGCAAACAGAAATACAATCTTATTTTGTATAAAATGTACATTTTTGAGAAAAATTTTCTAATGCATTACCAATGTTTTCATAGTGCTGCCACATCTTTTTTAAAGTGTTTCTCCCTCTTTGTTTGACTATTGAAACATGGTGCAATTAAACCTAAAGCAAGTGTGAGTGAGAGAAAAAGAGAGAATGAGAAATTAAAAAGCCATATAATTTGGTTTATTTCATTAACCTGTATAACATCATAGGTTTACCATCTAAAATAGGTTGTTTTTATAGATAGTGTCACCAAAGACTTTTTTTCTTCAGATTTATTTTGAAAAGTTGTTAATAAAGGACGTACATTTCTGCTGCAGTGTGTTTTTATTTTTAAGGTAAAATAACAATTGTTGCTTGTACTGTTGAAAATGCAAATTTGGGAGCATGATTGCCGTGCATCTCAAGTTCAGGGTAATTAAATGAATGGCTCTTTCTCCTCAACTTGAACCGAGCAAACTCTATGTGTATATCTTACAAGTCTGTTACGTGGATAACATAAATGGCATAGCATCTATGCACAGTCCAGTAACATTGACAGGTGTTTACTGTCTTACCCGAGGGCAGACAAAATTCGGTCTGTGTCACTTACGTATGGTGGGACAGTATCCCTGTGTTGTGACACAGTAATTGGTAGATAACATTGACTTTTAATAGGAGTCACTATGAATTCGTATGTGCAAAAATGCTCCACCAGCCTGGAGGCCTTGGAAGGCTGATCCCTGAAGGCTAAGAATGTAATAATTTATTGAGACACGTTCATTGTTAGGGGGATTTCAGAAGCTCATCACAGTCACTGGGGATTACATTCATCCCACCTAACTTTAGATACCTACAAAACCCTCCTGGCTGTCTGAGCTGGACCTCACTGTCTCCTTGTGTACTCAATGGACAGAGCAAAATATTTCTGGGGGTTATCTTCCTCACCTGCTTTAGACATGGACTTTTACAGGAAATAAATTGCATCTCATGTGTACTGGCTTTTCTGCGCTGACAGTACAAGCACACTCATTGCAGACCCTGCAGCACAGGTACCAGCACCTGGTCTGATGAATCCCGCGCTGGGAAAGTTCCTGACAACATCACTGGCCTATAAATCTGAGGGATTTGTCATTGGTTTGTTCTGATCAGAGATGCCCAGGGCTGGCCTTATCCCTTCCGAGGTTCAGACTATCAGAGCATGGAGAGGTCCTTAAATTGTCATCCTGTCTATTCTTCTGGTTTTCTGAGTCAGGACAGGTTCCTCCAAAACAGAGCATCCCAACAGGCACTGATGATACTGGCTACAGGCTTCTCCCCACCAGAAAATTAAAGGAAAAATAACGTTACCCTGAAAACAGTCCCGGAACAGCATTCTAACTCCTTCAACACTTCAACTCTGGGCTTGTGGCCATATTATTTATGCAAAACAACTTGGGGCGGAATTAATTTGATTAAATACAGAGAGCTACAACTGCAGGAGCTACCAGGAGGCAGTTGTCTATGTTAACAAGTAGCACGGGCTAGTTGGTGTAGAGCTGTAGCCTGAAACCTGACTTGCAGACTTCACACATCTGGGGGGGCGTGATTCAGAAATGGAGATGGATTTGATAAAGCATTTGATATGCTTTGGCATCTTCCAGTTTAGTTTCACCTGAAAAGGATCCAGTTCGCGTGCTCCAGCGCTGCTCCATGATGTGAACCAAAATGAGGTAAGTGGGAAAAATTATAATAATTCCTTCAGAAAGGCAAACCTGGGCTGAACCAAGCCACTGCTATAGCGGAGCACCCCTAGCGGCCTATGTACTCAGTGGAGATCAAATGCAAAATAAATCAGATGAAATGGTCCCTCAGAGAATTTGTGCCTACTTGATCTCTGTATAGATGTATAGAAAAGCAGCCTGTCAGATGAGGACGAGCTTCATTGGAGATCTGTGCATTGTACTGGCTAGCTGAGAGGCATCCCACAGTGTGTCAGCTTTGCACGCTAACCTACCACCCTGGAAATGAAAACATAGCTGGAATAAATCAAAGCCAGGCCAGGCAAGTCCCTGGGACTTTGCTTACTTGCTCAAACTGAGGATCTGGCCCAAAATATGTAGTGCGTAATCAATTCAACTCTAACCGCACTTTTGACTGTAGGGCTATTTTGAAAAATCTCGCTGAAACTCATTGTGCTGTCACTTGAATGGAGATAGATAAGAGAGTTGGCACTGATCAACGTCTTACTTTATTTTCTCTTTTAAATGTTTAGCAAAGAGAAAAGGAACAGGTCCCTGCTTTCCCTTTCTAAAGCTATTAGCTAATTGCATCCACAGCGTTATCAGAGAGAAACAGATTTTGCTCAAGATTTTGAGCAGTGTGGCGGTGACATTACAGTAGCTGCATGATGAGCTGTCTTCCACACTTTTGTTTCTCTGCATCGCATTCAGGGCTGTACATGAATTTTATGAGCTGCCTGCTCCAGGTAGTGTAGCTCATTTTGCACATTACCTGCATTTCTATGGCGCATTAAGGATGAATGGGTGTTTGCCTGCTGCAGTGGCTCCTCTGTTGGCTCGAGCTCCTCCCTGCTTCCATTCTGTAATTAACTGTTGTTTTGCTGGTGGTGGTGAAGTGAATTAAGGAAGAGATATTCTTCTTTCCAGAAAACACAGGATAGAGCCATTCCTGAGGTTTCACGAGAGGGTATTTGAAGAACACAACGTTAACAACAGCTGCTGAGGTAGTGACTGAAACAAACAAACAAATGAAAAAAAAACCCACAGCACTCTTTTGAAGTTGCAGCAGAAAAGAGAATTTTGACCCTGTGAAATCTTTTTCCTCAAACTTCTCCCTTTCTCTCTACTTTGAAACAGCTCACATTCATGTTCGCCAAACAAACACAAGCGATTTTGTTCCTTTCTGAAAGGGATACGCGTTCAGTTCCAGTTCTTAATAAACAGACTGAGGTCTGTGGCATCACCAGTGGGGTTCTCTTTTGGTAGCCTTGTAGAAGACTGAAAAGATCTTGATTTTTTATTTTTTATTTTTTTTTAAGGAAGAAATTGGGATCTTTTTTGTCATCTTGACCTGGAGCTGGAAAAACAGTCATCTGCAGCCACTGTGCTCTTTTGAAGATACCAGCTTGAAACAGACTAGTCAGCCACTCAAACATTCAGTTTTTAGTTCTGCCACAGTCTGCTATGTAGGTACTAGGGTTTTTCTGAAAATCTGCCCCATTTTACCATCTCATCACCTAAAGCTGCTGTGAAGCCACCTGGTGCAGTAGGTAAGGTGCTAATGTGCTGATCACCGTGCCCACACTGTTGCTAATACCGATGGAGCATCAGGGAATTGGGAAGAAAACATTACAGTGGGCAAGGTAAGAATATCTGAAATGAGCTTTGAAATCAAACATTTAAATCACAGTAATGAAGGGCTGATACATCAAGAAGAAACAGATTTTCCTCTTGCTCACATGGTGTAAATCCCTCTTATTTGTGTTGAAGACAGTGGATGGTTTTGGCCCTGAAAAAGAGCAGAATTAGACTCTCAAAGTTACAATAACTTTTTATTCAGTGATGTCTTGATCCTTCCAGGTAACAAAACCACATTTACAATGTGAGCAGCACCTTGTGAGAGGCTGACAAGAAAACACACAATCCTCTGCTTCTCCTGAAATAGCTGTGCCTGGAAAGATCTTGGAATAGATCCTCCCGGAAGCAATGTCAAGGCACATGCAAGACAAGGAGGTGATCTGAGACAGCCCGCATGGCTTCACCAAGGGTAAACCATGCTTGACCAATCTGGTGGCCTTCTGTGATCGAGTGACTGCGTCAGTTTACAAGGGAAAAGTGATCAATGTCATCTACCTGGACTTCTGTATGGCCTTTGACATGGTCCCACATGACATCCTGGTCTCCAGCTTGGACAAAGACGGATTTGAAGAGAGGACCATTCAGCAGATAAAAAACTTGTCTTGAAGGCCACACCCAGAGAGTGGTGGTCAATGGCTCTACGTCCAGGGGGACGCTGGTGATGACTGGTGTCCCTCAGGGGTCAGTCTTCAGACCAGTACTGTCCCAAGTTTGTTTCATCGTTTCATATCTTTATCAACAACATAGACAGTGGGATTGAGTGCACCCTCAGCAAGTTTGCAGATGACACCGAGCTGAGTGGTGCAGTTGATACAACAGAAGGAAGGGATGCCATCCAAAGGGACGTGGACACGCTAGATAAATGGGACCGTGTGAACCTAATGAGGCTCAACAAGTCCAAGTGCAAGGTGCTGCACCTGGGTTGGGGCAATCCCCGACATGAGGACAGACTGGGAGAAGAACTCTGAGAGCAGCCTTGCCCAGAGAGGCTTGGGGTTTCTGGTGGACAAAAGGTGTGACATGAGCCAGCAGTGTGTGCTTGCAGCCCAGAAGGCCAACTGCGTCCTGGGCTGCATCACCAGAGGGGTGGCCGGCAGGGGAGGGAGGGGATTGTGCCCCTCTGCTCTGCCCCTGTGAGGCCCCACCTGGAGTGCTGCGTCCTGGTCTGGGGCCCCCAGCACAAGAAGGACGTGGGGCTGTCAGAGCGGGGTTGGAACATGGTGATCTTTAAGGTTTCTTCCAACCTAAGCCTTTCTCTGATTCTGTGAAGAAACAGGTAGCTGAAGCACTATGTTAATGCCAAACAGTGACTACATTAAGATTATTTTTAATACCCAGCAAAACCTCAAGAGAAGGTGAAATAAAGCATTTGTCACTTTATAATTTTTAAGGAAAATGTATACCAGTTCATTGCAATTCCATCTCCCTCGCAGCTGTAATAGAATTGTTGCTATTAAGAGTAAAACTGAGTCTAGCTCAAGAAGATCTAAAAATTGGGAATTGCTTGTGATACCAAGCAATAATGTTGTTTTCAAAATCCACAGATGATTTAAATGCAATCCCCTTAAGTATTGAAATCTGTCTAGTTCACTCCAAAGGCAAATAAATCCAACGTATATTTTTCACTCCTTCTCTTAGAGCAGGACCAAATTCTGTTTTCAGCAATGCTGGAGTGAATCCAAAATTGCTGCAGTTGTCCTCGTGCACGCCCTGAGTCCCAGACCACGGTCCCACAGTGAGCTTCCTCAGCTGTGTGGCCTTGGGGTGGTCATGGCTTGAGGTCAGCTTGGGACTGGATCTTCCCTCGAAGCCAGCAGAGAGGGTGCAGCGGCTTTGCTGTGTGGGTTGTGGTGCTTTGCAATACAGGTCCACAAGTGAGATGTGATGAACAGGGTGGGGAGCGGGCTTGGCCTCCTTGTGTCACTTTTATGATGCTAGTGACAGAAGCCAAGTCTGATACCCTGGGAGGAATAATGTCAGTAGTAAGTAAAGTGCCAAGGGAGACAGTTTTTGTGTAATGAGACTGAGGAAGGGCTGGTAAGACTCTTGTCCCAACACTTCCAGTGATTTATTCTGAGGTAACAACCCATTTAACCTCCCTGCACCTCACTGTACCTGAACAGCAAGTGAATATTCCTAAATAACCTAATTTTACAAGGAAGAATGTGAGATGTAGGGGTTCGTGCCAATGCTTTCTGCTCTCCAGATGAAGCACTTGGATTAAGAGTGAATCTGTGTTACAGCACATGGAAGAAACTCAGGAACTGGTACCAGTAGGTGGGAGCACTGGGGGCGGCTGCCTCAACCCCTCATCCTGTTACACGCGATGCACTGCAGTCTCCACTCATTTACTCTATTTAACCTCTAAATGAAGAAAAGGCTTGGAAAAGCATCATGATTAATGGTGACACACAGCAATAAGAATATCACAGTCACAACCACTTACAAAAATGTTTCAAAATCATTATCCCTCCACAACAGAGGGGCAGACTTCTGAGGCCTGGTCTTGTACAACACGAGCGCCCCAGCCTGTGGAGGCCCGGCTCATTACGGTTATGGATACACCCTGTCTGCAGCTCCAGCTGTTCTGGAGGTTACCTGTGTCCTCAGCACCGATTTAGGAGACATCAGAGGCCAGTGTAACATTTCACCACCCACTATCGGCCTCTCAACACGCTGCCACGAAGGGGAGGCACCACAGGGATGCAGGGGGCAGTGGGGAAGTCCACGGCAGGAGCCCATCAGGCACGGAGCCTGTGGATCCCTGCAGACCCCCCCCGACAAAACCACCCATGGGAGCTCTCCGCAGCCCGGTTTGTTCACAGTGAGCTGGGTTAGATAAGCTCACAGCTTCTGCTCTTGGGCTGGGTGCACAGCGGCAGAGAAACATTTCTGCTGCCTGTTGTGGGACGGGAATTTGCAGAGATGGGCAGGGGGCAGCCGCTGGGATGAGCAGCTTCTTCGTCCCAGCACAGTTGGCCCAATGAAATCTGTCAAGGAATTTCAGAGATGCTCAGAAGGTCTTCAGCATCTTCCCTGACCGCAGGGGGAGGAAAAAAAAAAAAAAAAAGCAAAGTGATGCCAGGACAAGGATAAAAACACAGCTTTCTCAACAGCTAGCATCTCTCTAGGACTGTGTTGCCTTTCTTGCATCCCCACTGCTCTGGCACTGGGTATTCCCCAGGGTGCCATGTCGACAAAGAAATCTGAGCCTTCATGTAGCCCTCAGGGTTGGACTTTCTGAGGACAGCCTGCCTGGTTTGTGTGTATGGACGGATGCCATGCAAGGGAGTGAAGTCCCACTGTATCCTGCAGCTGGCAAACTTGAACGCTTATTTAATTTTCCGAGATTGCACCAAGTTTTCTTGGATTTTGGTCTGGGAAAAAAAAAATGCAACACTTGTGCTGCTTCAATCAAACGAAACCAAGAAAACTGTCAGAATTTATGCAGGGCTGGAGCCCTGATTGCTGGTCATAGCAAGGCAAACCTGGTGTGAGTGCTATGTCAGTGTCAAGGTGACCTCCGAAAGGTGCTGTCAGAGCCCGTGTGCCATGCAGGAAAGTGTGTGTGGGGTGCGAGTGTGTGCGTGTGCAGAAATGCTGAGAACCTGAGGTGCCCAGAGAATTTGTTTTGCATCCTGAGACTTTCCAGAAATGGCCTCTAGTGCTTTTCATGTGTTATGCATCAAATGTAATCAGCCACACAGCACACGGCATGATGAAGTAAATGCATTGGGTCACTGAAGTGCATTAAGTGCCATTTACTGCATCGATTTAATTCGGTCCCTAGTCAAACTTATAATAACTGTCTCCATCCCTTATTGCTGCTTCCCCTTTCCTCTCACTGCCGAGCAGGCAAGAGCATCTATTTTCTTACCCACGAGAGGAGCTCAGCCCCGCTGATAGCCAAGCCCACTGTCACCACCCCTGCCTCGCGCAGCGCACTCGATCAGAGGGCTGCAGGCATTTCAGACGGCAGCCCACGAGGGCTCAGCACAGGGTAGGTGAGCCTGCAAAGCCAAAGGCTTTCTCACTGCCAAAGCATGGCAGCTCGGGCACTTGAGAAATTCAAACCCGGGCGCATTGATTTTTTGCTCTTGCAAGCTACGCTTCGTGAGGGGAGCTTTCCATTAACAGCGCAGGAGCTGGGCTCCGTGCAAGAGGCGAGTGTATTGGCAGGGTGGGTTTAAGTCTGGGGAATGGATGCCTCCATCTGAACAGTTTCCTCTGCAGGAATTTGTTTATGTCATTTGCACCATGTCCGCATTTTCCTTTGTGCAGCCGTGTAAGTGCCAGAGCAGGTTGAAGGTCAGTGCACAGATTAATTCTCCACGTAGAAAAAAATGCTTTTTCTTTCATTTATTTTCCTCTCAAGTGCTTACACGACCTCCTTCTTTTTGAAGAGTGCTGAGTCTTTCTTTTTCTACTTTAAATTTCCAAAACACTGGTCTAAGTGAGTTCTATCATGCATTCTTTTGTGATTACCCCTTTTATTGGGCTGCAAATTTACACTACTTCAGATTTAAATCACATCACATTAGGGGGTTTTGCAAACCTCGTGTGAGCAATGAACTTTCCACATGTAACTCCGGGCTAAAAGCATCTCTTTGACATTGTGTTAGAAAGTGAATATATGGATACTTAGAAGTAGGCAACACATCAATTTACTTCACCCCATAATTAATTTCAGTGTTCAAACACGGGCAGGGCTGGGCTGGGCAGTGAGGGAGATGTTGCTGGATACGATCATTGCTGTACTGCTGGTTTGGGGAGCCTCAATTCTCTCCTCTGTGCTCCAAAGCAGCTGACTTCTAAGGGTTTCCCATAAAATACTTGCTACTGTGTAATATTATACTGAGAGTGCATCATTGTCTTTAACTGATTTCATTGTATTTCTGCTCGTGATGGACAATTTCCCCTCTTGCCATCTGAAGTGTGCTGATAAAATGAGGTCTGACGAGGCCTCAAGAATATTGTAGGGGCCAGTTTTACGGGTACACTGCAGCTGCTTTGTGCCAGTTTGGTAACACAAAGCAGCTGTAAACCCAGTCTGACTGGGTTTATGTTTACTCTGCTACAGCAAAGTGGCTCTCAGCAGCTGGAGCACAGCAGAAAATGGGGTCCTCGATGTTTAATACCCAGTATATGTCCTCCGTCTAGGGTATACATCTTGCCCTTGGAAGGAAATGTTCTCCTAGCAAAAGCCTTTCATCTGTGGCTGTTGTGATCATATATTCAATGAAAGCATCCAGAAACACCCCGTTAGGGGCTGCAGTGTGCTGCCGCTTTGCTGTTGACGGGAGCACAGGGGTGGGATTGGCCTGCTCCTCACCAGGCGCCCAGAGTATTTAAAAATACTTAGCCAAAAGAGAGAGACAACCTGATGACTCCGAAGGTACAAATTAAAACATAAAACTTGCTTTAGAGCAGCTGAAGGGCGAGGGGACAGAGCTACAACAACCCCGAGCTGGCTGGGGAGAAGCCCTGGGGTGTGGGAAGGGCCCGGCCTGCGCTGCCCCCTCGGAGCGCAGCGGGGCTGTGGCACTCTTGCAGGGCCGTTATGAATTTTGGGAAGCCCGACCCGCTTCACAGCACTTCAGAGGCGATTTCCATGCAGCCATTTCCATGGAGGAGGAGAAGGGGTGAGACAAAAGCTCTTCCCCTTGCCAGCAGAGCCATCAGTAGCATGGACACTTCAGAAGGGGAGAGCTACCAGGAAGGAGGCTCCCAAGCTTTGGCCTCCCTGCTCTGCTGCAGAGCTGCTGTTTGTCTGCTTCTTCCTCCTCACTTTTTTCTTCCCCCCCCCCCCATTTCTTTTGGAGAAGTTCACTTTTAATGGCTAACTAACAGTTAATTTGATTACAGGGAAAGGACAGAAAGATTCGGCAGAGCAAATAGAAGAACACACCTTGCTGGGTCCCGACAGGTCTGGACTGAGAAGCAAGGACCAGGAATGATCAGAATAAGCTGGGGATAATGTGTGGGAGAAGAAGAGAAGAGAGATGGGAGTGGAGATTCACATCATTTGTCCCTGAATGTTGTGGAGAAGATAGAAATAAAATCCCTGAGGATTCATTAAAGAGATACAGAAGCAACCAGAGAAAGCAGAAAAGGGTTTCGTATGGAGAAGGAATGGGAAGGCAAATGGAGCCAGATATTTTGGTAAAGAACAAAAGCATCAGAACTGTATTTGTACAGCCATGAGAGGACAGAGGGTGTTCTGTCCCTGGGGGCTTCAGGGACCAGAGGGAGACAAATCCAGGACCTGCCGGTGGAGATGAGAGGGAGGGGAGTACGAAGTGAGCAGAGGGAGAAGTTCACATTTTATTTGTTTGGTCTCCTCTGAAAGAAATCACAGGACACAAAAGTCAGCTGGGATGAACTGAAGGTTTTAAGGCGTGGGAGAAAAATGCCTGTCTGGGATTGTGGGCCGGGTTGTATCAGAAACGGGTTGTTAAGCAAAGGCAGCAGAAACAGAGGATGAGAGATGTCTCCGAGGCACAGAAATCTGACTGGCTCACATGATTTCCAACAGCAATACTCTGCAACATGCTGACGGAAGCAGCGACTCCGGCTGCCAGACCCAGACCTGGAACGGCAAATTTGGGTGTTTGGTACAGAGAAAGGGAACAGAGGGTACAGAGGAGAGCAGGGGAGGGCTCACTGACACCCACGGACTGGGAATGGGGAGAGACTGGAAAATGGCTCCAACCATGCAGTACTGATAGGGACAGTCCCCAAAATGGTGCATGGGCAACGTCTGGGAGACCGACTTGGCACAGGCTGAACCTATGCCAGAAGTCATGTGGATGAGGAAACAGCACGGCCAGCTGGGTGCTCTGGAGCTGCTTTACTTACTGGCTTAAATACTCCCATGGCCAAGAAGGGGATCTACAGCACAAACCCAATGCTTGGTGATGCCCAGGGTGCCAAAAAGCTGGAAGAGCCACTGGAACAGAGGACATATTGTACAGGCAGCCTAGTGCAGGTGGTTTTTTATGGTTTAGTGGAGCCTGCTTTTGCTGTGTATGTATGTTTTGGTGTTGGCCATATTCAAGCAGTGTCTCCATGCCCCCAGGAGGAGGGGGGGCTGCCTGGGGTACTGGGGCTGTTGGGTCCCTCCCGTCTCCTCCTGCTCATCTTAGGATGCCTGCATTGTCTCCCCTCCTGGATCACAGAGAGCTCCAGGAGGCCAGGCTGCTCTCACTGCTCCTGCCTTGGTCCAGGCTGGATCACACCCATGATCTCCTGACATGGGCTCCCAGCCACGCTTACTGCCACCCGCTATGCAGAGGTGTGATTTTCCCCCGGGGCTCAGCTCCCATTTAAGCACCTGCAGATAAGGGCTAAATTTCTTGAAGTGCTCATCAGATGGCTGCCTCCACTGGGACACTTCACAGCAGATTTTTTAAAAAAAGGAAAAAAAAAAGAGAAAAAAAAAAAAAAAAAGCCATGCTGAAGTATTTGGAATGTTCCAGCGGCTTGTAAGCCCCTGGGAGCAATGACTATTTTATGCCTGTGCCTTGCACCATGAGGATTAGTGTTGGGCACATGTCCTGATGATTTATATGAAATTAACTCCTTTTTCCCTGCCTTGGAGCAGTTGATAGCAGTGTTTTCTTAGTGTTTTCTTTGTAAGGTGCTGATGCTGATGGAGGATGAAAGCTTCAGGTTCCCTCCCTGCTCCGCCCTAGTGCCTGAAGAAGCTGTTTGCTCAATTGGTGTGATCAGGTGGAAGCGAAATTGTGATTTTGCTCTATGTAAACAGATGGATGCTGGAGGACAAAATGTTAATTTTTAAACACATCTGACGGTGTCAGAAGTCCACACGGACAGACCCATTTACGTTTTAAAGGCAGGTGAAAATCTTCTCCTGGGCAGTTTCCCACCAGGGAGGGAAGGCAGGGGATGCAGGCGCTGGGCTCACAGGGCAGATGCTGCGGTTCAGCTGGCTGCTGGCCAGCTGGGAAACCCCCTGGGAGCGAAGGGCAGCCCTGCTGCAGCCTCGCCACGTGCTCTGCCCTGAGACCTGCTCACGGCTGGGCACTCACGGGGAAGGGCAGCTTTAAAACCCTTCCAGCTGATGGTTATGACACCAGTTCTGAAATCCTGGCGTGCAAGCTGAGGGTTTATTTCTTTCCAGCGGGGAATGTGGCTGCTGGCAGCAGCGTTCCCTTGGTCAAAGCAGGGCAGCGGGGAGGCGAGTGAGGTCTGGAAGCCGTCAGCCTCTCGGCCACAAAATGACAAGCCTTGCTGTCCTGGAGAGGAACATCCGATGACTAAAGCGATGACTAAATGGCCTAAAGCGGTTGCGTCCCATCTTTCGTCTCAGAGGCCACATAGCTTAATACAGAGACACTTGAGCTCTGCATACCTTCCAATAACATGATTAGATGAATCTACATTACATGAGGAAATTATCCATCCCTTGATCACACGATGGGGAAGGCGGCTGCCACCTTCACGGATGTAGGCGAGGAATTGGCTCTGGTCAGCACGGACCTTTCAGTCTGACTGCACCTGGTTTGTAGCGGTAGATTTACACCACATTTATGGGACACAGCACGACGGGACCTGGGGAAGGGATAATGATGCAGTGGGGCCACGTTCCCTTCTCTGGTCTATTGCTGGGCTGTTGCAAGGATATGGCCAAATCGCTTTTCAATTTCTGGGCATCGGTTTCTCTGCCAGTAAAAGAGGAATGATGCCATCAGCTTCCTCTGAAAAGCACTCTGAGATGGACGTTACAAAGCACTAATGAAGAGCTGGCTATAATTACATCCAAATTTAGAAAGAAAAAGGGCTTTTGTTCCCTTAGACTTAATGTAATAAATAGATGGAGCAGTCCTGGCTTTATTGCCAGTTCCATCTGATTAGATGGAACTTAATTTCCGACATCTTTCCTGCTGGTGGCCACATTATAAAGGCACCCCACAGAAGCAGCTTGACCTCTGGGTGCCTTGTAATTTTCCTGGGTATGAAGTTACTCTCCTCCAGGATTAGTTTCCTCAGCATGCCTTGCTGGGGCTGGTGCTTTAAATCAGGCAGACCCAAGCAGCTGTAGCCCCGACACGGTCATTTTACAGCTGGCTGCTGTTTGTCGCCTCTCCCTCTTTCCCAGCTGGTACGTACCTTTCTTACTGCTGTGGAGATGCCATTATCTTACACCGGAGAATTTCCCTGCCATACAGTTGTTCTGGATAATGTTTGTGTACAGATGATGTTTATGAAAGCCAGGGGGCGATTTGCTTCCTGCAGTGGGCACCTCTGCTACGTGTAAAATCATCGTACACAAATACCACTGACTGAACGGCTCCCTTTCTTCTCGTAAGTCATTATTGGAGCAGGTTGCTCAGGGGTGGGAGGGAGTCTCCATCACTTGGAGCCCGTAAATCAGGGCTGGCTGTCTTTCCAGGGAGTGTGCTCTTGCCAAACTGCATGGCTTTGGGCTGGATGGGGGCATCGATTGGGAAAAGAACAGGCCTGTCTCATGCAGGTGGGCCGATGAGATGACCAAAATGATCCCGATGGCTTTAACGCCTGTGACTCTCCTGTTGCAGCTGTGGTTGTGCCAATGCAGAAATCAGAACCGACTGATAAAATATCTCCCTTCTCCTTCCTGAAATCCCTCCAAAGGCCAGGCCTGTGATACGCATTGAGCACGCTGGCCTGTTCCAGAAATGGTAGATCCAGCTTCCACGGAAAACTTAATTACTTTCCCTGCCCGGGCCCCTTGACTTGTTGCCGTCTGTGGAAACCTGAGTCAAGACTGTCCAGATCCATGACAGTCGATGGAAAAGGGCTCGCTCCCTGCCAAGAAGAAAAGGCTTTGCTGAGCCAAAGCCCTGGCTCTGGATGCTTTGCTCTCCCAAATTCATCTGCTTATTGTGGCCTGAGGAGGGGAAGAAGTGCCTTACACTTACTCCGAGAAGCCTCTGCAATGGCTTCTTGCTTTGAAACGCTTTCCCCAGCTCCTTTGCCAAGTTCATGGTGGGGCTTGTCTATCCCAGCAGCCAGCCGTGCCTGCCTGCAACCATCCCTCCTTTGCTCATTGAACAGGGAGCAAAGAGCAGGCTAAAACTATTTTATAAGTGTGAAAAGACCAAGAATAAAGCTATTATCTATGGCTGGGATATTAATTCATACTCCTCGTGATGTATGTGCCCGGTCTGTAAATTCACCAGGGCAGGGGAATTCCTTGCTGGCACCTACCAGGGTGAAACAGCGACCTCCTGGCTCCCAGTGACGGACTCCCTCCTTATCTCAGGTGTGACATTTCTTTGCCACCAGACTGTAACAAATACAGCGCGTAAGGACTGAAATGGACAGATTTCTGCTGAGTTTGGGTTCAGCTCGTGCTGATGGTGAGTCCAGGTTGCTGCTGTATGTGGCAAAGAAAGTTGGAAGTGGGGGGTCTGCTCCAGGCCTGCCTCAGCCCTCGTGTCCGGGGACAGCAGAGCCACTGCCTGGTCCCACCACGTCCCCACCGCTGGGTACAAGGGGCACTCCTGGTCCCGTGAGATGGACCAGCTGCAGCCCCGGTCCCCAGAGCACTGAACAAGGAACTGTGAGCCTTCCCTGCGTGCCAGCCTGCTGCAGCCTCCCTGAAGTGCCCCTGCATTCACTGCTTTCAAAATATAACCCAGCAGCATCAAAATACCATCTCCCAGCAGAGCAGAGATGTTCTGGGCATGTGGCTGGTAAAGACTCTGCAAACATCAGCCCCTTGGTACCCGGGGATGTGGGAAGCAGTATTAGCCCTATTTTACATACAGGAGGCAGAAATTTGCTTGACCCACGTGTGAAGCCTGCACACAGCTGGGTACTGAAGCCACATGTCCATAAGACCAGCTCCATCTTATTTTTGGCTCTGCCAGTGTTTTCTAGTGTTAGGTCTGTGTGTACCACTAATGGCTGTGTCATTCCCTGCCTCTGCATCTAATATAAAGCAGCAAAACCCATTTACACCTAAAACTAAATAAGCACCGTGTGGTTGGAGTTTGCTGTTTATGCAAAGGGTTGCTTAGGTTTGGCATAAGATGAGGACCATAGGGAGAGGTTGCTTTTTATCAGACCACTTCATACGTCTGGAATAAAACAGACAAGTTCTCAGGTTTTCAAGCCCTCCATCTGCTCTGAAGCAGCAGCAACCTCCCAGGTAAGCTCTGCCTGACAAAGCTGGCTCAGCGGCCATGGTGTGACGTCCCTCCTCATCAGCATTCCTCTGACGAACCCTGGCAGTGGCCATCCCAGCCATTCGTGTGGCTACTAAGGCAATCCAGAGAGCTGGCGGAGCCGGGTAACAGACCTGCCCGTGGGTGGCGTTGGCCTTGTTCCTGCTGGCCCGCCACGGGCAGGCTGGTACCCGCAGAAGGCAGGCGTGGAGGGGGAGGAATAAATACGGGGTGGCACGGTGCCAGGGTGGTTGGCCCTAGGTCGTTCCCGGGCTTCCCGTCAGCCTCTAATCAATATAATTTGGAAGGTTAGCGATTAATTAGCTGTAATGTCAGAGCCACAGAGGAGATTTCAAGCGATCGGCGCCCAGATTTCCTCGTCCCTGCTGTAAATCCCACTTCTGTGCTTGGAGGTCCGGCCAGCCGCGCAGGCGAGGTGTGCTGCATCATGGGCACTGCCGGACAGGTTCCAGCAGTGCTCACTTTTAGTGTGATTTTTGGCTACACTGATCAGGAAGGAACGGCAGCACTTTCAGCCTTAACGTAGTCATCTGTGCTTACTGCCTTTTGTCCTCCTTTCCATTTAATAAGAAGTTTAGTACCCGAGATCTCCTCTGAGAAGCGCCGAGAGCAAGAACTGAAAATGAATGTTTAATTTCTTCCACACAGGCTGTCGTAGGAACATGGAAACTTAGGCTCCTTTCTGAAAAATAGACGTGCTTTAAGTGTTTGAAATGAAATTTTCTTTCACCCATATTTCTTTTGTCAGAAGGAACAGAGATGTCATCAGTAATTTTTATTATCCTCCATTAGGGAAAAATGATAAAATCAAGCTTGGAAAAGTCTGCGGAGATTAATCGGATTGAAGCAATCACCCCGCTGGAGCTTGGCGTGATGGGTACAACATGAGCTGTTGGGATGGGGCAGCTCCTTGCCCAGCACTGGGAAGATGAGCTGCTTTCCAGAAGCTGCCCCACTTCATCCGACCCGTGTGGTCACATCAGGCAGCTATTAGCTCCCCTCCAGCAGGACAGAGACAAATAACCTCATATTTAGCAATTTCTGGAGTAGTTTGTATATCCTGTATTTCAGCTGTTTCCTTTTGATGGTCCAAATACGACATCATCCATTCCAGCGTGCTGTTAAATGCTGGTGGTTTCAGACAGGATGGTGTATGTCGGACAGGCATCCCCTTCCCAGTGCTGGGGAAGGCACCACCCAAGTGACTTTGGGCTCAGACCGTGTAGTTTTACAGTGACTGCCTGCATCTTACGAACGTGGCTATCTGCTTGCATGCTACCATGTTTTTCTAAATGTCCTTGACCATTTACCTCTGCAATCCTAACCTTCAGACCACTTGTGTGTGTAGCAGTGACTTTCCTCCTCTGGTGCTGCATGCCAGCAAGGAATGAAGGAAACAAAGTTTTCAGCAGTAATCCCAGGGCTAGATGAAAGAATGCCCTGATAACAAATAGTTCTGTCAGCTCTATACAGGACTTTATCTGGGTATTAATATTATTAATCTCCCTCATTTGTAGCACAGGATTCAGCTCCAAAAAACAGAGCAAGCACCCATGTATTTCTTCTTTCAGCACCCATCCCGCAGCACATGTAGTCGTCCCTCTTTTATGACTGGGAGAAAGAATATGCAAAGAAACAGGCCGGAGAGGCCAAAGGCCTTGCTCAAGACCTCAGTGGTCCCATAGTGGATCTGTGTGAGTCTCCGTCTTCTTTTGTATTATTACTATTATTATTATTATTATATATTTTGTTTTGTTTTATATTTTATTTTATTACTATTTTTTAATTATTTTTTTAATTCTGCCCTTAGGTGAAACAAGTGCAGTTGCTCCCCATAAGAAGATATGTGGGTTCAAATGGCCGTGTCTGGTCATGATGTACCTTAAACTTGTTTCTTTTGGAGCCTGGCATTCGCAAGCACCTCCCAGGTTTGTCCTCCTCTCCACTACTGATCACTTAACTTCTTTTGTTCTCTAAGGCTTGCCAAGGAGTTCCCCCCAAAACTGACCTGCAAACTCCACTGCACCTGATCAGAGGGATCCCAATGACTTGGTGTTTCGTCAGACCTGACAGACATCAAGGATCACACGCAGCAGGGCTATGAAGCTCTGATCGGGGCACTCCCAAAGGAGTCTCCCCCATTATTGCACAGTTTCCCGTGTCTAGGTGCAGCTCTAGGGCCCTCATATGTTCGCGCTCCTTTGAAGGACAGCAAGGCTGCAGGGCAATATGGAAAGCGATTTTTGTTTATTTGTTTGTCTGTTTGCAAACTATGGAAGGAAGCTGAACTGTTCCGACCCTGCCAGGAGCTGAACACATGTTGCTGAGATAGTTTTGCAATATCAGTTGTGTGCTTTGAAGTGTCTCCTGCTTGCACACAAACCCTCTTTTCCTTGTTTTTGTGTCTTCATCCAAAGTCTTGCTCTGCTCTAAGGTTGCTAACCTTTTCCACTTAACTTGTCCACTGTTTGTAGCTACAGAGACATTGCAAAGAGGCGTGGTATTACATTTTGAGCAGATATGTATGTTGGAGTGAGTCCTTTGTTCTCACCTGGAACAACCACCAGCACCAAAAACACCGACAGAAATAGCTCCTGACTACTTTGAAGCAATCCTCTTCCCCTTCCATCACCTGTGCGGGAGAAGAAAGGTCAAATGCTCTTTACACTTAGAGTCTTGGCTGTCAT
This sequence comes from Anser anser, assembly GCF_964211835.1. NCBI lineage: Eukaryota > Metazoa > Chordata > Aves > Anseriformes > Anatidae > Anser > Anser anser. The sequence continues at coordinate 14,684,146 of NC_139721.1, forward strand.
TTACATTTACCCAGTGCTTTACACCTCATCATCCTGCAGCCCTTCATGTCACCAGGGTAAGTGGGTTTTTTTACCCCTGCTGTGCAGATGAGGAGAATGGGGTTGACAAGGACAGCCCCAGGCACTGGTGGGGCCAGGAAGCTGAACGTGGCTCCTTTTGGAGCATGTGGGAAGTCCAAAGCACCAACAGGTGATCCAGTTGGCCTCTGTGCCTCTTCACTGGCAGACATGGGATCCATCCATCCATCCATCGTCATGCATCCTCTGAAACCTCGTCCAAACTTTCACCTCCGTGGTGCTCCCACACTCTAGTCACCCAGGATTTTGGAAAGGTGATGGATTACGCCTTCAGGCAGCAAGTCAAGCATGGGGTTGTAAACCACGCTGTGTTTTTTGGCATCTCTTCTGTCATGCTGCGTAGCGGGAAACCCATCCTTGCTGCTGGAAGTGCCTGCCCAAGGAACGATGCACCTTCTTCGTCGGGGCCTCATTTTACTTCATCTACTCCTCTGTCATGAGCAATATTCCCTTAATATCTCCAGTGTTTTACTGGTGCTAGCATTCATATCCCCTCAGAAGAAGAGCTGTCTTTACCAATGTACTGTACTAACATTCCTATACCGAACCCTTCAAAAATATTGACTTTTCAGAATAAAGTGGAAGAGGTCCAGAATTGCATGAATCAATGATCTTAGGCGTATTTACTGAAATTCTCTTGGGCAAGAACTGACACATCTAAAGATTCACTTAAAAATCTCTGACTGTACAAGGCACATTATGATCTTATTGAATAAAAATGAGTCTATCCAGGAAAACAGTACAATTCTGTTAAGTACTTTCAGATCCTGTGGGACAAAGGTGTTCTACAAACACGAAATGATGTTTATTACGACTGAACTAGATAAGATCATGTAGTGCGAGTAACTCACTAAACAGTTGCATGTGTTAAAAAGAGACAGAGAAATAGCATCTACAACTCATGCTCTGTAATAACAACCTGCAAGGGGAAATACCTGCGATGGCTTGGTATTGCCAGACAATGGGCAGTAGAGACTAACTTGCTAAAAGCATGTGCAGTTCATATGATATACCACATACTAAAGCTAGTGTTTTGAAGGTGTAGGACCGCAAATTTTGGGCACATTCAGTCCTTCCACCATTTCAAAAATATCATTTGCTCATAGGTCTGCAGTGCTTAGTGTGTGCAAGGTGTCCTGCACCACCTGTCAGGTCTCTGAAAGCACCCACAAGTGTCCCAGTGATAGGACTACGAACCCAATTCACATGGGGGCTTTGAAGGGAAAAGGCTTTTGGAAACACCCCGTGCAGCTGATGTGCTATAAGGCTGAGGAAGAACGAGCAAAACGTTGACAAGAGTGTATAGCATCGGGACTACTCAGTACCTGGTGGTGGCTGGAGGAAGACCCAGCAGTGGCAGTGGCAGACAGCCCTGCCATGTCTGTGCTGAGGCACCACAGTCCCAGCGGTGTGCTGGCAGCTGTGAACTTTTCAGAGAGAAGAGTGAGCAAAGCTGGTCAGTGCAGAGGTCAGAAAAACATATTTCTCCTCCTTCCCGTTCTGCTTTCCTGCAGGCTGCTTCTGGATCCAGCTGCTGGCTCGCAAGCGTGGGGAGTGAGATGCCCGGCCCCACAGCACTCCCTGTCCGAGCACAGAGCCGTGCCCGGGTTCACGGGAAGGCATTTGGCCGTCAGGGCAGCAGGTGTAGTTTGAACAGCTATTTTCCATCTTTCCCTGCATACAGTTTACCTAGTCTATGAGTTTTCAGGCAGACAGTGTGGATAGATTAACACGCAAGAATAAACACGAAGCTATTTACTCCTTAAAAACTATGCAATTCCTTTCCCACTTGAGGAGGGGAGTTCTGCTGGTTCTGGTGGAGTTCCTCCTGGCTACGCAGGCCTCACAGAGCGAAGACTCATTTACTACTTTCTTTTCATCCTTTACAACCTACACACTGCATTTTACTGTATTCCTGACTCAAAAGCAATATCCACGGTGCAAATCACTGGCAGAAGTAGAGCGTTTTGGATCCAAGGTCAGCACAAGTTTACACTGAATTCATTATACTGCAATTGGCTTGGGAAGGTTTTTGAATGCTAAGATTGTTTATACGTTTTTCTTTATCGTATGCAGAGTTGGGCTTACACCTAGAAAGATGTTTTGATGTTCTAATGGAACTCTTTGGTCGTTTTGCACAGGGAGTTGGGAAGAAATAGGAGTGCTGAAAAGGACTTTGTCCCGTGTTATTCCTCTCTCTGAATCTGCCAACAAGCCAAGTGTAGCCTGCAGCACGTGCAGATGCAGGTTTTGCGTATGTACAGTAGGCAGAAGTACATGAAAACGGTGATTTAGCAGCCCCACAATACTGATGGCTGCTAGGCACATGCCCCGAGCAACTCTGAGTCACCGTGTCAGGCAGGATCTGTCACGGCAAATAACGTGAGTGATACTGGCTGACATGTTGTGTCATCCAAGGAATCTGGAAAATGAACAATGTGATAAAATTCCTCCTTTTTTTATTAGTCTCTCAATTAAGAATAACCTCCTTAATTATACCACCTGAGCAGCTTCTCCCTCTTTCTATTTTTGAGGAGTTTCCATGCTACCAAAATGGAAAATCTCAGTAACATCCCACTGAAAATTTCACACACACACACAATAATAATAATAATAATAATAATAATAATCCCCAAACCAGTTCAATCTGAATGTATGGATTTTTATTTATTTATTTTTTTAACCACTTCAACATTAAACTTAGCTGAGTAAAATGTTTCTTCAGACTGGGGAATTACCTATCAGGCCATGTGAGAGAAATGACTTCCTGATCACACTTTTATGCAACCGTTACATGAATACGGTTGCCCTGTAGCGGTCTATCTTTAGCAGGATCATTATGAGCTATTGGATATTGAATTAACGAAATGCCTGTTGGATTCCAAAAGTAGAAGGGTGTAAATCGATAGGGGCTGGAAATAAAAAGTGTTGTCTAATAGCTAGATGACGAAAACCAGAGCTCACATGTTTGGATGCTTCACTCAACCTGAGCTACTGACTCATGTTGTGACCTTGGGCAATCTTTCAGCCTCCTCGTGCTTGGTTCAGTTTTACTGCATAACTGAGAAGCAGCAAGACTTTTCCAAACCCGGAGAAAATGTATATTTGTATATTGTATATTTGGGGAAACTGATTTCCAGAAACATGTCTTCTTTGTTTGTTAGTTCGTCTGTGCTGTTGTCCTAAGCAAATGATTCTCTGGAAAGCTATTTCGAAATGGGAGTGTAGAGTAAAAGAAGGAATCTATCAAGGACTAATATGAAAGAAGAGGAGGTTATGAATGGCAGGAATGGTAACCACAGGCTGCCATACTAAGACCACTTTCCTAGGAGGATGTCTTCTTGATCAGGTGCAGCCATGTAGAGTCGTATTAGCTCCACCTGGTCAGGAATCTGTTTAAAAAGTCAGCCATTTATCGCCCTTATTCTTTACACATATCCCAGAGGGACAAAATATATTAACGCAGGCCCAGACATGGCGCAGGCTTGTCCTGCTTGTCCTGCCTGCTCAGGCATACTCAGAGCAACGGATGAATTTAGAGATGCTTCAGGGAAGCACCATCCCCTTCTGATAGCCTCTTGCCAGGATCCTTCCTGCAGCAAGTTGTAACCGAACAAGTGCCGGGGCAGTGTAAATGCAGAACAGGACAGTTTCAGGGAAAAACAGCAGGTCAAGGAGGAGAAAAGAAATTGAAATGACTTGTTGTCCTGGCTACAGCACGCAGACATTATGAAAAAACAGCACCAGGAAACCTTAGGACGCATGGTTCTGGGTTTATGCTTTAAGTTAATATTTCTCGTTTCTGAAGAGATTCTTGGACAATATTTCATTACAGGCTCCAGATCCCTTGCTCAATTGACTAACAAGGTTAATAACTTATTCATGTATTTCTTAGCTTTTTCTTGACCAAGAAGTGTGTCGCATCTGCAATGAGTCAGCTGTTTAGGGGAGGGTTGGGGCTGGTACCAAGCATGACATTTTCAATATGAAGATAAGACGGATATCGTCAGTTCACAGCATCTAAAGGAGATGCAAAAATTCGCTCACCTGAAACATCTTTTGAAAAATAAGTGAGGGACCTTGGTACTATTTCTGGGTCTCACTCCCTTCTCTGAATGTTGAAGGGGACAAGTTAGCCATGGTAACACTTAGTGAAATACGTTAAGTTAGATAACGGAGTCTTCACCCCGACACAAACTAGGTGCTCTTGTGTCATGGTGCACGGCAGGCGACACAAACCTTCATTTCACACTGTAAAACAGAGCTCTGGTGGCTGCAGAGCAGGCCCCACTGTCTGTCCTTGAAAAATAATAATAATAATAATAATAATTCTGTGTTAGGGTCTCGAGTGCATTTCACGGGGCCCAGAGGAGATGTGGGGACTGCTGGTGAGCAACTGGCACTGAAGGTGGAGCTTGGTGGTGTGCTCCAGAGGGTGGATGCAATGAGCTGTGGGGCTGCAGTGGCTTTGGACCCCTGGGGTGGGGACTCAGGGGCAGTGGCAGAGGCTGTGTTTAGCAGTGCAATATATCCCAAATATCCTGCCTGCCTTAGGTGCTGCTGGCTGCCCCGTTTCCCACCTGTGGATAGTTTACATGGGGAGCAGGTTTCCCTGCCCCGATGGAGCCTCTTGCAGGATTGCTTTGCTGGGGGAGGTGAATCTGAATTTGAAGAGAGATGCTGGATCTTCCTTTCATCGGCATAGGCACTGATTTTTCACTTACTTGACAGGCAGAAAGGCATTCCCTCAATCTCCCAATATTTTAGAGAAATGTGTCCAAGAAGGTCTTTCAGATGAAAAAGAAGAGTCAATGAGCACTTTTACCCCAACTATTCAATGCAAGTGGAAATCACAGATAGTCATGTGGAAGGAGAAAAAAGTAAAAACAACAACAACAACAACAAAAAACGACTTGTATTTAAATGTTACCCATAGTAGAGAGGCGAGTGCCTTCAGACAGCAGAGAAAGATACTGGAGTTCTGCAGAAGAGAGCTTCTTGGCTTTGATATAGCTTAAAAGAAAGCCATTTGACATCAACAATGGAAGCAAAGGGTGTTTAATTGCTCAAGAAGTCAAACTGGCTTGCAGGTGGTTAGAGACCATGACTGTTCAAGCGTTTCTCTATCCATTAACACCTGGCTCTGGTGCCTGCTCCAAATAGCTCTGTGAGAAAAAAAAGGTTCTGAAATATTTTAGATTTATTGCAGTCCAGATTCACCGTTCTCCCCAAAGTACCATCAAGACAGCGAACAAGAGCTTACCACCTTGGGAATAATACAGCTTCCGCAGCGGGATGATAGTCTCAGGTTAAATTAATTTAGTCGACTGTATTACTGAGAAGGGCTGGGAGGGGGGAGCGCTGAGATGGAGGCTGTGACAGCTCTGAAAGCAGGGAATGGGCTTTAGACATGGAAGCAGAAGATCTGGTAGGGAAGATATGGTTTCCAGTTCAGTTTTGTAAAGATATTTACCACATAATGTTTTACCGCTTATTTTTTGTACAAATGGGAATTTGTCTGTAGTGTTATCTGTGTTTTTCCTTAAATCTTGTCCTAGACAGTGGCATGTGTGGCTCAAATAGGATCTCCTCAAATGATTTTATATTATTTTTATTTATTAAAAGTAGATCTTTTTAAAATGAGATTAAAAAAACCAGCTTATTTCAGTTTCTATCCTCTCCCTTTTTTGCCTTTTGACAGGAAGGCAGGTAGAATTAAACAGTGTTGAGTATTTACTTGAAGAGGACTACTTTTGACTTGTTTTTTACTTGTTTACTTCTTTAAAAGATATAAGGTCATCTGTGTGTTACACAAACTAAAATTTAGACGGGGGCTTCTTTCTTTAAGAAAAAAATGCTCTTTCCTAACATCTTTTTTTTTTTTCCCTCTCCATTTTCTTTCTTCAAAGGAGAAGATGTACTAAGTAAAATATATGTGGTACTTTTGATCCAGTTTTAAATTAAAATATTTTTCCTCAGTAAATAGATTTTCCTTTTATTTTTTTCCAGTTATTAAAAAGTACACAATAGATCCATCTTCAATATCTGATTTATTTTTCCTTTCAAAAGTCTGCCCATGCTGATCTTTTTTTTTTTTTTTTTTCTAATTTAATTCCATGCAACCCTTTCAGATTGAAATTTCTTACTTAAAATAAAAGATGTTCCTGGCATATTTAAATTTGCCCCGCATGTAAGAATAAAATACTCACCCACGATAGTAATGCCAAGCTTACATGGTGGACCCGAATGTGTGCTTTGAGAGACTGGCAGCAAATATTTAACCTCGGAGTACGATGTGTAGGAAAAGGGTGAGTGAGATTTTCATTGCCTTAGACTGAAGCTTAGCTCTCAGCATATTACAGATCCTTTTCTCCTTCCCGCATCCCCCAGCTTCTCCCCTTGCATTGACTTTTATGCCCTTTCTTGGGGTTACAACCCAAAAGCTCAGCAGTGCCCATTCAACCTACTCATTCTTCCTTGATCCGTTCCGTTTCTGCTACACCTTTTCTGAAATGAGGTGACCCAAGTTAATGCCGTTTTCAGGATAGGTTTGGTGGTGTGCTTTTTTGTGGTCTTTTTTTTTTTTTTCACCTTTTTACTCTTTGTAGCTCACCTCTACCTGAAAACATTCTAGAGCACAATTTCTGTACAATGGCAGACCATTTCTGTGACTTTTCTGCAGCGTAGCCTGTTGGTAGGTCACTGCACAGCTGAGTTGGATGCCCTCATGTATTCACACCTGACTCTACAACTTTGTGGATGATATCTAACTCCTCTCCTCTTATTTTCTTCATCTGTATACTGGGGATAATGATTATTTTCCACCTTTAAAACTATGAATGCAAATCCAGAAGGATTCAGCATGGTTATTTCCCTCTGCCTTTGACTTCATTCATCTGAGGTTTAGCTACTTTTAGCCAAATTTCTTAAAGCCTGAGTGGAGAAGCACTAAAGCACATAATTTCTGCCTCTCTTCTTAACTGAGGCTTTCCATTAGTATTGCTGTTTGTTAACTTGGTAGTAGCCTTCCATCTTTTTCCTCCCTTTCAGTCTGCAAATCTACCTTATCACTGTCTTTGTAAAACTGCATATATATGCCAAGGCCTTGACAGATTAGCTATTCAGCTATCTTGCTCCAAGCCTGTCAGCATCGTTCTGCTTGTTTGTTTCACAGTTTCTCCCATTCTGCACAAACATACAGAAAATGTAAAGAAATAATCTGTAACCCCCAAAGCATATAGACAAAAGTGGAAAAAACTAGGCAAAACATAGGATGTGAGAAATTGGCACAGAAATTTGTAACAGCTGACTCTGAACCCCCACTGCTTCCCTTGAGGTCTGGCCCTGCAAGTGCTGGACCAGTGGCTATGATTCCCCTGGGGCTAACCTCTGATAATTCATTATGTATAGATTTTTCTCAATGTGCGCGAATGCCTACCCACAAACAAGCTTAACCATCTACATCTGCTTCCCATTCAGCAGTCTGAACAGCATTTATCTTTCTTTACTTTAGCTCTTCTGCTCCTTTTTCTCTGGTCTTCTCTCAGCAGGAACTCTCCATCACTGGTGGTGGATTGCAGCCCTCACCCAGACTTCATCTGAGCCCTTTGCTCTTTACTCAATTTGTCAACAGAGAATCGAACTTATTTCCCCTTGTTATAATTTAATTCTGCAATTAGGCTGCTTTAGTTTGCAAGGCACTTCGGGGTGTGGATTTCAGGAGAGGTGGTGTACAAAATAAATGCCTATTGACTTGGCAAGGCTGAGGATGTCTCATTGATTCCAGCGCTCTCTGCATTATCCTTTGACTGTTCCATGCTCAATATCCCCTAGCATTTTACACTTTTTTTTTTTTGATTGCTGCTGCACACTGAATATGTCTTCACTGAGCTGTCCACAATTATGCCTTTGTATGTTCCTTTGGAGGTTACAACTAATTCAGAGCCCACAAATGCACCCAAGTAGTTTCAAGCTGTTTCCCACCAACTACCTGTCCAGGCTGAGTTTTATCTAGCATGCTACTGTCCAGTTACCTAGATGGGTTAAGTCTATTTGGAGTTCCTTGCAATCCCCTGTCAGCTACACTGACTTACTTTTGTTTCCTCGGTGTGTTTTATCCCTTCCCGTTTCCTTTCTGCGGGTTAATGAATGTGTATTTTTTAATACACTTTCACAATGAGTTGCAGCCTGATATATTGCCGTTTCTTGGAAGGGAAATGGGACAGCTATCTATTGAGAATGACCCCACTCCTAGTTTATAATCTCTGGATAATGTTTGCTGATCTCTTGAGTATGGGCGTATTGACTTCTTATGGCATTTTAAATTGTAATTATTTGCAAACATTAGAACACAAGCTTTTATATATATATGTGTGTGTGTGGGTGTGTGATCTTCATTTATCTGAAGATAATGGCACCTTTTTCTTGTGACTATAGCCAGAAAAAGTCCCTGAATTATCAGAACAGAGAGTTTCTCCTCCATTTCATGTCTAGAAATCAAAATCACTGGAAAAAAAAATAATTTACAAAAGATAACAGGAAAAAAATGTACCCAGCCCAAAGCCCTGTGCCATATAGGAACTGGGCAGGAAAGTAGTGATGCTTTCAAGATACATTTCGAGCCTTCAGCAGCTGGGGTTGTCTTAGGGATTTCCATAGGCAGAGTTGGTGTTTGGTGTTGGATTGCATTTAGCTCTGCATGGCAAGCAGACGATTAGCGCGGGAATAGGAAAACGGGTTAAAATGGTGGAAGTTTTCTAAGTGGCTCCTGCTCTGATGGGTGCTCCTCCTGGTGAGGTTCTCCGGGTAGCTGCTCTGTGTGGTTTCTCCAGAGGTAAGAAAATTTTTCTCAGACAGGTCCAGACCTGGATCACAGGTCTGTCCTGGAGATAACATGCCTGGAGACATACCTATGTGTCTCCAACACCCTTGGCCCCAGGAAAGCTGCCCATGCTTTTGTAGGCACTCCCTTTGGCTAGGTTGCTGCTTGTCCCTTTTTTAAAAAAATCAGAAAGCAGGAAATAGCATGTCTTTAATCACTGGGGAGAGCTTTCCCCGAGACTTCTCCAAGTCTGCACAGCAGGTCAGGGACGGTGCTGATGGAATCATCTTCCCTGCCTAAAATGTTAGTCCTGCCCTTACTCCTACCTGACAATTCACTCCTTTTCTCTCTTGTTGGCTAAGCCACAGACCTCTGCTCCTAATTTTGACTTTAATTGGCATTGCTACCATTTCTCTTGCCAGGGTGTCTCAAGTGGTTTATTCTTCAGCGTACCTAAGTTTCCAAAGTGAAATGGGGTTTTCCATTTTTCAATAGTGTCCTCAGCTGGCTCCTCCTTGAACTACACAGATCATAGGACTGTAGGATAATTCAGGCCTAAAGGGACCACAGGAGGTCTCTGGTCCAACCCTCTACTCAAAGCAGGGTCAGCTCTGAGATCAGGTCAGATTACTCAGGGCTTTACCCAGTCTAGTCTTGAAATATTCCCCAGATGGAGACTGTGCAAGATCTCTGGGTAAGCTGCTCCAGTACCTGACTGTCCTCAGAGGGGAAAAGTTCCTGACTGTCCTCATGAGGAAAAAGTCTTTCTTTATACCCAATTTGAACCTTTCGTGTTCCAGTTCATGCCTGGTGTCTCTCACCCACCCACCAAGCATCACTACAAAGAGCTTGGCCCCATCTTCTTGTTGACTTCCTTGCAGGTCTTGGCAGGCTGCCGTCAGGTCATCTCCAAAGCCGTCTCTTCTTCCGGCTGAACTAATCTGGCTCCTCACACAGAAGAGCTGCAGTTTCTACCATTTTTCTCCAATTTTTTAAGTCTTTCCTGTATTGTGGGGATTAAAAGCATCCAGATGTGCTCTAACAAGTGCTGAATGGGAGGATAATCCCTTCCTCAGTCTCCTGGTGGTGCTCCTGCTGGCACAGCCCAGGATGCTGTGAGCCTTCCTTGCTGCCAGGGCACACTGTCCCACGGGCAGTGCTGTCTACCAGGACTCCCGAGGGCCTTCTCAGTAAAGCCAGCCAGCCCCAGCGTCTGTCAGTGCAGGAGGCTCTGCCTCCCCAAATGAAGGAAACTTTGCATTTGCCCTTGCTGAATTTCACAAGGTTCCTGCCAGCCCTCCAGCCTGGGTCCCTCTGTATGGCAGCCCTGCCTGCGAGTGTATCGATTGTTCCCTCCAACTTGGTGTCATCCGCAAACCCGAGAAAAGTGGACTTCAGTACCTCCTCCAGGTAACTGATTAACTTGATAAATGTGTAACATTCATGTGAAACAGGACAGTCCCAGTGTGGAGACCCCTGCAGCACTCCACTTGTCCTCTGGGCAGAGTACAACCCATTAACCACTGCACCCTGAGCTCAGCCATCTAACCGAGTTTTACCCTTTTGGCTGTCCACCCATCCAGACCACAACATCCTAACTTGGCTACAAGAACGTTGTTGGAGGCAATGTCAAAAGCCCTGCTAAAGTTGAGATAAATGACATCCACTGCTCTCCCCGTGTCCACAAATCTGTTTCTCAGAAGCATTCTCAGAATCTAATTTCTTTATCACCTTTTATTCTTTGACCTTGAGCTCTTTTTTTGTGTTCCATTTTCCTCACTCAGGAAAGCACATTTCTCTCTCTGGCAACTGTTCACCCTCTTTCCTTGGGAACAGTGAAGCAAAAGTTCATTTAATTTTGCTGCAATGCTTACATCTTCTCACTTTCAGTCCCTGCTCTTCTACCTCTGAGAGACTCTAATGATTCCTTTGTTGATCTCTTCTTTATATGGTTGGAAAAAAGAAGGTCTATTATTTACCTGAATTTCTTGTGTGGTCTTCATTTCATCCTTTCCTTATCTTCTCCTGTTTGGTTGGTTGGGGGTATTTTTGTTCATGTGTGTGTTTTGTTTTGTTCGGTTTCTATATTTGTTTGGTTTTGTTTTGTTACAGCTCTCACTTCATGCTGCAAGCTTTCTATGTATTCCTTAGTACAGTACCTGCTGGGTTTTATGACTTATATTCTTATTTTTAATTAATTTATCTTAAATCTTAATTTGCTGCACTTCATCTAGCAGGAGCAGGAGAACATTTGACTTTTTTATTATTTTTGGCATCACTATCAATCTTTTCCCTTTTCTAAGTTGTTTTCTCATATTGCTGTTCTCCAAAATGCTGACTACAGGAAGTCTAATGGCTGTATTAGGAAACCTGCAAGTACATGACTCCATTTCCTTTTTAATCCTGTTCCTCTCTCCTGTTTGGGGAATATGGGAGCAATGGAGTAAACCAGGAACCTTTCTACCGAGTGGGCTGCATTGACCCCTGTGCAGCACTGCTATTTTATATGCATATGGTATCTCAGCTACCAAAAGGCATGGGTGTGGTAATAGCTGTTCAACATCTTTGTTGCACAAACACCTTTTGAGGAGGATAGCAGCATTTCACCTATTTCATGAGCAGTGGTCTGAAGAAGAGAAGACAAAATAATAAATCTAGGCCATGGGAGACACAAAATGCTAAAACTGTAGTGACTAGTTCATCTGGGGGTTGCACAGTAAACCTGAATCCACTGGTTTCTTCCCGTAACAAAGCCTCAGATAATATACATTGAAGTACCAAAATGTGTTTGCCAGAACTGAGCAATTGCCGAAGCACAGGTCAAGTGTCACTCCCTGAGTACAGATGTCGAAAAGAGCTGGAGTGCATTTTTGGAAGGGTGGGAACAGACTTCTAGTCTTGTTTTCTTGAAGGTTACAAGGAATAAATCACAATGTCCTTCCTAGAGAAGTACCAGACATTTGCTCATGGGTTTGTTTGTTGTTTTATTGTGCTGTGTTTTCTTTTTAAAGAAATCTCTGTTATGCTTTTCACTTCCTTAGTACTTGTACTTATGTTATTTAGGATCTCAGCTCCATGTGATATTTATTTTAGTCAGGATTTTCCTTCTTAGAAGTTCGAGTTACAGTGTAGAAGGCTACTCCTTTGCTACAGGATAGATGATCTCCCTGTTGAGTACTCCAAACGATTTGATAAGTCTCCTGTAATTAATTCATGGAATATTTCATAGAACACCTGTGGATTTCTAGGTTTTCTTTTGAAAAGATTGGAAGAATTCGGCACAGAGTGAAAAAAAAAAAAAAAAAGAAGGAGCAACTAGTCATAAATTAGAGATACAGTCATAATCTGATGCCTCCCCTGGTCTAATCAGAAACCTATCCTGCTCTTGGATATCTAGTTTCCTTCTTGTTCTCCTTCAGGGGTGTTTTTGTTGTTGTTGTTGTTGTGTTGTTTTGTTTTATTTTTTTGTGTGGTGTTTTTGTGGGTTTGTGTTTGCATGTGTGTGTTTTTCCCAGTTTGCTTTTTGCTAGGGAAGACCAGTAATTAAAAAATAAGGCGCAACAACTTCAAGTATTCTCAACCAATACTTGATTGTGTATATATATACTTTATACTTTCTGCAAACCAAGGCATGCATGCAATATACATATATATACTCTGCACATACATATAATATTATATATTATATATTATATATTGTATATATTGCATACAATATTATAATATTTACAGAGATCCATTTGTCTAAAAGCAGGCTGACGAAGTCAGCCTCAGCTCTGTACCCCCGCAGATAGCTATTTGACAGGGTTCCTGGATGGGCCAAGTGGCAGTAGCTCCTTCCTTCAATGCCTGGAAGAGCTCATTGCTGGAAAGAAGCACAGTTGCTTCCTTTCAGCAATCCCCCATGTTGCCCATCCTTACCGGGAAGAAAATGTGAGGATTCAAGCAACTGCTGGAGACACCCCGTGTAACCTCGTGCCAAAACAGGAGATGGCTCCTCGCCAGACTGGCAGCCCCCAGTCTGGTCATCGAGCTTGTGTTTATGGATTGCTCATGCATGGCTCTCTCATTTCATAAAGGAAGGCATTAATAATGCCCAGCAGGGGACAAGTGTTTTCCCCTCCAGCTCTTTACCAGCCAGGAAGATCACAGAACAAAGCCCCCAGTGATGGACATTGTCTGACGCTCAAACAGCAGAGACTTTTGTCTGTGGCCCCGCAGCAGTCAATGGGCAGCTGTGAGAAGATGCCCAAGGCTGGCACTTCTCATGCCTGCCCGCGCTGTGACTCTGGCTGCCTCACTGTCGGTTGCCCACAGAGTAATTTTGGTGGCCGTATGAGGTGGCACAACAACCCTGTAGGTACTGGTGTCCACCCAGGGACTGAAGGATGCTGCTGCCAGAGCAGCTTCTGCATGAGCTGGTGGTCTCCCAGGTGGGTGGCCTCGCCGCAGCACGCTGCGGGCAGGACAGATGTCCCTTTCCTCGTCCCAGCCACAGGCATTTTGTGCTTCTGAATTCATTAATTCATGACCACGTGGTGTTTTCGAGTAGCCTGTCTTCTGCTTCTAACCTGGTCTCTGCACTGAGCACTGCGAGTAGGTGTTGGTGGATTTGGGGAAGGAAATTGTCCCCTTCCATTCAGCCTGCACCAGGCAGAGATGTCCCTGGCATGTACCCAAAATGCATGGTACAAGATGCAGTAAAAAATTCAGAAATTACCATTATCCTACCACTGTAAATGCTGCCACAGCTGCCCTTTGGCCAAAAGCTCTGGAAGACCAGCTGAACTCCATTGCTGCATTGTAAGTATCTGAAATAACTGTTATTCTATCCTGTACTTCTCCTTATAAACTTAACCTTAACTTTCTCTACATGAAGAACCTTAGTGGCTACCTTCTCTGTCAACATTGTTTTAATTTCTGAAGGAAAAAAGGAGGGAGTGGGTGGGAATTCAGAGCTTGAAACAAATCACTGAAGTTTCCAATGTGAAGCAGAAATCCCAAGTGTTCATGATGTTGAGGTTGCCTGTGGGGAAAGAAAAATAAAATGTGTTTTGCTAATCATGGATTCAAAATAAAGATGTTGCTCACCAGCACAATAGAAAAATCATCAGGCAATTCTTTCCAAATTGTTTGGTAACCTTTCTAGCCTGTCAAAAGTTAGCGAAGACATTGAAAAACAAAAAAAAATCAAATGTTATGAGAATTGGTATAAAACCCAGAACTTTTTTTTTTGTCATCATGATGAATTTCTTGGCATGGGAAAACAGAAGTAGAATGAATTTAGCTCATCCAGTGTGATGCATGCACTTAGAATGACGTGACAGAGAAAGATAGACTCCAACCAGTCACAGTCCCACAGTTTGTGTCTCGCTGGAGATGTTTTATATATACTGGCTACAGAGCTTCTTTTCTCCTTGGTTGGTGCTCAGTCCATGAAATTATACATGTCATTTTGGTTTACATATAAATATTTTATTGTAACAGAAACACAGACCCTCCACGTAGCCTGTGGTTCCCTCTACGAAATTTTAGATCATTAGGTTTAACGTTATAGGGCTTCAGGCACTGCTTTGCAGCGATGGTCTAGCAAGCGACGTTACCCATTGTAGTTAAAACATGTAAGACTGCTTTAAAAATGTAGTGTTTGTGAGGAATAAAGCAGCCGCTCAAATCTGTTGGGAAAATTTGCCGACATAGCTACAATATCTTCTCGTCTGCTCTCGTCTGCTCTCTGCTTCCGTTATTGATCGTAATGGGGAAAATGCATTCAACTGAAATTACTCACGCTGGGCTTGTGTAAGGGAAGGTCACAGAACAAATGATTTTTTTATATCATTAAAAAGTAATAAAAGCTATTCTAAATATTTCTGGATTATTATTCTTTGTAACTTGAGACAGATCCTTGACTGGTGTAAAATGGCAAGTTTTGGCAGAGCTCAAGAGTTATAAACAAATTTACTTGGCTGAGCTACTCTGGAGTATGAGACTCGATCACAGACATGACCATTTTAAGTCATTTGGTCTGAAATTTGCTGCCAATCATATTTATCCAGCTACCTTTTAAATATATATATATATTTTTTTTTCAAGATCAGTTAGGTTTAACGGAAGAAATCCCTGCCTTGCTGAAGTCAGTGGAGAAAAATAAATCCTGCCGTCTCCCCTGGAGCATATGCAGAATCAGTGCCTTCATATGCTGCTAACAAAAATAAAGGGAATGGAGGGAGGAAAACAGTCAAGTGGCTAAGCTGCAGTCCTTATTCAGAAAATAACCGTGCTGCTCTTAGCATTTGTGCTTGCATAAGATGTGGGTGCCCTGATCTCATTCACACTGAATACTTGATGCCCACTGAATACAAAGGTGAGCTGTAATAATCTCAAAAGCCAAAAGCTTACACTTTGGTAGTATATCATGAAAATACAGGCTAGAGCAAAGAACTGCATCTACTGAGGATGTGGTGTTTTAAAAAGAAGACTGGACAAGTGGCCATATAGACATAAAGAAATGCTGCATCCATGTATGACCGCCGAGTGCTTGGAGGCGTGAATGAAAGGCAAAAAAAGCAGCGGAGAGCTAACCAGCAGCCAAGTCTGCCCGTGCTAAACACCATGAAGCCCTTTCAAGGTCTCACGCACTACACAAGCTACGTGAGTGCTTATATAATGTTGCACACGCTCCTTTCGGTGGGATAAATTTTAACTTTTTGGAAGTCTTACTGCTCTTTGAAATATCTTGTTTGTTTGTTTTGTGTATGCGTTACAGTGCTTTTTGAGACCGAATTTCTAGAACTGCACAGTCTGTTTCCTAAGATGGCCTTGCAGATGGACTTGCCCATAAATCTGCGCGTAGGGTGTACAAAGATGTCATGTAAACTTTGCAGCCTGGCAAGCTGTGGTTATTCCACTGAGGGCAACTGCAGCTGCTGGTATCTGTGTGTCAAACAAACCTCTGCTTTATTGTCACATCGCTATTTAAAAATATGGAACAAACATCTCTCTTCAAATAACAACAGAAGAGCCGATCGTTCCATGCCTCGGGGGCACGAGTTGCTAAGGTCAGTAGGAACAGCAACAAAATATTGAAATGAAATGAAACGAAAATGTTGGAGGTTTGTGGATGTCTCTGAAAAATAATTCAGCTTCAGCTTCATTCCAGCAGAGCCCTGGGATCTGGAAAATATTCTTGATCTGCCAGACGTTTGCAGAGTTAATGCTCTTAAAAAAAAATGTTTTCATATGATTCCTAATTATATTCTTTTCTAATGAATGGAGACAATTTCAGATGATTTGTGGCAGGGGATAGACAGAAATGATGAAAAATCAAATGGGAACAATGTACGCTGATGACTTCCCTTGAATCTCTGTAGGGTGATTATTATTGCCTTTTACTAGGCTTAGTGAGGAAAGTGTATCAGTGAATAGGTAAAAGGTTGTTCTACATTTCTTTCCCATTTCCCTAAGAATACAAAGATTAATCTTTATTTAGCTCCCTTCACTCTAAAGGAGATCCATTAGAAAGTCAAGAATCAAGCTGTCACGATAGACATCCTTAGTGCTGTCACACACTGATGCTTTCCTCTCCCTCTGTCCATGGATGGTAGGGAACCGGTGGCATCCAGCACTGGCTCTTCTCCCACACTGAAAGCCCTGTAGGACCCAGGGCTTTTTTCCTTTTTTCCTTCCAGCATCTCACAGAAGTCTCACTGATATTATTGGCATTAATATTTAACCTTGTGAAGCACATGAGGTTGTAGGGTACACCTGACTGGAAGGTCCAGGCTCCTGCTCAAAGCAAGGCTGATTTAATCCAGGTTGCTCAGAGCCTTTTCTGGGCTGATTTTGAATACCTCTGAAGATGGAGGTAGCACAGCATCTCCGGGCTCCTGCTCCCTCTGTGAAACCTTTACTTGTGCTGGGCTGGAGTTTCCCTTGCTGCAGCCTGTGACTGTGTCCTCGTCCTTTTGCTGTCACCCCGAGGAGAGGGACCCTGGGGATCCGCCTGGTGGGGCTGGCAAGGAGCACAGGAGGCGGTACCGTGGGCCAGCTCTGACTACATCTGGAAGAGTCCCTTACTTTTTCCTTTTAAAGGAAGGTGCCAGAAGCTCTCCACTGACGATAGCTTCCGCTTTAGGCAACCTCTTCATGCTAATTATTATAGATTGGCTCCAGCAATGAAGTAAGACTTCAAAGTAAGAGTAAGACTATTACTCTTTTAATTAAGAATCAACTTACATCACCTTTAGCAAAGCGGTATTCATACCCAATTCTTTTTGCCTTCTTACCTTCAACAGTGCCCTGTAGCATCAGGCACATCCCCAGCATAATTCAGGCAGGAATTTTCTCTTGTATTTGAGTTGATTCTGTGTTTAATTTCATTGCTATTCCCTTCCTACCACCTCCAGCTTGTGCCTCGAGACAGGAAGAACACGAATATCCCTTCTGCCTTCTCTGACTAAGGTCCTCACTCCTCATCCCAGATGGGAGCTGGCTGTAGGGTCTCCCCTGCAGCTGACCTGAACCACAGCGCCCGGCAGCTCTACGAACAGCTCTGATAGCACTGCTGCACAAATGGGGTCTTCCAACAGGGGCAGAGCCAACATCTGGAGGACAGAAACCTCCGCAGCCATCCTATAAGCTAAGTGGTTCCTGCTCATGAAATGGGACTTTCAGGTAAATAACTCCAATCATTGCAATTTCTTCTCCTAGGAGAATGTTTCCAGGACTTTTATTGTGCCTATTGACCTGCCTTGCTTTCCCAAAGCCCTGCAGCTCTGCAATATTCTCTCTGAAATAAGGGGCCCCATAATTCACATAGTGTTTATTTGACAGCCTTTGTGGAGTCAGGGTAAGAGCAGACAATGCTGGGGAGGCACTTTTTCCCCATTCCACTTGCTGCCAGCCCAGTATGTTTTGTCTCTTCTGCCTAAGTTGATGGGGTCATGTCGTAGGCACAGGCTGAAAATGTCCTGTGGTTGTAATGTTCAGCAGTTTAGCTTCTGACTGCTTGCTGAGCCTGACTCACAAACAAGTTTATCAATCAAGCCAGGGTGAATATTTTGTCTATGCAACTTTTTCTTACCTTTTTTTTTTCAGAATAATAAATAGACCAGTAATTTATTTAAAAGATGTTCTTATTTCATAAATATTTCCATAAAAGCTTGAGGAATCTTAATTATATAGCAATTCTTCACCCCATTGTGGAGGAGCAGAATTATAACTAGCTTCCCTTTCCCTGCTCAGCAGCTCTGTGATTTCTGATCATACCTCTAATTGCTCAGAAGCAGAACCTGCTCTCTTTTAAATGATTGTTAAATGATTCATTCAGGAATCATATTTATCTGGAGCAATTGTTCCACTGATCTCCACAAAAACCCACGGAGGGAGAAGCATCACTCATCCTGCAAATGGCAGTTCTTAAATCTGTTGTATTTTGTCCTTTCATAAAACGTGCACCTTTTACAATATATCATTGGGTCATTTTTAATTTTTCTCTAAAGAAAACCATCCTAATTAAAGCCTGATTAGATGAGTAGTTAGTGAGAGATACAGCTGCCTGCATAGCCCAGAAGAGCTGTTAGAGAAGGCTTTAGCAACTGAGGCTCACGGGAATATACAGCTTAAACTTTTCAGAATGAGACTGGGCATCCAATCAATATTTAAACCTACTTCACAACCTTCTCTCCCCGTGATTTTCACTAACCAGGAGCCTGTGATATGACCCTTTCTATTTTAGTATGTCTTTTCTGCAAAGATTGATAGGGGAATTCTTCTTAATGCTGAAAATCATTAGAACTATTTCACCTCACGGTTTCTTTGTTAGACTACAAACAGAATGACAGATGGATACAGGAGTCTGGAGTCTGAATATTTCATATTGACAACAGGCCGGACTCCACTCTCATGTACACCAGTGCTAATCAGAATTTAAAAATGAAACAAAACAAACAAGAGTGTAGTTACTTTAGTTTTTAGTTGGTGTAACTCAATATTTTGAGGAAGAAAGCTCTTACAGAGCCAAAATAGTACAAAAATAATTGCTATTATTTATTTATCAGTTCATGCTCTTGTTTTCCATCGAATAATCCTTTGCTGGTGGAAATTAGTGATTCCAATATGTATTTGGTAGCCCAACAATGAAGAAACACAAGATGCAATGAAGACTTCCTCTAATTTCCTTTAATCTCATGCTGAGTTACTACCAGCATGACCCTGAGAGAAGTATTACTTCCTGAATACGGAGCTTTGATGAACAATAAATATTTCTTTCTTGACAGGTTTATTCCTTTGTTGAGGAATTGCTTGAGAGCTATTTCATTGTATATCGTGAAGGCGTAATTGGGCTACAGCAGGCTTATTCCTTTAATAGGTTAGGCAATAATTTCACATCACCCTTTAGTACACAGGGCTTTCATTCTGTTAAACTGATTGATTACTTTATCAGGATTCATTTGCTGGCATTTGTGTAAAGCAGCATCTTGCAGAAGGAAGAAGAATGCAACTTTACTCCCTTGTCAAGCCGTCAGGATCTGTATGAGACAAGACAGCAGCGAAGCAGACAGTGCTGCACCGAGAGGTCTGCAGGGGAATTCAGACCAAGAGGTTGTCCTGTCTGTCTCTCCATCCAAGGCAGAAGCACTTAGCTTGCCTTCCCTGTCAGGCCTTTGTGTTAAATGGTTCTTAAAATCCTGCTTGTCCTTTGCAGCCTGAAGCTGCAGACATGCAAACCTCTCTCTTAAAGCCTCTTTCCACAGAAGCTGGTGAAACCAACGTTGATGCCTGCAGAGGCAAAGATGTGGTTTTGGAAATTCCACCCTGCCAGAACCGAGAGTTGCGTCCTGATCCATGACAAAGAAATTGTCCCAAAGTTCTGAGAAATATTTGTCTTTGGATTTGTAGAAGTACCTGCTCTTATTCGGACAATCACCTAAACTGGACTGTGCTGAGGAAAAGCTGACCTTCTCCTTTCTCCAGTAAGCATGGTCTTATATTGGATTTTGATAAATAATATCAGTCAAAAACCACTTAAAATTCCTCTTAGAATATTTCCCTAGATAGAAACCAGAGTGAGAGAAATATTAGGCTAAATTCTCTCTTGACATAAATCCATTGAATCTAAATTAATCTATCTCTTAGAGTAACCTGATCGTGGCATCAGGTGAAGTATCCTTTTGGCATGACACTCGAGGCCTATGCTAAGTTACACCAGCAGAGAATTTGTTTTGCTGTAACCACAGTCAGACCACTAGCTCTGATTTTAGTACCACGTTAACAAATCTTCCTTGCAAGGTTGCATAACGATGATTTGGCAATAAAAGCTTATTTCAGTTTCTTTATAATTTTAATTTGCAAAAATGATTCAGATGGAAAATTGGAAGGTTTTCTTTCAGAACCAAAAAGGATGCTTTTGTGAAGTTTGAAGAAAACTATTAAGATGTGTTTAAATTACAGCTCATCAAACAATTAGACTGACTTGCTGTTTTGATAATATAATAACTTCTGTGTCTTGCTTAAAATGTTATCACATTATTGTCCTCAGTAGAGAATTTCCAGAGAGCTAAAACTTTTTCAAAAGTAGCATGCTAGTTATGCATGAAGAAGTAGTCATCAGTTGAAAATACATAAGCAAAAATATCTGGTTGGATCTTTTTACCCAATGTTATAAGGAGCCCAAAGCATAGCCTGTAGCAGTAAGGGTTCCCAGCCACTACCAAATCTAAATTACCCAGTACAGAAGGACTGTTGTCTCTGTATTGTCCCTCTCGTCTCTGTATTTGGCTGTGTACGGTCTTCTTCTTGAGGTATAGTTTTCAAGCATGAGTCACCAGAGCAGTCTGTGCAAAGTCAATCCTAATCTACACTGTGCCATTGTTTGCCAGAAGGTTTTGCTGCTAGTCTGCCATGAAGGATGCTTCATTTGCTGCTAGGTGGGTTGCCTAAAGGTGCTGGGTCATCCCACTTTTCTTGCCCCAGTCCAGAAAATTGCCATCATGCTTTAAAATGGGTGAGTGGAAAAAAGGCAGTCTCAAACACCATGCACACATTCTGCCTCATTTAGCACCTACATAAAAAAAAAAAAAAAAAAAAGTTAATAGAGCTGCCAAACCAATTACATTAGATTAAATTAAATTAGTGAGCCAAAAAATTAAGATATCATGGCAGACAGGTCTAGGAATGCGGTGGCAAAAAGGGGCATGGGATACCCAGCTCTAGAAGAAATGAATTTACTCAGTGAGCTACCACTGATATAAAAATATTTTTAAAATGTCAGATGGAACTAAAACATTTTAGACATATGGTGCATTAACCAAATGTTTAAACATTTGCCTTTAGCTGCATAAATGTAAAACTGATGGAATGTGTTTAGCAAGCGATACAGATTATCTTTAACTGCATTAAACTGCACATGTTCATTGTAATGCAGGCCAGTTATAAATGCAATACAGACAACATCTCTAATCTCATCTATTGATGATATCTACATTTTTCTATTGCTTTGAAAATTGTTGGTCATCCGTAACTCAGAGTATTATTTGTGCTGACTGAAAAGATGAAAATCAAACATTAGTAATCAACGCCCAAACTGAGAAATGCTTTGATTTCTCTAATTAGGATACAGGGCTGAGCTTCAGAAGAAGCTTTTGCTACACGTGCTATTAATGATCTTGGGAAATCACAGCAATTCTCTGGGCTTAGGTAGTTTGCCAGATTGCAGAGATAGCCAGCTGATAAATCAGAATAAGCCTCCTCTGTCAGCTCCTGTCTGATTTATGTAGATACACAGGGAGTTTGTAGGGAGCTTGGACAATAACTGCAGAAAAAATACTCCATATAAGCTCAGCAGGGATTCTCAGATGAATAACCATCCCTTCTACAATGTATAAAACTTGTGGGATTTTCATTAATATCCACCAATTGTCTGAATAAGAAATAATATGACTTGTGGAGTCACAGAAAACCAAGCTCCCTATCGTTATGAGCAAATCTGCATTTTTTTGACTTAGTCAATTTTTTTTTGTCATACAATTCTTCTAAAAATTACATTCTTTTAAAAGTGCCAACCCAAACAATTTTCTGGAGTGTGGAAGTAGATGTCTTGACAATCCTTATTTTAATTGACCATGAAAGCTTCTCAGTGAATCAACAGAGCCTTCTACAAATTGTATTCCTTGAGATAATACTTATGGCTGGTTAGGATTCCCAAACCCTATTATTGAAAACTTCAGAAAGGCACACAGATCTATTAGGAGGGAAAGAACAGGGGCTGATAAGTCAAAGCAGAAAAAATGTAACTGCTGTGATACCAGGTAGAAAGCAAGTGAACTGACTGGGAAGGCAGGACTCCTTCTGAGTTAACCTGTGGCTAAACAGTAGCTGCAGTATATCAAAACCATCTGCAGGTGCTGCAGAAATGTTTGTGGAAGGCCACTGAGCAGAGCATGGTAATAACTAGTGGTCCAGGTCAGAAATGCTTTAAGTCTCGTTTTGAAATCAGGCAAGATCAGAAAGCCAGTGATACCGTGTGGCAGTGATGGATTAACCCGTTTGCTCGCCTCGTGACAAGACTGAATATAATGCTTCCTCAGCCTCTTTACACAAGGACAAGAAGTAGAAAACTTGATGTATTGGCATGGTTGTGCTGGCGTGCCAGCTCTGAGCGGGGCTGGTGGACACAGCATGGCCCTGGAGGGGCGCCAGGAGCTGCTGGGCCTCTGGGGACTCTCTGGGGATGCATTGCTTCAGGACTCTTTCCTCTCCTCTGGTGTTTAAATAAAGGTGTTTTTCTCTGTTGCCAGAACCGCAAGAGTAGGTTTGGGATTGTATTGCTAGTTATCCCTTTATCATCTGGACAGAGCAGAGCAGGAACTTTTCCTTTCCATTTCTCTCGCACCGTACCTTCTAACACTATGCAGGGGACCTGCTTGCTCCAAAGAGCATATGCAGGCACACTGTTTTGGCACGTGTACGAGCTTCATGAGACAGCCTGATTCCCCATGATTTCCAAACCAGAGGAGAACTTAATACACTCGAGGCAAGTTAAAAACCACTGCTGGTTGTCCTGCCAGCCATTACTTTCCACCTGCTCTCCCCAAGTGCGCTGAGGCTGAGGAGCCAGCCAGCCGGCTGGCGTGTGGAGACGTCTGCTCCGCCTGCTACCAGCAGCACGACACGGCCTGCTGGCCAGCTCTGCTTCTCGTGCAGGCTGAACTGCTGTCTCTCCCTGGGACACCTGGGGATCCATAGTCCTTCAGGAGCCCACAGTGGGGAGGGGGTGGCAGGGGTGTGAGGCAGAGGCCAGGCCCGGCGAGCTCCCGGCTGCTCGGCGCGGGGCTCTTTCCAAGTGACAGAAACATGCCCAAAGTGATTACTCACCTGCCTACCGCAGGAGAGGCCCATCTGCATCAGGGCAGTTTGGCCTCTAGTTGGTTCAGCAGGTTTCCGTATCACGCTAAGAAGTGTTCAACAGTATCAAAACTGACATTTTTCCACATTTTTATTTGGTTCAGTCCAGGACAACCCAGAAAGTAAGTGCAAAAGCAAGCTGGCAGTACCAGGTACAGTTATCTTCAAGAGAGCTGAGGGGAAAGTAGCTTTTTAAGCTGCTTGCAAGGATTTTAAGCTACTTGCTTGAGCCCCTGACACAGGCTGAGGAGGGAAATGGGGATCTCCAGAGTCAGTGTGTGATATTAAACTGTTGTCATCTTATCTAAGACAAGGACCTCCAGGAGCTGAGCCTGGGCTGCACCTCCTCAGATGGGCTGTGTCACCATGACTCCAGGCCCACAGGACACGTCTGGTGGCACCTTGGCAGAGGGTGGCCATTTTGGTTTTCTTCCTTCTCTGGCGACCATTTTGTATCCTGAGATCTCAAAGCAGGTGCAGAGGTCAATAAATAGCATTTGGTGATAAGGGCATGGCACAAGAGCAATGGTACTAGAGGGGCGACAATCTGCCTTCATGTGGCAATTGAACTTCCTGTACAAGTGTGCATTTATTTTGCTCTTGAGAGTAAATCTCTCCAGTGAAATTCAGAATCTCTCAGACAGGAATACTGAGCCCAAGACACATTACCATCTTAATATTGAACTTCTGTGAGAAGTATTTCTGTGTGAATTGGCCTTGTTGCTCCAGATGATTACAGTGCACTTTCCAAACAGTAAAACTGTGCTAGAGAATCCCATATAATTTAGAAAGAGACGACTAGAAACTAGTTCCATGAAAGGAATGAATTTTATGTGAAAATAATAAATTTGGCTGTGACAGACATACTGAAGGAAAACTGCTTTCAAATAATACACATGCCTCAGAATTTGTGGCTATCTGCCCATCCTTCCCTGCTCGCACTAACTTACCCAGATGTATGTGTGCCTCCTCTCTTGGAAAATACTTTCCAACTCCCCTGCCTGTATGACTGACTGGCATAAGTCCAAAGTCTCGGCTGTATCATATTTCTGTCTGCATGCCTTAATGTTCACAGCTAAACTAATCATGGCAACTAGAGTTGGTTACGTACCTGAGTGTCTGGATGGATGGAGGAGCACTTCTGGAGATGAATTTCTCCCCTTTAACACTAAAATCCATGCAAGTAGGCTGGGCCAAATCATTCTCACCTCTTGCTATGCTGCCATGCCAATGGACATTATCATGCTTCTTATACAGAGCATGGAGGGGGGCCTAATTTTCACCCTCTTTTGCTCAAATTGTGTGCACAGCAGCTGATATGTGGTACTGGGACATGGAGCAGATGGCCACAAGTGGCTGCTGTCCCATCAGACCCCATAGATTTGTCTGTGTTCAAGTGGTGTAGTAGGTTGCTAACCGTTTCACTTTGGATTAGAAGGGAATGGTAAAGCAAATGGTAAAGCAAAAAGTCCAGCTGAAAAAGAACACCTCGAATACCTGCAAAGCAGATACATCTTTTAATAGGGGAAATCCTTCTCTAAAGTGAAATCTTCTCTTTATAAGTTGTGGTTTTTAGAGACACTCTAACTATGCAATAAAATAACTTACTGAGGTGGATCACAGTATCTTATTTGTATCATAACACATCACTATATTGCTTGCTTGGGTCTTTGGAGCTTTTGACATGTTGGCCTTGATATGCATAAGTTTATTGCTTCTTTTGTTGTGTTGATGGCCATGAATTCCTAACTCTTTTGAACTAGATTTCTGAAAAGACAGACTGGAAAAAGTGCTCTCAGTAAACATCTGTTACAAGGCTGAGACACAAGAAAGGAAAGTTTGCTGTCACCACAGCCTTCTTTGTTCAGAGTAATCTAACTAGTCATCTCCTGTGCTTGGAGCTATCTTGTCAGCTAGGTACTCTTTCTCTTCTGCAGAGTGAAATCAGACTGACTTTTGTGTTACTAATTCCCTGAAGAAACCAGAACCCTTACAGTTCACAACCACTTCCCAAAGTGTTACTGTTTGGGGGTTTTATTTCACATTCCATGCCAGGTTTGGAATTTCCACCTCCTATCCAGCTCCCTGGTGCACAGCCCCCTCTTTCCCACCTCCCTCCATGTGATGGGGACGGTGTTATAATTTCCTTTGCATGTGCAGCACACGCAGCAAGGGCTTTTCCTCCTCAGTGGCCTCTCCCCTCAGCTCCCCAGCCAGCATTTGCCTGGAGGAAAGCCAGCTACTTCTGAAATCAATGAGAGAGGAACAGTGGTATCAAAAGACACTGCCAAATGGTGGAGGAGGGAACTGAAAGAGATGCTCCGAGATGAAATTTCAAGACAGCCCAAGGTTCCTTCAAGATTTTCTTTTGGACCAGACTACAGACCAAATGAGGTTCAATCAGATTTCAGGTTGCAGGCTCACTTTTCAAAAGCTTTTTCTCCCCTTCCCCTGTTCCTTAGTATGCCATGGTCTTCAGATGATGATTCTTGTTATGTACTGGAAATGTACTTGAGGTCTATAGCCTGTGCTCTGCACACTGCTTCAGAAGTGAGGCAGACTGGTGCAGTTTCCTTTTCCACTGTTTTCTGATAAAATAATTAATGTCCTTCACAAGCAAGCTGTGACAGCATTTGAACCACTAACCTTAATCCATCTGACATTCTCTTTTCTGCGGTTTAATTATGTTTACAACTTTCCAGGAGTATCCTAGCCTTTCTCTTTTTACCGTGGGCTTTTCTCAGAGGTCACCAGCTTCACTTCAGTTTTCCCCAAATGTGCCTAGCAACCTATGCACTGTACCTTCCTTGTGGCCACAGCATTTGGCTTGTAAGGAGTGATTTTAAAAATAGGACTATAAATATATTTTTATATTTGTATTTCCAGGGCACTTATCTACTAGTGATTTTCTGAGCCCTTTAGGTAAAAACACAACAAATCAGGTAAAAATAGAAAAAAAATCCAATCAATGCTGAAGGCCATCCAGCACAATTGGCTCCTGCACTGTTTGCAGTTTGACATTGATTCTCTCTTGGTTTCTAGAAACCTGCTCCTTGAAACGTGGCTGCATCGTACAGTCGCTCTAGCCCAGAGCAGAGGCATGTATAGCGTTATTTTTTCACACCGACAGTGGACCTGAGATAAAAGTTATCTGGTCTACAGTGTAGAAAAGTAGCTCACAGTACAGTTTCGGAATGAAATCATCAGCTTCGTGACGCTGAAGGGCCTTGTCAGAGGGCAGTGATTCACAGCTTGGAAAAAAGCTCTCTTCTGTCACGGCGGAGGCCAAAGGTCCCATCCGTGCTGACCAGTGGGGCAGGCCTCTACAGCCGTTCTGGTCCTTGGGGGTCAGAAACCAAACAAGCTCAATCTATCTTGAATCACTCTGTGGCTGTAAAAAAAGAAAAAAGGAGTGCAGTTCATTGTGCAGTTGCAGATGCCCTCGGTGCCTCTTTCTCTGGTGCTGCCCCTCCAAAAGTTATGGGTCATCTCGGAAACTCAGGGCCTTAACGGGCAGCCTCGTGCGGTTATCCTGGGTACCCCAAAAACAAAGTAGATGCCTATTTGTGGCTAAATGAATCGAGGCAGTTTTTCTCTACTTTATACTGCTGAAGTAAATTGTTTAACCCCTGCTAACAAAGTTAGACCTTAAACTAGACCAGAGCTCACACAGAGACAGCTTCCCCGCAGCTCCCTCTGAAATAACTTTCAAAGGGCTCTTGTTTTTTTCCTTCCAGCCTGCTAATGCTAGTAGTGGCACGATAGAAGCCATATCAAGTCATGACTGGGTTTCTCTGAGAGCCTGAAAATTGTAATCCAGGGCTTTCTTCCATTACTAATGGTTCACAGCAACACGGCTTGCAGGGCTATGTCAGCAGAACCACAGATGATCGTATTAAAAGAAAGAGATTCATTGTCACTGTGTTATTGCACACCACTATGTTTCCAGGTAGCGTTTCTTCAGTGTGCTCTCAACCTGGGAGTCATTAAAGCATTCTGCTGAAGTGAATTCTGTTCTTTATCTTTCATAAAACCAGGAACAGACCATCCCTCTATGCCTACAACACATTTTTTTCCTGCCCTTTCTGTAAACAGGGTGTCTGCTGTCCCTCGTTACTGCAAAGCCAAAGCACCTCTTGGTCTTTCGCATCACGTCACTGAGGCAGGGACGTGTACCAGCTGCCGTTTAACGATGGGGGACTAAGGTCCAGGGGGAAAAAGGCAGGAAAGAGAGATTCAAACACTTTCCTAACCAAATCCCAAGTTTGTTTCTTACTCTGATGATGATCCCTAATTGCCAATTAATGAAAGGGGCTGAAATGAACAATAGTTAGAAAACAATGCCCAAAAAGGATCAGATCGAAGGCTTACCTAATTTGTTATCCTTGTGTGTGTAGGGAATAGTGAAGATGTTTGTAAAATGAAGACTATAGGAACAAGACAAACATACCTAATACTAGGAGCATCTTTCAACCTTTTTCAGGTCAGGGATTTTCTGTACAAGTAACAGTTGTTATTTCCTCTCCCAGTAACTTGTCAGGTGTCCAGTGAAACCATGCAAAAAAAAATCATTAAAAGAAATTGGCAAAAAGGAAGCCCTTATTGACTGGATCGCCTTCACTCTCATGTTTATCAGCTGCTTCAAGGACCTGTCATAGATTCCTAAGGCAGGATTTACCTTTATAAAATCTGTAGTGATTTCCCAAAGTACATCATATGTATTCAGGCATCCACTATTTCTATTTAACTACAATTCCTGCTAATTTATCTGGTATCTGTGTCAGTCTTAGAGGCAAGTAGCTCCCTAGATCTCCCCTAGAGAAAGGGAGGACATTGCAGCTTTCCAGTTCCAAAATGCTTTTAAGGGAGAAGTTAAAATTTCACAGCTGACCATTTGACAAATTGGCTTAATAGCTCAGTAGTCTGATTTCTAATCTGCATCGGTTTGTTGTAACAGTATATAAATGCTTTGTAATGATGCCTTAAGTGATGTGATTAATATCTATCATGTGATGTTTACTCTTCTCCCCTCCTCTGGAGAGAAGTGCATGCCCTGGAATGTCATATTTTGGTATGGCTTTATCAGTTTTGGTTTTGTTTGGCTTTGTTTTCTTTGAAAAATATACATGGTGCTCTGTATTTATTTTAGAGAAGGCAAGGTTAGAGAAACAGGGACCTTCAGCCTTGAGGGACCTCATTCCACCGTCCCAGGCTGACCAGTTCTGCCTCCTGCATGGATAAGCTTTGTCCTAGTTTTAGTGAGCTCAGTTTCCAGCAGAAGAGCAAAGTTACTGAGTACAGAAAATCAAAGGCTTTAAGCAATCTAAGATATTTCAGGCCACAGATGTGGATCATATGAAGGTAAGTTCTAACATTGTGAACTTCTTTTGGTAGGCTTTAGGAGGACAACACAGGACCTAGAGGAAAAAAAATATATATTTCTTGTGGCCAGCTCTGTTATTTTCTGGCTTGTGTGAACCTCTGGGGTACAAGCAGAATGCCTTAAGCCAGATACATCATTCTGGAGATGTAGGAGTAAATAACTGAAGTGGGTCGCTGCCTGCTAGGCATGCAGCAGGTCCCAGCCAACTGCAAAAGCCATGTGCAAGCCCTCACGCAACGAGTTAGCACTGGCAGGGAGTGACTGCTCCATGAATAAAGACCAAGGGGACCCTCGCAGACGGGCAGGGTTTGGGCTCCAAGTTTCTCAGCCCTGTGATACGCCGGGCTCCCGCTTCACACAGGCTCCAGCAGATGGTTTCGGATTCACTGAGCATGGATTGGCTGAGAAACTAATGCTGAAGAGAGGTTCAGCAGAGGGAGCTTTCTCATCAACGCAGTTAATATGTATTCTGGTGCTTTGTGGGATGCCTAAGCAACCATTCCTGGTGGTCGGGAGCCAACATCACAGACCTCTGTGCTGCTCTGAGCAGCAGCCAGAAACGTTGTTTCAGAATGGCTTGCGGTCTTTCCATTCCTCATAGGCTGAGAGCGATGCTTTCTAGCCCTGCTAGCTCAGGTGCCACTGCTGTGGCCATTTTAAATGCTCTCACGTGGAAGCCGAGCAACAGAAAATGTTAAAAAGCAACAAAATCCTCAGTAGGAATTTGATATGAAGGGAGGGCATCTAAGCTTGCTGGTGCACTCATAGATTTTTTCAGGCACGCATCCAGTATTAGACTCAGACTCTTAATTTCCTTTAGGCTATGATTTCATGTGGCTTAGTTTATTCATAGGTACCCGAAGAGTTTAAAAGTCTCATATAAATCCAGAAACTTCATAATGACCCCAGACATGTCCATAAAGCAAGCAAGCTCTGGAAAAGTAATAGCAACCATAGTAGCTGCGGATAACTTCCTTCAAGTCCTGCCTTCAGAGCACGCAGCCAGACAGGGTTAGCGTGGTCATGCAGTGCATAGGATATGTAGGATATATACATCAGGCCCTTTTACAGACTTGTGGTGACTCCAAGGTCTCCTGCGCTCTTCACTCCCACGCCAGCCAGCAGTAAGTGGGCTGCGCAGTGTAATACGAGGTGTCAGAGATAAGCCAGGTTTCGGCTCCTCCAAATCGCTGCCAATGTGCAGCCACTGTTGTGCTGCTGACAAGTTCTCCCTGGTTCCTTGGCCCGGTTACAACTTGGGTAGCTACAACCTGCCTACTTAGGGTCTCCCCAGAGTTCCTGTTGGCAGCGTTCGTCTTTTTCCACTTCTTGTCCTAATGTAGTTGGGTTATCTCGCTGCGCATTGTTAAATGCTACCGCTACCCATACCAGAGGTGGCTGCACGTCGGGTTTGGGTGAAGCGATCTCCCGTGAGGGCAGCCTGATCTCCCAGGCTTCACTCCTGTGAATAATCCACAGCCACACAATCAGGCTTCCAGAAGTCCGGCTCCACCCAAGGGCAATACGCTCGCAAGGGTAACATTGCTCGAGTGCCAAGGAGTTTTACGTGCACATCTACACAACATCCTTACTGCAAAAGTGGAGCCTTTGTTTAAATTTTCTGTTTTCAATTGACTTGAAAATAAACAGAACATTTGGGGGGAAAAAAGTGAGAAACTGAAAAGATTTGCCTTGTTTGTTCCGAAACTACCAAAAGCCTGGGGCTTTGAACGCTCTTGTAAACTGAGCAATGATCGCTGCCTTTCAGCTCAGGTGGAGTCCGGTGGAAGCCAAAATTAAAAATGCAGCCCACTGTGTAAATAAATTAAAGCCACAGCAAACACTCTGCTGTCCCTGTGCGTTTTGCACAGGCCTACATGCACACACTTAGATCCTCTCCGGAGATGGGAGGAATTGCTCTCTCGAGGTGCCCACCTCTCGTCATGCATCACAGACGAGTTGCTTAGCCCAGACACCGTGAAAGACATGGTCTGGTAAATGTTTTTTTTTTACCAAACTGGTAAACCAGACACATTAGCATTTTGCATTTGTTTAGAAAATATTTTCGCAAAGCGCTTGGTCAGCATTCTCACAGGATCTAAGGGAGGGAGGATGGATTATCCTCAGGGCCACCTTTTGCTTCGCTGTGACTACGGGGGAAGACCTGACAAGTTGCTTCAGAAAGCTTTTAGAGGCGGAGGTAGGTAAGGCACCCCCTGCCCACTGCCTCACACCCAGCAAAGACTCCGCTGCTCCTCTTGCACCAACCCAGGGAAGGAAATGAGGCTTGTGTTGGCCACAACGAGAATGGCAGCAAGATCTCCTTTTGAAAGGACTGTGCCATAGTGAAGGGTCCTGGTGCTGAGGTTGTTAAGGTAGGAAACTTTAGGGTAGGAAACTCTACAACTGTAGACCACTAGCAGGACTAGCAGACACTTGCTGGGCAGTATTTTCTTACTGTTATTAGAACATTGGTTTTTTTTTTAGAGATACAGACACCAAAGCAAAGAGAGTGTTGTGCTTTGTCATACATCAGACTACACCTTTGTCTTCCTTCATGGGTCCATAACTACTCCCTCTGTCTCTCACTCTTCCTTCCCAAGGTAAATAGGAGCAGCTTTTATTCTTCACTTGGCAGGATGGAGTACAACCACCCTACCTGAGTAAAGAGTGGCAAAGACATCTAAATTTTCTGCGTGTGATGTAAATTAGAATCTTGATTTTTGCTTCTTGAGCAACAACATGCATCAGTCTCTCCCACCAGGAAATAGACACGATCTGTATGCACATATTTAAAAATCACACAACTTTAAGGTACGTTGTACATGGTGAGTTACACATGAATTTGTTTTCAGATGCAGTCAATATCCGTACTGGCAGGAGATTTTTAGGTTTTGATATACTGCTCTGATGATTGCCTATGTAGGGTGAAATGCATCCTTAAACACTGCACTGTCAAAGTAATATCCACAAATCATTCAGCGCCCATCACTGGCAGATAGTAAATATTTTATACCATATTGAAAAATAATATTTCTTCTTCTTAAGTATTGCTCATGTGTTCCCTTTGGGCAACTCTCAGAATAGCCTTTTGGGATTCATAAAAAACAAATAGTTCCCTTTATGCTTTTAAAGCTTTCGTCACATGGGCTCCCCAAAGCACTTCCATGGCAGCAATCCTAGTCACTTAGTTTGAAAGATGAATATATTAGGGGGAACAGAGAAGGAGTAAAGATTTTTTTTTTTCTCTGTTCCTGCATAAAGATGTCACCTATGCCATGTGCACAGGACTGCCACTTGCATGGATGGCAACTCCGCAGGGATGCCAGAGAGGAATGGCCTTGCTTTGGGAAGACGCTTCAAAGCAGCATACAAAGAAAATGATCTGTGTGCCTGGGGAAGGCCATGAGGCTCAAGAGAAAGACTATTAAACAAAAATACTATCTTTTTTTTTTTTTTTCCTATGCTGTTGTTATTTCCTATATCCTGATCCATCTTTTCACTGCAGTGGTTGCATCTGAATTGAAATTATTGGTTTTGCTGATAATTTTTGCGTTAGATGGCAGATACCCCTTGCATCATACTAGATCATACTGGCACTGAATGAGATTTTTCCAGTGACATTCAGGCTGCCCCCTGGGCACTTCTGTCTTGCCCACATTTCGGGCTGAATGTTAGGACTGCATTGCTCAGCTTGGGGTTGCTCGCTGTAACAAGCAATGCCTGCCTTGTCAATCCCAAACCTGACAGTGTATTTAGTTCTGCCACTCCTCATGACCCGTGTGCTTAACAAGTCTGTTAAAACCTGCGGGCAGCTTGGCTCTGTGTTATCACATCACCGGTAGGTCCCAAAAGATGAGCTGGGGATACCTGCTGGAGAGCAAGCATTTGCTTATGACAGCCTGGCCAGACACCACGCAGCGGTGGGGCTGCACAGAGGTGTCTCACTCAGTGGGGCTTTTCTTCTTAACGTCTGAAAAATGCTAAGCTCGGTGTGGATGCACTACCAAGGCAGATATTAAATATCACCGTAGAAAATTAATAGGGTTCTGCAGGTGGAGAAGAGAAGATCACCAGCCCACAAATAATCCCTCCTGTCTCTGAAACGCTTCCCCTCCAGCGGCGGTGCAGGCTGACGTTGCCTGGGCAGTCCCTGCTCTTCGTGGGCTGGGGAGGAGGGAGCCAGCTGAGCCGTCTGCACGCTGCAGCCCTCATAAAGCTAAAAAATGGCACCAGAGCTGCGTGCTCCTAGCTGCTGCTACTGATGAGGCTGGCCCAGGTTTCGTTTGCAGTGCCTATGGTTTTGAGAAACAGCAGTGTGTCATTATGTCCCTGGAAGCTGGAGATTATAAAGGGGAGAACAGAAGAAATAATTAATAATAATAATAATAATAATAATAATAATAATAATAATAATAATGTGGCTTCCGGAACCATGTTTGTTAAAGCAGTCTGATATTCTGCCCTTGAGCTATTCCTCCAAACAAAACCTCCAGCATGTATTCTTCCCTTTCAAACATTTAATGGAGTGTTGAGCCAGCAAGACAGCTGGGAAGTTCGAGTTTCTGACTGCACAATGGCAGCAGTGTCTATGCTGTCAAAATTAACTCTGCATTTTTTCCTGCTCATGCTGGAAAGAAAAGATCTTTCCAACCTTTGAAAAATGTGCTGTGTGCTCAGAGTTTTTATATTCGTCCTCTAGTTTAGCTCAAACGAAGCTGGTTCAAACATTAAGTTGTAATATTATTCAGATAGCCAGTGTTATTCAAACATCGATCACATGAAGGTATATTTTAAACACCTGATCACAGGGTGTGTGGAAGGAGAAGCAGTGGGGATCACTGCTTGGCTAATGAGGGGATGGGCACTGCATCAAAACCTGGAAAGAAACATCAACCCAGTCCTACAGATACATCCAAATAAAGCTGCCACAGTATCTGCTATTACTGGCATTTACCAGGTGAATTCTGCTCTGGGTTGCACTGACCCAAGGAATTTAATCATGCTCTGTGGGTTTTTGCAGCTGAGTTTTTATTACACACTGATTTTTTGTACACGCCTAATTGCTGTTGAACCGTGGGTTTTGTGATCCTTTTATCAGCCAATGCACAAACTGCGTCAAAACATCTGACACGCGAAGTGGCAGGTTTTCACTTGAGCTGCTGGGCAAAGGAGGCTTGTACGGGGTCTCCTCAATATCCATTCTGACCTCTCTGTCTTTGGTGGTAATAGCACATGTTCAGCGTGAGCCCGGTTTTTAATATATGTGACCCCCTTGAGGATCTGCCCCAAAAATCTCAGGCTTCTCTGTGATGGAAAGCGATGTTTTTCTCTTTAAGGAAAGGAGGGAGGCAGGTAAGGAAGGAGCGAGAACTATGCTCCTTGGGTAGGGAAGGCAAATGTAAATGCAAGATGCCATTTATCATTATTTGATATATAGCAAAATACAGTAATTTCATTTAGCAGCAGGTTTTAAGAAGATTAAACATGCTAGGAAAATTGTTTTAAAATAACAATGTAACAGGATATTGTAAATTATTTTGCAGTAGGCTGTCATGCCATGTCACCATAATTCTTCAATATTTAATTAAAAACCACAACAACTTAATATTCAAGTCCTGTCAAGAAAACTAATTGGATACAGAGACCAGCTGCTGGAGAAGTTTGGATGTCAACTCCAAATGGTAATGTGAGTGGCTTGCACTGGCTTGTGGGTACACATTTAAAATACTCGATCACCACAGAATTACAGAAAATGCTGTGTTTTTATTATGAAGTCTTGACATTTTAGCCAGAGAGATTAATCTTTAATGACAAGATACACAAATCCTGTTTAATTAGAGGCTGATCTTTTTACGGCAATTCTCACTTTAGCATTTTGTGATAGGAAGCTCTCTCTTGGAAGAGCTGGTGCCTGCAGGTATCTGTGGATCTAGGTACACCTGCACAACCTTCAGCTCCCCCCCATCTCTGAGATTAAGCTATTTTACAGTAGGGATGGATATTTCAAACCATTAGCCCCCTGTTTAGCATTTTAAACCTTGCTCTGTGATGAGAGACCTAGATCAGCCTACGTGGCTGCGGAGAGCTGAGCTTGGGAACTGCAGGACCCAGGGCAGAAACGTTCCTGTTCTCTCCATTGGAGTGGGGCCAGCCCCATTGGCCAGGTTTTATGCTAAATAATGAAAGCCCTGACATTAAATGTATCACAATGAATTACACGCCTATTCAGGGCGATATTTTATAGCTCCACAGTCTCAGAGCTATGTATGTTTTTTAAAAAATAAGCTTTAAATTACAAGCGCTCCGTACAGCTCATTTAAACTCACCCGTACTGGGTATTGCAAGGTATCTGTATTTCAGTGTTTATCAGAAAACAGAACACTGTTTGCAAATTGCTCAGGAATAGGAAAAAAGGTTTAAAATGATGGAAACTGGCATAATAAGGATTTATAAATATTGTGTTAGTGGAGCAAGTAAGCTATGTAATTCTCCTACCTTTGCAGCATTATAAAATGCCCACAATAAAAGACACTCTCTTTTCTAGTAAATTGTTATGATTTTTTTTTTTTTCTCTCATTGATTTATACTGAAGTGCTGAACTCCAACGCTTTCATTGCCAGCGAGCAATTAAGATGAAAGCACTGTCCTTTCTGAGAACAGCATTCATCCAGGTGATGGGGAGATCTGACACTATGTTTTGGTCTTTTACTCAACACTTGTTTGCAAAACAATAGAAGGGAACTGTACTTGATTTCATTGCCTTAAAATTAACAAAGGGGGAAAAAAAAAGAGAGAGAGAGAGAAAAGGCTGGAAAAATTTATCTTGTAGAGAGATGAGAAATGGGCTTTTCAGGGAGCCAATGTCATGCAGTATGGAAGCTAATAAAACAAATGCGGAGTCTATGCAAATTCTGTGCGTTAGGCAAATTAGAGGCAGTTGAATTAATCCTGAATAAGTGACCAGCGCTTGTGCTGCTTCTGCCTGGGTTCTCCAGCTGCCTCTGATTTCTGGTTATGCTCTCCTTGCTGCCTAAGCAGATTCTTTTATGGCTTGATCCTGTGAGCACCTGAAGTGCTTGCAGGCATTAAGACTTGCTCTCAGCTCCTCTGAGACACTCAAGGACTTCAGCCTGGGCCCCGGGGGGCCTGGGTCTGGCCCTGGGGCATGCTGCGTGCCCTACTGAGCTGTGTGGGCAGGTTTTTGGCCCTGCAGCTCCCATCCAGCAGCCGGGAGATGCATGAACCCGTGCAGTGGGGGAGTGAGGGCAGCAGAAGCAGCTTGCCTGGCTGAGCACTTCATGAGCATCCTCTGGAGAGCAACATGGGGCAAGCTGCTATACCAAGTGGGTGACACGCTGGGTGGTACATTTTGTCATGTTTCGTCACATTTTGTCTTGACAGTGCTTAGGCAGGGTCTGTCTGCAGCCCAGTGACCTGACTGCCATGGAGGGAGAGCAGCTCCGAGGATATTCCCAGCTGTGAATCCTCCTGTGCCATCCCTGTTCCCCACCGTGCAGGGTGAGCCCCCATGGGACTGGGCAACGAGCATCCTCTGAGCTCATATCATGTATTATATTCACTGGAGGAAGAACGAGATCCTTCCAGGCTTGGATTTGACATCAGGTGGTGAACACCTCATTCTTGTAAAGCTTGTTCTGCCATAGAGAACAGCGTTCCTCTGCGCAAGATTAGTGTACGTCTTCCACATGTAACTCCTGCTAATTTAATGAATTATTTAGCAGCGCCACGCTCACAGGCTTGTGCCAACACGATAATAGAATTTCGTATCGGCTATAGGCATAGCCAGATGTTCACAATTTTTCTCCCTCTTTCCGCACAGATTTTATGCAAATTGCAGGAAAAGCAGCACTGCCATCACCACCGTCTCCCTTAATAAATCCTGTAATGGACTCCACGCCTCTACGTCGCAGCCCACGAGGGACAAGCTGCCCTGTGCGAGCCTCGGTCTTTGTGAGTTAGAGATGCTTAGAGGTGGGGAGGAAGGGGCCTCCAGGGGCCATTTCGTCACTTGCCCATGCATGCTGGTATAAATCGTGTGTAACTGCAGCTCTGCATTTACACGAAGGCGGTGTCGGGGGAGAACCAGGGCTCAGCGACCTCAGGAAGAATTAGATAAAGCTGCAAAGCTGACGGGTGATCAGGAGGTGATGACAGAAGCACGGCAGGAAATTCTGAGCTGCAGCATGTGACTATTTTACAGAGCCCTTTTTCCTTTTCTTTTTTATTTATTTATATTTTTTTTTGTTTCCTAGGGATTTTTTTTCCAGTGCTGGTACAATTCTATGGAATAGCTACAAAGAGAAGAGCTGGCCTCGCTCTCCCTGTTTCCACTACTCCTTCCCCTCCTTGGAGGATTTACTTGTGAATTACACTTCCAGGGCTGAGAAGAGATTCAAGCTGCGTGGTCGCAGTTATACCGAGCAGGGGACAGGGGCCAGCAGGACTGAAGTTGGTGGGTTTTGGTGCTGGGGCTGCTTCCACACAGCCATGCTCCCTGCTTTGCCTTCTGAATGGCTGCAGAGCGGGACGGTGCAGCTGCAGCCAGAGCAGTTGTGGCCCAGGGCTGCTCAGCAGCTCATAATGGCATCCCCGCTTTGCAAAGTAATTAAATACGAGCTTTACTCGCAACAACTTCATCGCAGCACTTAAACTTGAGCACACGCTTAAATGTTTTCCTGAGATGGGTCCTTGGTTTGATAGCATTTTGTACAGGAGGTCAAAGTTAATAAGCGTCAGGCCCGCTGCACGACAGTGGGGGAATTACCCATTTGCAGAGATCTAGAAATGTCATTTATAATTCAAGTCTTTCCAGGGAAGGATAATTGTTCCATTTTGCATCGCTGTACAGGAGAAAACAAAAGTGGGTTATGTGTTTATGTGCTCTGCGCTTTTTGGTTTTATGTAGCTTTGCTTTATAAATTGCTCCAGGTTTTCAGAGGATTGAAATCCACCCGATGCCGTAAAATGCTGCCTATAAAGTCTCGCGCGCTGCCGTAGCCACTGGCTTTTGTGGAAATGCGCTCGCTCCAGACTTTCTCTGTGGTGCTGGTCACACTAAGTGCCTATTAATTACATGCTAACTTCATACCGCAGCGCAGGGGCTGGTGATGGATGGTCCCAGGCCAGCGGGATCCGTGCTCGCCGGTCACTCCAGTCGCCTTGCCAACGCGGCTGCGTTTCTGTTTGCTCAGTTAATGAGGATCAGCGTTATGAAACACATGGCACGGATTCAGTATACATTACCAGTTAATAGAGATAATTGAGTGGAAGGAAAACTAGTTTCTGATGTCACAAAACGTCTCCTGTGATAAAGTGTTTGGGATATAATGGTTAACATTTCATTTAGCGCTTACGGAGATTGGTGTACGGGTTAATACGGATTGTTTGTGAAATTACAACGACATCATGATTGCTTGCAGATACTTTCCTGTTAGGTTGGGTGAAGCCTTCCTCTTCATTTTTCTTGTCCATCTAATCTTACAAATTCTCCAAACAGGCCATCAGACATCTGGTGCCAGGATTTGAGTATCTATTTTTCTGTCTCCATATCTAGAGTCCTGAAAAGATAACAAATTTTTCCTTTTTTCATTTTTCTCTTCCCAGAAACCTAAGCACTGACATCAGTGGGAGCTGAAGACTGAGCGATATTACAAATTAGGCAGCTTAACTATGCTATAGCACATATGCATGTAGCAGATCAATAGAGAAGGGCCAAGAATTCATACCCAAAATATTTAACATAATTTCTGGACTTGATAATAGCACTATAGTTCCTGTAGTGCATTGTGCAGATTTTCGTTGGCACCTATTGACACTCATCTTCGTCACTATTAAAAATCTTGGCTCGGGTTTGGGAAAGCAGCTGGCAAACTACAATTGTTTACCTGGTTGTTTGACCACCCATCTTCTGATTTAATAACTTTCATCAATATGTATTTTTATTTTGGAAAAAACACACTCAACTGAGACAGCATTTTGCCACTTTCTTCAGAAAGTCCTCGTATCAGTTTAAACTGAAAAGATTTGTTTACTTGCAGGTATATTTACTTTTCTGGCATGGAGAACCTTGAGAATAAGAGGAAAATAAGAATACATTGGGGGACATAAACAGTACTTTCCTCTTTATATATAGAAATAAATAATGTCTGTGAATCCTCTAGCCTCCTACTTGAGTAGACTAAAACCCTAGAAGCTTCTTATATGCACTGGCTGACTAAAAATAGAGAGCATATATCACATTATCATTCATACAAAAACTGCCTGCACAGACTGTGTAGACCCCAAGCTGCTGCAGGCAGGGAGAATATTTTGTGGCAGTAACAGTGTATGTAGCTGTACTCTTCCCTTGTTTTTCCTCAGAAATAGGGCCTTGGACAAGTTGCCCCTTCAGGCTGATGTGTTATGACCAACATTAGCTTCTAAAGCCTGAAAACTCAAGTTGCTAGTCAAGATGCTGGCAATTACTTCAGCAGTGGTAGCATTTTTTGAAGTACTAATCAAAACTACAGAGAAAGAAAATGTGCGAGACTAGAAAATAAAGCAGTTAAACTTTTGGCTTCGTACACTTCATGCGGTGTATGTTGCTTCATTTTGTGCACTGGCAGGCGAGTGCACGCCGTGGAGGTGTCCTGGTAGCCAAGCAGGTGCTGCTGAAAGCACCTCTGTGAGCCTCCAGACTGCTGGCACATGTTGGTTGGGTGATGGAAGGACTAAGGAGGCCTCCGGAGGAAAAGAAAGGTGATTTGTTATACTGGGTAGAAAAATAACGAGGAAGTAGTTTTCTGGGGAGGGGAGTTCCAGGATGTGGACTGGGGCACCCACTGGGAATCACAGGTGGTGTAGCCCAGCCTGAGAAGATGATGTGAGCTGGACTTCCTGATGTTATGTTTAACATCTTCATTTTCTGCAGGAAGAGCCAGGGAATGATGCTGGACCTCGCCTCAGGTGGGCTGGCAAGTGCTCACACTGGCGTGCTGTGAAAGCTGTCTTCTCCAAGATGACACGGGTGGAAAGGTGACCAAGGATGGGAACGTTTTACGTGCTCCGTTCTTGGTGCTGGTGCACCCCGCTGCTCCTGGCTGGGTGGCACCATCACAAAGCAGAGCAACACACAGGGAGCCCAGCATATTACCAATAGCTCTCAGACCCACGCATCAGTCAGTGTGGAACAACCTCTGAAACATCTGCAGGGAAATATCTGTTGTGAGGATGGCGAGGGCTAATAGGGGGTTCTGAAGCATCCACTGCAGCTGTCTGCAGCTCATCCAGTCTTTGCTGATATTGCCTGCTTGGGAGGAACGTGCAAAGATGTAAGAGATGAAAAGAAGGCTGCCATAAAGTACTAACAGTATAAAAACTCCATTGTCCTACCATTTCCAGATGTTTTATAGCATTGGATCTCCATTCGTTTAAGTGAACCTCGCTGATTTACTCTGGTAACCCAGTGCAGCATCAGTTCCTGTGATATCTTGTTGGTCTGAAAGAAGATGAGTAGCATCTCAGAACTAGAAGGACATAACCAGTCTTCTCTGCCTATGATCTGCAAGAGCTTTCTGCTCACTTTATGTGGGAAAATAATTCTGTAACAGCAGCCCATGCTGTTACAGCCAGGCTTGCCATACCTTGTGGAACATTAACCCAAGTACTACTTTCGAAATACTTGAGGAAATATGGGGAAATATGTCTCCTCAGATGAATCTCCAGAAAGAATTTAGTTCCTCCCTTTTCCTTCATTCCAACTTGGATCCTTTGTCAGATCTGGAGCCTACATATGTTCATGGCTCAGGGATGAGGGAGGTGATCAGGGTGCAAAGGCGGAAAACAAAAAGAAAAAAAAATGGAGTAAAAAAACACAAGTAGGAAGGAAGCTGTTGGTTGTACAGTCTGATCCATGCTATGGCTCATAATTATTACTTGCAACAGCAAATGTTGATGTAAGTGCTGCAGAGTGCCAGTAATTAGCAGGCATGCCTCTCCAACTGCTACAGCATGTGGTCAATGAGTTCCTGCCTCCAAGAGATGTTCTGCACTGTAAGAAAAGAGATTTATGCTACTGATAAACATAAAGAGATTGAAATACAGCAGGCAGCAGTGCCTATATGCCACGTTAGGAACGAGATTTCTCCTACACCTACACATTGGGATAAACAATCTCGGGCTGGAGTGCTGGTTGAAGGTGAGGCTCAGCATCTTGGTGCAAGTCGGAATATAATTCTCCATGGTTTCTTCCCCTCAGACACCCACCCGCCTGTTCAGCTGCATCCGGGAAAAAGAAATCAAACCCACGTAACATGGAATGCTGTTGGGTGCCTTACTGACATTCAGTTATGCATGTCCAACAGCATTGTCATTATGGCTAATGCCCTCCACAGTTTCCACATCTCTGTTGTACAGAATTCTGTTAATTATATTTTCGGTCAAGTTCTTTCTGCCACTTATAGGCTTATACACATTTTACAAGCCCAGTAAATAGGGCATGAACAAAGAAAATGATAAAGTAATGGAATGAGATGGAGTGCTGTGCTTCCTGCTAATGAGGTAGCCTTTAAGCGGGAGGCGACATGGTGCCTGGCTAAATGGGGGCCGTGGTGGGGCTGTAACCACTTCACCTGGAGGTTTGCATATTGTACTGCCTGGTGTGGTGTATAGGGAAAAGGGCCTAAATTCCCTTTTGTTCTTCGGTCCCCATCTGCCTTCGATGATGGTCATGGCTTTGTACTACAGACCTACCCTACGGCACATTGCTTTTCCAACATACTGAAATCTCAACCCCAAATTATGGACTCTCACCTGCTGAAAGATGTCCTTTAGAACTTCATGAAGATGAAGAATGTGTTGGATTGTAGAGTCCAAGTTGTGCAGTCACATACCACTCTGTCAGACAGCCTCCTGGTGATCTTTCATTAAGCTACAGCTTAAAATAAGTTTGCTATTTTCTTCTGTTAAAATGCAGATGCAGAAACTAACTCCTCAGCTCACTAGGTAGCTTCTTTCAACTTTTGGTCTAATTTTATAAGATTATTTACAGACATGGGTTCTTACGCTAGCAATAGTCTCTACATTTAACTAGCACTTCTCTCTTCCTTATGCTTGCCTCTGTGATATTTTTACAGAGAACAACCGTATTCTGTCTCAGTCTCTGTTCTGTTATGCTAAACAAGTCAGCCTGGTTTAGTCTTCCCTCAAAAAAAAAAATGCTAAAATCCGTGAACATCCTACTAACCCTGCTCTGCCCCATTTTGAGTTGAATTCTTTCTTACCACACAGGAGTAGAATTGAGTATGGGACTCCAGGTACCTCTTACCAAAGTTTTATTTGACGGCACTGATTCTGCCTTATGCATGTGGGAACTACCTCACCTGTACACTCTTTAGCATGAGTGTTATGGGACAGGGGACTACCCACCCATGACTGGCCTCCAGCTTTAAAATCTATGAACAATTACACATTTGCCTCTTGCTCAGTTCTTGACAAGGGCACCATTTTTTTCCCTTCCGTATGAAGATCCAGATTTTAAATGAATAACACACTGACAAATATTTTAATAAACTACTTTCTGCTGTTTTGCTTTACACTGGGGAATGCACAGCTTCGAGATCAGAGAGATTTTTATGTATTCTTCTTAGTTTGGCTTCCTATGAGCCCGTGCTTATGAAAGCACATGCTGCACATGTGTGCATGTGTATATGTATATGTGTTACTAATAAATTTTGAATCTCCTGACTAATTTCATCTGTATTTGACACAGAGCTGGCAATCTCAGAGGTACTGAATCTCTAGAATTTTAATGAAAATAGGCAGCCAAGTAGAAGAAAGAGCTGTGCTGTCATCTCCACTGAAGGAAAGGCTGCAGCACCAGCTTTGTCTAACCCTTTCTTATAAGCTAGAAAACCATTATGAAAAAGGGACACAGTGGTAAATAATTATTTGGAGCTCACACATTTTTATACGCTGTATAGTCAAGTCAGGACACAAATCCATAGGAAAACAGCCTCCATTAGTTCTGTTGCTCTGAGCTATTTGCTATATTTACGTATTTGCTCTTGCTCAAAGAACTGGATATCTCTGTAAATGCATATCCACCCTTCTGTTTCTGCTGCCTTGTAATGTGTCTGGAAATTGTGTATACGCCAGACACGCATTTGAATACATCACATGAATGAAGTCTTTCACACACACACACACACACACACCCTCTGCATCTCTGTATATCCCAGCTATATGAATGCTCCCTATTTTCATCCTTTATCAAACTAGAGATTTTATTGGTAACCATACAGACAACTACATCACCAGCACCCACATCTTCTCCCTCCTCACCACCAGCTAGTGGACATTCAGATGTATAGGCCGTGACCATATACAGGACTCAGAAAGAACAACCCAAGCGAGGTTATATGCACTGTGGGGAAGTGGGGGATTTTGTGTTGCTGGGGCACAGCCACAGCATTGCAGAGTTTGTAGCTACCACAGAGGCTCTGACTGGAGACAAAAGTTGGCCACAGTTCACTCAATAGAACAATAAATACACTGTTAGTAACACACACCAGTTAACAAAACATCAGCCCAAGTTGCTTAGTACAGTAGTTATCCAACTGCAGTGCTGCATATGGTACTGGGAATCTGCTCCAAGCGCTTTAGAAGAGAAAATAACAGTTCTCCTTGGGTGCTCAGTGTTTGCACAATAAGCGACCATAAATAAGATGCTGCTAGTAGACTCCATTTTCTCTGATTACACAGCTACCTGCCCATCTGTCTATCAATCACACAGTAAATCTTTCTTTCCATGAGGTATCTTAAGTTGTGCAAAATCAATATGCTGTCAGAGTACTTCGCTGCCTCGCTGGTGACACCAGCATGGCATTTCCCGGAGTGAGTGTGACTTTGTGCGGGAGGAAAAAATTCGCTCTAACTTAGGGCTGGGTTTAGTGCAGGTCTGAGAGGTCACATCCCCAGGGAGACTTTGTCTCTTTTTCTCTCTCTGGGTAGAATTTAGGCACCTGGCTCTGAGTAAACACGAAATACCCCGTGTAAGTGTGGTGTAAAAATCAGGATGTTAGGGTCCTTGCATTGCATTCATCACGAAATGGAGGGCTAGGTAGGCTGTTCTGGTGAATGCAGACTGAACTGGGACTTCTGAGTAGTCGTGCTGAATTTCTCTCCGAGGCTTGGACACTTCAGCTTGCCCAAACTATGGCACGGGCAGAATTCAGACAGGTCGAGCTTCATTCTCAGTTTTCATTCACTCATATTGTCCAAAATTCCTTCAGTTGGGCGCACAGCATCGTCAGGGA
The DNA here is from genome assembly GCF_964211835.1 of Anser anser. Taxonomy (NCBI): domain Eukaryota; kingdom Metazoa; phylum Chordata; class Aves; order Anseriformes; family Anatidae; genus Anser; species Anser anser. Next base: position 14,728,148 of record NC_139721.1, read on the forward strand.
CAGTGATCCGACCACAGAATGGCTTTGGCTCCAGTTGACTTCATGTTCAGGATCCCTCTACCTGGCCTCTTTGCCCCCCAGGGGCCTCCAGCATCCCGTGCCTCAGCAAACACAGCCAGACCACAGCAATGACAGCGGCAGCAGCAAGCTCCCAGCTCAGCACTATCAGTGTTAAAACATTTACTGCTTGTGCAATCCTCAACAGCTCTTAACTCTGGCAAATCAAAACCAATTTTAACCGGAACACTCCAAGACACTTCTCTGCAATGAAGGCTATCTGTCTGACAAATTCAGGCTTGCTTCCCCCAGCTGTTTTGGCATTAAAGCTGCCTTTAAAAAAAAAAAAAAAAAAAAAGTTGCAACAGTTTTCTTCTTTATAGATGTGGAAAAGAACAATCATTCTCTTTATATCAAAAACTGGTGGTGGCTTCATGCCAGCAAATCAGATGAGATTTCAGTTCCAGGAGCAACTAAAAGAAATTCTGCCTGATCAATAGACGTTCACAGCGTTACCAGGAATTAGTGAGAGGGAGCTGGAATGGAAAGAACTGGCTGAGGTTAACCACCACTCCTAATGCCCTCTCTCAGGGCAGTCTGAACTTCTCAGGGCTGTGGGTGGATGTCGGTTTTGGGGCATGGAAATGGAAATCGTTGTGGTCTGTTGTGTCACTCCCACATGTCATGCTAGGTGTGTGACTGAACTCTTCTTCCTCAAGTGCACCCAGACACTCACATAACTTGTGGGCAGGGCACCCAACAAGCGCTTGAGGGCTGAAATCAGCCTAAAATCTGTAAAATTAAGCTATTGTTTTGTTTAGCTTCATTGCCACATTTGTGGGTTTAATGTGTGTACGACCAAGCTGTGAAAACAGCAACCGAACACAATGATACCCTAAGATCTGATCAGCAGTGGGCTGGGATTAATTTCTGTCAGGATACCGTCTTCAGTTTTAAACTGAAACAGGGAACACAGCATGGTCATTTCATTGATTGGATTAGAGAAAGCTTGAGCTGTCTGATCTGTATGATGACATTACTGAGTTGCATTTGCAGCTATGACAGAAACAAAAGAATTTTTTATTGGATTATTGGGTACACAGGGAGAAGAGAGAAGAAAAGGTAATATGGAGGTGAACAGGTACTAGGCTTGGTGCCTTTGTGCTTGGATTCTCCAACGAGAGCTGACTGCTCGTCTGCTGTGCTGCCTGCTACCGCCTTTCCAAACACCACGAAATACGTAGCCAAATATACATGGGAATTAGTTGCCATTCCTCATTAGTGGTTGCTCACATTACACTTGCTCATCATCCAAATGAGAATATTTGTTACCTGAAAAAAACAACCAAACAAAAAACCAAACAAACCCAACCAAAGAACCCATTTGGAGATGAATAGGCCGTTTAAGGGGTATTTTATTTTTGTGAAAGCCAGGTGTTTAAAAACCGTGGTGTTGCATGACACCTACTGACAACCAGCGCATATCACAGTTCATAGTATATGGGCAACCGAGTCACTTGATTTATTTTTACTGGTGATTTATTTTTACATTTGCTAAAAGTATATGATTGAGAAGGAAGACACTGATGCTTTGCACCATATGAATATGTGACAGTGAGTGAGTAACTGACACACATATATGCATATATATATGTACTCTACCTCATGTTATACCTTTTTTACATGTTTAGTTTATAGACTGGTTTTAAAACCACTGTGTCCAGCAGCTTCACTGATTCATGATATTTACGGCTGAGGAAGAATGGTAGTAGCAAATGTTGTAGTCAGCACAAGGGAGCAACCTACAGGTTATGCTTTTGAAATGATAATATATTTTATTTATATGGTGCTTGTCAGTCATAGAAACCTCCTGTGAAATATTACTGAAATGAAACACAGCTAAAATTCCATATTAAAAAGACACAGTATGATTCTCCACTGCTTTTCCTGCTGTGCTTTTCCTTAGCTGAAATCAAACTGTGTGGAGAGGAACCCTATATGGATAATGGGGTGGCTCTACAAAATCACATCATCAACATTTTGCATCTGTTTTGCTCTGCCGTGTTTTGTTCTGTTAAATGGTCAAGAAAAATTCAGAGCCATAACTATCCCCAGAGCTGGGTTCTATCAGTAGAGTTTTATTCCCAGGTCAAAACACTCATAATTTTATCGGCTCTTTTGTGGCACTGGTAAGAGAATTGAAGGACAGATGGTCAGGTGCTTGGCATCAGAGCCCCACCAAAGACCATCACACTCCTCCCATTGCCACGTATCCTGATTTCACCAGACAGTTCATTTAAGATGGAGAGTTCCCGCATCACAGCTCAACCCAATTCAGCACCAGCGTTGCAACAGAAGATGCGGAAGGAAATGTATCTTGTGAGGATCATCAGCACCATTCAGACCTTAAATGAAGCCAACAAACAAACAAACGAGCTGTAATTTTATCAGGTGGAAACAGAAATCAGTGGAGTTATTAAGTCTGCAGCAGCTGGGAATCTGTTCTTTAAATAAACTCCACAAAACCAGTGCTACAACTGGAGCATTTCTCAGCTCAGAAGGCAGAGAGTGGGCCCCATGCCCAAGGAAAAGATATCAACACTGTACATTCTTGGAAGCATCATTTCCATGCTGCGAAATTGCCCATGTGCTAGACTTGTACGGATTTCAATGTGAAAGCTCACCGTCAAACCGCATGGCATCCAGCCCATACAGAGCTTTGAAGTGGATACTAGAGATAGTATCAAAATCACAGGGAAAATGGGACCAGTGGCTAATGGTACAGCCTAAATTGGTCCCATAATTCATCTACAATGCTGTCAAAATAAGTCTAGAGCGGAAGGAATCTCAAGTGTCATTGTCAGCTGCAGTTTTCTTCTAAGAAGGAAATACAATTGGAAAAATGTGTCTTATGGACAATCCAGTGCTGAGGTGAAAAGACACACAAAAAATTAATTCTTTAAAGTTCTGAAGCTGACACCTCATACAACAAAAGTCCACACAAAACACACAGCTCTCTCTTTTGAAAGGCACAGCATCCATATGCAGCGATGACATATTCATCAAAGCTCCCTAAACAGCTCTGTTTTCTCTGGTGCTGAACACCATCTGTGTACATCCCGTGCGTTCGCCTGACTTCCACAGACAACGAGCGCATTATCCAGAGCGACTTCCTCAGCCTCGATGAAGAATAGGCCCTCGCTGTTGCTCAGGATGACCCCAAATCAGAAGTCCCCAGACAAGCACGCTGGCTTTCTGCTGGAGGACGAGACCTCCTGTGACAGCAGGCCTTTGGCCAGAGGACGGGCCCAGCGCCGTGCCCGCACTGTGGTGACTGGGAGGGCTCCCACTGGCCCAGTGGCCACTGAACCAGGCCCTCGAGGGCCCTGCTGATGGGGTCAGTTCCCTGCCATGAAGGATGCCAGTGATGAGGCCAGCCAAGAACAGCGGGATAAAATCAAATGAGAAACACGTGGACTGAGCATGGGTGAGACTTTCCCACAGGTGAGGCCTAATTGACTGTGGCGTGATCCTAGCAGAGGTTATTGTTTGGTCCTTTAAAAGAAATGTGAAATAAAACCACCAGGAGACTGTCACAGAGCTGGCTCTGCGTTGGCAAGGTGTCCTGCCCTGCTTTGCTTCGTCCTCGCACTGTTAGCGTCAGTTTACTCAGATGTCCACCTGCTTAATTATAGTGATGTGGTGATTTTTTTTTTTTTGAATTTTAAACCATCAAGGAAGAGTTCCCAAATTAAACATTATTTCATTAATTTAATGCTTATGATCTTATACCGATTCTCGAATGTTATTTGAAATGCCCTGAGGGAATATCGTAGTGTTACACTTACGCCAGGGACCCCACGAGCCCAATTCCCCTCTAATTTGCATCGTGTGACCCCACGGACTTCAAATGGGTTGCACAGGAAGCGGAGGAGAGCAGATGCTGACCTTGCAGGTGTTCACCTCGCTGGACCCCACCAATTTATCCACCCCCAGACCCCAGCTCAGTCGGGAGGAGCAAAGCCAAAGGGTTGGCTGTGGGGTGGGACGGTGTTAGGCTTGCCTTGGGCCACAGATTTAAGTACTTGGCGGTGGTTATCCCAAGGGTGTTTTAAAATGACACAGAGTTTACCTGTGGTAGTTAATTTAGCTAACATGTTTATTTACCGGCTCGCTGGCTTTTTGTGTTTGGAAAAGATGACTCATCTGATACCTGATCCTGCCAATGTTTATTCTGCCAGTGGGCTCACTGCTTTCGAGAGTAATGAGAGTAATCCCACTCATATCAGGCCTATTAACGAGCATACCTTAACAGGATCGAGTCACGGGCTAGCTGTAAATAAAAATATCCACCTCCTTGCCCTCAACATTCATGGAATTACAGGGATGTTCATGTCATCACTGCCTGTTACAAAGTTTCAAAGCCACCACATCAGCTCCCTCTAGTTTTCCTCAGGATAACATTTTAAAGCATCTAATTCCTGCTTCTAAAGGGCACAAAACACCAGTGAGGGATTTCTCTACTGCTTAGTGTGAAGCTCTCCCAGGATTTTCTGCTGCACACCCTGTGCTGTTCAGGTCCCCTGTAAATTGCCTGGAGGTAAATAAAGGTCTGAGACAAACCGTGGCTGGTCAGCAAAGCAGAGAGTTGTCCAAGGTTGACAGAAATGGTGAGAAAGCAGTGGCATGCAAAAAAAAAATAAAAAATAATAAAAAATAATAATAAAATAACAAGATTGCTGAGGCCAGGAGAAGGGTATATGAGCCAGCCCACTGTGCTGCAGCCTGGTGGCCAGGGCACTTGGTGAAGGTGAATAAAAAGTCTCTTCTGCCACCGCAGTTCATCCCAGCATGCTGTATGGTGCCCATGAGTATGTCTGCATTGGTCACCTACAATGTGCCAGGGTGCTTCTAGGAAAACTGAAATTCAATCGCATGCACTTTTAAATCATCGTAATGGTTCCTGGAAACTTCCTTGGCTTGTGCCACCTCTTGGTCTGCCAAAGAGCATCCAGCCAAGGTCTAGGAGCAGGCATGGGCCAGGGTCCCTCCAAGCAGGCGGTCTGCTTGTGGCTTCAACACAGGTCACTTGATGCCAGCCAGCCCCTGTGACAGCGCAGTCTGAGTATGTTTAAATTACCAGGGTGGCTGTAATCTCAATATGCCCACTCTCGTTTTGTGTTCTGTGCCTGGGATATCTAAAAACTAGCCATCGTGGTGCTTTTCTTGTAAGTACATTAGTCTTGCTCTTACTTGCCATCTACATGAATGTCATTGAAAGCTTGGTGCCCTTGTGGAGCTGTCTGGGCCTTGGATTTTAAATTCCACAGAAGTTAAGCATCTAAGGTCCAAAATAGCCATTTAACACCTGTAGGTGTAAATGCAGTGTCACAGGGTTTGTTAAAAAAGGAATGACAAAGATTTAGCAGATATCTCCCATCAATGTTGTGTGCTTCGGTATTTTCTAAACTTGCACTTGGCATCATGCATCCACCAGGGTATCTTTGAAAACCTGCTTTTGATTCCTGGTAGGGTGACATTTGGATGGGTTTTGGTGTCTAAAAAGACATCTAAGTGCAGCCTGTGCCCATTTGCAGAATAACCCAGCTCAGGCACTGGGCAGCATTTGGCCTCCACCAGTCAGGCCTTTTGTGAGCCGTGGCATGGCCCTGTTAATATCCCTGGGGAGGGCCAGCAAAGCCCAGGGGACTGGCCTTGTGCCCTCCCTGGCCGGCACAGGCAACCTCAGTGCTCCCCCTGCTCCTTCAGTTACCCTCTGTTAATTGTTAATCACAGGCACTTGGGTGGCCCCAGACAAGCCACTGCTGACTGTGTGCCCCTTGTGCACATACAGTTACAGGTTTTCATTGCTTTCCTTACACTGGGATACTACAGTGCTCAGTATAATGGGATAATGTGCTAAAATGAGATACTGGGGCTGTCTCTTCAGAAGGCTAGGCTGCCAAACATTACACCCACTGGATGTTAAATGAAGGAGATGACTAAGTGTTCACACAGAGGCTTTCTGTCGCTGAAGAGTTTGGCAGGCTGACGTAAATTGAAAGTCTGCTGCGGGCAGATTTCCTCCTACTATTTTTGATTTCATGCAAATAAGAATTGCAGGACGCCAGGCAGTTTCTACCTGTGACTGACATATTTAGTGTTGACAGTCCCACACTGTTTCTATACCTAAAAGCGCTGATTTAATAATCCACGCAGGGCAGTTGCAGATTGCAATATCTCATCCCAAACCTATCTCCAATTTCCCTCCTTCCCGACTCCCAGGAGGCTGCATTCAGCAGAGCAGCATGGCTTGCTTTGACACATGCATGTCTATAAAGCCTTGCAGTCTGCTGTGGAGTTGCCAAAAATAAAAAATAAAAAATGCAGCACTGCAATATTTTCTGCTAACAAGCCTTCATCCTGTGTGTTTCGCTCACCAGTTCTGCTAGATAAAAGCTTCCCCGTTAAAGGATTAGGGGCAGCTTAGTCAAACAAGCATTCCCTGTCTTCTGACTGATCCAGGCAAGGATGTACCTACTGCTCAAAAGCATTTAGGCTAATCTAAAGCCTGGGAAGGAGGCTCAACAGGTGCAGTTCTGCTGGGCAAGGAGTGGGGCATTAGCTTTCGGTGGTGGGGAGGCAGCAAGCACAGCTGTGTGAAAGCTGCAGTGAGCCCCATGACAGGGAGAAGCAGGACGTGCGTCTGCTGCATGGGACTGAAGGGTCTGAAGTACCAGCTGCACGTACAGTGTCATCCAGCCAGCTTTTGGTTATGTGTGGGTGCTAGAAAAATTGCTGGAAAGGGTACTGCAGCAGTGCCTTGGGCATAAAGCATTCTTCTGGCCACAATAAGTGTCGGTCCCTCCCAAGGCCAGAAGCAATGTATGGGGATGGAGGCTGTGCCTGCCTTTGGGTAATGCTCACTCTTGGTTAAGTAGCCTGTGAGGCTCTCTCTGTTTGTCCGTGCCAGCCCAGAAAACTTCCTCGAAGTATTTTAGTACCCGGTACGGCTGTGGTCAAATGTGATGGTTTCATACCGTCGTGTGCCCCACAGCAACCAGACGTGAAACCAAAATCTTGAGGAGAGGAGACCAGCTGGGCAGGCTGCTGACCAGGTTATACAGCAGGCGATAACATTTCAAGTCCCATCACTACCCAATTCACCAGGACCTTGTACCCCAAAAACTGCCAATTCAGAGGCACGTGAGAATGCCCTTGCAAGTATTCTCAGAAGGAGTCTGTATTTCCCCATAGGGTTTCATAAACAAGGCTTCGGCTGTGCCTACCTGCCTACAGGCATCTCCAACAAGGAACATGCAACCCACCCAGTGGTGTGCCATGAGTTACAACCAAAAAGCCGAGCCTGCTTCACCCAAACCCAGCTGTCTGTGTGCTCAGAGCACAGGAATTCGGCTATGTAGGATTTCAGTGATCAACACACTCAGTGTGCAAAAGAAAAGTACAAACCATTAAGGGTCAAACTACCTGGGGGCTGACTAAAATGCCTTCTTTATGGTTTCACCTTTCATAGGATAGCTCTCTCCTGTATGCTTCAGATGCTCAGCCTTAAAGCAGTGACTCAGGGCTACGATACTGAGGCCAGAGACCTCAAGAAGTGTTTGCATTTTCAGTCCAGCTCCTATTTACATTCTTCCCTTGAGCAGCTGACATCAAAGTGGGAAAGAGAAGTGGGTGGCCCATCCCACGGCTGGTACTAATTATTGCAATTAGGAAACTTCATAAGAGTATACTCTACATTCAAACAGAGCATCCAGTGTTTTGTAGCTTCACTAAGGAATTATGAGTGTGCATTTAACAAAAATGCTTGTGTTGTCTTTCATCACAAATATATTTACATCCATTTTGTTCAGCAGTTTAGGAATTTCCAACAGCTCAGGAACAAAAATGCCACCCTGGATCCATCATGTGCATTATTTCTTCTGATCTACTAATTTTAAGCTTCTCCAAGAGAACAGAACATCATTTTACGCCAATTGCATCCACCACACCAATGAGAAAACACAGCTGTATCGGGCCACTGAGCCTCTCCTGGTTCGTGCAGACTGTATCCTTCTTTATTGACATTCAAAGCATTGACAAGAATCAGCCTACCTTGTCTCAGCTGGGCCCACTAGTTCATAAACTTCATTGCTCGATATGTCTCCTAGTGCCTGCTGCTTATTTTCCATGCTTCTTGCATCCACATATAGATATTTTGATACATTAATATTCTTCGTCTTCTCTTGCTGAGCTACTCCAGCCTCGGTCTTATTGTAGGCTGGCAGAACATGTCATATTATTTGGGTTACATGAAATTTTCTCTTCCTTCCTTCACACTTCATCCAATAAACTTGCCTGGTTTTGAAACCAGGATTTTGATACACTGTTTAGCCAGTGTAAGGTTAACCACAAATTGCTTACATCCAAAAATAATATATGATAATTTTGTTCTGTCTCAGAAATTGGCACACTGCATTCTCTAAAGGGAGAGAAATGAACATGTGAAAACATTTTTGGAAGAGTTGCTTGTCTATAACAAGTCAGTATGAAATCGATATAGAATTTATACTTTATGTCTCCATAAAGATTTATTGAGCTGTTTCAGGCATCATTCAGAAGGAAGCCTCTGGAGGCCCAAGAAGCAAGGAATTGGTCTTTGTTGTGCTTTCTACCCATAGGGAGCCAATAGGTCCAAATGTTCATTGTTGGACAGGAAGCACAGGTTGCCACTCCCGCTGAATTTCTTTTTGAAATCAGGGAATCGTGACCATCTTTCATCTTCCTTTTTACTTCCCGAGAAACTTCTGGGCATAGCAACACTTAGCAATTTTCTGCAAGGACTCCTATACATTAATTAAATCTCCTGAGACTCGTCTTACCCTGTCTGCGACAAGATCCAGACATTTACTAAATTACATCACTTTGCCATGTGCAACTTCTCACCCTTGTCAGCCATACAACAAAAATTGTGGTCATGCCCTGATCATTTCTCCTCAAGACTACCACAGCCTCCTCTTCATTTTCATCTTTTTCCCTTGCAACCTATTTCAAATGCTTCGGTAAATCATCCGCCTCAACAGCGGCACCTCTGAATTCTTCCATCATTTTCCTTTGGCCTCCTGCATTAAATTTAAGCTACTCATGGTTTCCTTCAAGGCTCTGCAGAGCACTGCTCTGACCTATGGCACCAGCGGCAGTATTTCCTGCTGCCGTTCCCTCTCAGCCAGTACATCACACCTTGGTGATACCTTTATCGTCTTCTCCATGTTTCAGCCCATCCTCAACAATTGAAATGCCTCTTTTGTGCAATTCAGTAAGGGATATACCTCTGTTTTTAACACATCCTTTCTGAAAACACATAATCCTCTGTTGACTGGTGCTCTTACAACCCTCCCTACTCCGGTATGACATTGCCATTCAGACAAGGCCAAGCATTGCCAAAACGATGCAGTGATATCACATTCTGGACACTCGGGAGCTCCAGGCTTGTAATTTATAATTCATTGTTTAAAAGCCAGTGGAGACAGCAGCATTCCTCATGCCTTGCGCAGTGCCAACCTAATTCTAGACTTCAGCTACCAATAAAGTGTAGAGGCCTGCAACGAAGCGTTATTATCCTTCTTATTTTACAAATGGAGTGGTGCTACATTTTCCAAACCAGAGACCCTTCCCTGACGTAATAAAAACAGAGAGAAGATCGGGGTCTCCTGAGTACTCCACAATCCTTAACTGACTGGCTGAAGCTCAGTCCAGGACACTTTTGTTCTCCTGCTGTAAAGCCTCATCTTATAGTTGGTCCTAGCTGTCGTCTTCCCTTATTTAGACCTAGAAGACAAGTGGCAGGGAAGGCTCATCCTTCCAAGGACTGGTGAAGGATCTCAGCCAGCTATTGAAGTCCTGTCAGGCTTTGCAGATGTACTGACTTAGCCAAGAATGCTTGTTTCCATCGGAAAGGAGTGTGCTGCTTTTTTTTCCAGCTGTTCAAAATGTGAATAATGGGAGCTTAGGTTTGAGATTTTGTGTGTGCAGCTGTTGGTATACAGGTGGGTTTGCAGCGAGGAGTTACAGGACTCTGTTTTTTAAGCACCGGTTATGAGTGTGTGAAGAAAGTGTAAGGTAGAGTGTGCGTAGTGTATTTTCTCTAATGGAGCATTCTGGCAATTTGGTAAAGGTCTGGTGAGAAGGTGTTGCAACCATGTCTCAGGCTCAAGCCTGTAATTAGAAATTCAGTCTCATAATGGCTGCAGTGTTACAGGACCATATGCAATGCTGATGGATGTTGCAAAGACTGCAGGAAAAGCCCCTGCTGCCATTTGAGCTGTCACATAGATTTAAGGGCCAACACATCCGAACTGCTCGTTGACGAGTGAAGCAGTTCATTGTAGCTGGCGACATATTTTGAAGGTGCAAATACCCAGGGCACCTTGCTTCTGCGGGCCTCCTTACACAGTACCACCTCTCTCTTTGTCCTTTGGCCATTGCTGCTGTAAGTGAAGGCAGTACTTGCTTGGTTCTTGTTGTGTAGCACTTTTTACTCTTCTCTTTTCTGGATGCAGCTATTTGATTTGCACTCAGAAGCTGTATCTTCCAACAGATATAAATTATGTACATACTCTGTGTCATCTTTCAGTTTTTATGAAATACATGTTTGCTTTCTCTTTTTGCAGTGAGGTTTCTATGTATGCAGAAGAAGACTTGCATATCAGAGTGCACCTTCTGGACATAAAGGCGGCTCCTTTCAGATCGGTTTCATGCTGCTGCATCCCTCTTTGGATGTGACACCAACGGTCAAAGACATGGATTTGGGTCTTTCATGGAAGTGCTTTTAATCACCAGTGGGATGGGAGTTGCATCTCATTGTACAGTCTTTTGTGCCTCGCACAGAAAATGCCTGCCAGCCCCAGCTCCCAAGAGGGTGAGGGGAGTAAAGGGTCAGTGTGGGAGTTTTGCCAACACTTAGATACTATCTGGAGCTCACAGCAGCTCAGTAACATTAAGGCTTAGCAAGTCTGTGATTTCCAGTAAGCAAAACCTAGGCATTTCATTTCAGTAATATAGACATCTACAGGGTGGGATGGGATCTGAACACAAGATTTGTAACAGTGTCACCTTAGTTGCTGGACACAGCACTCAAAGGGCCAATAGAGCTCTTGGAGTACTCAAGTTCCAAGTGCCCCACATTTCGCTTGGCATTCAGGTACATTAAACAAATGCAGTTGACTGTGTGCCTAACCAATGCTTAACAACAATGCAAATGACCAAAATTACATATAAATCTCATTACTTTCTGTGTTATGTACTGATGTAACACTATATCACAGAGTATTTAACAAATTTGTCCCTTTTCAGTTTTTCCAGTAAGATATAGGTTAATGAAGCAGCTTTCTGTCATGGAAACAAAGAGACAGAAACTTCTCTGTAGCTATTAAAGAAGACTCCTGCTTGAATGATTTTATGTTTGTAGAGTAAATTGAAGATCAGGAAAAGTTTTCTATTCAAGGAACCCTTCACATCACGGTTATCACAGAATCATAGAATATCCTGAGTTGGAAGGGACCTACAAGGATCGTTGAATCCAACTCCTGGCTCCACAGAGAATGACCCAAAAATCAGACCCTGTGTCTGAGAGCGTTGTCCAAACACTTCTTGAACTCTGGCAGGCTCGGTGCCGTGACCACTGCCCTGGGGAGCCTGTCCCAGTGCCCGACCACCTCTGGGTGCAGAACCTTTCCCTAACCCCCAGCCTGACCCTCCCCTGTCCCAGCTCCACGCCGTTCCCTCGGGTCCTGTCGCTGTCCCCAGAGAGCAGAGCTCAGCGCCTGCCCCTCCGCTCCCCTCGTGAGGGAGCTGCAGGCCGCCGTGAGGCCTCCCCTTGGCCTCCCCTCGGCCTGCTCTGCTCTGAGCTGGACGAACCAAGGGACTTCAGTGAACACTTCCAGTGATGAAGCATCCACAACTTCTCCAGGCAACCTGTTCCAATGCCTCACCACCCTCAACTTAAAAAATGTCTTCCTTATATCCAAACTGACCTATCCTCTTTCAGTTTAAAACCATTGCCCCTTGTTCTGTCTCTGCAGACCCTGGTAAAAAGTCTCCGTCTTTCTTATAAGCTCCTGTTAGATATTGAAAGGCCATAATAAATTCTCCCCAGATTCTTTTCTTCTGTAGGCGAAATAACCCCAGCTCTATCAGCTTTTCTTCATAAGAGAGGTGTTCTGGCCCTCTGATCATTTCTGTGGCCCTCCTCTGCACCAACAGGTCCATGTCTTGTACTGGGGCCTGGGAGCTGGATGCAGTACTTCAGGTGGGGTCTCAAGACAGCAGAGGAGGAGAATCATCTCCCTTGACTTGGTGGCCATGATTCTTTTGATGCAGTCCAGGATACAATTGGCTTTCTGGGCTGCAAGTGCACATCGCCAGCTCATATCCAATTTTTTATGCATGAGTATGCCCAAATATTTCTCTGCACGGCTGCTCTCAATCCATTCATCATTCAGTCTGTACTGATATTGGGGATTGCTCTGACCAAGGTGCAGGACCTTGCACTTGGACTTGTTGAACTTCATGACATTCACGGGCCCGCTTCTCAAACCTGTCAAGGTCCCTCTGGATGGCATCTCTTCCCGCTAGTGCATCAAGGGCACCGCTCAGCTTGGTGTCCTCTGCAGACTTGCTGAGGGTGCAGTCAGTCCCCCTGTCAATGTCATTAATGAAGATATTAAGTAGTATCGGTCCCAGTGCAGACCCTTGGGGGACACCACTCATTACAGGTTTCCATTTGGACATTCAGACATTGACTGTAATGGATATGGCCAGCCAGCTAATTCCTTATCTCTCTAATAGTCCATCCATCAAATCCGTATCTCTCCAATTGTATATATGCTCCCTAAGCTGTGCCCTTCTGGAAAATTTGAGGAAATTTATGGGCCATAAAAGTCAATGTTCTTAGACATTGTTAGACCAGGAAGAGAGGCAAAATCCAGAACTGAAGACTCTTGCTTTTAAAGGCTTAAAATGTTCTGGTAACAAATTCCCCCACATTAAACTAGAAGGCAACAAACCAGGGCATTTCTGAAACTCTCAGATGACTTGATGCTACACAAGCAGAGGTCATCTCTGAAACGTACAAGATCCTGCCTATAAAGGATGCTTTGTGCACTCTCTCCAAAACAATTTTTATAGCAATTACTTGGAAATTAAGTTCTACTGTATTTGCCACCAGCCTCAGTGGAATAAGGCTTTCATCCACTTCATATCAGCTTATAGGGTTTCTTTTCTGTTTTCTTGTTTCTGGCATGATCCAGTCCAGAGAATAGCTGCAATCTGTCATCTGGAAGTAGATACTGAATGTACGTTAGGGGGGGGAAAATAAAAAAAGAAGCCTGCCAAGTCTTACAGCCTTAAACCTTTGGTGCAGTACAAGGCTTACAAGATGATTTAAAATCTGCATGTGTAGGAAATGAGGAAGATGGGCTGACTCTACACAGAAAATGGGTTTGGGACGGACTGAGATTGATGGCTTTGTGACAATGACAGTAAAGTTAATAGCTGATATAGGCAGACAACAGACTCCATTTTAAATTTAAAATTGAAGTGTGTACTGCTGACGGCATCATACTGACCATTCATTGCTAGACCTAATTTCTATCTGGTAATGACTATGAGAAGCTGAATAGATTATGATGTGCATTACAGAGCACTTGGGAAATGGAATTAACTGCTTTGCATTTATTTTATTTTTTTTTTCTTGTTTGAAACACAACTATTTAATGATTAGTAGAGGTGGCTATCCTTGAACACTCCTGAAGGGTAAAGATTAGTCACTCCCCTGGGAACATCTTTGTCGCCTCTATTTCCTTTCCTCTTAGGAGACAGAAGGGGTGTAAATTGTGCTTGCAACAGAGTGGGAAGGCTGACACTGTTAAAATATAAGACTTCAACAAACCCTGGAAATGATTTATCACCATTCTCCTGGGCAGTTGCACTCCATGTTCAGATTTCCACTCTGCAGATAGTTCGTGCCTTTCAACAGCCTGAATCCAAACTTCAAATACAAATGGTCTTGGATCTGGACATGGAAATCTGCATACATTCAAAGGCAAGAGCTTTTCACATAATCAAATAAAAACCTGACCAAAAAAAAAAAAAATCTGAAACAAAGGGAAATCAAACCCTTCAGTCCTGTGTGAAGCAACCCTTTGCTCTCTTTATTCCTGTCATTATTCCCTCCGCTGTATGCTCCCTGCCCCTCAGGAACAGAGGTACCCATCAGTTTTGTACATCTCCACCTTTACAGACAGAGACCTTTATTGGCATACCCGTATAGGCCCGATCTACAGAAGTTCCCCGTCACTACGTGTCATTGAAGAGGCTTTTTAAAAGTACACAGAACATACAATCACCTTCAGGAAGAAATACTTGTGCCTCAAATGGGAACGTACCCAGTGCACACGTATGAGGTGCATGTTACTCTCCTTATGCCATCAGTTTGGGCTCTGTCATCGTAACAACCCCTTCTGGTACGTGCTGTGCTAGCAGGTAGAAAATGGTAGTACATTCCATAATCTGTCCCACGGCTGTATTTCGGAGTATCAGCAGGCTGAAATTTCCCTGTTTTCCTTACTCCCATCTGTGATGAGAGCCTGCAGAACTCACAGGATTTACGGTTTATGTACGCTCCTTTTTGTCCAACAGGAAAACTAGCTGAATTTTTAAAGTTCAAACCCTCAAATCTAAAAGACACATACTCTTTGCATGTATTAGTTCCAACTCCATTCTGGCTTCATAAAGCAAATTTAAATTATAGTTTTCTCTGCAACTTCAAGGAGCTATAAAATAAATAAATCTCATTGTATTTGGCTTAACTACCTTGGATCTACGTATCACTTTCAAAATCCTACAGCGGGGACATAGTTTTTATGAAATCTAAGCTACCAAATGGTTATGATGAGACATTGGGACTGTGGCAATAGTAAACACATGTTAAAAAAAAATAAAAAAATAATTTCTTCGCTGTGTGGAAAGTGCAATGCCTATGTTCTATTTCCATTCCTTGCTCTGTTTCTGCGATTGCTGGAGGGCATTTTAGATGCAGTTGCTCAGAGTATTCGAGACCTTTAAAAAAGTCTTCATTTCCTAGAAAGTAATTAAAACCGCCCACATTGAACAAAAAATATATGTAACCTATGCAAATGCTCCCTAAGCAGCATGTGGTTTACATAACAATTTATATGACGATGGCTACTTTATATCTGAGGCAAAATACGACCGCATTTTACACATGCTTGGATCCCCCTGTGCCTCTGCACTGGAACAAACGTGCTCTCCCAGCGTGGACTGTGACAAGAGCTCACACTGCACAGCATGCGAGTACTGCAGTTGTTTTTAATCTCCGGTGGTGAAGGGCGGATAAATAGCCTCACATCTCCCTTTAGTAAATGACCTCGCAAGTCCTGCTGGATCAACAGACGGGAATCAGGAATCAGTTACTTCTACAGCTTGGTAGCAAGATCACAGATCTGTTCTTCCCTAGGAAATGAACCAAAGCTAAGGGAGGGAGGCTGGGGATGTGGGGAGGGGAGGTAGGGAGGGAGAAACAAGCTGCTGCTTCATTTCCCTTACTGCTCCGATTCCTCTGTAACAGAAATCCCATGAAGGCACCTTAACCCGAAGAGGAATTTCAGCAGCAAATCATCACAAAGAAGCCAGGAAAGCCTGTTTAATACTTGCAGGTGGCACCTTGTCCAGGTGCTCTCGGGAGCTCACCACCTGACAAACAGCCATCTGATTACACAGACACTTTATGACTGTAAAATCTAAAGGCAGAAAAACAAGTAAAGTCAGTTTAGTACACCTCTTGCTTTACCAATGCAAGATAGGATTTAATTTTTTTATTATTTTTTGCCTTTTCCCAATCCATTTTTTTGGTCTTTTTGTGCCAAATAGTTTTAAAATTTACAAGTAACCAAAGCAACACCTTCTAAACTCCTGGGGAAATTAATATTCAAGAGGTGTCCCATCCCCAGCTCCCTGTTGGTGTTTGGTGAAATAACTTCAGCGGTTGCTCACCTTCTTTCGCTATTCTGTACTATAGGCGCTCCAAATCGCTCTAATTCTCTCTTCTCTCCTAAGCATTTACCCAAGATTTTCCCTATTTGAGCTTTCTTTTGGCTTTCAGAAGTTATTGTAATGATTTTTCATACGGTAGCACATTGGCATTCTTCTTTTTCACTGTGTGAGTAACGTGCTGACCCCAAAACTAATGCCGCATTTCATGCAGAATTACTGGTCTCAGAGCAGGAGCGCTCCCACTTACACTCCCTACCATGCAGTATTTGGTCATGCACCCCAGAACTGCAGTGGCTTTTTTCCCCTTCACTGCATCCCAATTATCTCTTTAATGCGGTTTAAAATGTGTTTTTTTCCAAATCCTCTTTCCCTGCCGCTATTTGAGGGCCAATTTGTGTGTCTAAGTTTTGATTGTTGCTGTTCTATTTCTTTGTATTTTCCCTTTATTTGAAAGTCTTCCCACTTCAACAATGTACTGCAGTAATGGGCTGCTTTCATGATTTTCTTTCCCCTATGACTGTAAATACCAGTAAAACCTCTACATGATGATAAAAACAACTGCATTGCTGTTCCCTGCTACTCAGACAACTTTAAAATCACATCCTTTTTCCTATTTTGGCAATCTGAGTTTATTTTTCAAGTGAGATTTCATGAGAAAGAGCACACATCTAGGAAAGGATTTTGTTGTAGGATATGTATGTAATGCCCTTGTTTCAGCCACTCCTTTTCAGTTCTGTTCTAGCGCATTACCCTATAGCCTTGTAGTAGGGGCAGTCGTCTGAGAAGGGAAGGTGAGAGCACGAGGGGCTGGAGAGGGACTAGCAGATCAGGCCTCTTGCAGGATTTGGGCAGAATAGCACGGGGTTTACACAACCTCAGCAGTGATTATCAGGTATCAGCTGCTAGGGGTGTGTATGAAAGCAGAAGTCTAAGTAAATAGGCAGCTGAACATCACAGCATATGATGAACTGAGATGCTCCTGGTGTTAAATGCACACAAAAAATGTGCCTCTGCTTATTTGCATCAAATACGTCTATATTTACTGGGCCTCATGCAGTGAAAAGCCCTGTAAAACATTTATTCTGCTTCTGACCATATTCACATCGGTACATACAATACTCACGGCTCATAGTAGCGTTATTTGCTGCGTAGTAACAGCTGCTAGAATGCTTTCCCCATGCAAAGTGAGGAAAAAAATCCCTTAAAATTTACACAGAAGCTAGATTTAACAAGATGAAATAAATGCAGCATAGTGAAACTGTAACTCCTACATTATATCCAGTTATCTATTACATTTTCTTAAATAAAAACCGGCATTGGTATACAACCTATTGTAACTTTCATTATCACCCATCAATACACATCAGCCAGCTTGCTATATTGTGTGTAAAAATAGAATAACCTCCAATTCAGAAAAAAAAAAAAAAGAAAAAAAAAACTTTTATTTCAAAGTCATCCAGCACAGCAATGAAATCTTTGTTCTTATGAAACCAGAATCCCTGACCGTCTCCACCTAAATCCATTATTTACAGTGATGAATTTAAGTAGCACTTGTATACAGGCTCCAATTTCTCTATCAGTAAGAAATACTATGATCAGGGCAGGTTTTTCTATAGGACAACAAAAACAGCCATGGTTTATTAAAGCACTCTGGATGTGGCCTTGCTGCCTCTGTGGAAGTCAAGAGGAAAGGTAAACTCTTTGCATCCTTCCTGAACGCTGCATAAATCTGCTCTGCGCAGTCTTTTTCGTGTAAATAAACCTTGGACCCTCGCATACTGCCTAGCAGGCATCTTCGTGTCGTCATGCTGAGTTCAGTGCACTTACTGAACTCAACGCTCAGTATCTGTTATACTACCTGGAAAGCTGCAGGATTAACGGTTTCATCTTGAGTCTGTGTTAACTTGGGGTACTCCTACAAACATGCTACAAAGTCCTCAACATCCCACTTCCACTGCCCCTGTTCCTTTCTGGGCCCTGAAAACCCCATCCAACCCCTCAAACATTTTTATATTCCAACAACAGAACCACCCAAGGTTTTGGTATCTGCTCCCAGGACTGTTTTAACATTAATCCAGCTTCTGCCTAATCTGAAACACAAGAAATAGTCAATGATATACAAATAAAACATTAAAAAATCTGTTATTGCTTTGCTGGTATTTGTAAGTATTACAGTTGGTGCCATTCCATTAACCAGCAGTTAAAGTTCATTTAGCATTAACAAAACATTAATTTTCAGCACACGTTGATGCCCAGTCATTTCTTTAAGTGTTCCACAGTTGAAGTACTGCCACTTTTCCTAAACCTGTCATCTTCTTGACCAAATCCTACACTTACTCGTGGATGTGGTAGCACATGAATTATATACACTACCCTTACTTTCATCTGTGTAAGTCAAAGTGTATGGTTTTGGTCTTATACCTTGCAAAGTTCCCATTTTGACAGTATTTCCTGTGATAATTTACAATTCTGTCAATTCCTACACTTTGCAATTTAGCTACTGCACTATCTATTCTGGTAGTGGTTTAAAGTGTTTTCTCCTCTCTCCCAGATGAAAAATTGTAGTATAAACCTTGGCTACTGCCAGCAGCTGCACGGAAGAAGCTGAATATTGTATCAGCCTGACATCTACTTGCCGTATTTGCACTCTCGTCCATGGTTTAGGTGACTTCTGGACCATTTATATGCAATAAAAAAGCCAACAAATTTTAGAAAGATTTAATGAGAAGACGTGGATATTAAACAGGCAGTAGAGGAAGGGACAGACTGATCTCCATTTTCCATAATTATTCCAAAACTATAAGAAAACGCTAAGTACTGAGAATTTTACCTCACAATTAAAATATTGGTTCCATTCCAAAATCCACCTGAAATATTTCTTAGGCTGGATGCATGCTTATGTGTACACTAAATAGAAAGCTGACACTGTACCTTGCAAATACAAAGACATGCCTACGTTGTAAGCAAACAAAACCAAAAAATCTCTATTAGCAACCTTCATCTCATTTTTAAAGGCTTTCTTCAAAAAATTAATCAATTTTGTCTCTACCTATGAAATAACAATGACTCTCACGGATGAAGAAATCAGCCATCATTCCTGATTAACAGCAGTGCTGTAGTGGACAATCTCTAAATGGCAAATGAACAGTTCTGCTGCTGGCTTTGCCACTGAGTAGGCTAACAAGCCTTCCATTTGTAAGGTGGAAGAAAAGTGACACACCTTACTTGTTAGGTGTTTTGAGACCTAGTTAGATCTAGAAATTGTCACAGGTATCTATTACATTCAACACCAGGTTAACTAACCAAGAGGTTTTCTAAGTATGTATCCATCCATCTTTTAGATCTAAAGCCTTCAAAAAGAAAAATAAAAGACAACTACATTGTACCTAACGTCAGGAAAAAGTCACACATTGTTAACCAGGTGATCAGACCTATTAATAGCTGATTACCTACCAGTGATTTTTACCTCAAGGAGTAGGCAAATGGGTCAAAATTATTAAAAAGCAAAATAAAAACAAAAGACCACTAGAACAACAAACCAGTCTAAAATTTTTAAAACCATGCATCTCTAGTCAATGAGAATTCAGTACCAAAACCCCATATATCTCGCAAAAGGTTAACACTTAACTGGACTCTTTAGAAGGTTCTGAGCAAATCTTCCAAAGAAAACTATTAAGGAATCTAAGTGGGCATGGAATGAGAGTTCAAAAATAAAATATAAGAGGCAAGTCACAAGAATGGTTAGTTTTCAACGTGACAAATATTAACAATCAAGAGTTCTAAGGATTTGTATTGAAACAGTATTATTTTAGATATTTATTTATCCTTAAAAAGAGATACATAGCCCACTTGCAGAATCTATGGATAATAAAAATTAAGAATATATTCTAGACTAATAGAAACCGTGAGGAATACCAGAGGCAGTACAAAGAAAGATGAAGGCTGATGACTAATTCAAGATAATGAACTGCTCGTACATGTCAATGGTTTTTGGGACTGGAAGGCATAGGAAAAGGATTAATGAAATCTTTTCTCAGTGTAATTCAGTAAACAAACGTATTCTAACCACACAGGATGCTATATGAATATTAGACCTGACAATGTCAGGAGCAGTACTCAAGAAATGGTAACCTATAGTTACAGAAGAAATTAAGGTTTGAGAATATATACAATCTTCATTTAAAATGACTTACTATATCCATGAGAAGATAGGGGTAGTTTTACGTAGCTTTTGAATTTTGCTCCAATTTACCTAATACCGCAAGCATGCAGTAATAGGCTATGGGATAAAATGAACTTAAGAGGCACAGTAGCCTATAGTTTCTGTTCCTACAACAGGAAAACATAGGCCATCCTAATATTTGATCATTTATTTCAGTCCTGTAGCTTACTGGAGCTACTTTTCTCCATTGCAACTTTTCCTCTCTATAGATGTGGTTTGCACTGCAGAGCAGCATGCAGATTTTAAAAGCAGTGTATTTCAGTGTATTATAAAAAAATCCTGAAACACTTCATTTATATAGTCCCAACTTGCATAGCAATCCAAATTATTACCATAAATTACAAAATTTATTATATTCACCCTAAGCGAATCACTCAGGTACAAGCTGTAACATGAATCTTTTGTAAAAACAACGCCAACACCATTTATCACAGAAAAAACATTTTAATACTGAAGATGTTTCAAATATTGCTTCAATATGGTTGTAGGAAAAAAAAATCTTAAAACAAAATTAAGCATATCCAAACAAATTTGTATCTTTTCCAATTACAAAGTTCCATTTTCTTTGTTCAGTTTCGCATTGCCAACATGGCATTTATGTCCCAAATGAGATTCCGTAACTGATCCATGATCTGCTTCAGCTGCTGATTCTTCTGTTTCAGTTTCTGTGGGAAGATTTTATGAGAAAATTTTTGTGATTAGTTGCAATAGTACACTCGGAAATACAAAAAAAGTGTTACGAAATGCTACATGTATCTTTTTTCCCAGCTGTCTGAAGGTAACATTAGTGGGATAATACATTATCTTTAAAGTACCATCTCAAAATAAAAGCAAGACTAATGACCTTTGCTAGAGAGGGAATGCTGATTCTTTTCACAGCAGTCTTAGCATCAAAACACTTGATCCCTTCAACAAGTGCAAGCTTGGGGGGATTGGCCCTCTCTTACCAAAGTCCAAAAGGCAGCACTTTATGTAGGGAGAAGGAATTGAAAATTCAGACCAAAAGAGGTCAGGGAACAGGAAAATTTATGTTAATATATGTTGTATAAGTTGGGTGCTCAGAAAAGTGAGGTATTAACAGTCAAAGTCTGAAGAAAGCACAAAGTAGAGAGAGAGCCAATCAAGCTTTTCTAGCCCTTCTGCCTGTGTGGGTCAATCCTGATGTGCTAAGCAATCCTGTCCTCCCACGTATGCTGAATTCTTTAGAACTGGGTACTTGCTTTTGGAAACAAAAAGCATTTGACAGAACAGCAAACTCACCTTTATTTGGGTGAGTAACCAGAACGCAAAAATTATGTCTCTACAGAAGAAAGATCAACGCATTAAGCCACTGCAGAATCTCCCTTACCTTTCATGTTCCACTATAATACACATATTTATTGTCTGATTTATTCGTTTTCCTGCTCAAATCAAAGCTGTCAAGAACTAAGTTATGTGTATTGTTAACAACAAACCTAGGCCCTTCATTTCATTCAAATTTGATAAGATGTCAGCCTTCTCACATCAGAGATCAAACTACTTATTCATAAGGGAAGTCCAGAGTTGCAAGTAAAGCCAAAGCACAGGGAAGACTTGCTACCATTCAAAATGTTTCAGGTTTGACAGAACTTTGTTCTTCTGCACTACACAAATGGCAGTACATTAAAAGAATAACTCAGATCAGTAACGTAACCAAAGTAACTGTAACCGTGATAAAAAAGTAACAAAAAAAGCAGTATGCTGAAAATCAGAGTCCTGAATTTTGATGTGAACAACACACCAATATTTTTGGGATGCCAGGGTAGTCAGATGGAAAAGAAGTCCGGAGAGAAAAAAAAAAAAAAGGAAGCCTATTCACTTCAGACCTGTAAAAATGGTCTTCAGTAATACAGTAATCAAGGAAGAGAAACATCCCTGAACACAGACTTTGGTGAACACATTCCCTGGAAGCAAATAGAGACTACACTTAATTTCAGACTCCTGAGAAGCAGGTAAGACAGATGTAGGTCAGTTCACGTGCACTAATTTGGGAGTTCTAACCAAGCATTTGACAGACTAAGAACTATTTTAAAGGTAACCGTGCATTTATCTAATCCTTCTTTTCCAGTTGCTAATTCAAGACTTCACTACACACAGCACAGATCCAACTCCTAAAGACAAGAAGACAACTGAGAAGCACGTAGCTATGACAACATTCAAATGACAGAATTTTGTCTCCCTCCAAAACCAATGACATAACATCTCGATGCTTCAGAAAGCGCAAGAGGGATGACATAAACAAGCACTTTCATACCCGTGACATTTTAAGATATTTCTGTTTGCCATCCTTAACATTCAGTTTCAGAGAAATCAGCGAATGTTGCATCAAAACTACTAGTTTAATGCAAGCTGCCACTCACCGATACTGAGGGCATGTCATTTCACTATTTTTCAAAGCCTTCATCAATACAAATGAAGGCTGAACAATCAGCGATGATTATTCAAGTTGCAGGTAGAAAGAACCACCATTAACCTTCGGTATTGCAGACTGTGTTCTCTCTCCCTCCCTTTCTAATTGTACTCTTACCTATTTTTATGTAGATATGCTCATATGAACTTTACAGAAGTTACGCCCAAAAGACTCATTCTGGAAGACAATTATTTTCATTTCTTCTGCAACTCTTATGAAATAGTAAATTACTTGATCTTTGCTCCATGCTAGACAAGGGAAACTTCACATTGGATTTCATTTGTTTTCAAAGAGTCTGTAAAGAGAAGTAGTATACAATTTCACCCTATCTGAAGATAATTTTAGATCCTTTTCTTTGGTGCTTTATTTTCTTAGCTCTTCTATTCTACTTTTTCCAGAGACAGGAAAAAAAAAATCTAAGACGAAGCACCACGTCTGGACTGCAAGACTGAAGAAAGAATAAATGGGGAGGAGGAAAGAGCATGGTATCCTAGCTGAAATGCACGTAGTGATCTTTGTTACCAGTCTTTGACAGACCATGGTCCCCACCACAAACTGCTACAAAATTGATAGCTTCTGTGCCACTGGCAGTGCTGGCCTCTGCTTCAGGTTTTGCTGAATCAATAAGAACATCTCAAATTAGCCTTGGGAAGAGAGGTGGAATGGCCTTCTTGGGGAACAGGCAAGTTCAAAATGGCCCTCTTGGGAAACAGTCAAGTTCTGTAAGAAGCTTCTGCGGTGGTGACAAATTTTTATTTCAACAGATTGCTTGCAAGTTGTCTCCCACTCTTTCCTCCTTCTCCTGAAATGACTTAGTTGAACTCTGGACCACTTCTCAGAATTAATGGCTGTATGAAAGAAGAAAAGGCACTTCATCCTACATACATACTGCAGCTTCTGTCTGCATCTGTTTTAAGACGGTATAGAAGAAATGTATGAGGCAGTTTATAATGAGTTTCACTGATCTAAATTCACCTTGTATCTGACAGGCAAGTTTCAGGCTGGATGTTAAGAGAAGGTTCTTCACTAAAAGGTGGTCGGGCACTGGGACAGGCTCCCCAGGGCAGTGGTCACGGCACTGAGCCTTCCGGAGTTCAAGAAGTGTTTGGACAACGCTCTCAGACACAGGGTCTGATTTTTGGGTGGTCCTGTGTGGAGCCAGGAGTTGGACTCAATGATCCTCATGGGTCCCTTCCAACTTGGGCTGTTCTATGATTCTGTTGTTGCCTATCATGAAGGTGATCTCCCTGATCAGTCCTGAGAGGTTTTCTGTGGTGATATTAATTTTCAATGTGATTACCCCTCCACTTTGACTGGTGCTGCAAATATTATTGCCACTTAGAAAGGACTGCACTCTTCAGCAACCGAACAGACCTTAGTAGGTTTAGGTCAGGTAGGACAATTGCAAAAACACATACGTAAGCACAAAAAGCAGTAAGTGAAACAAAGAGGGAGAACCATAACACACATCCAGACAATACCCATCTTTTGAGAAACTCGCAATAAACAACTTGACATGTTTCATACAGATTTGGATTCAGAAGGACATAGTAATTTCAACTTTGAAATCAATTTTTGACTTAAATTCATTTTTGGTCCACTTTCATTTCATTTGAAATCAGTGCTGTCTAGACTAATCCACAGCCTTCTATCAGACATGTATCAAAACTTCCCTTTGCGCACTGATCCATCTCTCTCCTCGTATTAAGCTCAGTTATCTTTCAGATTTTAAAACCTAAACATCACCATGAGTCATTCTGCACTCAATCTATTTGTTAAAATTCTCTTCTTCAAGCAAAGACAATAGTGTAAACTGTGGAAGAGTCAGATTACATTCCAGCTGATGCTTGTAAAAATATATCAAAGGTATGTGCCTGTGTTTTAAAGATACCTCTTCTGCTTAACCCAAAAAAAAAAAAAAAAAGAATAATTCTTCTGAATACTGTGCCAGCTATAGTTTATACCTGCTCTGGTCAAGACCTGCAACAGTAAAGTCCAGCAGTGCATCCAACTTAACAGAGCATTAGATGTTAATCATAGTAGTATCTTTACTTGCATAAATCTCAGAGATTTAAAAATAACTGTTTGCTTTGTTGAATACCACCCTACTATTTGGAGAACTTGTATCCTCTTCTTTTTCATGAGTATTCCACTACTTCTGACCATTAAATTACTGTATGAAGTGATTGTTGAAAGTCTTATCAAGATGACAACAGCCTCTGCTTTTTCACGCAAGTCAAAAAGAAGAAATTTTTACAGAAGCAATGTTTATGATAGGTGAGAACAAGTACTGCCTGCCCTGGCAATTTATACTGTTCTTTTTTTAAATGACTCCTTCATAGTGCAATCTCTGAAGTGAGGAGGTGGGAAAACCTTTTTTTTTCCTCAGTTTTATAGTCAGAAGACTTGCAATGTTACGTGCACAGAACAGAAAAAAATGATAGAGAAAAATGCATCAGTACTTTGCTCAAACTCTCTTACAGCTGCCAGGTGACATTCTAAATCATGGCTACTGAATGTATACCAAGGCATGCTTTCCATTCAAATTTCACACATCCAGCTACTTATATATTTTTTAAGTGGTTAAAAAAATATTAATCACTGAAACAGTAACCGCTGGACAATTGAATATATTCATTGTTCATTAACTACGGCTTTTCCTGATCATAGGTTCTTCATAGACAGCTGTTTTATCCTTACAGAAATGAGAGATTGAGTTTTCTGAGATTTGAGTTTCCAAGCCATACAGGTGGAAGGAAACTGCTCACCTTCCTGAAAAAAGCAGAGGCACCAGTGACAGCCTGTGCTCCACTACATGCTCAGTACTTTACGCACATTGAGCCAGGCAGCAATTTCATGTTTCCACTGCTGTGTTGCTCAAAGAAGAATGAGTGTTCATTAAACTAGTCAAATGTTTCTTTTTCAGTAATTATTCATCATTCAGCAATGAAGTCTGAGGCCTTATTTCCTTACGCTTACCTGTAAGCGATGTAACTTTTCATGGAATTATCCATTTTACGGTGCTTCTCCACCACATTCCTTGGTGTTACATTTCCATTCTTAACACAAAAAACCACACGGATGTGTAATGCCTACTTACAGACATCAAAGTAAGTCACAGGAAGACTATGGATAAATATGGATAAACCGGGATTCTTCTAATTTTATTTTATCTAATTTTACGAGGCGAAGGGGAGAGCAGGAAATTTTCTTTGCTTAGACATCGGTAAGGCTTTTGACACACAGTCTCTCGTAGTATCGTTGTGGCCAAGTTGGTGAGATGTGGTTTGGGTAGGTAGTTTATAAGGTGGCCAGTTTTCCACCAAGACTACTGAACTCCTAAGTGCTGCAATCAGCAGTGTTACGTCCAAGTGGCAGTCAGTTACTCCTGGTGTCTCTCAGGATTGACAGTAGGGCCAGTACTCCTAACACTCTCGTTAATGACCTATTCACACTTAATGACCTAATCACCGTATCAAGTTTGGGGGCAATACCAAACTGGGGGAAGCGGCCAATATGCTCAGTGCTAGGATGTCCAATTCAGAGGGAGCTCAGCAGGTGGGAGAGGCAGGCTGATGCCTATCTCAGGAACTTCAACAAAAGCAAGTGGCAACACCCCACACCTGAGACAGAATAAACTCCTGCAACAACAGTACAGGGTGAGGGCTGACTGAATACAAACAGCTTTGCAGAAAAGGGCCTGAGGATCCTTTTGAAACTTTCTGACACGCTGAATGTGATTCAGGCAATCTCCAGACCTCCCACTGAGCCTAAATTCTTCTAGGGCTGTCGTTGCAGACAGCCAGTTCAGGTGCCCAAACTGGCAAAGAACTGTGCACTGTGCAGATTAATGTGCTGAGAAGGTGCCCAAGTAAACAATTCTTCCTCTCTCGCTGAAGGGTTCCTTGGTGTGCATTTGTATTTGGGGTGAAAAAAATTCTACAAATACAAAACAAATTAAAAATACATGCAAATACGGTGATGGATAGCTTTAAAAGAATGCAAGTTCGCAGCATTAAGAAAAAAAAAAAGTAGTTTTCAGGCAAAGTTCTTCCCTGAGAAGAAAGCCTAGTTGCAAATTGCTGTTATTTTAAGGACTACCTCACAAAACAACATCAGCTCCAGTGCACAATGGTTTTGTTACCAAAAAAGCCCCCAGGTAAATTCATAACAACTTAACTCAGAAGCCTGTAAATTGTCTCTTCCCCTCTTAGCAAGATCACTGTTAACCACTTAGCAAAGATTCATTAAGGGTATCAGATGCAATTATTTTCAGGAGGGCTACCTGCAACGTGTCAGCAGTATTTTCACATCTTTTCATTTTCAGACAAATGTATTGAGACTACTAATTATGCAATGGTTTTCCTATGTACTCATTTGAAACCAGACCTGCAGCATCTGAAAAAAACAGACCTGTATTTGCTTTATTTCTAAACACAAACAGTAAAGAAAATGTAGCAACACAGATTACAGCATTCTCACTTTGAGATTTGATTTTCTGTCTTAAGTCCTGCTAAATGTACTACAAGACCTGAGCCTGACATCTTGAAAATATTACAGATGATGCCGTACTTGTACGGTTAGACACCTGTAGGCAGAAGATTATCTACAGATATGAAGACAATTGAGTACATTTTTGTAACAGCTGCCAATTGTTGCAAATAATAATCACCTTCAATAATAACTTGCAGGACTTGGATTAGTAGACCGATGCAACAACTAAACTGATTCCGGAACAGTAAATTATTTATTACAGAAAAAGAGTGAAACATCTCACCAATTTACAGCTCTAGAAAGCAAATACCAATAAAAGGAATAAGCAACAATTTTGGGAAGAACAGGAGAGAATTGTTTCACACAAAAGGTAGAGCTAGTTAGTGCTGACTAAACAGCTTTTTGTTTTGCTTTGGTTTTGTGTTGTTTTTTTCCTTCTAATAGCGGTGCATACTTACAAGCGTTCTGTTTAGTAACTGCTTGTATGGCAAAAGTCCCTTTTGATTTAAGCCTAATAGGCTCCATTTAAAGTTATGGTTGCTGGATATTATTGAATTGCTAGGACAGAAATTCATTACCTTGTAAACTAATCTATGTTTTTAATTAACGGACAGGGACTTCGTAGCCAAGGCCAGAGCATTAAACTTTCTGACCTAAAATGTAAGCCTAATGCAGCTGAATAAATAAGATGTCACTATACAGTAAGCTGATATCAGAAGCTACTGCAGTATTTGAAAGTACTGCTGCATCAACAGGTTCTTCTGCCCCAAGAGGGAGGAAGTGAAGGAAGCACACGATGGTCCCCCCACCTCCTCTGGACAACTGCTGGAGCAAAGCAGAGCTGTTACGTTTCAAGTCAGTGGTTCCTGGAAGGAGGCACGTCTTTGTGTGAGAATACATGAGCCACGAGGTTTTATATGATCTACTCGTTTCCTTTGTGCTTCCAACTGCAGGGGAGTGTCTTTCATATACACACAGGGCCACCAAAGAGATCAGACTTGCTGGGAAGTCAAAGCAAGGAGGACAAAATTAAGTGACCCATGCACGGAAGGTCCAAGAATTCAGATGGGTTAGGCAATAATGCTTTTTTGATACCAGTAGCATGAAAGACTGAAAAGGTAACTGCCCATCACAGCAACCAGGGTGAGCTAAGAGCGGGACAAGCAGCTGCAGGGAGAAGACAATAGGTGAAGAATATAAAAAGCTTCTTCACCTGTCACACTGATTTCCCTGTCACAGCATTTTCATCAACATTTTATATTACTGAAATTTTGCTGAAAGAAATTAAGCAAAACTGAGCTGGAGATGGACGTTACATATTGCAGAGGACTGAAAAGCTGTCAGGAGTGCCTGCCTGTTAAGAAACAGAGAGGGCTGTTAAGTCCAGCAGCCAGTGACAGAAATTAGATCAATTAACCTGATTCTACCACATTTTCTTTGCAAAAGTATGAATTGTTTCCTTTCTAGTCATGAAAAGTAAAGCACTTCCTGTTCTGTAATGGATTAAAATTTGGTCTTGGAAATTGGAGAAACACAAAAGAACGGAAAAAGAAAAACAGTGAAATCAGTGCAGTTTCAAAAAGAAGCAGTTTAAATTTCTGTTGCAGTACATAGTAAGTATTTGTCCACAAAAACACTACAGAAAGTTCAACTAACTTCTGAAAATTTACTGTTGAAAATCTGGTGTTAGGCATTTAAGTGTAAATAGAGGATTTCAGACCAGATTTAAGTGCCTGTTTGAATACATCCTTAATCGCTGATTTGCTACTAATGCTCCTGTAACCCCACCAACCTTTTCAAGATTTAAGGCTCATCATAAACATTTATGAAATTCTCTTCACAAGATCACACCAAGGAGGTTTAAAAACACATTAGCATACAAGTACAACAACAAGGGCAAAAACATGTCATAAAACTATCAAAAACACAGCAAATATGGACAGTTAAACTTATTAGCACTTAAATATTGCAAATAAATGTGCATAAATTCACAGTATAACATTACATACAATATAATATATACAACCCTGCTACATCAGCATGCAGCAGAAAGAATACAACAGTGAAGCTGACAACTGCTTTTCTCTACATTCACAGTCCCCGTTTTTGCTTGTACCATATGCATGAATTTTTCTAAATAGGTTTTAAAAAAATTGGTACATCTCTAATTGTTGAAGACAAATGAAAATATTGGAAATATTTAAAAAGACAAAAATCCACCAATTATTCTCTGCAAGAAGATTTATTTTAGACATTCACTTCCTTTCTTCTGTTGTTTTGGTAGATTATGCCTGCCTTTTAACAAGAATTTACAGATATTACAGCTACACAAATATTTAGAAAATCCTGTCTTTGTACTTTACAGACTGAAGGAACACTGCTCAATATTGTGGTCTGGTAATACTACTTATTTTTAATCTCAATATTATATTAGCATTTACTATAGAATATTTATTTTTAGATTTGAATTCATCTTTAGTAATTGTACTCAAATGCGTACTGCCACTCGAAATAAAAATTTAACAGCATCTTTATCACATGTGGCACATTTTTTCTGAATGTGTCAAGATTCTATGAATGCTGTACTTAACAAAAGAAACGTTCTTTCCTGAACTGACAAAATATAGAAAGTAACCCTGAAAATTCTCTACCAATACATATTGTAATATTTACATACCTGATGTTTAATACTCATTTTTTATGTACTTGCACAATAAAAGTTTTGGAGTGAAGTAAGTTCAACAGGCACCTTAACTCTAACTCCATGAGGGTGGTGAGGCCCTGGCACAGGCTGCCCCATCCCTGGAGGTGCTCAAGGCCAGGCTGGATGGGGCTTTGGGCAGCCTGGTCTGGTGGGAGGTGTTCCTGCCCATGGCAGGGGGGTTGGAAGCAGATGGTCTTTCAGGTCCCTTCCAACCCAAACCATTCTTTGATCTGTACTACCAACATCTAGTGGGCTAACCATAAACTCAATATACCATTTCAGAAGAATATATATTAAAAAGAGCCACAGGTTAAAACTGTTATGGTATCTAAAATCTACAGCAAGAGCTACATCCAGAAGAATTTGTTTACTAGCGGCAATTCTGAAAGTTACATGCAAGAAGTTTGATGGTAGTCATCACACATACAGCCTTCGGTGCAGCAGGCTAGAAATCCAAGCAACATTTTCTGTTTTATGTAAGTCAATTTAAAACTTTCTTACCTTATTTACTTCCATGATTTCCCTTCTCTCTTCACTAGCAAAACGAAGCTGACTAGCGGCACCACGATCATCGTGCTTGGAGCCATCTTCTTCAACATACGGAATAAGTTGCTGAGAAGACAAGAAACATCAGCTTTAAAAAAAAAAAAAGAGGGAGGGGAAAAGGAAGAGAAAAAAAATGAAAACAGGAGATGTATAAATTACTAATATTTTCTCCAAAGGCTCAAACTTCCTGAAAAGAAAGGAGTGGAGAAAGCCTTCCTTCATCACCTCCAAACCAAAGGCCTAGACCTAAGCCATCTCACAAGTGCAGGCACAACCCAGTATTAGCTTTTTAAGATGTTTATCACAAGTAATACTTGTATTCTTGAACTCTATAGACTTTGTTTTTAAAATTTACTGTTCCACATCATGAAATAACACAATGGTGAACTTACCATTTTTGTCAATTATTTCAGTGATGCACTAAACATAATTTATGACTGGCTTTACACATGCAGATTAGCTACTTGGTTAATACCCTAATTATCACTTACTATTTTAGTGGGTGTCTGTTTGGCTATTCTTGAAACCAGACCCACAGTTACCTAATAGGAGTTTCTCCATAAGGATTTTCCACTGGGATCTCCTCAGGCATGTAACACACTGTCTTTTTTTATAAGGTTCTACAAAGCCAACCTTTGATAAAGAATTTTTAAATGAATACTAATGTACGTTCCTTTCCATAACAACAACAAAACTGAAGGATCAGTAAATGTACTAGATAGAAAACAAATACACGCTTTGTCTCAAAACATTCGCAAGCTAACATCTTATTCAAAAAATAATTATAAGCTGTAACGTTTTATATATAACATACATACTCAAAGTCTACAGTCTAACAGTCTATTTTTCCATCCTGAACTGCGAGAAGCTAAAACTGATAGCAAAATTATACCCTTGTTAATATACGTATGTATCACAGACAAATGAAAGACAAGTAATTCATGCAAATGAGCAAGAAGACATTAGCCCAAAAGCCAGGGGACGTGTCGCTCATCAAATACACGTTAACTTGTTGCTTAAGTTGAGGTGTAATATTATGAAGCCTTCAGCTGCGTCCTTCAGCATTCTGATGTGCTGTAACTGTGTGTAACTCACTGAAAATTGAATTCTCTTCTACACAAGCTTTTATCAGACCATTCTCATGAAGCTTCTCAAAATGGACAAAAAGTACCATACCTAAGCTTGGCCATGAAAAATTAGTAAAGGCTCACAACTTGTTGCATCTCCATACTATAAAGCAAACGTAGTGTAGCCAGTATGTACTCCTGGAAAAAGCTCCTTCTCTCACTTATGGAAAAATAACATACATCCAGAGTAGATGGAATGTTATCCCCTAAAAACCTCCCATCTATCAGAAAAGCTAGGAATTCAAACAAAGAACTACAATTAATACACAAATAAAGCAGTTCTCTCTAGAGAGGGAATTTTGTAACAAGATCTGCTTCACAATCATCTTGTAACTTGTTACATTGGTTAAAAGGAAGTCAATAAGAATACCTATTAAACTAATAGCATGTAGTAATGAAAGAAATATAACATTTTAATATCAATATTAATAGACTAAGGAATATTAATAGGCACTGATTTTATTGACAGAATGTAAGGACAGAATTTCTTGCCATAAACAAGATGCAAATAGGAAATAAGAGAGAGAAAACAACAAAACGTTTTAGGTAGTTTCTCAACTCTACGTGGAGATACCTCATGTAGGTTATGAAAGGTGTAACGTAAAACTAAGTTTTATAGCCTGGACATTCAGAGGGCTTGCCTTGGGATCTCTGCATTAAACAGCAAACTAGCAAACTCCTGCACACCATCTGCAATAAAACGGATAACGCGCAGCTAAAAATATACGCCTGCTATTGCACAGCAAATAGGAGTTACATTAATATACCTGACACCAATTGTTGAAGCAGATACCTGATTTTGCAGTTACTATAGACTACTCAGGAAGAAGTGCAGTGACAAACACTGACACTGATTAGCCGCGTATCATAGAACAGCTTGGGTAGGAAGGGACCTTAAAGATCACCCAGTTCCAACCCCCTGCCATGGGCAGGGACACCTCCCACCAGCCCAGGTTGCCCAAAGCCCCATCCAGCCTGGCCTTGAACACCTCCAGGGATGGGGCACCCACAGCTTCTCTGGGCAGCCTGTGCCAGTGCCTCACCACCCTCTGAGTGAAGAATTTCTGCTTTATACCTAATCTAAATCTACCCTCTTTCAGTTTACAACTCTTCCCCCTTGCCCTGTCACTGCCTGCCTGTGTTCCAGAATATGCAGAGATATGTTGGAAATTTAAGGGAAGAAGACAGGTTGAGGAAATATGGACATATATGTTACACCCTTTCATAAGCAACAAAAGTTAAACAAAAGTTCAAAACTACAAGACAAAAAGATCAGTAACAAAGGCATTGCACATAAGTATTGTCAGACACCGATTGCTAAAGAATTAGACAGGGAGCCACAGAATAATTGTCTTGTTCATTGCAGTATCACACGAAGGTTAATAACTGGAAAAAAAAAAAAGGAAGAACAGCATACATCTATTCCACTAGTGAGTCAGGAATCAGTTAAGTGAAAGGGAAAAGCCATTAAATAATTTGACTGATTAAAGAAGAGATTTGTTGATATTCTTCAAAGATAAGGTTAGAATGTCAGTCATTAAACAATATGATTGAGACTATCACTTAAAAGCCGAAATAGGAATTTAAGAAATCAGATCAAGATAAACGATGTGACACTTTCATTCACCCTAACTCATAAAACATGAGGAATTGGGCATTAACTTCAGAGCAGCAAAGACCAAGCAGATAAAAGGAAAAAGAAGTCGTCCAACTGTTGATATAAAAACTCTGCTGTGCATAAGGTTATCACTGAGACCTTATAATATAAAAGAGGAAAAGAGCAACCTCCTCAACTGTACGTGAAAATAAGACAGATTGAAAACCTCTAAAGGGGATACAGCTATTAAGCTTTTGCACACAAGCCAACTCTAACAAACCATGAATAAAGTGTTTGTTTTTGTTGGTTTTTTTTAAGGACAAGTTATCTCACTCCCTCAGTTGTTGTAAGGCTCCCCCATAGTTTCTCTGAAACGCACAGGAGTGACCGCTGACAGAAGGACATGAAGGACATTACTGGTCTAGAACGGTCTGCAAAGAATGGACTCCATTTCTTTATTCCTATGCAGTGAAGGAACTCAAATATAAAACTTTACATTTAAATGGTTGATACTCAGTGGGCAATCAGAAGTCGATACAGTAGCCTCTAAATCCAGAGGTCAGTAATTAAAGATCATCAGTTTTGGCTGATAAAGAGCTGTAAGAATTCAAATCATAACATAAAACAGGCTTAAGAGTATTAC
Organism: Anser anser; assembly: GCF_964211835.1. Lineage (NCBI taxonomy): Eukaryota > Metazoa > Chordata > Aves > Anseriformes > Anatidae > Anser > Anser anser. The sequence continues at coordinate 14,761,977 of NC_139721.1, forward strand.
AAAGAATCATAAACGACTTATGAGGGGGGAAAATAAATTTTGATTTTACTAGATAAAGCATTTTTATTACGAAAAACCTTTGGCCAATCCTACTTAAGTATTCTGCTGTTACCTTTCCCACCACCACTGCACTTTCAGATTTGGTTCACATTGGCTCAGAAGGTTAAGGATAGCTAAGTGAGGAAACTATGAAGGCACAGGCTGATGGGCAGAGCAAGGGAATAATAACCCTCATAACTCAGGCCACCAGGCAAGAAGGTGAGGGCTTAAAGCAGACTAAACCAACCTCTTAAAAAAAAAAAAAAGACCCTTTTTCCTAGGGGAAAAATATCAGTGAATCAGAAAAGAGGCCTGAGGAAAAAGGAGGAAAAAGGCTACAAATTTAAATGAAGTTTGATTTCAAAATTGAACCTCTTCCAGGTGGTAAGAATTGGTGAAACTTGCACACTAACATCGCCATCTTTCAAACAGCTCCTAACAATAAACAGGATTCAGCCCACAGAAGTATTCCAGTCTCACTTAAAACCTGTTTGCTCCAAGCCTGATGCAACCCCTGAGAAGGGATGATATGCTAAACACAGCGCGGTGATTCTGAGTTGTTATTTGTACATATAGACGGCTACTTACTTCGATGGGAACAGGATCAAGCCCAGCACAGTTCTCATTGCATTTGTCATAGACTAATCTCAGTTTTCTGAAGAGTATCGATAGCTGGCGGAGGTGTTCCTGCAGCTTTCCCAGTCTGTCTTGATACGTTCCAGTGTGATAAGTAACACCATTTGGTAACTTAAAGGAAACAAAACCCAAAAACATTAAAAATATTTCTCTCATAGGAGTTAAATAACCTAAAAATAAATTTGAGGATTTTTTTGTACATTTTAAAATAAGATAATCACACTATTCTCATAAAAATCACTGACATTTCTCTTGTTTTTTGGTACAATTCTGTATTTTCTCTGCACATCTCACGTACCAAATCACTACTCTCAAAGAGCTTCACGTATTCTACATGTTGGTCACTGTCAGTCCCTCTGGAACTTTCAATGAACGCCTTCAAAATGCTTAAGCATTGCTGTTACCTGAGTATTATACTCTGCGTCAAGAAACGATTCAACGTCTGGTCACAGTTCAGACAATCAAAGCAAATTCAAAGTTAGCAAATAACGTATCTGTACCTAAAATAATTACAAAAGGAAACTTCCAAAGACATGAAAATACATAGGGAACAGGGGGGATCAGTTGCATGTTTATCTTTGAGGCTGAGTGCGAGCACTTCTGCTCTCAGCAGAGAAACGTGACCCAGGTTTGTACGTTTTCTCAGTAAGTAACTACAACAAGGATTTTGTCCACTTTAACAACATGAAAAACGTCACAAAGTTTTGGTGGAAAACATTATAGAAGAATGAAATCACTGATCAATGACAATTCCTCTAAAATTACTCCCCAGAGGTTAATAAAAACACAGAAAAGTAAATGGCATATAAATACACTTCACTATTCTTAAAGGAAAACATGAATATCAAGTGTATTTAGAGCACATTTACAGTGGGCAAAAATAACAATTTGTCATTTCTGAACATTCTCCATGTTCCCTCAATATACAGCAGCACACACTGCTCCAACCACCACTCTCTTTTCAAAGCACTATGACTTTAGAATCATTAGGGCTGGAAAAGCCCTCCAAGACCATCTGGTCCAACCACCCCACTACCACCAATGCCACCCACTAAACCATGTCCCTAAGCACCACGTCCAACCTTTCCTTGAACGCCCCCAGGGACGGTGACTCCACCACCTCCCTAGGCAACCCGTCCCAGTGCCTGACTGCTTTTTCTGAGGAGAAATGTCTCCTCATGTCCAACCTAGACCCCCCTATGATCTAGTCATGCATGTAAATACCCTTAACTATCCCCAAGCAGACACACTTGGTAGTGAAAACACTAGGAAGGGAACTGAGGACCGCTAAACCAAGCGACCCCGGCAGCAGCTGCCTGACCTGCATGTTCCTGAGGAGCTGGAAGATCTCCATGGTTCGGAACACGATGTCCTGCACCGTCTCCTGCCCGATGCGGCACAGCGACGCCGTGTTCACCTCCCGCGCCGCCTGGGCCTGCGCCCCGGAGAAGGCCCCGGGGGGCATCGCCGCCCCGGCCAGAGGCGGAGTTGACATCTCCGCCGGCGGACCGCTCCCACTGTTTAAAATTAAGACGGAATGATTAAATTATTAATTGATCCTGTCATAACAAGCCTCGGAGCCCCCCCCCCGCCGCCCCGCCCGCGGACAGGCCCCACACACCGCGGGGCCCGCCGAGGCCGCGTTGCCCTGGCAACGCGCGGGCGGAAGCGCTCGGCGGCACCCGGAAGCGCGGAGGAAGTGACGAAATACAAAAGGGGGAGGGGGGCGGGGCGAGGGGCGGGTGGCGGCCGTTGGGCTGAGGGGGCGCTGAGGGGGCGCTGAGGGGGCGCTGAGGGGGCCCCGAGGGGGCCCCGGGTGGGGCTCGGCTCGGCTCGGCTCGGGGGCGGCGTGGGCGCTTGTCGTGGTTTTGGGGGCAGTTTTTGTGTTTTCTGGATTTTACGGATGAATTAGAACCCAGGCGTGCCCTCCTGGAGCCTCACAGCTCAGTTTTTGGGGTTGGGTCAGAGCTTTAGCACTTCCACGCTTAGCACCTTAGTCATAAAATGGCTCGAATTGGAAGGGACCTCACAGATCACCCAGTTCCAGCCCCCTGCCATGGGCAGGGACACCTCCCACCAGACCAGGTTGCCCAAGGCCCCATCCAGCCTGGCCTTGAGCACCTCCAGGGATGGGGCATCCACAGCTTCTCTGGGCAGCCTGTGCCAGGGCCTCAGAGAATCACAGCATCATTCAGGTCGGAAGAAACATTCAAGATCACCTGGTCCAACCACCCCCCTACCACCAATGCCACCCACTGAACCATGTCCCCAAGCACCACGTCCAACCTTTCCCTGAACACCCCCAGGGACGGTGACTCCACCACCTCCCTGGGCAACCCGTCCCAATGCCTGACTGCTCTTTCTGAGAAGAAATGTCTCCTCATTTCCAACCTGAACCTCCCCTGGTGCAACTTGAGGCCATTCCCTCTGGTCCTATCACTGGTTACCTGTGAGAAGAGGCTGACCCCCAGCTCCCCACACCTTCCTTTCAGGCAGTTGTAGAGAGCAATGAGGACTGTCCTGAGCCTCGTCCAGCATCAAACGCTACTAAAATCTAGGTAGACAGCAACCACAGACGTTACCTCATCCCACCCTCTGAGTGAAGAATTTCCTCCTAACCTCTAATCTAAATCTCCCCTCTTTTAGTTTAAAACCATCCCCCATCATCCTGTCATTATCTGATTGAGCAAAGAGTTTCTCCCCATTTTTTTATCAGTCCCCTTCTAGTAGTAAAAGGTTGCAATGAGGTCACCCCAGAGCCTTCTCTTCTTCAGGCTGACCAGCCCCAGCTCTCTTTCTCTAAGCCTTTCTCCGTAGCAGGCTACCCCTGTAGCTAATGCTGGCAAGGGTTTGCTCATACCGTTTTGATAGGTCACACTGATAAATTATCAGTTGTGTGTTTATAGATGGTATATCTGGACATAGACACACCTACATTAATTTTATACGTCTATAGGCATACCACTACATCTTGAATTGGTACTCTTGTTAACAGAGAAACAAAATAGGATAGAGGCCTTCCCCTATCCCAGTATTTATATGGCTATAAAACACTTCTGTGTTGTCTACCTTCTCTGCTTATGCTACACTAGCATAGTTGGTACAGTTTCAAAGAACAGACAATGCTTTCTGTGCAAGGAAAAAGAAACACCCTATAAAAGAAACAGGGAAGGGGTTGTGAGGACTGATAGGTATGAATAGACTATACAGTACCTACTGCTTATTGTCTGTCTTTATAATAAAAAGCAAATTTCTTCATAAGCAAAATTGGTGTCAAAGTATCTCTTTTTGCAATTGAGGTCTTACCTAAAACTCGGAGTGGTTTTGACAATAAGTGCCTGAAAATGCGGAAGAGGGCATTTATTGTAGTTGTGCTGTATTAAAACTGATGTTATGAATGATCTTTTGTACGAAATGCATTGCATTTGTAATGCAGTTTAAAAAAAAAAAAAGAATTGACTCATAATATACACCTTTTGTTAAAGAAGAAAGCAGTCAAGGAACACTCAGAACCGTACAAACTTGCCGTCAGAGGCATTTTGCTGCAGAAGGCATTTTTTTTCCCCAGAAACAGGTTAATGAGGAGAAACACCGCTCTGTTCCCCACACTGAAGCTTTTTGCTGGCTAAATGCTCTTTACAGCATGCTCCTTTAGCCAAAGCACATTGTAAATAATTACAAAGTATTTTAACAAAATCTGAACATCAAAAATACAAAAGTGGTTTCTTGAACTGATTGAAAAAAAATTGCTCATAAAAATAAGAGGGAGATATTTTCAGACAGGAAAAGAATATCCCACTGTGTCTGGCTAGACAACGCTTGGGAAAAGCAGCCCCCAGAGAGTTTCTAAGGGCTTATGTGAGGGCTTGCATCTCAGTTTACTGTACATTAAGGAAATGATGCAAGAACTGTTCAAGAGCTGAGCACAAAGGATAATGTTTTCTTCTTTTGATTGTATGCCCAAGAGCTCTGTTCACACTGCTTAACTTGCTGCTCCAAATCCGATGGCATCTTAAGTTCCCGAGAGCAGCGAGCGATTCAGACCACCTACTATTCAGGGCTGCCAGACACAGACTCCAGATACTGTCATATACCGAAGTGTGTGACTGCCGCTTGCAGTAGGCAGGGGAAATGCAGAGCCAAGTCTGCATGCGGAGGGTGCTGGAGAACGTTGCTAGGAGGCCTCACGTTCTCCGGTGCCAATTTGTGGAACTATCTAAGTCTGATTTTTCACTCCCAGACAAAGGAATCTCCTCCTTTCAGATAAGGAACGTTTTCTTGTTTGGATGAGAAGAAGATGAATAAATATTTTGCTTTCTAAAATAAATGGGTTAAGCTGCCTTGTCTGTCTTCAGTTTGGTCCAAGTGCTTTCATCTGGAAGGTGTCCAGATCAGGCCGTCCATCTTTCACATCCACTTCAATTTCCATGGCATCAGTTCAACCAGTGTCTTAGGATGCCGCAGCCCCTGCCAAACATGACACAGTGTCAAATCCCTGTCTTCTTTCTTCCTACACGGGGTTGTAGAGAAGCTACCAAAAAAATAAAATAAAATAACAAAGAACATACGTCTACATGTAATCTGGTCAAAAGAGTTTTAAACTAAATTTGTAATTAGAACTCTTTAAAGAGTAACGAGGTCAGTGTCATGTTCACAATAATAATGGCTTATGATTTTATATTTTTTATATTTTAAGAGGTTCCAACTCAAACTGTGAGCAGCTCCAAAGTTTTCATGGCTCTGTTCTGTCAAGAAAGCAAAAATCCTCAGTAGTGAGGCAAGAGGAAAACTGTTGTTTTCTTTCAAACAATTTTCTGTAACTCAGTGCCTGCAAGGCAATTTGAATCATTCTATTTAAAAATAAACAGAACTGGTGGAATTCCTGGACCATCATCTGTTTTCCTTGACTAAAGAAGAGCACGCTCCCTCCCAGGTCCCCTCGCAGTATTTCTTAGCAGCCGCGCTTCGATGCTGCTTTGAGGGTGACAGATGGGCCTGGGGGAAATGTGTTAACCAGGAAAGGACTTTCATTCTCAGTCCTGTCCCAGTCAGTGTTTATGTGCGGATTCAAGGAGAAATAATAGGACTTTCTGGAACCTTTGCCAACAATAAGCAGGCAAGGCACGATTTTGCTGTTACCAGGCTGTGACAGAGAGCAGCACCGCACGTAACTTCTTTAGCGTGTTTGTGGCCAACACAGATGGTAAAACTGGGTGGGGTTTAATTCAACAAAGATCGCGTTTATAGGCCAAAGGAAACATTTAAGGACTGTGATTAGGCGAGGTGGAGCGGGGATTTGCTTTTTGTGCCTGTGGGTTTTGTTTTGTTTTGTTTTGTTTTGTTTTGTTTTGTTTTGTTTTGCCAGTGTTGGTTTCCCCACCCAAACAAGTATCTCCATGATCTGTGAAGGCAGCAATTTACAGGAAAGCAAGACTATCCACAGCACGGCTAGGTAGGATGGGATAAATTAAATCAGATGGGAGCCCCAGGCTTCAGAGCACAGGTCAGTACTCCAGGCCTTTGCTCAGCAGAGGCTGTGTACAGCAGTTTTCTGGACGGAGGGCAAGCTGTCAATGGAGCAATTATAACCACCCTGCCATTACGTGCTTCTGTCACACAGCCTCTGCTGCAGGCAGGAAAAGAACCGCAAGAGATCAATGTGGAAGCCTCCCTTATTGCTTCTTTTCTCCTTCATTCTCTGCATATCCCCTGTGCAAGCTTGTCTGTGTTTGCTATATGTTGGTGGCACCTTCTGCTAAGGCTGAAAGATGCAGGGTAAGCGTCGTGGCTCCTGGGTTTAATGCAAGTGGTAACCAACTTAAGTGGTTTGCCATAGCCCAGCCTCTGCGTGTTCACAGAGTTAACGAAGTGATTTGTAAAACTCTGAATTTCAGAATGGCTCTGTGAGGTTCCCTTACAGTATAGATACTGTCAGGACCCGCATTGCCTGCATAACTCGGTCACATCCATTTCCCATAATATGAGAACACAGTAAACTTTGCAAGCTTTGTCGCCTGATGGCTAAATCAGGTGAAGTGTGATAGTTCAGTGTACATTTGGGGGGCTTAAAGCATGCAGTAGCTTGTTTTTTTGTTGTCCTTTTGCAGTGGGTCCTGCAGTTCCATTTCTTGAGCATGGCAGGTATGTTCTCTATCTCTCCAAAGTTTTCTTTCTGACCTTCGTCTCAGAAATGTTGCTCCTTTAAACACCGTAGAACTTGTTTCATCTTCCCTGTTTTGGCGTGAAGATTGTTGAAATATCTTTCCCCATGTTTCACACGGTGGCCCATTATGGCTGGTAGTCTGCACTCTCAGTATAACTGTGACAGAAGAATAAAGGAAGAAATTAAAGGAAGTGCCTGATACATTTATTTATTTATTTATTTATTTACTTATTTATTATTTTTTCCCCAGGGTATCCCAATTCAGCAGTCTCATTCTTACCATCTTCTTGCTTTTGCAACCACCCAGTTGCTTGTCTCTGAAGAGACATCTGAGAGTCCCAACATGATCTCGGCATGGTGCCCTTAGACCCAAGCCCACTAGCTGGTATCTTCTTCGGTCGCTCACTATCCAGCTCCTCTCTCACAGCCTCCAGCTGTATCGGTGCTCCAAACGCTGACAGTGCAAATTATTCAAACACAACAGTGTCAAATTTTTCTTTTTTGCCCCAGAGTAGCTGTTGGCTGTGTGTGACTTCTTGTGCTGGACATTCAGCATATTCCCCCAGTCCTATTTTTCCTGAGCAAATGGTGTCTTGTGGGACTAGCTGTTTGGACAAGGAGGCTTTCCAAATTGCAGTTCATATAAACTGTACATCTTCATCAGCCAGATGTGCATTAATGATGCCTATGGATGAATTTTCAGCATGCTCGTCTGATGGTTTCTCCTGGGGCTTGCACAAAAACGGCTTGGAAATGGAACATTTGCAAAGAAGCGGATGCTTGCAAAAGGAAGCATCACAATGAGATGTAAAATATGTGCACTGTAATTTATACAAGCAACTAGCTTCTGGAAAACTTGACCTCTGTCCAGCAGAGGACAGAAACATATCCAAAGAGACCACCGAAGCAGTGACTGGTACCCAGTGGGACAGAGATGGAAGGACTAATTATATTTCTGCAGCTGTTAAACCAATGCTGGTGACAAACGACTTTGTGTTGGATGGCACAGTAGTTAATACTGGAGAAAAACTAGTGTGCACCGTGGTTTGACTGCTTAAGTGCTATTAACATTATAAGCAGGCGTGCAAAGGTGTGTTTTTTTTCTTCAGGGGTCACTGCTAGTATGCAGTTTCCCACTGTCCCTCCGCAGTTGGAGCCACAGTTCCCATTACGGTTTTGACAGACGATAGTCGTGTGACTCATTCCGTGGTAGCAGAGAGATGCTGTGCTCTCTTCTTTCATGAAACGTGTCCTCGTTGTGCGAGGAGATCCCTCCTGTGCTCTGCATTAGGTGGCTTTTTGTCCTAGACCCTGGAAGGCACAGCACCCTGGGGTTTCTCTCGTATGTGCCTCTATTAATGGTTTATTTCTCTCTCTGACTGAAAACCACTAGTAACGGGTGAAAACTTTCTCTCTGACTTTACAGGAACAAGCCCGCACCACTGGCACATGTTGGGTGCTGCCCATCCATCAGCTGACTGCACAGAATATCTGTATTCCTGAATTACTGAAAGCCTCATCATTTCTTATATCTGTGGCAAGAGATGTTATCTTTTGCCTGTAACCTCGTTTTTATCAGTAAAATTAATTGTAATTTATTCAGTGTCAATTTGTTTAGATTGTGGTTTCTTTTCCTACAGGTTCTACAACCCTTCCTGCATGTGAATCAGATATTGCCTGCAAACTCGGATAGCATGTAAAATATGTATGAACAAGAAGGTAAGATCAGCCCTTCTAGTGTTACAGATCTGATCCCGAGAGTTTTTTGCATTCTGGTCAGTAGTTCCACTATGCATGTAACTATTCATTGAATCATTCTGCCTCTGTTACCTCCTCATTTGGACATTCATTCACGTAATCTATTCATCCCAAGATGCATTTTGCTCATCTTATTTTCTTATTGGTAGCTTTAGAATGATTTAAACAATAAAAGACATGTTATTTAGCAATGGCTAATACATTATGGTAGCAGCAGAAGACTCCAGGCAGGAGTATAACCTCATTCTGGTGTGTGAGTGCAAAGAACAGTCCCCGTCCTGAACAGTTTGCGATTCAGAGATTGTATATTTCACAGCAAAGAAGATAAATTAAAAAGGGACCTAATAGCTTCTGGGTAAGTTGTTTGGAGTGTCCTAATTTACCATGAAAGAAGTCAGCAGTATAGCTGGCAGTACAGGAAAAGTTATAGGGACAGGAAAGATATATAGCCTACATCCTGTCCACAAAAACCATCATCTCTCGATGTAAGTCAAATGCCACTTGTGTCTTCCCAATGATATAAGACTATGTGAACTAGGGAATGGAACAACAGATAGCAAAAAAACATAGCTGGAGGCAGATGTTTGAACACAAATCAACCCTCCAGGCTGATGCATCGTTGCGGGCTTCCTGGATTGACTCATTGACATTATTTATGCAAAACTTCTGGCCACGTTCCCTCTGTGCAATATTACAAGCAATACATTACAGAACAGGGTGGGGGGATGTCCTATATTTCCCTGCAGTTTTCCATCCTGTTCCTATACAACCTTCTAGATGTATCTCATAATTACTAGAAGCAGTATATTTCTCATAATAGCCTGGAATCTATATACAACATCTGGCCGTTTTTACTGACTGCCTTCCCAGCTAGTGCAGGCTTGGACAACGGCAAAGCTCATCATCTGCCTGATCTGTGCTAATTGCATATTAGATTGTAGGCTTTTTTTCTTGCATTTTGTATATCCTAATTTTGTTATGGAGTGTTGGAAAGTGTTTTATAATTTAGAGGGTACGCTATGTGTGAAACATGCTCAGCAGACTCCATATAGCTGCAACTGTCCTAATAAATGTTCATCAGTCTGTTGTCTTGGTGCAAGGCCAGTTGGCATGGCCACGTGCATACTACTTGACTCTTAAACTTTGGAAAAGAATAGCAACATGCATACTGCCTACTGGGAATGACCATTGTCTCGTGTTAACTTCTAGACTGTTGGTGGAAGGGTGTTAGCTGAGCGAGGTAGTCTACTCTTCTTTTTCTAATGCAGTCTCACCAGAAGATATATCCATAATAAATAATTTTTTAATTTGTTCATATATCTATTATCTTTGAAACGCAAAATGAGATGGAAGAGGAGAGAGTTACTAAAGAAAAAAAGCTCAGAATCTTGTATTCTGTGGCATTTTTAAGAGGATAATGGAGTTTGGTGAAGTTTTTGTTTTTGTTTTTTTTTTTATTGTTGTAGAGGCTTTTTAACATGAAATATAGCATGAACAAATGCTGTCTCCAGGAACTGTGTGAAGTGAGTGAGAAGTCTGGTGTTAGTTCAGTTTCACAAGTTTGTCAGTATCTGGAGCAAGGCTTCTTCCTGGAATGAAGATGATAATTAGTGATCTGAGATCTGAATGTGTTCTGAGGTTACAACTCAAAAAGGCTTATTAGGCGAGTGAGCATACTGTCAGATGCAGGATGACAGCATGAGGGTCTCTGAACATGCTAATGCTCCGAGTATTCAGATAATTCCTGCTTTGGATGGGAAAAGCATACTTTCAGTCATTTGTGAGCAGAGACTCGACCACAGACAGTGGCAGTGCTTTTGCTGAAAATAACAATGACAAAAGGAAAAAAAAGAGCCTCAGCCACACAGATTTCAAATATCAACCTCTCTGCTACTTTATCAGGCTGGTGTAGATGAGAAGTACAGTGATGTTCCTTTGATAGGGGCTGCCATTTACTGTTGAGGATGCTTTAACAGGGACAGCAGAGGAGCTGTCTCAGCCCTAAGAAAACTCTCCTGGCTGCTTCTGTCTTTACAGTTAGGCAAAAAGCAAGGTTGCAGGCAGAGAAACTTTAAGGGTAGTGAGGCAGAATTCTTTAAAATTACTTGGTGCCATTGCAATGGATTCTGAGAAAATGCAGCTGTTTTAAAATAATGCAATGAATTGTCAAAGAAAAGGAAAAACAGGAAAGCACAAGCCCCCTACTCATGTTGAGACCTACTGCCAGCTCCTCTGAGGGGATCTTCAGCTCCACTTCAGAGCTAGCTGAAATATTGCTGCTTTAGTGAGTGACATTGTACTGTTTTAATATGCACTGGCAACGCTGACAAATCACCTTACCTCCATCAGTGACTGCTGTGACTGTTGCTTGGGCTGTTATTGTGGTGCACTTCCATCCTTAAGTTCAAAGCAGCCATAATGGGGCCCTCTAGCTCTAATTGCCTGCTTCTTGTAATAACAGGAAGGTTTGATTTGGAGGTTAAAAGACCCCATTAAAAAAAGGTAAAAATAAAAACCCATAAATGAAAATTCTAAAAGTCAACGAAGATGTTTCCTCCACCTATTTTCAGTCTCCATTGAATAGTGCACATGTGGTGCAACCAAACAGAATTAGTTAGAAAACATATTATTCTTGCTATTTGTTTTTCATTGATTTTTTTTATATCTGAAATGGGAGGAAGAGGTGCCCTAAAAGTGCTCCTCTTTTGATGTATGATGAGAGAAGTAGCTAAAGACAGTCAATGGAAAAGAAGCTTTTCATTAAATGAAAGTTTTTGATGGAATGTTTCTGGCCAGCACTATCTGAATGACATATCACATAGCTTTTCTCAGTTTGGGGAAAAAAATGAAGTGAAACAGACCAGAAAGTGGCATCATGAGAAGAAGCTAATTAGTTTGATTGCTCAAGAAAAAAAAAAAAAAAAAAAGGAAAGGGAAGGGAAGGGAAGGGAAGGGAAGGGAAGGGAAGGGAAGGGAAGGGAAGGGAAGGGAAGGGAAGGGAAGGGAAGGGAAGGGAAGGGAAGGGAAGGGAAGGGAAGGGAAGGGAAGGGAAGGGAAGGGAAGGGAAGGGAAGGGAAGGGAAGGGAAGGGAAGGGAAGGGAAGGGAAGGGAAGGGAAGGGAAGGGAAGGGAAGGGAAGGGAAGGGAAGGGAAGGGAAGGGAAGGGAAGGGAAGGGAAGGGAAGGGAAGGGAAGGGAAGGGAAGGGAAGGGAAGGGAAGGGAAGGGAAGGGAAGGGAAGGGAAGGGAAGGGAAGGGAAGGGAAGGGAAGGGAAGGGAAGGGAAGGGAAGGGAAGGGAAGGGAAGGGAAGGGAAGGGAAGGGAAGGGAAGGGAAGGGAAGGGAAAGGAAAGGAAAGGAAAGGAAAGGAAAGGAAAGGAAAGGAAAGGAAAGGAAAGGAAAGGAAAGGAAAGGAAAGGAAAGGAAAGGAAAGGAAAGGAAAGGAAAGGAAAGGAAAGGAAAGGAAAGGAAAGGAAAGGAAAGGAAAGGAAAGGAAAGGAAAGGAAAGGAAAGGAAAAAAGGAAGAAGGAAAAACACAACAAAACAAGCTAACAAAACTCCTTCAAGCATACTATTTATTGTTCAGGTAGGGATTTGAAATCTCTCCCATTATAGTGCTCTAAGGGCGTTGTTGGCACATGTGGCAAGTATTGTAGGTTAGGGGTAAGAAGTTGGACTTTTAAAATGTTATTTTAACTAGCACTAACCCTTTTTGAAAAGCATTAGGAAACACCACCCATGTGGTTATCAGCTAAAGAAAGGCTCAAACATGAAAACAGGTTTGGGCTCTTGATATGACGCTTGTAACAATAGTCCATGCATCACTCTAAGACCGAAGAGCTGAAAGAAATATATACCTAGAGGAGCAGAAGATACTCTGCAAGGAGCAGTACTTTACTGTAGACTTATTTTTCCATTTTTAATTTCTACAGGTATTATCCTCTCACTGCATAAGCTGAGGATCTTCAGAGCCATATGTCTTTATTTCTCATGTGCAGATGCCAAATTACCATATGTAAAAAAATGCATATGTAAATAAAACATAAAAAGGTGATATTTTTTCTAATTCAGAAAAATCTGTGAAATCCTTTTTTGCAGTCTTTACAGGATGAAAGTCTGGGTCTAGAAGGAGTGCTTACAGGTAAAAGTCTGTGCCCTGCTGCTGCTCCTGCAGCTAAGATGAAAAGAATTTTTAGTTTCATTTAGCAGGATTATAATTTACTGTTATAAGTTCCACGTGCTATAGGAAAATCCTTCTCTTGGACCAGTAAATACAGTTCTTTCAAGTACTCCTTTTTGTTCTGTCAGCCTGTGCACATCTTCCCATCAGAGACACAACTCGGCCAGCCCATCTTTCTTCTTCATCTTAATATTAAATGATAGAAATGTATTTAGGGATGCTGCTTCCATTAGTGCCAGAAGTGACAGAGCAAACATACCCTATTAAGAGGGCGTGGGAAGAGGTCCTTCAGCAGCCGATATCTGCTGAGTAATAGCTGCAGGCATGAGGAGAATTAAAAGCTTATCCTCAAGCATGAAAAGAAGAAAACTACAGTGCAAAGGTCAAGTCAGTGTTTCATCATTTGTCATTTAAGTTTAACTGTTGTGTTGTTTTTTTTTTTAAATCCACATCCTCTGATAGCATGAAATGTGGAGATTCTAAGTGACTTATCTTTTGTCTATATGGCAGCGTATGACAGCAGTGGCAGTATCCAGCGATTCATGTCTTCGGGGAAGTGGATAACAGGAGGAAAAAATGTATGTCGGGGTTGATGGAAATTGTCATGGTTCCACTGACGTCAAAGAGCCAGCTATCAGTGGCAGGGTGAATTTACATGAGTTGAGGATCTGTGCCATCCCGTGTTTCATTAACTGACAATCCTGACTGAAAACTAATGAGAGCGACACTTTAAAAATTTGATTCATACAGATTCGAAATGTGAGCTGCAGAATTTAAATCTTGGTTTGGGAGACTTCAGAATGTGGGATTGATGAACTTGGTCTAGCTGACAGTAAATAAAGGGCCATTTCTAAGATGTATGTGTTCGCGGGCGTAACTGAAATTCAGACTGAGAGTAGATTCTTCTTGTATAATCTAGCTAACACAAGCTGAGGGGAAGAAATGTGGCTTGTCAGGCCACCTAAGCACTGATGGGATTCTAATAATGTATGATAGAGAAAAGCCTTTCCCTAATTTTAATTCATTTTTACGATACTTTTGTTTGTGGTTAAAATTCTTCAGAATTAATTAACCCCATAGTTCAGCCTTCCATGACCAACACAGTTTAAAACTTGTAATATATCAGCTAAACTAATTAACACAAGCCCAAGCGATATATTTCAGATGTTAATCATAGCAAATCCACAGGCTAAATGGGGAAAAAAATGACATTAGGGGCAGGCCTACAGCTACTGAAGTAAAGGAAAAGACTTCATTGAGTCATTAATCGTCTAAACATCAGGTCTGAAATAACAATGCTTCTCAGACTCATAATCCCAAAGGGAGCAACAATCTTTCATCCTCCCAGAGGAAATATACTGAGGAGTCAGTAGTTTTCTATGCCTTGGTCTTCAGTGTTAGAATTTTCAGTCTCAAGATCTTGTGTTACATATGGACAGTAAAGATCTTACTGGAAAAGTGGGGTTTAGTTCATCCAACCTGTTTTTCTCCAGATTTTTATCTACATATATATACCCCACTTCTGTTTTTTTTGTTGGTGCTCTAGGTTTGCAACACAGGAAGAACATGGGAACTGTAAACATAAACCAGGAATTCAGGCTGAGGGCAGTGCTGGCGTCTGTTATACTGAAAATACTGAAATAATGCTGTGTAAAAACAGAAGTTAATTAATCTATTAAATCCCTTTGCAGACCATACTTATATTCGTATACTGTACATACACATAATTGTTTATCAACTAACAGGTGATCCTATTGCATCACTTCAGCTGTGCATCTGTACCATGTTTTCGTTTTCTGAGGAAAATCCAGATTCAGTTTCCATCAGCATCAGAATGTTTTGCAAGTCTCTGAATGTGGACATAAATGACGGATGTGAATGCACGTGGAATATCCAATACGCAGAACCGCACCTGCTCTGCACCTATCCCCATTGCTCAGGGCCATATTAAGATCAGTGGAAAGCACTAGCAGTCTTGTTTTTACACATGGTCTGAAGGAACAGAGTCAGGTTCTTACTGGGATGCTTTTGGCAGATCCTTCTCTTCAACTCAGCTTCCTGAAACATCCAACAGGGGCAGTTAACAGTGTCTCTTTTCTTCTCTTTGTTTGTAACCATCTTCCCTAATCTACTTAAAAACCTTCAGCGACCATTTCGGTGCTAGCAATTCATAAGTCTACCTTTAATGAATCCTTCATCTCAGCTGGTTTTATTGGCTCTGATCCAGGGAAGTACTTAAGCATGTGCTTATCTTTGAGTTTATTGACATTCCAAACTCAGGCCAGCATCACACTTTGGAGAGCTGTCAAAATAATAACTAATTTTATTTTTGAAATTGCTGTGCTTTGTGCTGTAAGGTTGACACGAAAATCGGATTAGTATTGACCCTTCTAAATAAGGGATGTTAGAAAGTCATTCAGCACATAAGTGATTTCTGAAAAATTGAAGAAACAGACACCACAAATAAATTTTAAATCAGTTATATGCAGCTGAATGTCACATCTTAATAATGTATCCAACACACAAATCTACATCCAGGAGAGGGAGCTTATGAAAGCATATGAAACATATAAGATGTATTATTACAAATGCTGTATTGTACATTATATTTTGTAGGTGTGTATCTGTATCTGTACATGCCTGTGTATCCCTCTGAAATGTGTGCAGTCATCTGTATACAGGTATATCCAGTCATCCGTATGGTGTAAATCATTATATGCAAAATGTAGATGAAAAAATCGGTTCTCTCTGACCCCTCATGTATTTTAACTATTTGACTAGGATTCTGAGAATCGTTTGAACAAGACTGTTTGCCCATCTGTTTTCACAGTAGAATGATAGCAACTCATGTCTTGTCTTGTCTGACGGTTATTTAGTAAATGTCAGCAGTATAATTGGTCTATAGCAATTGTGCTGCTGCTGATAATGTTCCCTATATACACCATGAGAAGATGCCAATATATGCTGGTGTGTTTATAATGGGGAGAACATTTTCAGAATGAACTTCACTGAAGTGTTCTTTAGCTAAAGGAGAAATTAGAAGTAGAAAATAACTTCGAATGAAATGTTCCTTCGGCAGAGATGTGATCCTGATTTGACCATATATGGCAAGACCTAAATTTGAGCACAGCCTTCATATGAGCGTGAGAGCCAGGAACAGATTGGCTTCCTGGCGAAAAGCGAGTGAATTGCTTCAGCAGCCTCTCTTCATTATGTTGTTCCTGATGCCTTCAACTTTGTTATAGTGATAATTGCTGCTTCTGGATCTCTCTGTCTTCTCAACGCTGGATCAAGACTAGAGGTCAGCTCAGGCCAAAATGCCTGGGGCTCACGATCCTTGGGATGTTAAGAGCAGGATCTGAACTGGAAGAACCTTCTTCCCTACCATTTGATTTATAGGATGAACCGAAAACTAGTGGGGAATTTTAAGCCGTGGTGGATAAATCCACACCATTTTGGATCTGTTCTTAGAAAACAGCACTTGACCAGTGACTTACATGCATATTTCTGAATTCTGGAAATTTGTGACTGGATATGGGGTGTAGATTTGATTTTCATATTTACCTTAATCTTAATTATCATTGGAATCAAAAATTTCAATTCTGAACATTCAGGGCTTTGCAGCTTTGTCCTCCTCAAAGTCTCAAAAAGTCAAGAAGAGGAAGCATCAGTCCGGAAGGCAAAACTGATCAGAGACACAGCTGAACATAGTTTGCAGGGCAAGCAATTGCACATACTTGATGCTGAATCTATTCTGTGATAATAACAAATTCAGCAAATATGAAATATTTGTGGAATATACGCTGAATATAGGCCAAATTAAAAGGCTATTGAAAATCATTCTCAAGTAAGCTTCCTGCTGGCTAGCAGAGGAAAGCTGGATGGATGTGGTTGACTGCTGGTACGTCTCTCCACTGCCGCTGGAGGATGGCTGTGTCCTCCCCTGCTTGGCCTGACGTTTGACAAGGGCTGGAGTGGTGCTGCAACCTTTTCTGCAGTAGAGGCACACGTAGTCCCTCTTTTATCTGACTTTGCACTCTTCAAACACAGAATGAGAGTGTTATAACATTTTATATCCTGAACAGAGACAGCTGGTAACAGATGGAAGAAGGGCATCGTTGTTTTTACCATATTAAAGCTCTGGGATGGAGAGTGGGTAGTGATAGGATTTCCTTATAAATATTAGTCATCTGAAAGCTGTGGTGCACAGATGAAGCCTGTTGTCCAGACTTTCCCATCAGCCACAGGAGCGTGAAAGACAGTTGCAGCAAATGATGTCCCCCAGAGTGCTGGAGATGCTTCTCGGAAGAGCTTGGAGTGGACAGCTGAGTCAGGAAGGCAAACCCCATTCCCATTCCCAGTGGCAAATCTACAGGAAAAGTCTGAGGCTTCTGGTTGAAAATCGGAAGCAGGCGTCCAAGCTCTAGTGTCCTAAGTGCAACAGTGTTCTTTATTTTTAAAGATGAATGTTAGGTGACGCAGAAGCATGGAAGGAGGGAAGTCACCTGCTGAGGCAAAACTGAGAGTCATCAGGGTAGATCTGGAGCTTATTCCTGAGAAACCGTCTTCATTTCAGAGGGTTGAAATGCATCTGAAGGCAGTAGAGAATGTAAAGAAAGGAAAATGCGGCTGTGAGGCAGCCAAAGTGGGTTTAGTTAGCAGACAAGCAGGTTCTAATTGCAGTGGAGAGCTGAATGTGACAAAACAGACCGTCCCCCTCATCTTGCAGAGATGGCCTACTGTGCCATGTGGCGATGGCAGTTAAGGGAGTCTCATTTAAAAGAACAGAAATTGGGAAGCAGTCTCTTTGTGGGTCTGACTGATGAAGCCACACAGAAAGTAAGATCTCCTCTGAAGGGGCTTAGTGATTTAAACACAAGACCTGCTGTCCTCCAAAGGACTTCAAAGGTGAAAGGCCATCATACCGAATTTAAAAATGACACTTTGGTACTTTGTCTTTGTTCTCAGCATGAATTGTAGGCAAGGGAAAGGAGAGTAAAGATGTCAAAAAAAAAGTCAGTGAAAGAGTAAGAAAAGGAAAAGAATTGTAAAACCATTTAAGTTCATTTATGGTGAGATAGAACCTCCTTACAGAAATGTCTACAGCAACCCTCTTTAATCTGAAAATTTGTATGCTCCTGCATGAGCTGAAGTTAACAGGACTTGTATCTGAGTGAGATTTGACTTTTATGCAGGGACGTTTTCTTTGATTAGTTTTGTTCTCTTTTCTGGCACTGACTACCCTGCCATGCACTTAAATTATATTTTACTTCCTGTGAAATAACTTCTTCACTGCTTGTACCATAGATGTTCCCCTTTACAAAACAGCTGATGGTCCCTACATGCAGCATGGGTACGTGCATGGGTCCTTGGGTTCTGCCCAGTGTCCTTAGACACAGCCTTCCCTTCACAGTGTCTCACTGGCAGCTCTTTCAAACTCACCACTTATAACTCACACAAGGACTTCACTTCAAGGTGCCCGCTGTGGACTTCACAGCCATTGCAGGTCTTTCACTTCTCTTCTAGTGTAAGAAGAGGAGAGTGTGTTGGTAAGTCTGCGTTACTCTGACATGAAAAATGATATTTTCAAGGAGGTGATCAAGGAGACAGTGGAATTCATATTATAGAGTCCATGTGCATACAAGGAAAAAACAGTGTGTCAACAAAACTGTCTCAATACAACTATCTGGCATAGATGAGATGCAGAGACTAGTGACCTTAGTCACCTCACTGCGTTTGAGGACACAAGGGTCTTGTTTTTATCAGTGTCGTCACCCATACCTTGTCCAGCCTTTGTTTCACTTCCCCCATCTCGTCCCGTAAAACGCTTAATCTGTCTCAAGGATGTCTTAAGGTCACTAATGATACGGTTTGATTGAACTATAATATACCCAACCTGAAGTCTCTTTCAGGGAGTGCCAACTGCTCCTCTCTAAACATACCAGCATTTTGTGAAAAACACCAGTGGCCAGAGATCCTGAAATCAAGTACTTCTGAAAGCTGAGTCACCTTTGACAGTTCTGCCCTTAGTCCGCTGGTTTCGGAAATTTGAAACGGCATGTCTGAGTCATTGGACACTAAACAAAAGATGCAATTTGTGCTATTTAGCATGTTTGCATTATTTAGCAGATGCACCTGGCAAAAGCCTACACTCTCATTGCATCTCCTGCCTTCCCTCTCCCTGCACTTTCAGTCCTGGTCAGGTAAGGGATTCAGTTTCCATTCCCGTGCTGCCTGTATTGACAGATTATTTCAGATGAAAGAGACGAAGAAAAGGGAACAGGAATTCAAAGAAGCAGCTTGGAACAACAAGAGATGCATATTGCCAAACGCCCAATCAATCACCATCAGCATCACTGAATCCAACATCTTTCTGCACTTTCGAATCATCATGGGCTTTATAGATCCCTCCTTCCCCCAGCTTCTAAATCTCTTTGTTGTCCTGTATCATTTTTCTTTCTAGTGGATATTATTTTCTTGGGTTTCTCTTTGCTTCCACGCATATTTTTATGCAGTCAGAAAAGATGTTTTGTCACCTGCAGCTAAGCTGCCAACTGAAACTGGCTGGCGAGTGCACATTAGGCCAGGAATCTGCAAGCTTCACTGGCTGCTAATAAAGTGGTGGATTGATGTTGAGATAGCCGGCCTTTTAAGTCCCTATATATAGAGCCAACCTTGTTAGCCTTATTATTTATTTATATTGTAGCATGGGTATATGTGGCACTTTACTAACAAAGAGGAGATGAAGTCCCTACACTGAGACACTTAGAGTCTAATTTAGATTGCTGTGACGTGTAAAAGATTAGGGAACACAAGCAAGCAAATAGCACTGAGGAGGAACTGAGTCACGGAAGGGTCCGTGAAAGCAGTGAAGTTTTAACGCTGATGGCTTTAAGGACATGCTTCATGGTGACTGTGGGTAAAGTCGTTGTACTGCAGCTCCAGAAAGCTGAATTCAGCAGCTGAGTCTTCACCAGATTTCCCCTTCAAGACATTTGGGGCTTAACAGTGCGTAGCGTGAACTGCTGTTCTGCTTCAAAATAAGGTCTTAACTGTGTGCTTAGTTTTAACTTTTGGCATCTTGACTTCATTGGACCTCTGCCACCTTACATCAGCTGAGGACCCGTCCCTAAAAAATAAGAGAAAACACTAACTTTCTACAGTAGCTGGGTTCGGAAGAGACATCTGCAAACCTTTGTGCTGTTTTGTCTGATGTCACCAGGGTATTTGTTCTTTAGCTGGCACCTTGCAGACAATCCCCAGGAGAGACATGTCAGAGAGAGTAAATCAGTGTTAGCATACTTAATGCTTTTCAGCCTTAAAGTGCATTTTCTTCCGTTATTGTACAAGACACACAAACAACTTCAATTCATTGTATGAGTTTTGTGTGTGTGTGTTGGTTTTGTTGTTGGTGGTGGTTTTTTGGTTTTTTTTTTTCTGTTTTTTCTCTTGACTTGTTGACAAAGCAATGAGCCAGCTCTAACACGGATCTCTAAGGTATGCAAACATTCCTTTCAGCAGGCGAAGGATTCGTTTATGACAACCTGTTATTCTTATCCCATTGTTCCACTTTCTGCCTTATCTGTTGATGCCTCTTTCTTCACATTAGACGTTCATTGCTGGTGGGCTGTGTTATCAAGTGCTCTAGGACATCTTAGCTAAGGGATGCATCTCTCTTGAGTAGCATGTCAGAGAGATCTTCAAAGAAGTCTTAACAAAGGATGCATTTGAAGGCAAGAGAAGCCTGGCTGTTTTAACTATTCTTCCTTTTGATCTCTGAAAGTAGATTGTGAGTGTGACTGCTCTGTATTTTCCTGTCGGGTCCCTTGACTCTTTTTCTAAAAGGTTATGTTAGTTACTTTCTAGTCCAAAGGGACCCTTTCTTGTACTAAATGCATTTCTGAAAATGTCAGCTGAAACTCCCCCGCCTTCTATTGTTTGTTTTTAATATTCTCAGTTTCATATTACCTGAATCTTAGCGCACCATCGGTTTTCAGATCTTTCCAACTTTGGAGAGAAGTTTGGTGCTATTGAATGTCTTATTTGTCCTTATCACTTCGCGGTCTGACACAGGCAGTGTTTCACCTTTTGCATTTCAGAACACAGCTTATCACTTCATTACTACTGTTACTGTATGCTTTCCTACAGCTTCCGCTGCCCCTGTGCAACAAACAGGCTCGAAAATCTGTGTGCCAAGCTTTTGTTCTCTTGCTGCTCTCTGAATTCTTTGGTTTGGTTTTCGCTGCTTTAATTAAAAAGTAACAACAACCCATCACTTTAATTCTGTCTCAAGGTAGACTGAAATAGAACTTATTGTTTAAGACTCGGAAGCAGAATCAGCTTCCTTTCAGTTTTAGTGCCTGTTGTCTATAAATTGCCTGCTGTTGTTAAATTAGCATAACTAGAGCTTTACAGGAACTGAATTTCTGCAGATTTTAATTGTTCCTTTGAAATCTGAATAAAACAAAATGGCAAATTGAGAAGAAGCAATCCGTGAATAAAAAGATTGCCTTTTTGGTCAGCTGACATATTTTTTTCCCACTAAAATCAGAAATTTGATGTCAGTTTTGACTTCCTTAATTCTCTAGAAATAGAAGATAAAATGCATTTAAAGATCAAAGTGGTTTGAAAAGGAGTACTAATGCACTTATTGCTCCAAAAGGGAAAAGTTCAATGTTTATGTTGTATCCAGGCTTCTCTTTTTTTCTTAATTGCACCATCTGTTCTAATAAAATATCTTCTTACAAACTGATTCAGTGATGGATATGGTTAACATATATTTTAAAATCCAAACTAGTGTGCTGTTTATAAAACTGTTACAGTTTTCCCTCAGTGATAATTAGAATGACTAGTGCTAAGAAAGGTGAGAAAGAGAGATGGATTTCTTAAAAGATACATGGGTGTTAGAGAGGGATGCTGTACCAGAATGTGGGAACTTCAGAATTAAGACTAAAATGGCTGTAGGGATACAAGCAAATGTGTTTGCTTCACTAAAAACTAAATACTAATGTGGATTTCTTGTCAAGTCTTTTTATTAACCATTTTCAGGATGGTTGGTTATAGTGTCTGATGGGAAAATCTCTTGATGGCTGTAATCTGCCACTTTACTGTAGTCAAGTGTTTCTCTGGGACTGCTCAATTCCATTTCTGCCTGCTTCAGACATCAGAGACAACATATCAGCAATCTACATGGGTGATGTGGTTAATCCATCCAGAAGGGAGCTGAGAGAGATGGGAGTAATTTTAATGAAAGATTATTATTCATAATAAAAGTAAAAGCTGTTCATTCTTTTTATTAGGGCTTTCCAGTCAACCTTGAGCTGACTCCTAGTTTAGTAAGATATAGTAGTGACCAGTATGCACAGTTGAAATTAGAGAGACACGCACGGAAAAATCAATGTGTAAAACTGAAACATAGTACCAGAATTGGCTTCTTCAATTGGAGACAGTTTTAGCCTGTGCTTCTTTGCATATATATGTTTGTAGGAGAAAAAAAAATGAGGAGGAGGGAGGAACAGCAATTTTTCCACTTCACCATGGGGAGTTTGACAACTATGACAAAAATGACAGCATAGATGAAAGGTGGACTGATACAAGCGTGATTTCTAGTACTCAGTGTATCTCTGCATGGTGTAACCAAAGCTCAGGGAGTGAGTGTTTTAATCCAGGTCGCCTTGGGCTGACAGCTTGTAAATGAGTCTTTACCTGTGTCATGAAGGTGGGTGTGCATTAGTTAATATCTTGAAGGCACTTTGAAGTATCAGCATTCCAAATGCCTTAAATTAGGAAAGATTTCAGTATTTGCAGCTTCATATTATATCATTTTATTTAATTCCCATTCAGTCTTTTTCAAAGAGAAGACATTCCCAAATGGAAATACTTAACTAGCAGGTTCGCTTCTGGAGCTGTGCAACAGTGCTTACCCATGTACTGCCGAGCAGCTGGCACAGGGAATGGACACTGCAGGAGCTGGAAGTGTCTGTGCCAGGAAGAGTCTAACACCGGAAAGCTGCTGTACAAAAAATGAGAAGTGTCTTCACTGAAAGGAAAATTAGGATATTATTTAACAAAGGTCACCAACAGCTACTGAGTATCTCAATTTGAAAGGCTCTACCAAGTTTTAAAAGGACCCCCCCAACACACATTTTAAATAATGCCAAAAACAAGGGCTCTACCATTGTCTCACTGATCTCTGAATTTTTATCCAATCCAAAAGCATCACATTCATCTAGTAAAAGGAATATATTTTTATTTATGAAATATATTTTTATTTCATCAGTCTCAGAAAATTATCTTACAATTTCCATGTTTGTTATTATATGAAATCTGTTCACTTGTGTGATATGGAGGAATGTTAGAATACATTGTTCATGAAATATGATTCTTTTCTATTTTAGTTCAAGTCTGAGTTTTATCCTTATGGCCCACAGTGTGGGAAACTGTTACACATATATACAGCAGAGTCTGTTTCCAAGCTTGAAGGGCTAGAAGAAACAAACCAAGCCAACCAGCCAAACACATGTTTTCAAGTATTAAAAAGAAATGTGTCCAAAGGGAAGGATAGAAATTCTTTACAAGACAAAGGAGCTGCTTCTTTATCCCCTGATCTCTCTTTTGAATGTAAAATCTAAGGATGTGAATGGGATGCAATCCAAAGGGGTGATTGCTTTTAGCACAGATGTATCTGAATTAGTTTTCAATTAACGTTTGTATCTGAAAAGCTAGTTACCAAGTGCTTATTAAGAATTTTATCTGACTTTATGCAGTCGGTACCATTGGGCAAGATGCTGTTTGAGAACCCGAGTAAAGTCTTTTATTTTGTCCAGCCAGAGAAAAGAGCACTATGAGGGACCCTGGCAAGTCCTCTAGTCCTTTCTCAGCTGCCCTTCCTCCTTAACCAGTTTGTCCCACTTGTTCCCAAAAGAGTGTGATGAGGTCTCCAGAGCCACCCTGTGCAATCATTTCCAGTGCTTCACTCTATTACAGCATTTTGTCTACAGTCTAACCTAAATATCCCTTGTGTCAGTTTGAGCCCATTAGTTTTTATGCTATTCATGGTGAATGCAAAGGTGAATGCAAATGTTCTTCCTATAAATTTCTTACATACCTTTCAAAACTGTTACTCTGTCTCGTTTCTCTCTTCTCTAGAGATGATCCTCTAAGAGTAATAGAATGAGAAGTAATAATAGTAATAATAACTACCAAATACTATTCACTGGTATGTCTTTCCAGGTTACCTACTTTGGGTATCTTATGCCCTCACCGTGAGATAGAGATAGAGTAGTAATCTGTATTAAGGTACAGGTTCCTAGCTGATCGTCTTTCCGGAATACAAATGTCGTTTGCAGTCGGAGAAGAATCCCCACAAGCCTGCCCAGAGATTTCCCCAGCATCCTGTCCACCCGGGCAGAGAGAGCCTTTGTTTCTGTCCCGGTGGAAATGCCTCGAGAACAGCGAGACGCGAGTGCCACCTGGTGCTCGCACTGCTGCCTGGCAAGGCAACAGAAATGCCACGAGCTGAAGAGGATGTGGAACTTTCTCCAAATCGCCAAACAGGCTAAGACAGCTAATAAAAATAAATTCCCTAAAGCAACGTATGAGAAAAGCTCATTGCTGGCAAGAAGTCCAAGCACAGAGTTTGTTTTTTAATCTTTTCTTTTAGTGGCAGGAGCTACCTCTTCTTCGTGACCCAAACTCTGGAAGACTTTTCAGCGAGATAAACATTTTCCTACCTGTTTTGAAGTCAGCATGAGACACAGACATTTAAGCTTTGAAACAAAGAAAGTCTTTAGGAATAATCTCTGCCTCCCACTCTCTGATGTCAAGATCCTGTTTTAAATGAAGTTGACTCGGCACCAATTAAGCAAGCAAACAGCTGAGCACTATGAGAATTGTTCTGAACTTCATCATCTGTCTCAAGTAGAGCAGAAAACTTCTAAGAGGCTTGATTTGGTCTAGAAAATTACAGAACAGCCATGTTTTCGAGCTTCACCTGAAGGGTCACGGGTAAGTCACGCTTAATACCTGGTGGGCAACTTCCACCAGCAGTTTCTAAAGGAGAATAAATTACTGTTGCTATTGACAACACTCGAGCAGGGGAATTGTAAATGTAAGTAGAGCTGGCCAATAATTTCTATCAGAAAATGCTGATTTGAGGATATAAAAATGCTAATTAGATGTATTGGTTGCTCGATATTTAATGAAAAATATTGAAATATTAAGTTTTGGCAGAGGCAAAATATTTTATATCAGACTCATCAAAATGCTTATATATAGTTCTTTATTAGAAAAGGTTAAGCAAAGGGAAAGAAGACTAACTCAGCAACACTGAGATAATTTACTGAGGAATTTCCTTAGTAATTTTATTTCTATATTTCTAAAACATTTTTTTAGATGGTTCCTTCCCAAGAAAATCTGAAACGCTGCATCTCTATTCTCATTGCATATGAAAGCGAATTCTGAAACACTGATATTTCCCACCGAATGGAAATTTCGTCCTCTGATAACCTGCCACTCTGTGACTGCTTGCTACTGATACGATCAGACACGCTAATAGCATCTATTGCTTATCTCTGTAAGCTTTCTGCAAGATCTATTGATGACTCACAAAATCACAGCATGTTGATCTCAATTAGTTGGGCCAGCTTGCATGACTGCAGTGGCATTTTCTTGTAGGGAGGGCAAGAAGCATATTCCAGGATTTTTAATATTTTCGTCCATCTATGGAAAATCCAGGTTCTCTACAGCAGAAAACTGGGAAAGTGGGAATGGTAATTACTGACAGTAACAGAGAGAACTGGGAATTGAATTGCACAAAGCAGTAAGATGGAAGGGAAAACCACAAGAAATTAAAATGCTGGGCCAGAGAGATAAATAATTGAACTAGCAAAGAAGGGAAGGAGGAACAAGATCATCTTTTAAAGGCCATGGACATTACTATTGTATTATCCAGTAACTCAAAATCTGTTCATGCATTACAGTATATGAATTTTACATTAGATTTACCCAAGTACTTTTTTTTTTTTTTTTAAACATACTCATCCTGCACAGCAGAAATCAGTTGCACTTTTGCTGTTAGGTGTGTGGAGCAGCAGGCTGTCAAGTGGGCCTTAAAGTCTCCTATTCAGCTATCCATCTATTTATGAACTGATTTTTTTTTTCTTGGGTGGTCTTTTGGGGACTCAAGAATTGGACTCAGTGATCCTTGTGTGTCCCTTCCAACTCTGATATTCTATGATCTATCTATCTGCACATTCCCTTAGAAACTGCAGACTACCCGTTGTCTTGGCACTAACTGACCTTCTAGAGCATCCTTGATACAGTAAGGTTAGCACAGAAAAATCTAGGGAATGTCAGGCTTTTAGTCAGGAGCAAGAAAATATCAAATTAGTTGCAACAGGAAAATTACCATCAGCTTAATCTTGATGTGCCAGACCATTGTGGCTGCTGTACTTGCCATTTACTTTATCAGCTAAGAAGAATGTGCAACAGCTGGACACGGCTTCAGAGAAGAAGCTGATGTTGTCATCCCCCTGTCAGCAATTAAAGAAGATTCATTAGTAGGTACTGCCATAGAGAGTGATTTTTGTTATGAAGTGCACAGGGGTACACCTGTGTGAAGGATGTTCCATGATGATTAATGGAACTAGTGGATGTTTGATTGCCTTTGAGTAAGATAGATTTTGTCATGTATCAAAATAATTTGTGACATTTTAGAAGTATCAGAAAGTAAATTGTCTGAAGATAAAGTTATGAAGTAACCCAGGAGTTTAAGACATGACGTGTTTGACAGAGGGTGATCCATTGCCATCTTCCGGAACTGCACTGATTATTCAGGCAGGTGCAGTGGGTAGGAAGCTGGTCTCCCTATCCCTTCCAGCCATATCGTGCAGTTAAGTCGTAACATTCATCTGGAGGTATTTGCTTAAGTCTGCTTCTCCTCACCTATATTAGTTATCTAAAGGGTAGCTACTCTGTGCTACTCATCCAGCCTGCAGAGGCACCTGCAGAGGAAAATCAGAGCATCTGTGGTGGATTTCTGTTGAATCCCTCAGGAGAATCCCATCTCTATCAGCTACCGCTGATAGGGGGGAGCTGCCGCCTGAGGGGGACCCGTGCTGGAGCAGTTTGCTCCTGGGGGATGGACCCCGTGGGACGGAGCCGTGTGGGAGCAGATGTTGAAGAGCTGCTGCCTGTGGGCAGCCCCCGCAGGCTCAGTTCGGGCAGGACGGCATCCCGTGGGAGGGACCCCACGGGGAGCAGGGGCAGAGAGGGACCGTGAGGGAGCGGAGGAGACCAAGTGTCAGGGACTGACCGCAGCAGCACTGGATGACACTAGTCTTCTGCTTATCACTGGCACATACATTTAGTGAGAATTCCTGCCTGTGCTTCTATGATATTATTTCTATGACAGAAATCAATAGACAATGATTTTTAATTTCTACATGCGAAGGACTGTGGTTTTCTTAGCTGGGAACTGTCAGGGATATCCAGCCTGACTGCCCTCCAAACAATAACAACTTACAACGTCATCCAAAAAGCACCCCATGTAAACTTGTCTCTGGAAATCCCTTGACCTTCCTGATGCCATCTCAGATCTGCGTTTTCCTCCTGTCTCCAAATCTTTGCAGTCCCCCAGGGTAAACTTCTACTAAAATACCAAGCCATAGCACATCTCTAAGATGAATTCCCCCTTTCCATCTTAACCCCTGTCCTAGCTGCTGATCTTTAGCCATCTCCTATGTTTAAAGTATTTTCTGCAGTATCTCATTACCAAAACCTTGTCTCATGCAAAGTTGCCTCACCCAAGGACGGTAGTACATAGGACAATACCTGCTTGATTGTCAGCTGTCTTCTCTTCCCCAGTAGCCCCAAATCACAGCTTCCCCATTTTAATGCCTGTGGCAAAAACAGAGAGGGGATGAAAAAATAGTCGTCACAGGGCAGGGACTTTTTTCACTTGAACTCTTCCTTACAGAATCACACAATGTTTGAGGTAGGAAGAGACCTCTGGGGTCCATCTGGTCCAACCCCTGCTCAAGTGGGGACATTCAGAGCAGGGTGCCCAGGATGGATCCAGGTGGATTTTGAGATCTCCAAGGAGGGAGACTCCACAACCTCTATGGGCAACCTGTGCCAGTGCTCCATCACCTGCTGTATTGGGTTTATGTGACAAGGTTTTGGTAGTGGGGGGCTGCAGAGGTGGCCTCTGTGAGAAGAGTCCAGCAGCTGCCCCATGTCAGATCAGAGCCAGCTCCAGCCAGCTCCAAAGGGACCTGCTGCTGGCCAGAGCTGAGTCAATAAGTGATGTTGTTTGTGCCTCTGTGAGAGCCGATTTAAGAAGGGGGGAAAAAAATTGCTGTGCCACAGCAGCTGGGAGAGAGGAGTGACAAAATGTGTGAGAAGCAGCCCTGCAGCCCCCAAGGTGAGTGCAGCAGGAGGGCAGGAGGTGCTCCAGGCACGCAGCAGCAGTTCCCCTGCGGCCTGTGGAGAGGCCCCTGGTGGAGCAGGCTGTCCCCCTGCAGCCCACGGGTCCCACACGGAGCAGATCTCCACGCTGCAGCCCGTGGAGGAGCCCCCGGTGGAGCAGGTGGATGTGGCCTGGAGGAGGCTGCGGCCCATGGAGAGCCCCCGCAGGAGCAGGCCCCGGGCCGGAGCTGCAGCCCGTGGAGAGGAGCCCACGCAGGAGCAGGGGGGCTGGGGGGAGCTGCCGCCCGTGGGGGACCCGTGCTGGAGCAGTTTGCTCCTGGGGGATGGACCCCGTGGGACGGAGCCCTGTGGGAGCAGTCCCTGAAGAGCTGCTGCCTGTGGGCAGCCCCCGCAGGCTCAGTTCGGGCAGGACGGCATCCCGTGGGAGGGACCCCACGGGGAGCAGGGGCAGAGAGGGACCGTGAGGGAGCGGAGAAGGTGAAGTGTCAGGGACTGACCGCAGCCCCCATTCCCCGTTCCTCTGTGCTGCTTGGGGGGAGGAGGTAGGAGAGGGTGGATGGGGGGAAGGTGTTTTTAGTTTGCTTTTAGTTTCTCACTGCTCTAGCCTGTTGGTAATAGATATTATAGGAATTATGTTGTTTGTATATAATCTATTAATAGGAATTATATTAATCTCCCTATACTGAGTCTGTTTTGCCTGACACAATAATTGCTGAACGATCTCCTTGTCCTTATCTCAACCCTAGAGCCCTCTTCATCATATTTTTCTTCCCTTTCCCCTTGAGGGGGGGAGTGAGAGAGTGGTTGTGGTGGAGCTCAACTGCCCAGCTGCATAAAACCACCACAATGCACAGCATAGAAGTGCTTCCTGATGTTCAGAGGGAACCTCTTCTGTTCCAGTTTGTGCCTGTTACCACTTATCCTGTTGCTGAGCACAACTACAAAGAGCCTGGCTCCATGCTCTTTGCACTCTCCGTTCATGTGTTGATAGACAGTGATGAGATCCCCCCTGAGCCTCCTCTTCTCCAGGCTGAATGGTTCCAGCTCTCTGACACTCCTTGTAGGAGGGCTGCTCCAGTTCTTTTATCATCCTGCTGGCCCTCCACTGGGCTCTTTCAAGTAGGTCCATGTCTCAGTTGTACTGGTTCCCCCAGAACTGGAAACAATACTTCAGGTGCAGCCTCACCAATACTGAGTGGAAAGATCACTTCCCTTGACCTGCTGGTGATAATTTGCCTAATACAGCCAAGAATACAGTTAGCCTTCTTTGTGGCAAGGGCACCCTGGTGGCTTGTGGTCAACGTGGTGTCCACCAGGGCCTCCAGGGCCTTTTCTGTAGAGCTGCTTTCTGGATGATCAGCATATCCTGGTGCCTGGGGTTGTTCCTCCCCAGGGGCAGGACATTGCACGTTGCCTTAACTTCATGAGGTTCCTATCAGCCTATTTCTCCAGCCTGTCCAAGTCCTTCTGGATGGCTGCATGGCCCTTTGGCATATCCACCACTCCTCACAGCTTTGTGTCATCTGCAAACTTGCTAAGGCTACGCTCGCTCCGCTCCATCATCCAGATTGTTAATGAAGATGTTAAACAGGACTGGATCCAGTATTGACCCCTGATGTATACCACTAGTTAACTGGCCTTCGACTGGACTGACTCCGTGGCACTCATCACCACCCTTGGAGCTCAGACACACTGCCACACCAAATGCACCTGTTCCTACCCACTGGTATGGGGAATAAAGACCACTGGGCCCTTACTTCTTCAGTTCATGCTGCACCATAGCATTATTTGTCAGCAATTTCTGTAGAATACATTTTGTTCTTGTTCTGAATGTGAACATTAAAGTGCTTTTCTTACATGAGTAATTGCAGCAAATGGATTTCTTTCACCTTCCTCCCCCCCTTGCCATCTTGCCCTTAGTACCTCATTTAATATTCAGCTTTGTACTTCTGGCAGCTGGCAACCCCTGGGCCCCAGTGGCTGTGAGGCTGAAACCTACAGGACTGGAAGGAAGATGTTGTGTCTTTAATTGATCCCTGAAGCAACATGCAGGAGTCCAGAGGAGGATATTCTGGTGATTACACAGCTTAAATATTTGATAGCCAGGGTAGGTCTTGGAGAATTGTTTTGTTTTGTTTTTAAATGATAAGCAGACAAGTCTGCAAAGTGAGGCTTGGCTCTGAGGGGTGACTAAGCTGTTATCCCATATTCCACATTTTTCTATCTCTGTGGCTTTCCATATTGAGTTTGCACCTGCTTACAAATGCTTTTTCCCCTTCAGTGTTACATCTGTAATGAATCAGCCAGAAATCTGAGTATTTGACATCTGGGGTTTTTCGGTCTCCTCAGCAATAAAGTTTACGGGCTACAATCATTTATAACTTGATCTCAGTGTGTTGAACATACAAGCATGGTTGCAGATGCATCACAGCTAGTTTTGTTGAGTGCTGCAGCAATTATCAGATGGGAAGTATTTTTCTTTCTTGGATATGTCCTTGGGTACACACACAGAGCTGATTTCTGAATAAATGAGCTTGCTCAGGTTTTTAATTTTGGGTTTCATTTTATGGGTCTTTTTTTTTTTTTCTTGCAATCCCAGTTTTACTACATTAACTTTGAAAGTGTTTCTCCTGATATGAGAACAGTCAAGCTGAGTATTTCTAATGACCTTAATACTAAAAAGAAGATGCCACTGACTGTGTGACATAAAGATGTCAAATAGATATTAAATGCAGTCATAATAAGTAAGATTTTATTGTCTGTGTTATTCAGCTGGAACAGAAAGTTACTTGCTCCTTTATAATTAATCAAAATACTTTCTATAAGATCTCAGGTCTTTAAAAAACCCTAAAAGAGCCATATATGAGTCCAAGAATTAAAAAAAAAAAAAAAAAGAGGCAACAACATTTCATTGTGATGTCTTAGGCAGAATGCTTCACAGTAAAAGTGAAAGAAATCACTCCTGGAAACATTTAAGATTAAATAATATTTATTCTGAAATGTCTGAAATGACACATTACATGTATCCCACGTATACTATTTCATATTGTTTAAAACAAATTATCCTTGAAAAAAAGTAGAAAGTAATTTTACAATGATTTAATATTTTCCATTTCAACTTTCC
The DNA here is from genome assembly GCF_964211835.1 of Anser anser. Lineage (NCBI taxonomy): Eukaryota > Metazoa > Chordata > Aves > Anseriformes > Anatidae > Anser > Anser anser. Next base: position 14,793,302 of record NC_139721.1, read on the forward strand.
TGTAGTCCATGCACCTTCCCTGTCTCATGGAGGGTCTGTGAGAACAGTCTGCAGAATGCCATGAAGATTAAGTCAAGGTGGCAGCAAAACTATGCTGAAAACAGTCTGAGTTAGTGTCCCTGCAACAGCAGTAATGAATTAAAAACAGTCATACTGAAAGAAAAACATTTATGAAATCAGAAAATTCTTTCCATCATTCTTGATGAAGCAGAAATTTTCATTTCACATTGAAAGAAGGAGAGAAGAATACATTTGGGGTCTGAAAGTCTTTTTTTCTATTTGATTTATAAACTGGAATAAAAAATAAAATATTTTTAGCAAATAAATGTCAATCTTTTACGAGTATTGATTTAATTTATAATTTAATATTAATTTTAATTTATATTTTGTTTTCACGCAAATATTTCCCCCCCAAAAGAAAATTTAGCAAATATTTGTGAGATGCAAATAAGTTTATATGCAACACAATATTGCATATAATATTGTATAAAAATCTTTAATGGCAAATGTATATGTATGTATGTTTTCATGTTTTGTGTATGTATGTATGTTTTCATTAAGCATTACTGCTTCACCTCATATCCCTCTCTGGCCTGTGAATACGATGCAGTGCTGCTGGTTTGGGCCCCCAAAATGTTTCCATTGCTGTGGTACGACACCAGGCGGGTGAAGCTGCACCTTCGCCGGTATGGAGGTGGCTGGTGCCCTATCTGATGGAGAGGGAAGCGGCCGTCCTAGGGCCAGGCCTGAAGGACAACACACAAAGTGTGGGACGAGGACGTCTGCTCATCCAGACTGAGGAGCTGAAGGGATGGAGCAACGTGAGGCTGGGAGTCACGGCGTGGAAGCCACCCATGCAGCCTGTCACCATGCGGGGTCACAGCTGTGCTTGGGCATGGCCGAAATGGCTTTGCGGACACAGAGGTGAGGGATGCTGAAGGTGCAGGGTCACCTGTGTTTTGTGGGTGGATGAAGTCATTGTGCTTTCCATCTCCAAATCCTTCTGGAACATCTACTTGGGTTTTGACACCTAAGGAATGATATCACTGCTTATGGACACCGGAGGTCAAATGGCCTTTCCAACAGAACATGCCTAATCACCATCAGTATCTCATTAAACACCATCATGCTTATAACAGATGTTAACCATGTCATTTCTGCTGGTTGCTTTACCAAAACCTTCCCCAGAATCTCTGCTGATCTTGGCCCCGTGGCCTTCAAAACTTCTGATGCATATATGACATGGTAGCTGGAGGCCTTAGGTCGTACTGTGGCTGGTGTTACACCGCCTTTTCACACAGAAACAGATTTTTTGCTATCCACTGAAGCCACCATGGAAAGCTCTGGGCTAGTTGTCCACCATGGCAATGCTTGAAGAGTTAAACTCCAACAGCAGCATAGAAATAGTAATTCTAATTAAGGTAATCACCAGGGAGCAATTGAAGGAGAAATAAAATTGTGTTCTCATTTCCATAAGCAAATGAAAATAATTTAGATGACTTGTATCTAGATGAAAGAGAAGGCCCATGTAAAAACTAATTACCCTCTGTGCTAATTACGACAAAGAGGATAAAGGACAAACCTTTTGAAAAATATCCAAAGATATTAAACGGATTTTTATTAATAGATGAAATAAGCTGAAAATGAGAGTTATGATATATTGTGTTTGGACCTAAATTCAATAAAAATTCTCTCTGGCTTCCGCTTCACAGCAGCCCCATAAAATCAATTTATTATATGAAGCCAGATGGGTCTTTTATTGAACCTGGACCTTATTCATTAAATAAAAGTAATTATCATCAGACGTAAAAGAAACAATACCTGCTGCTTCATGAATCAGTCACTATCCCCACACACTTAACTGATAATGAGAAAGAAAAATATATATTTAAATCAACAGACATACAGTTCATCAAATGTAAGAGCAGGGCCTGTAATACACTCTTTGGTTTAATTTGTTGCTAACCAAGGGGTTTGTTTAAATCATAATATCTGCTTTGGCTGCTCAGCTTGGATCAACCATCAGCACCAGCCGCACTGAGCACGATGGCTCTTGATCTTTCTCATATCGTGGCTCCCCAATCCTCTCAAACACGGGAGGAAGAACTGTGTTTGAGACGAGGACTGCAAACAGCAAGCAGTGGTACCAAACACAGCTCACCTCTCTGTTTGAAATAGGCTTTGTTATAATTCTCATGTTGGCAGTGCTTTACCCAGGGGAACAACTTCCACTGACTTCTTAAATCCTTTCTATACCTCTGACATTGGTCTGGGCAGGACCTGGCGTGAAATAAAATGAGACGCAAAACCAAGGATCCAGATTTTCTCAAGCACAGTTACTCCAGGGAATCGGATCTCAGATAGGTCATGAATAGATGCCAGGGCTTAATAGCGTAAGAGATGTAGGACGAACCAACAGATAAGTCACACTACCTAACCTAACATTTTGGTAGTGAATGAGAAATGACCACACATGGTAGGGCTTTTGCTCTGTACGGCTTAAAATGCCACGTTTTGGAGGAAATTGGAGGAAAACGCAGGGAAGATCAACCCAGCCCAGGGGACTGCCTAGGAACATGATGTTTTCAACAGGATTGGGAATGCAATTAACGCTGGACTAAGTCAGACAAAGAAGAATGTTCCCAGCAGTTTTGATGCTGTTTACACAGGTGTCTTGTACAGATTTTCATATAAGTCACCAAATGGAGTGAATAGACTTCAATTTCAGTGTGTTTTAATATTCAGTATTTTTAATATTAACATATTGACTTATGTCGTTATATTAACATGCTGAATTATGTCATCGTCACCACCACTGATGTGAACCAATGACTTTTGTGAAAGTAATCAATTCAAATCAATACTAGTGACAAGAGCATCATTCAATACATTAATACTTAAAACCAGAACACGTGTCTTGAAATCTAATTCGCTGTATTCAGCTGGTGTTTCTAGTACAGTGCCTTTCTCCTGCTTCCCTGGAGGAGTTCGTATTTGGGTTGCATCTGTTTAGTTACATCTTGCTGTGTATTTTATAACACACAGAGGATGAAAACTTCTCGCAGTTGAATCACAACTCACTAGAGTGCAGCCTCTAGTTTAAAATCTGATCTGGAAAGTAGGCTTCCCTTTTCAATTTTGTTTCTGTTGGTATTTTTCCCACTGTCTTTCAGGATGAAAATAATGATGATTTGTGTTGCCGCTATACCACTGTGTCAGCTACTCTCTGAACATTGAACAAAAAGGTTTCTCTGCAGGACTTTCCTACTGCTTGTTTATGGGATTTATTCGTGGGATAGCAGCAGTGGGATTCCTGCTTGGCAGAAGAGCTGAAGTGCTTATCTTGCGGAGGTGTAAGTTGATTTTTCCTAAAACTTTAAAGCGCTCAGGAGGGTCAGACCCTGAGCACCAGGAGGTAGCCCTGTCCTGTGGTGAATTCTTTAAAGGCTGACAAAGTAGATTAGTTTAACCACTCACCAGAGGAGTCCCTGTTGTCTTCAAAAGAGTGAAATCTCACGGGCTCCACTTCTCATGGCTGCTGAAATGGATGCGCTTTGTACTTGCTAAGACTTTCCTGGCCTCCACTATCACATTACAGCTGGTGAGGTCTTTCTCTGGCACCTGTGTTTCTTCCCTGATGTGAGCTGGCTTAGGCCTGACGTACCAAATGGCGGTAGGTGCTCTGGGTGAGCTGTGGGAGCATGCTGGTGGTTAATGCTCTGCTGCCCTTGTGCTCCTCTTCCTTCTCCCATGTTTTCCTCTGAGCTCTTGCCAACTTTAGGGTACCGTCCCTGCCTGATGACTACATTTGGTTTCTTGGGTGGCAGAAATAGCTTTAAATGCAGAGTCTTCCTTCAGATCTCCAAAGACTTCATCTGGATCTGTAGGACCTGGATTGTAGGCAATTGGAACATTCCCAGCTCTAGGAGTTGAAGCCAACATCACTAGTACAGTATGTAAATATATATATTATATATATATATATATATATATAAGTCCTGTACAGTTATTGATAAGTTATTGAAAAAGACTTGTGCAGAGCAGGGAGGAATGCAGAACAGGCTGGAAGGAACTGGTAATAAAGGGATGCTCCTGAAATCTGTCCCCTTAGCAGTCAGGCGTGAGAGGAGGGAGGCCAGGGCCCAGAACTGGCTCTTGACAGCAAGCAAAGACTTCTCTCAAAAGCAGAATAGAACTCAATTTTAAATCACCAGTGCTGAGGATTTTTGTTCTTTAGTGCTCAGAACACAACCTCAAGAAGATGACATAGCTTCCTGAGCCTTCTCCTCACCATGGAGTTTACGCTAAACCAACACTACACGAGAAATTCAGTCTCCTTCACCCACTCTATTAAGAAAACAGATCTGCAATCATACACTGTTTGCAGGCTGATCCTCTGTTTGTACATTAGGTATTTACCAGGCACAGATGTTGGTTGTGGGTGCTGAGGGGACTTGGGCCCTGCTCCACAGCAGCTCCGAGGTTCAAGCAGGGCTTCAGAAGGAGCAGAAGGTTTGCTGACACAGAGCTCTGGATCTTCCTGGTGGACTTTCAGATTTCAAGTGAGTGGCAGCCGTTGAGAATGAATGTTGGGGTTGTATTTTAGGCTGAGGCAGCTGACATTTGACTGGCTATACTGCATTGCGCTTGATGGACAGGTGAATTTGATGGGTGCACAAGAGCAACTATAAACACATAGGCTCATGGTCCACTTGCCTTCAGACCACACAGCTATCTCATGCGTAGCCTGAACACAAACTTTCTGGATGCACTTGACAGCATCCCACCAGGTGTATTTGGCACAAAAACGCCCTACAAGGCAGGTCTTAGCTGTGCCTGCAGCTCAGCTTTCCTATTTGCTGCTAAAACAGCCGACAGCATGGTATTGAAGGCAACCTTCAGGCAGCACTCCCGTTGCAGTGCAAACACATATCCTGCAGCCTCATTTGCTTCCCACCTCAAGGCTCTCACCCTGCCATATCCACCTCTCCCTGTCTTTGTCCTCCTGCCTGAGCAAAACGTAGCTCCTTACCGAGAGGGTGAAGAGCCTCTGGCTTTGAAGTGTGAAAGCTGAGCATAGCAGGGGTGTTTAAAACTGGCAGGGCAGTAAGCAGCTCGGTTAATACAGCTGTCATCCCTCTCGTGAAGTACCTGAGACCTGCATAAAGAGCTGGGCATGTCGAAAGAGGCTCTAAATATATCTTGGGGGTCAGAGTTAAGTTACCAGCCAAACAGGTGGGTTGGATGGCAGCGTGAGCCTGGGTGAGTGGAGGGAGCTGCGAGCGTGGTGCAATCATTATGTAAATCCCTCTACTTTTGAGAGCTTAGGGATATTTAATTGTAGCATGCTGGCAATGCATTTTGTATGAGGTTTCTATTAATGACAGGATCAGCCTTCATTATAAGTCAAATTAATTCGTGGGCAATAAACATAAGGATTGTTCTTTTCCAGTCTCAGAAAACTCTAAAAAAGATCCATCTTGCACTGCCTTTTTTTTTTTTCTTTTTTCTTTTTTCCCTTTGGGGAGGTGGGGGGGAATGGTTTATCTTAGATATTGATTCAGGTCTCCTGTATTATCCTCTTGCTCCAAAATGTTTTCTTTCAGAGAGACTATTATGAAATATATCTGATAGATAAAATCTTCCGTCCACCAAAGCCATGATCCACAGGACACCTCTTTCCCATTCCCAGCCCATTCTTCACTCTGCTTTAATCGTATGTGATATCAGTCTTATCCTTGTCAGACTCTAATCAAAGGTTTGATACCTGATTAAGGATATTTGGGATACAGAAGGGAGAAAATCCCTCCTGGTAGAGATTTTCAGAATGGCAGGAAAGCCTCTAGATGGCAGAAGTGCTCCACATAAAACTCGAGACCTTAATTAAGCAACAAGCTTCAGAAGGATTGTGTGCCAGCTGTGGGGAAAAGGTGCACTGGTTATTGACTGGTCCACTGACCTCTTCCTCCTCCTCCAACTTTAATTGCTGCAGCAGATGATCTGTGCTTTACAGCGACATGGACGTGATGCCAAGCTGGGGCTGAATGAGGCTGTTCATGGCTGTAGATTTTGCCTCTCTGCAAAATGACACTGCAGTTGTTGGTTTTTTTTAAAGGTGAGGCAAAAGGCTTTTGGCAGCTGGCAGTATCTGGAGTTCAGAGTTTGGGCTGTCTTCAGTTTGCAGTTAATGTCACCCCTGAAACTTCCCAAGGAGCTGCATCCCTTATGATGCTTTGTGACCAGCCTTTGGGAGGTCATCAACAGTCTTCAGTCACTTCAGAATTAAAAACCTTATCATCTGAAGAGGTGGACAGTACAGATTTTGAGGTCTTTTGACTTTAGAAACAGTGCAGAAGTTTTCAGTGCCCTTATCTTTCTGACAGAGCTGTCAGCAGCTCCTGTTGTAATCAGTTGCACTAGAAGAACCCAGTGAATTCTGTCACTGAAGCAAAGAGAAGAAAATCCTTTTGTAAATCTGGGTTTTAGGCAGTATTAATGGCTGACACACTGCTAACTTCTGTGCCTGCGAATACTCTTACAGCTTGGACAGGAACTCCTTGCACAGTCACCTCGAGAGAAAACCCAACTGTTTGGGCTTGCACGGAGCCAGAGCAACTGCATGCAGAAAAAAGTCCAGTTCCCATCTCTGCAGTCAAACCCAGGTCTAGGTAGGAAACAACCTGAGATTTCAGTTTTCTGACTCAAAGGAAGGCCTTTTGATGTCTTTTTTTTTTTTTTTGGTTGATGATTAAAAGCAATTAGATGGTACTCAAAATGCTTGGATGGGACTTCAGTCTGCCATATGGCAGGCGTGTCCTAACATGTAGGCAGCTGCAGGGATAAAAACAGTCTTTCTTGAGATTAGCATTAAATATATTAAGCAATGGGGGAAGCTTGAACCTTTTTCTTCCATACCTAGTGCGAATGTATACAAAACATGTCCAGCAAGACAGATTGAGACCCAACCCCACAAACAGGAGTGTGGGACACTCCTAACAGTGGGAGATTCCCGTGTTAGTCCCAGGTCCAAAGCAGGAACCTCTGCCCACAGCAATATCTGGCCAGCTTTAATTTGGCAGCAATGCAGACGACTCCACGGGCTCCTGCCTCAGGCTCTGAAACCAGTGCCCCAGACTGGCTGAGCCCAGCAGCCATCACATACTCCTCCAGACATTTGTGATAACCATGAGTCATCTGGGCTTCAGTTTATCTGCCACAGAAAAGCACTGTGGCGAGAAAACAAGCAAAGCGAGACCTTTTTTTTTTTTGCTTTCAGACAATTTGCTTTTGACAGCATGTAAAAATGAAAGGCTTTTCATGACAGCTTTTGCCCACCAGGTCTTCCTTCCTTTCATGGACCCTAGGGGTGGGCCAGGAACCAGGCAACAGTCAATAATATCGATTGTAGATTACAGCTTTGGTGGTATCTCAATGGAAATCTTGTAGTGAACTATCAAGTGCTGTTCAGCTGCATGAAAAGTAGGCTTAAGTTGCCCCACAAAATTCTGGCGTTGTATTTGTCACATAGCAAAAACTGAGTTCATCATTTCACAGAGACGTACCAGCTCCAGCAGAAGGAGTTCTTGGGCAGTCTCGTGCGGCCAGTGGGACCTCCTGAACACTGTCTTCATAACCATCTTGGTAAACTTTCATGGGTCTGTCCGTCTGTATTTTTCCAGGAATGCTGACCTTGTTTTCTTGGCTTTCTATTTTTAAGGTGCCATTTGTACCTCAAGCAGCAGATTTTGCATTCTAAGCAAAGGACCTCAGTACCTGACTTGGAGACTCCCAGAAGTGCTGCAGCAAGATGGATGACAATAGTAAAGACAGGTATACTCAATATAGCTGGCCAGAAATCAGTGAAGAGGTGGCAGCACAATTTTCAGGGCAGTCTAGTGATTCAAGTGACTACTCGAGCTCCCCTATGGGCCTATGCACCACATATATCAGTCTAAGTGACCGCAATTTCACTGCTATTATTAGCATTACTGTCTAGATAGAAGCTCCTGACACTATTTCTGCCTGCTTCTGCAGCATCAGAAGCATTCGTCCTTGTTCTAAACATACCCGTGCTAGTGATGGAAGACGGAATTGTTTATCTGTTTAGTCTTCTATTTTTTCATCCATACTAACTGCTAAATCAATGCATCATCATGAGGCTTGAGGGCTGCTAGCCAGTTCTTCAAGTAGGAAATAAAATCAAGATCTTTGCAGTATTTTATCTTTACATATTTTTAAACTGACCTAGATTTTAGGCCTGATGTGGCCAGAACTTCAGCAGTCACAAGGTATCTACCTGGTTTCAGATAGACCATTTTCCATTTCCATGGTTGACTGTGCTCTGTTCTCCAGCCTTGCATTCCAGAAACAACTGCATGTCAGGGAAAGGTGAGCTTTTTTCAAGCACACTACGTGGGGCACAAATATTTCACTTTCTTCAATAGATTCTCCTTGCTTTTTACTCAAATTCTCAAAAGGTTAAAACTAGAACAAGGAGTTTGTACTTTGTGTTTTTCTTCTTTTGGAGAAAGTTTTGCATTGCAGGCAGCTTGGCCAAGGTTTAATAAAATGACTAATGCTCTGTAGTGATAAAAACGAAATCCTCACTCCCATTCACATTTAGAGGACACTTGAATAGCTGTTACTTGAGGCTTGAATTAATCTGAGAGTTTGTTAGAAGAAACACATACTGCATTTTTGGCAGCATTTGATAGTTTTAGAGTGCTTTTCCTTCTGAGAGCCTGTCAAAGCACAAAACAACCTCCATGAGTGAAGCCCTTGAGAAGCTGGAGGTTGCATTACCCCCATCCACAGGCCACGAAAGGGAGCCACTGCGCTCGTGACAGCAAAGCCAGGGACAGAAATACAGACAGGATGCCCCCTTCTCCTCCTCTGTTCTGAGGGCACCCCTGCTCCCTGATGCCTTTCAGGAAGTTGTTAGGATCTGTTTTAAAACTGGTTGGGTTTTTAGCCTCCCTGATTCCCCAAGCTCACTCCTGTTAGGATTACAGTCTTCTAATTTCACACTTAAATCTATTTATTGTCTCGTTATTACATGTTGCTTGCTAAATTCAGCAGTTCTTTTCTGGTTGGGCCTCCCAAGGTTTATATACCCATGCAAACATCGCTTCTCTAAAATTTCATTTTCTGAATTTAAACAAACCTCCATTATTGTAATTTCCACAGAACCAGCTTTCAGCACAGCCCAGCATGTTAGTGGGGCAGCAGGATTTGCCCAGGGAGTCTGAGGCTGGAGACAGACACAAAAGTCCTTGGGAAGTGGCACTTCCATTGTGAATTTTCTGATGGTTGTCCTGGGGTTGGTGTGGAGACACACAGAAGGGTAGGTTTCCTAGTGAACGGCCTCTATAGGAACCTAACCCGCCCCCAAAAAACAGTCTGAATAAAACTGTATTGGAGGTTCAGAATTTCGTTTCAGAGCCTAGAGATCAGTCTGATTTTCCCGTTGTCTCACCGAGATCCTGCTGAGGGATGAGCTCTGGGTACCTGCAGATGGTTTCTGTGAACACAGCTGGCAGTGCTGCAGCAACCCTGCGCTACTCAGCCCTAAGAGAACGTGCACATACACAGAGGCATGGATGCATAAAGTGACCACTGTATTTACACATGGGAGAACTAATGTTTTATACTCTCTTATATGTAAAATTTTTTTTAATTCACAGGTAAGCAAACATACCCACAGAGAGATCCAACACATTACCTTCTTTTAGGTTTTATATCTAAATATTTCACAATTAGGATAAAGTTATTTGGTCACCTTGTGCATATAACTTAATATATACTATTTACTCTAAAATTATTTGGTAAATACAGATTAAGTACTTTGAAAGTCTGTCATCATACACTGTTTTTTCTGTAGACCCTAGTCTTAATCTCCATGCAGAAGGAATGATACTTATTAAACAAAGAGAAAATACTTTGTCTTTCCTTTATTATCTGGTAGATGCTCTTATTCACTACAGAATATTATTACAATATTTTTGTCAAAGCTTCCTTTTTCCCCTTCAGCTCTGAAATCTGTGAATACTGTGCAAAAGTTCATTAGTTTTTCCTCATTTCCATGAGGTTAGAGTCCTTCTGCATTTTTCAAAGTTATTCTAAAAGTTTAGCAAATTAATTAAAAAAATAATAATAATAAAGCTTTCAATCTAGAAATCATGCCAAGATGACAGTATATGGACAAGTCACAGAATTTTTCTTCTTTGGTGGGAAATCCATTGAAAGATAATTGGTTGGTAGTTTCACAGAGAGTGTGATTACTCCATGTAGGTAGTACTGCCTGATCTGTTCAGATGGGCTTCGTGCATAGGCTTTTTTGCATTTTCAAACAGGGAATCAAGTCGGTGAGAGTTTAACATCAAAAGTATCTATGAGAAAGCCATTTTGAGAGACAAAACATTTTTCTTCATGGTACACAACAGCATGTAGAGCCACTTGCAGGCCAACAGCTCAGATACAAGGTGCCTTTTGACATTTTAAATTCATTTGTAATCTACACTGAGTTGTAAAAGATCCTTAAATTTTACTGTGAAATTGGAACTGTCAAAGCATTTGTTGGTCAGACCATGACACTGGTGTGCCAGAGACTCTGGATGGATATGTGTTAGTGTTTTAATTTTGGTCAGGGGTAACTTAAAATGACTCTCTTGATCATCCTCATTGACTGCTTTCCTTCTGGGTGAAACTTAATTAAAGGACGTGCTTTGGAGGACACCTGATGCTTTCCAACCTGCTGGTAGACACTAAGTCCACCAAACCAGGCTAGAGCTAACCCTGGAAACTCTCATAGTTTGGGACTTGGTCCTTCAGCACTAGCTGTTCTGTTCTACTTGTTCATCCCTTGCCAATGCAGACATAGCCTCAGGCTGATGTCTGTGCTCAAATGCCTACTTCAAAGCAAAGCTTTCCGTGTGTGCGTGATCACCTCAGATCTGGCTGAGTGGGGACTTGACCCTCCTGCTGCTGAGTCGTGTTCATGTCCTTACCAACAGGTTCTGTTTTTCTCAAAATAGAGATCATGAAAGCCACCCGTGCAATATTTTACCTTAGATAAAGTGCCATCATGCCAAAGCATTTGGAGCATCTCTAATTAATGTGCTCTGATCAGAGTTATCACTGTTTTCAGCTGAAGTGGCATGTACACAAATCAGTGCCCCAGTGCTGCAGGCTCAGCCAGCCAGAAAATGAAAAATCCGGCATTAGTGCCTTTTCAGGGTCTGCGCTGTGCAGTTTGCTTAGTGGGCAACAGGAGCACTGCAAATGGGTCAGCTCCTTCTCCAGTTTCTCAGGGCAACAGTCCGCTGCTGTAGCTGTGAGGCCATGTTTTTGCAGTCTCCAGCCTTGTAATGGGTGCACTTCATTTGCAGCTGTTGGAAAGTACTGACATGACAAACACCACTTTCTGCCATTGCACAGCATTTATCCATGCCCAGAATATGTCCAGCCTGCGTACTCTGTAACTGTGCTCAGCAGTCTGTGTCCTTATGTTGAAGGTTGTCTGCATCCAAATCTTCTCAGCAATTATATAAAAATTCAAGCATCCTCCTTCCTGAGTATATGAAAATTATCATTTCTCAAAGTCTTATACCATTTGATCAAATGTTAAGAGATATGCCCTAAGATAGGAAGGAGCACTCACCCACCTAGATTGCCATCTCCAGTCAGTTCTGTGCCTCTCCAAAGTTTTTCCCACTCCTCTCTCCTAAAAGTAAATGTCCAGATATTTTAAATGAAAAATTAACAGATGTTTTATTTATGGACAAAAGAACTTGTCTTTCTCCCACTTAATGTTGAAGAATGAGTGTTGAAGAACTGTTTCAGCTGTTAAAAATAGTGACAGTTGAACAACATTATGAGGGTCTTCTAGCAAGAGACATCACCCTTATGAAATATAAGGAAATGTCTACCTCTAAAATTGGGACATTTTGGTTTTCCTAAATCTACAGGAGCGTATGCTTTAGGGAGCTGGTGTAGCTGGGTGCCTTGGGAAGGTGGTTCCTTGCTCACTGCACAGTGAGTGGAAAGTGGTAGGCTCTTAGAGAAGCCAAAGACACTCTTCAAAGCAGGAGCCTGACCCAGGAACTGCAAATTAAGCTCTGGAGGGGTTTTTCTTTCTCATACTCATCTTTCTTTATGGAATTTGATCAATGCACGTGAATTAGGAGTTGCCTTGGACTTCCTTTACCGTCAGAGGAGAGGAGGCACCTGCAGAGGGGATCCAGACAAATTGAGAGGGTTTGGTCCTCGTGGGTTGAAGTGCTCCAAATTGCCTGAATGTTTCTATATTGCTGGGTTCAGTCTTGCTAAGCACATTTTCCTCTATGATCTCACAGTAAGTTTTATAATATCCGAGGACAGTGGTACATTGAAGAAAGTATTTTTTAATAAAGTTCCACTCAGATTTTTTTTTTCTTTTCTGTCAGCTATAATAGCAATAAGAAAAGGAATTAAAGTACACTTGTGCATCAATCTTTATGGTAGAACATGGGGAAAATCCTATTTAAAGAGCATTTTGTATCTGAAATCACATTGTGGCCTTTAATAGACTGAACCTCCTAAGGAGAAAGTTATCTGTGCTACAGCTTGTGAAACCCAGGAGCAGTAAATCACATGGACTGACTGATACTCATCCAAGGATTCAAAAACAAACAAAGCATTAAACAGTAGCAACATCGACAAGGATATATTACAGTCTTTACAGCAAGGAGGCTTGAAAACTTAAAACTCATTAGCATGATGCTTATCTTCAAAACAAAGCTCAGGGCCATCTGAGGCATTATAGATCAGTGAACTTTATTATGTTAGCAGGGAACCTGATTGAGGGTTCAGTTAGGGCTAGAATAGCACAATGCTCAGGCAAGTATAGCTTCTCTGGATCAAAGCAGCACTGTTTCTCTAGGAAAGAAAATGTGCTTCTCTACCTTGTTAGAGCTCTTTTGAGTATTAATACCAGGGACCCAGTGGAAACAGTACACTTGGATTTTCAAAAGACTTTTTGATAAGAGCCCTCATAAAAGAATATTAAAGTATAATTGAGAACCGTCAGGTAATGCGCATTAGTAAAAGTAGGCTAAACTTCTGATAGGCTGAAGTGCTCTGATTTTCCAAGGTATCTCTGAGGAGAGAGACATAAAAGTCACCATGCAGAGCTCTGAGCAGGGATGTGCAGCAATAGTCAGAAAAGCAAAGAAGAGGCCTGAGTTATCAAACAGAAAATGGTACAAGGACCCTAGGCTACACTTGGAAAACTGACACTGAATTCAAGCAGTGCCCTGTGCCCTCTTTGACTAATACAAATAACAGTGAGCCAAATCCATACAAGATCAAGTAAATGTTTTCCCTCTTCCTTCTCTCCTGCCAGCTTCCCAAGGATCCAAATGTATGGGTCAAGAAGAGGATGTGCACGGGGGAATGGGAGAAAGAATCAGGGAGCAGCTGCTGGGTTTGTTCCCTCCAGGATTTTGGCCATGCCAAACTGAGAGCAGCTCCAAAGAGAATTATACTTCAGCAAATTGTAGGTTAGCGATAAGCAGTATGGTTCCTATGAGTCTGTAGGCAGAAATGCTTCAAGATGTGGTTGTTGAGGAGGCTAGCGTAATTTTTGGCACCTTTGTGCCTCACGGTGGTTAATTCTGTGTTTTCAGGGGTATAGCATTCATTGGCCAGTTATTTTAATAAGCTCTGTTTTGTGCAGTTTAAGCACAGATTTCCATCAGTGGTTTTTGTAGCAGTGTGGGATCCTGACATATTTATTGTGGATTGACTATATTATTCACATATTAAAAAATCATGATAATAACATACTGTTTATATATGACATTATTAAGTGATTCTGTAGAGGTCTGGTATAATAAGCAAGAAATTCAAGTGGGGAGGTTGGGAAATTTCAAATTAATTCAATGGCTTATTCATTTTCATTATTTTAAGTAATAGCAATAACAAATATCACTATTTCTTAATCAGAGTAACCCCAGTAGGTCTTAAAATGCTTTATAAAGAAGGAAGATCTCATTATCCTGTCTTACTGATGGGAAAACAGAGGCACAAAGTAGCAATTCCTAAAACTAGAAAGTAAGCCTACGTATTTTTGGATCCCAGGGCTTAGAGCTACCCGATAAGCTGTATCTCATAGACACATTTTCCTCAAAATGTCTGCTGGTGCAAGATATATTGTTAATATATTTATTTTACAAATTTATTCATCTAGATTCAATGATGTTATAATTTTCTACCTTAATGCTGAAGTCTATACTAAAAAATCTCAGCATCAACAGGAACTAAATAGTTTTCTGGTAATGATTTCAGGATAAAACCTCTGTTCCCAGGTCTGCAAAAGTGAATGTTATTAGAGCTGGCCCAAAAGCAGTGCTTCTGCTTTATAGGAAATTTCATTTCTTAAAAGTCTGAATTTGAAAGAAAACATAAAATTTCCAATTTTTCTGTCAAATTGTGTCTCTCCAGACCTTGTAACTATCCAGTGAAGTTGGAGCGCTGCTTGGCTACAGCAGATAATAACTCTAATGAAGTTGTCAAGACTGTTAGCGTTATAGAACACCCTGGGAGCAGTGATGCTGCAGCTTCCAGGATACCTAACCCGAGGGCAAACCCAACAGGAGTTAATTTGATGAAAGTCTGTCAAACCTGAAATGCTTCAAATGAATTGTTCCTGCTCTGTAAATCTGCATCTGCTGATGAAAAGTTGTATTGCTGGAAAATTTCTGACCAGCTCTAAACATTCTGCTATCCCATATGGAGCCCAATGCCTATGGGAGTTGTGGTGAGAGATCTTGTTCCAGGATGAAGAACATTTTGTGTCCTTGTTTATTGTGAAGTTGCGCTAATAAATAATTTTTCTGTAATTTGGTTCAACTATAATAAGTTAATCAATAAATAATTTTTTTTTAATGTGTCACAGTAGAAATGTGACAGCTTGAAAAAAAAAACACACTTCTCTTTTTATGTGAACCAAAGTTCAGTTCATATTTATATGCACAACTGAGCACAGCTCAGGATGCTATGAAGACTCAAGTTATCAATTGGATATGGTATAAAGATCTCAAGGTATAACCTCTAAAGGTCACGTAGAAAGAGACTGGCCTGAAAAGTAACTAAGATCACTAAGATAGTCAAATATGTGAATGCATCTTAAAATTCTTTTTATATGTAGTTTAATATACTGATCATCATAAAAAATGCGAAGAATAAGCCCTGTGATTTTCATCACCTAAACAACTTAACTTTAGTTTCCCTATTATGTCCTGATAGACTGAAGAGAACAATAAATGTTTTTCATTGTTAGAGGGTAAGCTGATCCCTCGACCTAGCATTTCTTACTCTCTATGATGCCAGTAGTGTAAAAATTCATTATGTTGCTTGTTTTGTGTGGAAGTCCACAATTCCCACATGTTTGGGCAGGGTTGCTGTATTCTCAGTATCATTTGCATGTCTCTTTCAGGTCTTAAGAGAGTCATCTCTTAGGGATCCTGCAGGCAGTTGTACACAGCATCCAAACAGCCTCCTGGAAACCAAGCTACTAATTATATTGCAATATGAGCAGAGCTTATTAAAAGAAACGAGTTTTAAAACCAGAAAAATTCTACATAGTTTCCATTATGCTTGCAACCCTATGGTATCTTAAGGTGAGTCATAAACAAGTGCCACGAATTAGAGGCCCTTTTATAAAATGCTGTTACAGAGAATTTGTTCTGTTTTTGTGTTTTTTGACAAGTCCTGCATTCACACTAAGGGAGTAAGCTTTATCTCAGCATCCTCAACAGCTCTGAGAAATTTGCCAAGAGGCAATTTATCACCAGACATGACCAAGGCTGAAAGGCAACTCTGGAGATCATCTGCTCCAATCTCCCTGCTGAAAGCAGGGGCAGCTACAGCAGGTTGCTCAGGGTCATGTCCAGTCAGGTTTTGCGTGAGATACTCAAGGATAGACACTCCACAGTCTCCCTACACGTCATCCTGGACAGTATCTCTATGTTCCTCCTGGGTCACCTACCCTTGCTCCAAGCACTTGTATCTTCCCTTCCCTTCCCTTCCCTTCCCTTCCCTTCCCTTCCCTTCCCTTCCCTTCCCTTCCCTTCCCTTCCCTTCCCTTCCCTTCCCTTC
Organism: Anser anser; assembly: GCF_964211835.1. Taxonomy (NCBI): domain Eukaryota; kingdom Metazoa; phylum Chordata; class Aves; order Anseriformes; family Anatidae; genus Anser; species Anser anser. The sequence goes on from NC_139721.1 coordinate 14,809,439, forward strand.
CCTTCCCTTCCCTTCCCTTCCCTTCCCTTCCCTTCCCTTCCCTTCCCTTCCCTTCCCTTCCCTTCCCTTCCCTTCCCTTCCCTTCCCTTCCCTTCCCTTCCCTTCCCTTCCCTTCCCTTCCCTTCCCTTCCCTTCCCTTCCCTTCCCTTCCCTTCCCTTCCCTTCCCTTCCTTCCTCCCCTGCTGACCGGGCACTGACCTACTCAGTAATTCCAGATTCACAAGGGGAGCGGCAGCCTTGCTCCTGGTGCCAGAAGTCACAAGCTTGGTTACTGTGAGAGTCTCCATTTCCCAACCAGACAAGTTCAGACTCTCCCTATGTCTCTGTACAGTCGGGTGTTCAGGCTTTTTATCTGCGGGATGTTAGGTAGGTCTACAGAAAGTTTTCTGATGACCCCAAGTTGTGTGGTGTTGTCAACATGCTAAAGGGAAAGGATGCCATCTAGTCGGACCTGAGCAGGTGAGAGGTGGGCCTGTGAGAACCTCATCAAGTTCAACAGGGCCAAGTGCAAGGTTCTGTAATCCAGGGCAGTCCCAAGCACAAGTACGGGCTGGGCAGAGAATGGACTGAGAGCAGCCCTGAGGAGAAGGACCAGGGGGTGTTGGTTGATGAGAAGCTCAACATGAGCTGGCAATGAGTGCTTGCAGCCTGCAAACCCAATGGTATCCTGGGCTGCATCAAAAGTAGCGTGGCCAGCAGGGCAAGGGCAAGGGAGGGGATTCTCCTCCTCTGCTCTGCTGTTGTGAGACCCCACCTGGAGCACTGCGTTCAGCTCTGGGGCTCCCAGCACAACAAGGACATGGATGTATTAGAACGAGACCAGAGGAGGCCCACAGAAAGAACAGTGGGCTGGAGCACCTGTCCTATGAAGACAGGCTGAGAGAAATGGGATTGTTCAGCCTGGAGAAGAGAAGGCCCCAGGGAGACCTTACAGCGGCCTGCCAGTGCCTAAAGGGGGCCTGCAGGAAAGCTGGGGAGGGACTCTTTGTCAGGAGTGTGGGGATAGGACAAGGAGCACTGGTTTTAAACTAAAAAAAGGTAGATTTAGATCAGATATTCAGACAAAATTCTTTACACCGAGGGTGGTGAGGCACTGGCCCAGGTTGCCCAGAGAAGCTGTGCCCCACCCCTGGCAGTATTCAAGACCACATTGGATTAGGCCCTGGGCAACCTGATCTAGTGGGTGGTATCCCTGCCCATGGCAGGGGGGTTGAATTTAGAGGGTCTTTAAGGTCCCTTCCATTCCAAAAAATAACATTCTATGATTCTATACGTTTTCTTTCATGCTGTATCCCAGACTTTCTCTGGGACTGTACTAGTCCTCTTCAGTCATATTCCAAAAACCTCGGAGAGCTAGTGGGCATTATTAATTACTGATTACAGAACAGCTCCACATTTATAGTGCTGAGTGGTTAGGTAGCACCCCACTGGGACTGCAAGAAAGGATTCATCCAGACAAATAACTGTCTCATCTGCCCAAGTTAGCGCTATAAAATATGGGAAATATTATATGTAAAGAGAAAAAGAAATCACAATAACAGGTCAAAATTTGTCGTCAAAATTTGTTTCTAATTCCAGTTATTTATTCTGATTCCAGCAAGACAGAAGCAAAAGAAAACTTCATCCAGGCTAACCTGGAATTTGTTTGAAGTTTTTCTGTCATGGGAGCTGACGTGGTTTGGAGTCTTGGTCCATACGCTCATGGGAGATGGCGTAAGTACCATTCTATTTCAAAGTGCAGTCACAAGAGCAACGAGAACAATGAAATACAGTTGTTTATGTAATATATAAAACTGACACTCATTCATACTTGACAAAATGCCCCATGACATTTTTTAGAAGTTCCCATTATTCATATTTGGATGTAGAGTTCAGTTTTAAACTACAGTTTAGGATAAGGAACTCTCACCTACCTGTGGAAATAGATGCCAGGGGCTGAAATACAGGAGATGATTTAGAGAGAGAAGTAGGAAGCAGGGACTGGTTAACACCTAAGGAATTTAAGGACAACAGTCTCAGCAAAAAACCTTTGTATGCCAAAATCAATTAGCTTTCAGAACTGGAACTAAAGCTGCTGAAAGCACCGGGGCTTCATTGTTTTCCTCTCTTTCTACCTGTTCTCTGTTCTCAGAGGAGGTTAGTTTTAAATGGCCTTGTCAAAACCTAATTGCAGTTTTGTAATGGCTAATTCCCAGGCTATTTAGGCACTGAAGAATCGATTCTCAGACGTGTCTATGAGGAGTTTGTTAAGGGATGGAGGATACTGCTAAGATCAATCAGCTTCCTAGTTTTTAACTCACACAGGAAATTCAGGTTCAAATATCCGTTCTGGTTGATTGATCCTGTGTCTCAGAGACGTGCCCTCACTAACCAGCTTTATTCTTGCAAATTTGTGACTCTGTAAATTAATTAAATGTTCAGTAGATGAGAAAGGAAGAGTCGCATTGAAACCTTGACTCACATTAGCCTGTGGTGTGTGGACTGGAATAAGGACTTCTGCCCTGTTCGCCTGTATCTCGTATATGAGCTTCAGCCATAAGCAGCTCCAGCGGGATGCACATAAAACCTCCTACTGGTCATTTCAGGCTGAGGTCCATGCACACACCTACAAGATCGCACCGATCTGGGGAGACAACTCCTAGTTTGAGAATCTGACTGAGATCAATGTCCCAAAAGGCTGATTGCTAATGGGGGAGCAGCTGGATTCCCACGTAACTATAAGCATCTCCAGGTAAACAGTGGAGAGCAGGTGCACTCGTGGCGGCCAGAGAGGATGTGAGAACGTATGTGCTTTGCAATGCTGGATTCAGGTCTTGCACAGCATGAAGAAAATCTTGTGACTACTTCTGCACCTGAGCTCATCTCTCTTACATCTTCTATTAACCACACAATATTTCATTTTTCTAATGTTTGATAAATCAACAACCTGAGATTTGGGGGAAAGGAAAGAAGGACTAAAGGATTTTTTTTTTTTTCATATTTAAAGGTAATGGAATTTATTAACATGGGTATTTATTGGGCATATATCAGGGGAATAGAAATTATTCCAGCTGGATTCAAGACACCTGATGGCTGGGACAAGATTCCTCTCTCAGGCAGAGTGGCTATGTCAATGCAAGAGTTTTGTGGGATTTAAAAGGCTTTAAATTGACAAGAGAATGCTTTACATATACAAGAGTTGGGTGACAAAATTCAAATTTTGCTAGATTATTCTGAGTTAGTCTAGTCACAAGAAACTTCAGGACATGTTAATGTTTTGTCTTCAGACTGTGCTCAACAGACTTTTTAGGGAGAAGAGTAAAAGAAAATTGTAAAGGGAAAATCAAGTAACCTGGCAAGGAAGTGTGAGATTTTAAAATTCCCTTATAAAATGTCAGAATGTTGTTCACTGCCCTGTCATTGTTTTAAATTTTCTTTTTTTTTTTTTCCTTTTTACAAAAGGTTCCAATAATTGTCCTTGATTTCCCCTTTTGAAGTCCAGAGGAATGATGTTTCAGGTGAATTTCCATCTGTCCAGCACTTAGAAGATAGCATGAAAATAACTCAGAGACAAATAACTCCATTGTAGTGGAATAACTACAGAAACCTCAGAAAGCAGTGTCTGCAAGGGCTGGCTATTCACCAATCCCATTTCCACTTACTGCTGCTTAGTGCTTCTTTATATTTTATTTTATTTTATTTTATTTTATTTTATTTTATTTTATTTTATTTTATTTTATTTTATTTATTTTTCTATTTCTATTCTATTCTATTCTATTCTATTCTATTCTATTCTATTCTATTCTATTCTATTCTATTCTATTCCATTTTTTTACTTGTAAGCAGAGGGAAACTCTATTGTAACTGAATAAATTACAGTGAAATAGCAAAATTTAGCAATGCTTGCACTGTAGAGCTCTGACATACATTGTGAAGGTTGGCCAAAATAATTCAACCATGACATGCAAATCAACGTACGACGAAATACGTCCCATCAGAGTGTGGTTAGATTAAGGCCCAAAGAAAAAAAGACTTTCCCATGTCTTGTCATAAATAATTACCCCTTTAAATAAAGCTGTATACATTCTCATTAGCGATATAAGTATAAATCCCTTTTATTGCAGCTCTGCTGAGAAAGAAAAGAATAAGAGAGAAATGAAATCCTGGAGCCCAGTTTTGAATTACTTTTCCCAGCATCTGCCAGAAGTGGTTTTGTAGTCCACCATGCCTTGATAGTATATTCTGAAGGCACTTTTATTATTTTTGTCCCTGTCAAGCAGTGGTTCCCTGGACGTCCTTTTAGCCCTGCCTGGATGATTCCTGTGGTAGTTCTTGACAAAAATTGGGCTGTACACTGTAGAGAGATTGGAGGGGAGGAAGGAGGGATTTTCGTCTTCAATTTGCCAACCAATTCAGTATTTTAAAGCAAAATTGAGAGTAAGAAAAAATGTATCACTGGTTTCTTACTAAAAATTGTCTCATACTGAAGAGCAGTTAGCACTGTCTGGAAGCCCAGCAGAATTGTTTTCATTTTAAAACGCAGACTGGCTCAGTCATTGGTGAATAGACAGCATTTATTGAACCAGTAGAAAAAGTGACAGGACTGAAAGTCAAGGAGACTGTTACACTTACTGGTCTAGCAACCGCAGCATGAGACTTGAATGTGGTAGTTACTGGTATCCTATTTGAAGAAGAATTAGCCAAGTGTTGGGTACTTATTCAAGCAATAAAATAAGTAAGAAACTGAAACATTAAAATGGGAGATATTCATCTCACTTGTTGAAAATAAATTGGTGAATTTAGTTTAAAGGACATATCACACAGAACACTCAAATACTAGCAGGCACTTTTCTTGTTCCCCATCTTCAAGGACAACAACAAGAACAACAGCAACAAAATAAAACATTTTTTTGTTAACTACTGCTTGCAGATGTGTACTTCAGCTAAGCATGGTGTTCAGTTTGTACCGGGAAAGCAGCTTGTTATGCTAATGGCCCTGAGCTCTGCGAACTCTGTTTATTGAGTTAAGCACTATACTGTGTCTCACATTTTAAAAGTCTTGTTCCAGGTTCCCACTATCCTAACTCAGTGTTCATGTTCTCAACATGCAGTAGGCTGTCAGCACATTTTTGCACCTATAATGAGTTATCATCTCTTCCAGAGGATGAAAGTGCACACGTTGTTCCTTCGGTCACGTCTAATCTTTCTGAGGAGGAAGAGAGGTGATTAAACTTACTCTCTACCATCGTGTGGATACTGGAAGACATTTTTCTCTTTAGCTTTTGGTTTGCCCTAGAAAACAAGCAGGAACTGAATGTGAAGCTCTCTCATTTTGTGGTTAAAAATATAAATCCAAGCCAATGCTTTCCTAACAGCTAGTAGTGGGGTGGTTGTTATTACAGGGTTGTTTATTTCCTGCTAATCAGCTGCTTGCCTCCAGTAGAAATGCTTGTGAAGCAGAATTATTCGTCTTTGTGAAAAGGTTCTGTAAACTGTTTATTGAAGTGAATCCGTACAGCAATGAAAACAATTCTCTGGTTTTACGCTGGTCCCTGTGGCAGCACATAGCTTTCCCCCAGTCATACTTGTGTCTACGCATTTCATTTCTTTGAGAAGAGCGCATTCGGGAACTGCTTGACGAATGTTTGCAAATGCAGCATCCCATGCTTTAAATGATCAAAATGCAGTGGCTGAAGGTAATTTTATCCTATTTCTGATTTCATGCTCTTCATTTTTCAGTCAGATTTCTGGAAATTCGCACTTGCAGATTATTTGGATAAACTAAGTACTCAAAAGAAATTTAAATTACAAAGCTATTTTTCTTCTTTGTAGAAATGTTCACTCCGAAGGTTACAGAATAACATCCAATTTGCCCTTTTTCTGTGTTGTAAAGACTGATTTTCCCCTCCAGTCTCAAAATTCAGTCTCTAGTCTTAAAACTGAGCTGCTTTTTTGTTCAGATTTACAACATCATCAATAAGCCCAAGGCAACCAATCTACATTCTAGATTAGCAGTCACATTGTACAGATGAGTGTGGTTACAATTTCTATACCCGATGTGAACGCGAGAGTCCAGCGTGAATTTCAGAAATGAAGGGGAAGTCACACAAACACCTTAACCTGGAACTTGCAGAAATAAGGTTCTTCAACACAGAGCAAACACAGGACAGAGAGGGGTAAATGTGAACCGTCATATGGACTATCTCAAAGCAGTAAACAGTCCAGTCTGACACTGGTATATTAGGAAAAGAGCTATTCCCTTAAATGAATGGTTAGATGCAGGAGCAGCCTCCCTGGAAGTATTGTGAAATCTCATTCACTGGAGGTCTTTCAAAGCAGCTTAAACAAATATCTGTCAGGCATGTCTGGCATAATACATCCTGTCTCAGAGCAAGAGGAGAGACAAGACGACCCCCCCACAGTCTCTCCCAGCCCTACGTATCTACAATTCTGAAATGGCATGTTATTCATTAAAAAAGAGGTTTGTTTATAATGTGCATGTCTGTTATTTCCATAGACCAGCAATAGTGACAAGTTCTCAAGGTTTTGCTGTACCAGCACGAGGTTTATGGTGATGTCATGCCTGTGAAGCTGACACACTGCTGAAAGGAGTGCATGCAAAAATTAATGTAGCAACAGACAAGTGTTCTCTCCAGCCTACTCATGCAGTTTCAATTTACGATCAGTTGAATTGTCTTATCTTTAGCTATAGGTATTTTGAATTCACTAATGAGTTCTAATATTGTTTGCCAAATACAACAGTTGCTGTTCAATGTACTTCTGACTATAACAAAGAAAAGACCTGTGATGGGATTTTCAGCAAGTGTTTCATGCAGTTTAGCCTCCAGCACTTTATGGATAGAAAGCTTTAACAAAGAGTCTGTATTGCTTTTTATTATTTATTTATTTATTTTTATGTTTTGTCTTCCTGATACATATTTTATAGCTTTGTGAAATAATACTGGCAACATGTTTAGCTTTCAAATAGACTGCAACACAACCCTGCTATCTTATTTATACATCTGTGCAAGTGAATATTTTATGCTGGCAATTATTATTGGAATTCCTTGAAAAATCTATAGCATTTATTCCAGTGACAAACTTTGGGTTTGAGGCTTTTTCAGGCTTCTGTGTTGCTTAGGGTAGGAGTCATACTGATTTCTTACACACCCATATTTTAAACCATAAGGAACTGTGTATTGATGAAGCTCATGCAGTCAAGAAGTGAATACTGAAATATGTATCTGTATCTGTGACTAATGATACTTTTATGTGATATAACCATGTCTAATTATCTGGAAGCTGTTTTTCTCTGTCTGTTTCAGTAGTCTTCAAGATTTTTTGATTTGTATAGCCTGGAAAACTTCTAGTGAAGTTCAGCTGACTGAAATTGTCTTCTCAGTCCTAATTTGGACCACCTCTTAGTTCTTAGCTGTCAAGAGGTCTTTATCTACTTCCTTATCTGCAGATCTAAGCCAACTGTTCCCCTTTCACATCCCTGATGGAAAGACATGGAAAGAAATTAGTTACTACAAGAACTGCACGGTTTTCTCAGGCGAGCAACATTAATATTTTTCTCTTGAAGTACTGGTATTCATAATACAGATAGAGGAAAAACAACACATGGTTTCCACTATCTGTCTTAAAAGCTGAATACAGATAAAAAGTTTTTAAAAAAAAAAAACTCTAAAGCTGAATTCCCTTTTCTCTGCTCACTGTGGTCCTCGTTTAGCTTCACTTCCTGGCAGAGACAATTTCTGCCACGCATCTTCACTTTGCGAAGCTGGTGCTGATTTCATAGTTGTGTGACATTAATTAATCTAGGTTTAGGGAAGGCTGCACGTGTTCATGGAAGACAAGCATAGACTACAGAATCCTAAATTTGGATTAGGGTGTCCTGTGCTGATAATGCCTGAAGTCTGGTAGAATAACCATACATGGGAAATACCATACACGCTTGCTATGTTCTTACTTTTACCCAAATCTCTTTTTAGGGGTGCTATTAAAAAGAGGATATTGGGCTAGGAAGACCTTTGTTCTGACCAAGCAGTGCTCTGCTATGTTTAGTAGTTGTGCCGCAGAAGTGGCTACCAAAGCATATGTGCCATGCACCGTAAGAAGAATTTCCAGCTTTTTTTAGCAAAATAGGAACAAAGATTATTGGCCCCAAACTTCCAAGGAAGCTCGTTAGATTCTATATCAGAAGCACCTAATTTGGGTGTCTGTGTAATGTCTCTGTGTTTTCACAGTAGAGTGAAAGCTAAACCATCCAGGTGGACTGTCAGAGCAAAATCATCCTTTCCATGTTTCGAGCAATCTCTGGAGAAGCTTTTTGCTTTTCAGAAACTAGAGGGAGCCTTTGGGGCCTATCTGGGGCTGCGAGCTACATGTGTGAATCTCCCTCTGAGGGCCACATCAGCTTTCAGATACGAAGTCCAATCCGAAGGGGCATGGATGACTCCATGGCTTGTGGGCAGAGAGGTAATATGCAATTATTGCCGAGGTCCATGAATCAAGGCAGCCAGAAAACTCCTTCCTGCTTTTATTTCCTTTTCTTTTCTTTTCATAGCACCTTCTCTTCACCCTCTCCTGCACAGGACTGACCCCAGGACTCAATCTTGTACCACTGAAATCAACAATAGGGCTTTAATCAACTTGAGGGAATATCATAACCCATGTTCATTCAAGTCTATGGCAGCTTGAAATCCATCCTGCCCTGAGAGATAATGTACCTTTCCCATCCAATTTCCTACACCAGCTGCAGGGGCTCTTTCATGTTGCTACTTTTCAATCTGTTCCATTTTGTCTCTGTTTTCTTGTCTCTGTTGAGCTTCTTCCACTCCAGCACAGTTACAGTGACTTCTGCAATGCTAATTCCATCGTCGCCATCCAGTAAAGGAACATTGTGACTTTATGTGGTAGAGTTCAGAGTGTGTCTGCTCAATTTTTGTGTAAAGTATATCCAGAGCTTTTCTTTGCCATAATGATTCACCTTCTTGTCAACCCAATGCATTTAAACTCTGCCTCTAGACAATGGGTTCATAGTGCCAAGTCAGTATCTGACCTCAGAAAGCCCTGGTACTTCATATTCTAAAGGAAAAATCTGTTCCACCTAACAAAACAATACATTCAAGGGCTTAAAAATGCATTTTTGACACTTTGTGGTTCCTTCCCAGCCTCCAGCCCTCTAGTGTGTGGTTTCAACTTATCAAGTGTGGAGAACGGTCTTACTGAATCCCTGAAGTCTCTATTCTTCTCAAATTAGTCCTTTGCTATCTGTCAGTTGATTAGTTCCCAGCCGCAATAAGAAAATAAAAATTCCCTATATCTGTGGCCACAAAAATCTTTCAACAAGTTATAAGGACTTGCTACACTTAGAGATTTCTTAACACAGTTCTTTGCTGTCTAAGTCTCACAAGATAAATTCACGGACTCTAGCATTAGCTAAGGTTGACCCTTTTCTTATTAGAAATCACAAGAACCACAATTTACTTTGCTCTGTCACCTCAGTCCTGAGAGCCACCAACCCTATTCAAACATCAGGCACTGAGGACAGCTCCAGGTATGATGCTTGGGGTGTAATGTAATGGGTGGGCAATGTAATGTACCCCAGAAGCCCCTGCAATTGTCCTCATCCCAAATCTTATTTCTCCATCTTAAGCTTCATGGCACCATGATAACAGTCTTCCTCTCTAGGCAGCAATCTCACCTTAAAAAGCCTTAAAGAAGAAGGTGCAGGCATCCCAGAACCAGAGCTCACACTTTGTTCCTAGTGAGAACCTACGTATTTTAGTGCATGAGGTCTCATGCAGGCAATAGGCAAGCAACAAACCCCATAGTCTGTCCCCAAAGAACTGCACATGCATGACTGTAAAAGTACCCAAAGTCCTCAAGAGATAGGACTATATTTCGTGTGGGTAGGGTATTTTGTGAGGCAGGGTATGTGCTTATGGAAACGGGGAGGAGAAAATCAAGTTAGGGTCCAGACATCTGTGATTTGTTTGCCTCCTTATGTTCAATTTGGTAATATTTCAAAAGGCATCAGTGAACAATGTTGAGAATACTATGGCTGTACAGAGTAACCTCCAGTAGAGGATTCTCTTGTGCAAGCACTTGTTAAAAACAATGCTGACCTAAGTTGAAATCCTCATGGAGCTGACCTCAAGCCCCATAAGGATATACTGAATGTTCCCTGACTCCCATGCTTGCCCAGGACTCAGGTGGTGTTTTGGAGTACAAGCAAAAATAGGACTATAAAGGTCTTTCGTTAGTTATGCACCTAGAGATAATGTAGAAAAGAGCCATCTCAGTCATTTCTGGACATCCTAAGCTCAATCATTTTCAATGGAAAGAACATGTGTCCAGGATCTTTGGAAGAGCTAATATACTCAAAAGACTTTCCTTGCAATTTAAAGTCTTGTTCAGGAAGAAGTACAACACTAAAACATGGACACGAGCTTCTCTCCCCTGAATATGGCAGTGTAATGACAGTGAGTTAATGGATTCCATGCCAGCAGAGACCAAGACTAGGGTGATTAAAAGTGGCCTTGAGAGATGGGAGAGTGGAAGAAGGACCAAGTGAAATAAAGGGCAGAAAAAGGACAGGGCCAGACTAAGTGCCTGCAAAGCTGATAACTACTTTACTATGCTCTGACATCCTAGATGCCAAAGGAAGGATAGAAGCAATTTGCTCCACCAGCCAGGAAGTAGCCATGCTCATCCCTTACAATCTCTCTGAGATGATGCTCTGTTATCTCCATCTCTGCCAGGATTATGTGTAAATACACTCACCACCAGCAAAAGATTAATTGTCCCAGGAGTGTCAGAGTGAACCTGGAGAGCTTATTGCTCTACATTTTTGCAAGCAACTTTAGAGTAGACCTTCTGGTGTAGAGTAGATTTTTCTGGTCTAGCAGATCCAGTTGGCCTATTCCACATCTGATGTCCATGCCTGAAATAACGCAGGTAGCTTGACACCAACAGGTAACAGTGAAAGACATCATTGTGATAAGTCCCATGGCAAGTGGCCAGCTCCATGAGGACATTCTCCCTAGGCACACCTCTCTTCAGGAAACATGCTGCTGACCTGTCCTTTCCAATAAAAGGTCCTTGAGCAGGGAACCCCTGCGAATGCTAAGTTGGGGAAGGGCACGCTGGGCTCTGGAGGTGCTGGAGAGGGGAAGACAGCACTAAGTGGGTGGTGTGTGCAGCCTCCACCAGACAATGAACTGGCTCGGGAGTGGGGCAGCTCCTTGTGGGTCTTGGCTATTTTCCCTTTTGCCTGGCACTGTATCATGCAGGAAAGGAGAATGAAGCTGTTAGCAGCAACAGAGATGGAAAGCTTGAAGCATCATGGATGCAGTGCTCTGAAAGGAAAATGTTTTCTGTCCTACTAAGGACATTTTTGCCATATTTGTATTCATGAATTCTGATTATTGTCTTTGTGCTATATAATGCCAAAAAGGCAAAGTAGTACCTTTTTCACCTTGCTTTTGCTATCTGGTGGCAGAGGATCTTGGTCTGGTTAGTCCTGTAGGCAGGCAGGATGTTCAGTCTTAGGGACTGGTTTTACTTTGCCCTTTGGTGGAGACTGTCTGATGTGGGATTCTTCCACGGTATGAAGGACCTGCCTTCTGGGGGGCACTGCTGTGTGACGGTGCCGTCAGGCCAACACGAGAGCTGACGGAGCACCCTTCAAGGACCGTGTAGCTTTACAGAGAGAAACCACACATGGCTGCTTGGGTGTGATGTGACAGTGTGAACATGCAGGAAATTTGATCTTGCGGATACGTCTGGAGAGCAGCCTGGATACAGTATGAACCAGAGTCGGGGGAATTAGACCACCCTCCTTGCTCAAGTGTTTGAGCCATGTGTAGCCTGAGGCACCCACGATTACCAAAATGTGGAAGAGAAGAGGAAATACCCTGTGAAAGAAGACAGCTATGAGTGGTGACATGAAGGGAAAGTGTTGGCACAGCACCAGCCTACTTGTATATCTGGTCCTGGTCTTGTCAGCAAGACTTATTAGCCTGGGCACAGTGCCACACTAATGCTGCTTTTGGACCCATGCTAGATTATATCTGGCCATTTCAGAGTGTTAGCAGAGGGAGTATGGTTCAGTTTGCTCCTTCCTGTGTAGACGTGGCCTAAGGGGGTTGGAACAGAGTCACTCCTCATGGTGGAATTTGCTCAGGAGACTGTTACAGTTTTAATCAAAGAAATCTACCAATTTATATTGACTAATAAGTAGAATAGCTCACTTCTGACTGAAATTTAGTAGGGTTAGTTTCTTTTTACCAAATCCAAGGACACTTCAGTTATTTTCAATCAAGAAAAAGTTCATTAATTTGCCAAGAATCACACATGTATATGATTTACGGTGTGGCCGATTAAGCTTGAATATCAAATGCTCTAGGCACATACTTCATGCAGTGCTGAACCTTGTAAGAGATTGACATAAATCAGCACTGAGGTCAAACAGATATACAATACAGCTCCCTAAGAACAATGCAGTTCACCAAGAATTCTTATATTTATTTGTAATCTTCAGTCATCCATTCTTTAATATCTCTAAAAAAAAATATCAGCTTAATAGTAATTCTCCAAAAAATAAAGACATATTTTTGTCTCAAGGCAATCTATGGCATATGGTCCCATTAGGAAGGAAAGAGATTCGGTTAGAACACCAAAATCACGTGATTTGAATTATGGTTTGAAAGGCAAATTCACAGAGGGGATCTGGTTAGGGTGCAAATGTGCATACTAGGGCAATTGAACAATAAGTTCACAGTTAAAGAAGTAGAGATAGCACTTTAGGTACCAATATATTCCATATATACATCTCTTGTATCTGGGGTGACTGAGTTGGAGTCTAGAGCCAGGACTTGATTTACTTACTTCTTTGTATACTTATATGTGCAAACAACTTAAGTTGCTAGTAACAGTAAACATGCCTTCTGGGACTGTGCAGTCGTGCCATGGGTCCAACAGCAATTCTAGAAACATTTTTCTATTTTAAAGGTTATGTTAGGACAGCATGAGTATATATTCCAAGTCCAGGAACTGCAAGTATTGCAAATGATGCTAGAGATGGCTGAAATACAAGGATTCTGGTCCAGGAGAAAATAAGCTAAAATAAGACAAATCCAGTAAGTTTGCAAATTTATTAAAATAATAATAATAATAAAGGTGGGGTTTATTGTCTTGCATTAAATACCAAGTCCTGGATTCTTTCCTCACCATCTTCACAGTAAGTACCTTGATATCTAGACCAATACACTCGCATTTTCTATATAAATGCATATAGCTAGGCAGTTCAGAATGAAAGAGCATTACCAGAGGAAGGAACAGTGCTCTCCTGCAATGGCAATGCTGAGGTACTTTTCTGGCTTTTCATCCCACTTTGGTTGAAGGAGGATTTGAATTTGTGTCACTTATCCAGAAGGTACATTTATTGAAAAAAAAACAGAATGAAGAAGAGCCACCAACCACATAGCCCACTACACAGCCCAACTGCTTTCACTTCTCTGAAATTGTCCCTCAAATAAGATAAATAGTGAAGTAAAAATGTGGATCCTGAAAGATCTTAGAAATGAAATAATATTTGAGTTACGGGGTAACTCCTTGGAGCCAGGAGTTGGACTCGATGATTCTTCTGGGTCCCTTCCAACTCAGGATATTTTATCATTCTATTTTTTAACTTTTTCTATTTACTATCTGAACTGAGCTGCCTCTGGCAGATGAGAACTTTGATGTCTAAACAACACTCTCGCTTTCCTAGGGACAGCTGGAACATGAGGTGGTCATTACTGTGATGTTTCCGAGAGTCACAGCCTTCAGCAGAGACACCTGAGGTGTCAGTCATGCCTGGCTTACTGTCTCTTTTTGCAACTATTTTACCTATTGCACAGTAGTCTTAAACTGATTTCCAAATGATTCTGTATTTTGTCACAGAAGTATCACAGAGCAAGTAAAGCATTGCTCCAGAGAGTATGTGTGGATTGCACAGCTCCAAGACAGCTCAGGGAACAATGGAAAGATTTGGAGACTGGTCTTTGGAAAGAACTCACTGTGAAAATGAAATTGTTCCTTCGCTGCAGCAAATAAACCAATAAAATGAACAAGGACACAGTTAACAAGCCAAGGCCAAGAGAAAGAAAAAAATGCCAAGAACAGAAAACTTAAATAGAGGGAAACGTCACAAGAATCAATAAAACGGGCCAGAGAACTGTGTCTTTCTGCAGTAAGTGATGCAGACAGTGTGAAACAGATGCTATTTCAATGTCATCAGCAACTTGACAAGCTGGATAAATAATTGTTGCCAAGAAAAATAAAAGCATGTGCTGTCAGTGTGGGTGGTTGCCATGATTGCTGTGGCCTCTGGTTCAAACACAGTTACAGAGATGATGAAAAAGAAAATAAATATGGAAGTGGCTGAGGAAAAACAATTAGCTTCCCACAGATGGGCCTTCGGCATACCATAAATTTTAGCTGCCTTTTTCATCATTAGTTTGGGTGGCAACTTAATAAAAGGTTGAGAATTATGGGTACAGCCATTTCCTGAGTTCTTCCCATAAAAGGGGAGAAACTGCTGGCCTGGAAGGAAAATCATCATGAGGCACTACAACAAACATTTCAGGTGAAAAACAGCTAGAAACTAAAACAGCTAGAAACTAAATCCCACGCAACTTCCACTGAAAGTGCGATACCTTCAGAACCTCCCCCTGCAACGAAGTACCAGGGGGCACTGATTTGTAAGGTCTCTCAGGGACCTCAATGTCTTTTTCCTGGTATTTTTACACTTAGAGCTAGCGGTGCTACGTGGTGAGCAATGCTACTCAGTGCAGCACTCTCCTGGAGAAACTGGCTGCTCGTGTCTTGGACAGCTGTACTGTACGTTGGGTAAAAAAATGCTGGGCCCAAAGGGTCATTGTGAATGGAGTTGAATCTAGTTGGCAACTGGTCACAAGTGGTCTTCCACAGGGCTCAGGATCAGGGCCAGTTTTGTTTAATATTTTTATCAGTGATCTCGATGAGGGAATTGAGCGCACCCTCAGTAAGTTTGCAGATGGCACCAGGTAAGGTGTGAGTGCAGATCTGCTTGAGGGTAGGAAGGCTCTGCTGAGGGATCTGGATAGTCTAGATTGATGGGCCATGTCCAGTTGTATGCTATTTAACAAGGCTAAATGTTGGGTGCTGCACTTTAGTCATAACAACCCTACACAGTTGTATAGGCCTGGGGAAGAGAGGCTGGAAAGCTGCCTGGCAGAAAAGGACCTGGAGGTGCTGGTCAACCGCTATGAGCTAGCGGTGAGCCCAAATGGCCAAGAAGGCCAGGGGCATCCTGATCTGCATCAGAAACAGAGTGGCCAGCAGTGCTAGGGAAGGGATTGTCCTTCTGTACTTGGCACTGGTGAGACACTGCATTAAGTTTTGAGTCCCTTGAATACTGCCTTCAGTTTTGGGCCCCTCACTACAAGAAGTATATTGTTCTTTAAGCTGCTGCTACAGCTACTTAATTCCCCTCCCCAGCGTTATTATTATTCTATTATGTGATTTAAGATTTACTGAATGCATTTAGAGGAGAGCAGCAAAGCTGGTGAAGGGACCAGAAAATAAGACGTGAGGAGTGGCTGAGCGAACTGGGGTAGTTTAGTCTAGAGAAAAGGAGGCTGAGGGTGGATCTCATCGCTCTCTACAGCTACCTGGAAGGAGATTGTAGTGAGGAGAGTGTTAGTCTCTTTTCTCAGGTGACAAGTGATAGGATGTGAGGAAATGGCCTCAAGCTGCACTAGGACAGGTTTTGATTGGATATGAGGAATAATTTCTTCACAGAGAGGGTGGTTAAGCATTAGAACATGCTGCTAAGGGAAGTGGTGGAGTTGCCATCCTTGGAGGTATTTAAGAGGCGTGTGGATCTGACACGAAGGGATATGGTTTAGTGGTAAACTTGGTAGTTAGGTGGATGGTTGGACGTGATGATCTTAAGGGTCTTTTCCAACCTAGATAATTCTATGATTTGATGATTCTACAAGGGCCCGAGGATCCACAGAGAAGGCATTCCAATGCCTTGGGTAATCCTTCTCAGATGATATTAAAATATCAGTTTTTCATATAAAACACAACAGGAAGAAGAATTGGAATACTTTCTATTCATTGCAGAGCCCTTGTTCAGGACATTCAGTGTAGAGATGTTGGTTCCATTCCTGCCTTTGCCTGAGGAGAGTAGTCCCACCTCTACAACCGCTTGGGTGAAAATACTTCTATGCAGATCACAGACAGGATCACCTGAATATCTGTATTCATTCCCTACACACATCCTCTAAATCCTGTAAGAGGTGAGAACTAGAGCCAGATTTATACTAATATCAATTCCACTTAAATGTTACTTTAGACAGATGAGAGACAGGAAAGACATGCATTTAGCCAGTCACTTCCACATATTGTCTATACCTCAAGGACAAACAATGTGTTTTTATATTTACTCTACCTTCATTTTCAATTCCTTAAGCATTCTAGCCATCAAAAATCTTCATCTCAGTACCTAAGCAATTTCAGTTGCATAAATACAGGAGTGGATACAGGTATAATTTGCCACAGTCCAAATAATCTGTAAGGCAAATTGTCAATAACAAAGCAATCAGTGAGTGATCATCAAATTGATGGAAAAGTTGCTCTTTACCCATGACACTTTGTGTAAGAAATCAAGTCTGGCTGCAATTACCCACGTTACTGATTTGTGATGCATGCTGAATGTTGGGCGATGGAAGACAGTATAAGACTTTAGACTGCTGGTGTAATTCATACAGTTAAAACACATGCCTTGCCTATAAAAGCATGTAAAAATAATGTCCTTATAACATCTTAATGATTGTTAACATTGCTGATATAGCTAAAGCAGTAATAGAAAAACTTAAACTCTTTGCTTTAGGATTTGGTATGAGATAAAATTTCAGGCTGTGTTTGTTGAGTATTGCTACAGGGCTGAAATCCACTGAAGTCAGGTTTACGTAAGTTTGACTAGAAGACAGCCCAATCACCAACTGTACATTTGAACTATCAGTGTGGCTTTGTCCAGTATGGGACAGATCTGCTGGATCAACTAGGCCACGCTCATCAAAGGAGCAGATGTGGCACAAATACGAGTTCTGGGCAGGATCTGAGGTCAGATCCAGAGCAACTGGTGAGTACCTTGATGCTCACTTACACACATAAGATGTAGTTTTCAAATTTTCAAAGGGTAGTATCAGCTTTAGGTTTACCTGAAGTTTCTCAGAACACATGAGATGGAGTTTACACCATCAGCCTTTTTTTTTTTTTTCGTTTTTCTTTAAGAGAGCTGAAACCTCTTATGCGAATACTTTGGGACTTCAGCATCCAAAATCAAAGATCAAGGTTTAACTTTACTCCATTGCCACATGGATTTGATGATCTTTCTCCATCCTCAGTGCAGACGAAATCTCATACCCAGATTTGACTCAGATCAAATATTTTGGTCTGTTCTCTGGTTTTGTTCCCAGGCCAACCAGAAGAAGATTTTTATTTTTGAGCTTTGCTCTAATATCAATAGAATAAAACTGAAACAGAACATATATTGTTGTCTTAATGATTTATAAAGAATAATTAATGCTCCTTTCATAAACAGAGCAGGCAAACACGCCTATTTAGTGGTTAACTGGAAACAAGTTAGGTTTCAGAAAATTTAGGGGAGGACAACTGATCCCTATCTAGTGCTCCTCAGAAGCCACTGTTTCACATGAGGCGACATGGTTAATGCCTCTCTGATTCTTGAACTCCTGCCCAGCTCCTCTGTGAGATCCTATCGCTATTGCTGATAAATAAGTCTGCCTAAAGCAATAAGGCCACAACTTATTTGCTGCTTTGAACTAGACTAATTTTGCTGCCAGACCAGAGCTCCTAGCCTTTCAGGGTTCAGTTAGCAGTTACAAGTATATTGACATTTCTTTTTACCTCAGGCCAGATGAGGGAGAAACAGTTTCTTACTTTGTAGAGCACTTTTGTTTCCACTGTTTGACAGCTTTTGATAATGCATTTGGGAAGGAGAGTGAAAGTGATTTCCACAGAGGTAAAAACGTCTTCAAACTTTTCCATTCCCAAAGAGCCACAATTCATTCAACTAAACAGGACCAAAAACATTCTTAAACTTGCCTTTCCAGCAACCTGCCATGCCATTCCTTAGAGAGCTGCTTTCTGAACTTAATCAAGGCCCTTCCCAGCCTGTCTGCAGATCCCCCATGCACGAGAACAGCTCTCCATAATATGTTGCTTTGGTATACATAACTCTTTCATATCAGATAAACCAGGAGTTTTTGAGAAGCCTTTATCAAAAAAAGTAACTATCTGTGTCATGGAAGCACAGAAAGAAACTACAGTGTATTTAATCATCTGCTGTTCAGAGTATTTAGCTGTAATACTGGAAACAAACATTCAGCCTGATCTAGTGGAAGGTGTCCCTGCCCATGGCAACGTGGTTTTAACGAGATGATTTTTAAGGTCCCTTCCAATCCAAACCATTCTATGATTCTATGATTCTAAGTATTACAAATTCTTACACTTTTGCTACATTTTTCATCAGGTTAAATTCTATTTTATGCAACTTTATTTATGGGGAAAAATGTATCTCAGACTTCTTTCTCAAAAAAAGTAAATTTTACATAACAACCTGAATCTGCTGTCTGCCTAAATAAGCATTTATTTCTTGTAGTATAGATTAGATACCTATATGCCTCTGAAATCTGGTCTTGGTGACGATGTGTATGATATGCTATACTCATTATTCTTCAGCAAAGCCAATTTAAAGTAGATTTATCTTCTGAAAATCCAACCTCTTCCCTCCTTTGCCCCCAGCATGGCAAATACCTTTTTATTGAAAGACCGATGCAGTGTGAACAGTGTGATATGTCCTCACCTTTCATTATCTCACCACAGCTTTGATAAGTATGGGATCTTATTTTTGTTTTTGTGTGCTTTTACTGAGACATTTAGGAATTAGAATTTTTAGCATCAGGAATTTCATGCAGAGCCTCAGAAAACAAGCATAACTATCAGAAGAGCTATGTGCTGTTTTCATATGACCTTATTCACAATCACTATGTTAAAGGTGTTAGGTCTGAAATCATTTCAGTCTCTTGAGCTTAATGCCAAAGCAGAGACAAAGTCCATAGTGTGGCTCATTCTATTCTGCATCAAGAAGGGGCTGTATCAGAGAAGTGTTAATCTCAATTTATTTAACTTCCCTAGTTATAGCAGTACAGTAGTTAGAGGTGGAATAGGCCTACCATGTCTTGCTTCTGATCTATATCCTTGGACAAACAGGAGGTGTTTATCATACATTTCCTGAGTTTTGTCTCCCTGAATTTGAAATATAGCTTGATTGGCAGCTAAATGTTGCCACTTACCACATTTTTGAGAGTTGTTAGGGGCAACAGCGATTACATAGGGGAACTGCATTTGAGAAAGTGGCGGAAATAATTCTATTTTGGGTTCCAGTAGACTTTCTCCCCTGTAGGAGGTAGAGGAGGTTTGCAGTATGGAAGAACAGTCTCACATACTTTATATATCTCACATACTCTTTTTTGCTTCTAATATCTACAAATTTCCTTGCAGCAACATGATCAGCACTCAGCATTGCATCTAGGTTTAGATTCCGATGTGCACCGCGTTTCTTGTCTCCTATCCATTCAGAAAACACCTGCTGGAGTGTGTGAGATGGTAGGAAGGATGTGGCTGGCTTTTCCCCAGAGCATCAAGACCTCATTATAGTGTGTCCAGACATGGGGAGAACATTTGTTTGCAGTAATATAGGTATAACATCAGTAACAGATTTCTTTGGGCTCTCTAAGTACATGCTTGGTTTTAGGGATTAAAGTAGAACTATGCTTGGCTTAGAATTAAGCATGTGCTGAAGAGTGCTACTGATCGATCTCTCTATAACACTGAGACCAAAATCACAAAGATATTTTAGCACATAAGTCTAAAGGACTTCAAGGGAACCATCCATATCTTTAAAGGTAGGTACATGCTGAAGTGCTTTGCTGAATAAGAGCATTTTGAAATATTCTTTTATATCTTTTGCACTTGAAAAATCATTAGTATAGCTGAGAAGGACAAGAAATGAAGAGGAAAAAATGGAAGAAATATGTAGGGACATTTGGGATTCTAGACACAAAATATCTGCAGCACCAATTTTAGGCAGGTATGCCACTTCAAGTGTGTATAAAACAAGATTTTTTTATTGTATTTTATGAATTGACTGTAGACGATGTAATACAAGTGGGACATAATAGAATAATGAAAAGAACAAGATGTGACTAAGTCTTCTAAAAGTTTTTTATGGTCTTTGTCAGAACAAAAACTTCATCCCATGCTTTCTAACTGTCATTACCTTCACATAAAAATGTAATGTTAGAAAAAAAAATCTGTTCAGAAAATTATTTCAGTCCATCCCCAAAACACCAAAAACATGAATATTATCCACAGAATGATTATAGTGATGTTGATTACATGGAATCACGTGGAATTACATGGAATTACATGGAATGCAAGCTGGTTATTTGTTTCAGTAGCTAAAATAGGAAGCTGAAATGGTAAATAATTAATCTTTCTCCATGATGGTTATAGAACTGTAATCTTGTACCTTGTTAATGTTTTGCTGTACATTGGATAATCCTGTAATGATGCAAAGGTAAATGGCTAAGGTATGCTGGCTGTGGAATATAGAAAGAGCTGATGCCCTGAGAGGTGGACAGCCTGGGGAGAGATTTTCTGTAATGCATATTACCTTATGTGTATAAGTCCATTTGTTTAACAAAAAAAGTCCACCACAAAGCCATTTCAGGTTTGCTGGATACAAGAGCAGATGAATGAGTCGTATGATATAGTCAGAATACTCTATGATAAAAATGAGGTATTGATTCAAGGAGATTTTAATTTAGATTAGTTCGCTTAAAATGAATAATAAATTGAAATGAACTCTACAGAGCTCATGTTCAGAATGAATTATCTTGCCACTTCATTGAAACCTGAGGTAAGGAATAATTCGAGTTACGGCCCTAACCCAAATCACCAATTTTAAATGAGAATTGTACAAATAATTTGGACAAGAGAATGATAGATACGATATCTCTGAATTAATGATTTGTAAATGAATTATAGGTAATGAAGAAAAAAAAGTTTTCCTAAAATAAATCAGGAGGAAAATACATAAGTAATTTCTGTACTTTATTTGATATTATTTAATCCTTATGTGTCGAGTGATGTGTTAATATTTGATAAAATCTTACATATTGCTGCTAGTATTTCTTTCCAAGAAACCTCCTTCACCCCCCTGTCTTTCTAGGTAGGATTTTCAATGACTTATTCTGATGAGGAGCCTTTTACAATAGCTGGCAGAACAGGTTGCTAAGATGCCTTGCGCTGATTTAACCTTTGTTTACATATGATTTATCTATGCATGTTTACAATATGCATACTCACCGCCCACACTGAGAGTGTTGATATATATAAGCATACAAATACACACTTCATTATATGATTTCCTCTTGACTCATTTTCAAAGCCTCCATTTCCTTGCTCATTCTATTTACTATATTTCAGTTAAGATTTATATTCTTCACTCTACCCATTTCTCTGTATATCATTTATTTTCAACATTAAATTGTGCATACAAGATCTAAAATAGATAACAGAATTGAGCAAAAAGGGATTATGTTCTGCTTCTACTTCTTCTACAATTACAGCTTACTGTTTAATCTCCACTTTATTCATTTTCTTATTTATTTATTACCATTTTTTAAAAATAAGTTTTCATGTTAGAACTGAGAGCCTTTGTTTAACATCTAGCTTGCTAGACAATCTGGGGATCCTTTTAGGCATCTAAACTTAGTGATTTTACACTTTTTCCAAATGAAAATGAGGTGCCTGGAGAAGATTACTTGCTTGCAAGGAGTAGATGTTCTTGATTTATGACAGAATAAATTGTCTTTTGAAGGACAGCGTTCATACTAAACATTTCAAACAAAGGCATGTGGATATTTGTCTCTTGAGTGCTCCAGAATATCTCACATAGCAGGTAGGATCTTTGATTGGCTTACGGCCAAACTATCAGCTACATTAAAGCCTCCTGTTCAGATGTGCAAAGTTAGAACAAATATGCGTATTCCATTGTCCATGTCATGGCCACTGAGGACTTTAAGAAATCTTTATTACTTTTCATTCCATTTTTGCTTTTTCTGTCTTCATTTTGTTGTGACTCAGTTGTGTTCATATGAGCCCGGTCACCTCCACACAACCATCATTTAAGCAAATGTGGTAAAAGAAAACTCTGATCTTGCAAATTTATCAGTGTCCTGAGTCTAGTGGAGCCCTGCTATGTTAATAATTTCACCTACAGTACTGAACATTCAGAAGTAAGAGCTGTTTGTCTTGCATTCTTGGAATAATCATCCACTTGTATTCACTTGGAAGAAGCAACTAGAGAAAGAAAGATTTGGAGAAAAATTAATTGCATGAGTAAGCTACAATAGACTGCTAACAAAGGAGGGAGGATATCACGACAAAAAAGAAATAATCTTCTCAGGTAATTTTGTAGCTAGAGCAAGAGAAGTTTTATAGAGATCAGGGAGACTTCAGGTCAGATTTGGATAGAGATGGAAATTTCTATAGTATTATTAGGTAGGCAGATAATTATTGAGTCATTATCATGATTATAATTCTTAACCTTGAAGAACATATCTATTGACACATGTGCAATCTCCATCCTTGGGAGTTTTCTGGAAGATCCGACTGGATAAATCCCTGAGAAACCACGTCTGACCTCAGAGCTGACCCTGCTTTGAGCATGAAGCTGCATGAGAGACCTCTTGAGGTTTCTTCCAGCCTGAGTTTTCCCCTGCTCCTAATTCTGTTGCCTTTCCCATGATAAACATTATGACAGAACTCATCTTCATTATGAAAGCTGAGGCAATCTGTGATCGAATAGTTTCTGAATAAATGTAGAGAGAGGAGATGCATTCAGCAGTCATCCTGGTTCAAGTTTAATGAGATTATAAACAAAAATAAATCTGTAGCTAAGTTTCTTGAGTGATCAATATGCACATATGTATATTACATATAATGTCTTCATTTAGTAACTGTACAGTAGTAACATCATAAACATAAAGTGGAGAAAAATTCATCTGAGTGAGAAAAATTAATCTGACTAATGCAAGTAGACCAGGCTTTAGAACAAAATCTACTGGAAAGAATAATTAAATACCTAGGAGAAAGTGCAACCTGAGTTTACCAAATGTACTTTAGTACAATTTAACAGAGCTGTGGTACTTTAGTTTGGTTGGTTGGTTGGTTGGGTTGGTTTGGTTGTTTGGTTTTTAATATCTATTGTAAGTAATTTTCAAAACAAATGAGAAACAGCAGATTTAATCTACCTAAACTTCACTCAGAATTTTGGTATGATACCATGAAATAAATGCTTAAAAATGGAAAAGCTGAAGATTAGTAGTCGTACAATACAGGGATGAAGGGAAGATTTCAGTAAAGTGAAAATGTCAGAAGGGTGGGTAGCAGGTTAGAGAGAGAGCCTCTAAGTATACATTAAAGACCACTTTAGTGCAGATCTTAGCAAATGATAAAAAGTATTAAGATGTCATCAATAGAAAGAAGGATGTCATCCAAAGTTGGGGATATCATACTGAAAGGACAAGAGAGCATTGAGTTTAAGAGTGATGGAAATGGAATCGAACTCTGGAGAATAATCAATATTGTACACCTGAAGCCCAAGAAACTTCACTATCCGGTAAGAACTTGGCAGATGGAAACAAGGGGATAATAAAAATAATAATAAAATAATAATTTTTCTCCATGTTTTAAAATAAATTCAGGCCTAGACTTAGAATGTATTGTATTTGGCAACAGAAAAATACCCATATTTACCATTTCATTCAAAAGGCTATTGGGGAGAAAGAAACAGGAATGGAGAAAAATAAAAAACATACAAACAAACAACAATGACAACAAAAAACACTAGACCGTGGGCTGCATGTCATCAGGTGCCATAGACATGTACCTACTCTGTTTCATCAGGTGGTCTCTGCTCTTCGTTTACAGCAGGAAAGACTTTGCTCCCCCAGTCCTCACCTGTGGGATCAGGGAAACAAGAGACTTGGGAAGCCTGTAGCAGTGAAGACTGAGGCAAAGAAATCATTGGGTACCTCAGCCTTCTCCATGTCTGTTGCTACCAATTCTCCTTTCTTGATTATCAGAAACGGCCTTTCTTTTCTGTCTAATGTACCCAGAGCATCCCTTCTTGTTATTCTGTGCTGTGGCTTTCCTGATCTCATCCCTACACACCCGGACAGCATCCCTGTTCTCTTCCCAGGCTACATGTCCCTGCTTCCACTGCCTGTGCATCCCGTTCTCACACCTCAGTTCGACCAGCAAGTCCTTGCTCAGCCATGCTGGTTTCCCCCCTTCCCTGCTTGATTTCATACACATGGGGATGGACTATGAGGACTAGGTTGGTTGAAAGAATACAACATATCTCAATATTTATGGTCAGTGAAGCTGAAAGACACAGCACTGAGTCCAGATGTATTGTGTCTGGATTTTTTTTTCTTCTCCATGTCTGCTTCAATTATATTATTTCCAGAGCGAGGATAACAGCATTTAATCGTCTTTCTAACTTTCTTCCAGGAGATTATGTAGATATTATTCAGAAAATAATTAGATTTTCTATAATATTAGATAATATCCAATATTAGTAGATATAACTTTGATTTTAATAAGAAAATATTTCTATTTCTTAGAACTAGGAAATTATTAGAGAGGATCTTAAAGTCAATACTTTCAAGTTCCTTCCTCACATTTGATTAAACACTAATTGCAGGAGAGCCATTTGCTCCTGATAGTTAATAGGATATTTAACCTTGCACGTTTCCTTGAACATTAAGATTTTCTTATTTTGTTGCTGCTTCTTTTCCTTCTAGCATGATTCTTAGCTACAGGTAGTTAATCTCCATTCTACTATCGACACCACTTAACAGAGAAACAAGTGGATCTGAGATTTATCAAATATGTATTTGACAAATAATTCTTTCTCCTGGTGATGGCCTGAAAAGGGTTTTGAGAGTGATTTGGAGAAAAAGACAATTGTTCACCCAGGACTGGGGAAAGATAATAATTTTTAGTCTCTTTTTCTTTATTTATTTTTTCCTCTCTTTTGTTCATTTTCTCTTTAAAACCTTCACTCCATTTAAATCACAAACTGAGGACAGTACTGGACTTACTCATCCTCCTGTCACACACTGCCATGAACATATGGGCGTGCTTTGTAAAGGAACAAATCCCTGTATTGTGGTAGTTTTCCTCCAAAATTCACAGCATTGGCAACAAGGAATGTGTAAAGTCCTTGTAATAATGATGTTCCCATCAGTGGTGGGAGCAATCATCTCCACGCATGCAGCAATTAGAACAGCACTAGGAAATGAGATGGGTTATAGAAAAGAAGATCTGCTCAACCTCTTAACACACAGGCAGTGTGAGCTGCCAAATATAAAATAACTAATGCAGTTGCCAAGTTACCAGGGTCAAGACACAATTCAGACAGAAGACAGCCATATTAATAAATATCTTTAAAATAACTAAGGTTTGAAGGAGGAAATTGGTCTGCTTGTTATTTACCCTGACTGATTCGCTAAAAACTTCATCTCTCTGTCAGAATCAAGCAGAATGAATTATAAGCTTATACGTATAGTCAGTTCACAAAAGCCATCAGTGAATGAAAGACCAACATCCCACAAAGAGACACTGGTGTCTGGATAAAACTAGTGGAAATCAGCACGCTGCTGTCGATTCTCCAACATATGGTAAGATTCTTTGCATGCATGTAGATAAACAAAATCATAAATGTTGTGTTTGCAGACTGAGACTCATTTATACAAGAGGTAAATAGCAAGCCATTCTTATCAACCTAAAATAAAAATAATTAAAAAATCCATACCATTGGTCAAGGATTTATAAATAAATTGCCCATTCATTGAGTACTGGGAAGCAGGCCCACAGCTGCAGGGAAAGCCTGCTAGCTCTTCTTTTGCTAGCTGTGCATTAAGTAGCTCAAGCGGCCACTGTGCCAAGCTCAGCGATTAATGGCTTTTTGGGGTGGCTTCTTGCATTGGTCTGGTGCAGTGGTGGGTCTGGTGACTACCCCACAGACAATGGTGTGACAGTGCTTGTGGTACCCTTGTATTTTGAGCTGTCCTGCCTTTCTAAAAGCAGCTCGTCAGCTGAGTGGAAACTGCCTGGTGGGAAACTGCCAGGCATGGACAAACATCATCACAGCTGATGACATCAGCTACAAATTAAGCATTTAGGCAGCTGTGTTTTTTCTCAAAAAACAAGGGAGGCTGAACTTTGTCACATCTCTTGGAGCCCTGACGTCAGAGGGAGGAATGATGCACTGCTCCCAGCATCAGAAGCCACAAACCCACAGGCTGCCAGTGTTTGGGGACTACTGTGGGGAAATTTGATCACTGCTTGAGCTGTTCTGATTCTTTCCCCTTGGCATCCTATGCTGACCACTTTTGGAGACACAGCACAGGACTAGGTGGTCTGTCTGCCTCTCCCTCTGCCTATATTTTTCATTTACTTATCAGTTACCTTTGCAATTTCTATCTGTATTCATTGATTTTATATGGCACTGAAGTGACTAGCTTTGACTACCTTCCTTAGTTTTAGAAAAAGTCATAGCAAAACCTTCCTTAAATTAGAATCACAAAATCGTTAAGGTTGGAAAAGACCTTCAAGATCATCTGGTCCAACCACCCCCCTACCACCAATGTCACCACTAAACCATGTCCCTAAGCACCAGGCCCAACCTCTCCTTGAACACCCCCAGGGACGGTGACTCCACCACCTCCCTGGGCAGCCCATCCCAACGCCTGACTGCTCTTTCTGAGAAGAAATCTCTCCTCATTTCCAACCTGAACCTCCCCTGGCGCAACTTGAGGCCATTCCCTCTGGTCCTATCACTGGTTACCTGTGAGAAGAGGCCGACCCCCAGCTCCCCACACCTTCCTTTCAGGCAGTTGTAGAGAGCAATGAGGTCTCCCCTGAGCCTTCTCCTCTCCAGACTAAACAACCCCAGTGCCCTCAGCCGCTCCTCACAGGACTTATGTCCCAGGCCCTTCACCAGCTTCGTAGCCCTTCTCTGGACACACTCCAGGGCCTCAATGTCCTTCTTGTACTGCGGGCCCCAAAGCTGAACACAGCACTTGAGGTGCGGCCTCACCAGAGCAGAGTACAGGGGGACAATCACCTCCCTGCTCCTGCTGGCTGCACTATCCTGATACAAGCCAGGATGCCGTTGGCTTTCTTGGCCACCTGGGAACACTGCTGGCTCACGTTCAAATTATTAACATTTCTACCTTAGTAAAAATAAACATAAAAGAGGTGGGATTTTTTTGTTTGTTTTGTTTTTATATCCTGCAAGTAAATCTATAACATCACTGGGACTCCACAAGTATTTAAAGGTTCATTCGTGCCATAATAACTAAAATGGTAATGAACTGTATTGGCAATTATTATAACACAGTTGTGCATGAATAGGATATTTTCCACCACACCATGACAAAAGATACAATATGCTTGCAAAGTAAACGTGCAAATACTTACAGCTTAGTCTTTCTTGCCTCTGAAATTTGTAATAAATTAAATCGTGGACTTTTCTATTTACTTGAACTGCCTTTGGCTTGAACATTGGTTAAGATAGCATTATTTGTGGTAGAAATTTCCAAATTTCTAGAATTAGCAAATTTGTGGTAGACGTTCAGAATATAATTTTTCAGTTAATAGTTTTATCCAATCTCTTTCTTCCTAGAAAGTACTCCTACATTAAAAGAAAAAAAAAAAAAAGCTATTTCCTTCTTTAAATACTGCTTTTCCTTTTCCAGCTCTCTAGCTACGCTTCAAGAGGGTGAGAGGATTTGCTTTTAGCTAGGGAAATAATTCCCTCTCCCCCTCCTTTCAAAGACACCTGAAAGACTGGTCTTCCAGTATCCTTACTTAGACAAGATACCCTGAGAAGGAGGGGGGGGGGGGGGCTCAAGATCTTTTCCAGAAAAAGGGAAACTCCTGCAAACTGATTGTCAGTGATCTCTGATGCTTCTGTGGTTACAAGAGTGATGTTGCATTATGAAAAGAAATGTACTTTTCCATTCAGCAGTAGAAGAAAAAGTTAGAAACTCAAGTCTAACTCACAATTTATTCATCAAAGAGAGTAGGTCAGGAATTCCTTCATGTGATTAGTTTAGGCAGGTAGTCTTCATGAATTTATATGCAATTCTCTTACTTAGTAAAAGTTTTCAGACAGTGAGGATTAATCCTCAACTATTGTTATTAATTGAACACTTTCATTCTTTGGCTATTTTTTTAAATCAATTCCCATATGTCTAGGTAATGAAATGTCATTCTGCCAACCAAAGCAGTTGTTATACTGCAATGCAGTGGAGGAAAAATACAACGTGCTGGTGTAAGGAAAATTTGTCTGGCTTCACCTTCCTCTTCGTACAAAGTTTTGAAAAAATTGCACAACAGTTCTAATGAAATTTCAGGTTTAAAATGCAGATACAATACCTCCAGAGGTGTTTTTGTTCTGGGGTTGCAAGCATTAATATATGTGAAAAAATTGGAAATGTTGGAAAAGGAAAAAAAAAAAAAAGAACACAAATGTGAACTTATTTTGCTTCTACTGGATCTCTCCTTTATGCAAACTTGTACATTTTCTTCAAGCTTTTTTCTTGTAGGCTACAAAAATGCTTCTATTGGATAGTCTTTTTCCCTGGCCTATTTTTTTCAAGGGTCCTGAGAAGATTCTTTCTGATGTTTCTCCTTTTTTAAGAAAAACAGCTTTCTAGTACAACAGAAACATTTGTGGAAAACATCTGCTTCCCCTCAAAGCCTGTTTTTAGTCAGGAAATGAAATCCACACTCAAAAAACCTTTAATCCAGAAATCCAAAGTTCATCTGATTTATGCTGGCATATATTTACACAAAGCTCATAGACATGGGTTTAAGACACTGCATAAGCACTCAGTGCTAACATGTTCCATGGAATTACCAGCCTCATTCCTGTTTATTCATGACACATGAGGACGAGGGATCTCTACTTCTGCAGCTTCTGTCATTGTAAACCTCGACTGCTGCTTTCTCCCATATCTTCTTGTTATTTTCTTGCTGTCAACTCTAGTCAACAGTCCATCCGTCACCATTGCTTTGATTGTTGCCAGAGCCCCTGCGTCAAGACCACACTGTCAGCTTGACATCCTGCATGTGGAACAATATGTCAGGGTTCACCTTCCCACTGCAGCAGGGATTTCTAGCAGCTAAGTGCTGTGGGGACAGGCTATTGTTTGGAGCAGGCAGATGAAAAAAGCTCTTCTCTCTCCTGGTTTTACTATTTTTTATTTTTTTTCGTTTGATCGTTTTGATTTACCCCCCTTGTCATTCTGTTTTCTCTCCTTTGCTCATGTTGTTGCTTTGATAGAATCTCTTATCAAGGAATGTCTCTTGAAAGAAATGAACATGATTTTGTTTACTCTGTTGGCCACAATTAACAGAAGCATATTGCACCATCTTCATTGGGTCTGATTTCTCAGTAAACACCAGCAAAATGCGTCTGTGAATTCTGACTCCCCCGAGTTTTCATTAGATTGCATCAAAACAGTTTTAAACAGTATGTTTTACGCTGGAAAACAGTGTGTTTGCTGTCATCTTTTTCCATGTGTGCAAAAACACACACATGCACTTACGTATGTGTATAAAATTATCCAGACAGATACATAAAGCTGGCTAAAGCAGGGCAGATTCAAGATATGAGCTGACACAGAGGTAACCATGCTATATCCCGTGGCATGGTTTAGCTTTTGAAATGGCTGCATGTCCTTGCATAGCTGAGAGTTCCTCAGTGAAGGAATGCCATGAACATTGTCTCTCTGTCATGTCTGTAGAGCCTGCAACGAGCAAAGAGGATCAGAGGGTTTCCATTTTGATCAGTCATAGTCAATTAGTACACTTATGTCTTTCATTACATTATTTGATTTAAAAAAAAATAAATTAAGGTTATATTTTGGTATAAAATGTGTCCTTTTTCTTCTCCCCAGTGCATACTCATTCTCTTGAGAGTCTTATCTTGAACAGCTTTTTCTCATAGTCAGAGCCTTGTACTATTAAATTGCCTAATTGGTCCCACAGCGTGAGAATAAAGCATCCCAGAGCACAAGATCCTGCAAAAGATCTGTTTCAAGAGCATCTTCCCTGGTTGCAAATTTGTTGTATTTCCCGTTGATGTAGTCCAGGACTGCGAAAGCAATGGAAAGTTCCTGTTTTGATGTTCAGGGAATGAAGTTGCCACAACAGATTTTCATATTCCCCGCTGGAGTGGTGTTTTTTCTGGTTGCAGTCAGCGTGCCCAGCTAGGAGACTTGCTGATTTGCTTACTTCAGAGGAATTACCTAACACATATAAAATGTGAGGAAGCTCGGACATCTGCCCAGAGATGATAAAAATAATAGTTATATTTTGATAAGGCTTTGCTTTCTACTTTCTATTATCAAATAAATTTATATTTATCAATGGAAATCAGGAGGCAGCCACTCTCCTCATAGTTGCAGCTACTGGATGGCATCATCACTAATATTTCAAGAAGTTGTTCAGTTTTATACCTTTCCAGGTGCAGCTGCAAGCAGAAAGGCAAAGTCTTCCAGGTAAGAGAAGTGTTAAAAAAACTAATGAGCAGCTCCTGTGCAATCTCGAAGGCAGCATTTGACACAGCATAAAGACAAAAATGTCTCCAGAATTGGAAAGAAGACTTTTCAAAAGGAGTTTTAATCCAATTGTTGAAAGACATTGAATTATACAAAGTGCTAATGAATATAATTTGATGCAACTATCAGAAAGGAAAATTGCATTTAATATCTCCATGGCAGAAAGTGCATCAGAAAATAAAGGAAAAAGTGCAGTTCATTACTGGAAAAATGACCAGGCATCATTTCCTGAAGGCGATCAATTCCTGAACTGCCAGTAAGTGGTCTGCCTGTGTCCGTGGTGTCCGCGCATGTCAGGAATTCATCAGTTTCTCTCAGAAAGTTTATGACTAACTCTGACAGTACTTGGTCAGATAAATTCTTGTTTTGGTAAATATGTGTCATTCAAACATATGAAATGGACAAAAAAAATTAGAATAATTTAAATTTAAAGATGAATATAAAAAATCACAGCTGTCAGCTTTCAGCAAAAATAAATGTCAGACTCTCCCAATCCTAATGATAAGCTGGTATGTCCAATATTGGAAAAATCATCTGTGGTTTTGTGAGGAAAGTTCCCAAAGTAGTTTAGGTGGTGTTTTTTTTTAGAGGCATACCACTTACAAAGCAAAGGCGTTCCCCAGCCCTGGAGCAGGGACCTACACAGATGCAAAGGGTGGGAGCAGGGACAGAAGAGATGAGATGAGGACAACCTCCTCCACCACAGCAGAACAAGACATTTATCCCAGTCTGGCTCTATGTGCAAGCAGAGCTGCATTACTACCAAAAGAAGGAAGCTATAAAAAAAGAGGAGAAACAAAATCAGAAGGAGGAAGATGGGTTTCTTTCATGCAATTGCCAGAATTTTTCTGATTCTTTTTAGTATAATTGTGACATTAAATGTCTTGTGGGCCAAGGACAGGCTGCCAACTTGGATGAGAAATTGCCCTCAAGAGAACTGAAAGGACAGAAGGGCATCACCTTCTCTCAAAGAAGACAAGAGGACTTTATGACTGCCCATCCCCAAAAAATCAAGGTCATACTTCAGGTCCAAATAAAATGAGACTGGCTTGAAACTCCCAAGATTGAACGAAAGGATAGGTTTATTATATTTACTGCCTGATTCTTGAGCCTGGTAGTAAGGGGGCATTTGTGTTACATTTTTAAATTTCCCAGTGACCGTTCGGGTTGGACTTTGTGGCTGCCTTTTATTCTTTAGAAGAAAAAAAATAGGGAGCTGAAGGAGCTGAGATTGGCACTGCGTCACTTATTTCCAGAGGTATACCATAAACTACTACAAGAGTCAATGAAATACTGACAGTTGTCAGCACCACATATACTAAAAAAGTGTCAGGAATCTGACTTCAGCTTTGCAGAAATGAATAACACAAAGTGCAATTTCAAAGCAAGCAGAACTGGGGGCAAGAAAGGCTTTTGTCAGATTCATGTTCTCATTTCCATATGACTCTTGACCACTGCCCATATGGTTACATTTCCAAATATCTGTCTGAAACTTTTTACTGGTCAGAGAACTTTGGGGGTAGATTGAAGCAGAATATTCTCCTTTATCAGCAAGTTTTTCTTCCTATATACTTTCTGCTGAAGAATTTTAGCAGTCTAAAAGTTTCTCTGTGACTACAATAGCTCTCTTTCACAGGTAGATGTATTGTTTAATGTAAATGCTAACATAGCCTTATGAGTTTAGACTTAATTTAGTGTCTAGTAATCCATTGTTAATGACATTTCACAGCCTCTAGGACAGCAGAATGCCCTAATAGAGTAATATCCTTTTCCATCCCCATTATTTGCCAGATATGGGCCAAAGACTATTTTCAGTGTTAGTGGTTTAACCCCAGATGAGTTTTGCTGAGGTGAAAGTCAGAGATGCACTGGGGTGACAGAAGGTGATTAACTCACAATTTCTGTGTTTTGTTCTTTTTTGGAGAACTTCTTATTCTTGCTGCACTTGTCAGGGTGCTTGTCTCCCTCACAGAGTCCTGTCAATGAGCTGCAGTAGGAGTTTTGCTGGAAATGCTGCATTTTGGAGCCCAGCAAGACTCTGACAGCATGCCTGGCAGCAGCGTTGGTAGGGCTGAGCTCCCCTCTGCCCAGCCACCACAGATGGGATCAGGCAAAGGGCAGGGCTAAGACAAAAGGTTTATTAAGTGACCCAGCTGCTATGAGGATATATTTTATTTGTGCTGACATATTTGCTGCCAGAAGGAATGACAAAGTGCTCATCATTCACTTGCTTTCTCTAGGGCTGAGGGAAATGGAAATCCTGAAGGACTTAGCTGGGGCATCCCATCAAGATGAGCCACGGGGTTTGATGACGTTATGGCAACTATGAATGAACAGGCAGGGCAAAGGGTTGCCAAGAGGAAGCTTGAAGGACACCAAGACACCATGCATTTCTATTCATCACTGATATCCCTAAGGAGCCCTCCTAAGGGAATCTATGCCGCGTGTGGTGAGGGACTCCAAGTGCAGAATCCATTTTGGATCTGCTGGGAGAGAAGGAGCAGAAAGGCGACAAAGTCCCCAATTCTCACTGAACCCTGTGGCTCTGATCATCAGTGACTGAATTCCCAGCACTACGAGAACTTGCAAAAGACTGCGGCTGTGACAATATAAAACAGTGACACTTTTTCCCTTACTTTCTGCACTTCCCCAAATGTGTTGTTACCCTTTCGTTACCTTACTCTTATCCACTTCCTTACCAAGAGGTTTCCTGAAGTTCTCAAACACATTCTGAGGTAGAAATATAAAACTGAGTGTCATCAGGACACTCTTTAGGCCATTTGTCTTTTGAATTAAATTGAGCATTTGTAAAACAGAAGTTAATCTGCCTTTCTATGAAGGCTCAGGGGCTGAAGAGCAATTGTCCTGCCTTACCCCTAGGCTTTCTCTCTTCAAGGGCTTGCAAGTCAGTAGGTACCACATCACTCCTAGCCCTAAAGTTTCCGTTAGATCAAGGAAAGGACATCTGAGGACTAGTAGGAGGTTCCTTATCTCTAACAAGAGATGCTGCCCCCTCTCAATCACACAAAGTAGCTGGCAAAAACACGTAGCTTCACCGGCTGGCCATGCAGATGTAGACATCAGAGACTGGGACTTGTAAGGCAGAGATCTTAGTTTTGGGCTGCTTTTTTCTTGTTTCTCATTAAGTCCCAGGAGTGAAACTACAGCCTTGAACTGATTGAAATTTTTCCATCTCACCTTGAGGAGAGTAAAAATTTCACCTGCAGAGTTTGAGGCTTTTCCTCTCTGCTAGCATGTGCAGAAAGTGTAAGGCTTGACTTCCCAGGGAACCAAAGAGAAGAGAGGCTTTCTACTACTAAAAAAGAGTTTCATTTTAAAAGCTAATTTTAATCTCCTTTTTGATACCCTGTCCAAGAAAAGGACAAAGCAGAGACTACCATGTGTTTAGTGTTGCTAGTTTAGAACAGAAATAACTTTTGTTAGAAGTCAGTGAATTTAGGAAATGCTTTTTGTAATGACAATAGAGAACATAATTGTTATTTGTGATGAACTAGGAGCAGATCAGATAAAATTAGGATAATTTTGGATCTTGGCCATAGATATTTGGTATTGTAAGAGATAAAGACTGCAATACTTTTTCTTTTCTTTTCTTTCTTTTCTTTTCTTTTCTTTTCTTTTCTTTTCTTTTCTTTTCTTTTCTTTTCTTTTCTTTTCTTTTCTTTTCTTTTCTTTTCTTTTCTTTTCTTTTCTTTTCTTTTCTTTTCTTTCTTTTCTTTTCTTTTCTTTTCTTTTCTTTTCTTTTCTTTTCTTTTCTTTTCTTTTCTTCTTTTCTTTTCTTTCTTTTCTTTTCTTCTTTTCTTTTCTTTTCTTTTCTTTTCTTTTCTTTTCTTTTCTTTTCTTTTCTTTTCTTTTCTTTTCTTTTCTTTTCTTTTCTTTTCTTTTCTTTTCTTTTCTTTTCTTTTCTTTTCTTTTCTTTTCTTTTCTTTTCTTTTC